>NC_083436.1:30574307-31223474 GCF_020745735.1 Hemiscyllium ocellatum | reverse complement strand
AAAGTTGGGTAGAAACGGTTGCAAAACCGGCTGGTGCATGTGTTCAGGCTTCTGTACCTTTTCCCCGATGGTAGAGGTTGCAGACAAACATTGCCAGGGTGGGATGGATCTTTGAGGATGCTGGCGGCCTGGTAGATGGATTCTATAGATGGGAGGTTGGCCTTTGTGATTGTCTGGGCTGAGTTCAGCACTCTCTGTAACCGCCTCCGATCTTGAATGTTACCATAGCCTTACCAGGTAATGATACATCCAGACAAAATGCTCTCAATGGCACACCTGTAAAGGTTGGAAAGAGTATTTGCCATCTTGCCAAATTTTCTCAGCTGCCTGAGGAAGAAGAGATGTTGTTGGGCCTTTATAACAGTGCGTCCACATGAAGAATCCAAGAAAGCTTGTTGTGGATGACCACTCCCAGGAGCTTGACAGTCTCCGCTCATTCCACTTCTGTGTTATTAATGTGTAGGGGGGCATGAGTAACATCCTGCCAAAAGTCAATAGTAAGTTCCTTGCTTTTGCCGGCATTGAGAGCTAGGTTGTTCTCAGTGCATCATTTTTCCACGTCTTCCACCTCCCATCTGTGGTCTGTTTCGTGACATCTGAGATTTGACCAACTATGCTGGTGTCATCAGCGAACTTGTAAATGGCATTAGTCTGGTATTTGGCAATGCAGTCATGGGTATACAGTGAGTACAGTATACAATAGGGGGCTGAGTACGCATCCCTGGGGTGGGGGGGGTGCTCCAGTGTTGAGTGTTAGTGAGATGAAAGATTGTCTCCAATCTCCACTGATAGTGGCCTGTGGGTCAGGAAATTGAGGATCTAGTTGCAGAGAGTGGGGCTTAGTCCAAGATCACTACATTTAGTAATCCGTCTTGAGGGGATACTAGTGTTGAAGACTGAACTGTAGTCAATGAGTAGGATTCTTACGTAGCTGTTCTTGGTGTCAAGGTATTGTAGGGAGGAGTGAAGGGCAAACAATATGGCATCTGATCTGTCGGTCCGTTAGGCAAATTCGAGTGGGTCAAGAGTAGTGGGGAGGCTGGAGTTGATTAATGCCATGACCAACCTTTCAAAATGATTCATGACCACTGAAGTTCGGACCACTGGATGGTAGTTATTGAGAGATGCTGCATGAGTCTTCTTAGGCACTCATTAGATTTAGTCCAACGTTGTACTCTTTGGCAACATTTCCAGAATTTAAGAATTTATTTGTGTATATCGAGATTACCAATTGCTGTACTGCCATTTTGGGAAGAATCCATTAGCTTAAATGGCTGGACAGCTGGTTTGCAATGCAAAATGATACTAACAGTGTGAGTTCAATTCCTGTATCAGCTGAGGTGATCATGACAGTCCTGGTTTTCCAACTTCTCGTCTTGCCTGAGGTGTGGTGAAACTCAGTTTAAAATACCACCAACCCTTTCTCTCTAACGAGAGAGCAGTACTTTGGTGACTTTACTTTTACTTAAATGTAACTTGGCTATTTTGTAATAGATTTTCAAAAGATCACAATATATTTATAGATGAGGAAGACCATTTCCGTTAGTAATTTGTGCATCCATCAACTACAACAGTTAATTGTTTCTTTAAAAATTCAAGCATTCCCATTTCTGTCAACTTATCTACAAGCCTGTTCCAGCTGTGATCACTCTGTGAGTTACAAGTTGGCTTATGTTCATTTAGAGACCTGAAATAGTTGAGATATTCAGAAAGCATTCAAGGAGCTGGAGGTATGAGCCTTGTCCCAAAATCAGATTTGGGATCAAACATCAGATGACCACCCTTCAGAAATATATTTAACTAGAGCTGATAGTGCCAATTTAGCTTGCAGTATACACCCCACTAAGTGGGCACCCCTCTACATCCTGTAATTTATGCTGAGTAATTATTCTTATTTCCAGGTACATTGTTCTAACTTCCATTCCTCAAGCCTGCAGCTGGCCAGTGGTAGTCAGTAGAGTATTTGACCATGTAGGGGCCCCAAAATTCTCACACCAAAATCCACATATTTCAGTGGGTTGGTCAGTGTGCAATGATGAGTAGCACCTACCATTGGTGGTAAAATGTGAGGCTTTTGTAATCTGGGTAGCACAATTGAAAATTGAGCAGAAAATTTACACACTGGACAGCTATGAGAGTTCTCGTTCTAACATGAACATGGTAGGGTAAATCATCGCAAGCATGCACTTGCATTTTGCCGTTTCTAACTCCCGGGGTGTTTGCCAGAAGTTTGGGTATGGAGCTCAGAGGATTTTGGAGTAAAACTTTCCAAGCCCCATGCTTGAATTTCTGATTGTGCTCAAAAAACTTAAAATTTCCCACTGCAGTCAGCAATTACTCTTAAATTGATCTGTGGCTAGTTAGTGAAGTGTGAAACCAGACACCATTATTTTTCTTGCTAATAAGTTTACTCAGCGAATGCAGCATAACATATGCCTGCTTCTCAATGAGTGTCACAGCAGTTTCTCTCTATAAGTGCTCGAAGTACTTGAATAGTGTCCTTCATTTCTGCATCTTAACAATATAATCAATGGCATTAGCAATCAGTACAATTACTAAAGGACAGACTAAAATATAAAGGTAAAGTTGATGACTTCAATATATGTCCAGACTTCTTCATCTAACATGAAATATGAATGTTTATTATGTCTGATTTAGATTAGTTTGATCCTGCCTTCCAAAAAAATACATTTTAAATTGTGATTCTAAAATTCAATTCATAAAACAAAAGCAACAAAGAGGCAATATAGTCAGCCTGATTTTGCAGTGGCAGTGACAACAATTATTTGACTATTTGAACAAGCTTTGGATCAAATATAATTGTTATCAGGCATGTACTCAATAGTCAATTCAACATTTTACACTGTTAATGGAATCAAATTTGCTCCAACTGTGTCAAACCAACACGTGCCATCCCCACCTTTACTGTCACGGTACACAGCTTTTCCAGCAATTTAATGCCTGCTTATCTGTCAGCCCAACTGGTTTGTTTGTCAAGTCTAACCATAAGTGCACTCTTTCACCTGGTTTACTGCATGGTCAGAATCCATGTTTTTAAAAACATTCGGTCAGTACGGATGTAAATTCAGACGTTCAGCAACATTCGGCTAAGGTTTTATCTCCAAAATAATTTTGTTAGCAATCAAATTACCGATTCAAAATATCACTTATAAATTTGATTTTGCTCACTCAAATAAGTTGTAGCTGAAAGGCTGGTTTGGCTAAAACGAATTGCAAACATGATGTATACTTTGACCCAGTTAGCAACATTTCCATTTTTATGTCAGAAAGCCAAGGAATGAAGCCATGCTCCAGAAACCTGAGCGTATATAGTCTAGATTGATACTTCAGTATGGTTTGGCTCTGAGAGGATGTTGCACGACTGGAGGTGCTGTTTTTCAGATGAGCTATTATTTTATAGTCCTATCTATCCTCGAAGAGGGATGCTAAGCATCCCATAGACTGCCCCAGCCAAGAATGAGCAGGGAAATATCCTTGCAACAGTCTTAACCCTCACCCAATGATGTTGAAACAGTTTAGCTGGTTGATATCACATTACTGTTTATGAGACCTTGCTGTATGGGACATATGTACATACATGAATTAGTGTAGACGAAGGCCACTTGGCCCCTCAGGACTGCTCAGCCATTCAATAAGATCATGGCTATTTTGAGTACTCCACATTCGCTCCAGTCTGGATAACCTTTCACACTCTTGCTTATCAAGAATATATCTTAAAAATATTAAAAGAATCTGCTTAAAATGGCCAACCTCATATTTTTAGACAGTGATGCTTAGTTCTAGATTTTCTCACATTCCTCATCCTTTTCACATCCAACACCCATTGTTGAGACCCACTCACATGTTTTATTCAAGGCTCTTCTTCTTCTCCAGTGGATACAAGCCTGGTCTGTTCAACCCTTCATCAAAGCACAACCTGCCCACTTCAGGTATTAGTCAGGAAAACTGCCTTCAATACACGTACATCCTTCTTTCAGTAAGGAGATCAAAACTGTGCATTATATTCCAAATGTAGTCTTAGTAATGCATTGTATAACTGGAGCATAGCCTCCCTAGTTTTATATTCAATTCCTTTTTCAATACACAATAATATTTCATTCACTTTCTAAACTACCGACATACTAACCTTTTGCAATTCACGCATAAGGTAAATTTCATCTTAGACCTCTATAATTTCTCACCATGAAAATAGTATGCTGCCAAGGTTCCCACATTATAATAGTGACTACACTTCAAAACTGCTTCATTTATTGGTTGTAAGAGGCTGAGGGACATCCTGTGGTCATGAAAGTTGCTGTACAAATGTCTACCTATCTTTTCTTTCTATAATGAGCAGAAGAATTGCAAAAAACAGAACATAGGTTGTAGTTGTTGGTCCATTCTATTGTACAATTCTCATATACATTTTACTAATGTTCTGTTAAAAAAAGCATAATCTTAGGGACATAGCATTGTGAAGCATGGAAACAGATCCTTTAGTCCAACTTGTCCTCGCCAACCAGATATCTTAAATTAATCTTATGCCATTTGCCAGCATTTGGCCCAAATCCTTCTAAACTCTTTCTATTCATGTACCCATCCAGATGCCTTTCAAATGTTGTAATTGTACCAGCCTCCACCACTTCCTCTGGCTACCCATTCTATACACACCACCACCCTCTGTCTGAAACGTTGCACCTTAGTTCTCTTTTATTGCTTTCTTCTCTCACCTTAACCCTATGCCCTCTGGTTTTGAATTCCCTCACTCTGCGCAAATGGAACCAATCAATGCAAATCTCAATAATTTGAAGTCTGTCAGGTTTTAAATATGTTTGCAAATGTTAAGATTCAGTGAAATAAAGCTTTCTTCTAGCATACCTCATATGGATAGGTCAACATTGACGAATGGGCTCAGGAAACATAACCATTACACTGACAGATGCACTGGTCATTAACAGTGGCAAATTCAAAATATGTACTCAGATAGCAGTGATGGCTACTGGGCAACAAGTTTAGTGGCATTATTTGTCAGGCCATTAACAACAAAATTAATATTGTGAGCAGCTAAGGATTTAATAATGAGCTAAAATCAAAATTATGCCAATTCTTTCCCAATTTACTATGTACAGAAGTAAAAAGTTGTATTAGTAAGTCTTTATTCATCTCTCAACCATTTCCCACTCGATAGCAGCCTCTAATCAGAAGGTTTTGTTTTGAAGTCCTGCCCAAGGACTTGAGCACAAAATTCTAGACTGACACTCCAGAGTGCCATGTGTGAGGGAGTACAGTGCTGCGCGGTTTTTTTGGTTGTGGTGTTAACCAAGGCCCAAGTTCCCTATCAGCTGGAGGCAAATGATCCCATTGTACTATTTTAAAGAAGAGTAAGGGAGTTATCATTATATCCTGGCTAATCCCTCTCAGTCAATATCACAAAATCAGTTCATTCTTGCAATGCTGGTTGTGGGTACTTACTGTGTGTAAACCCATCATCATGTTTTCTACATAGTGGGCGGCACGGTGGCACAATGGTTAGCACTGCTACCTCACAGCGCCTGAGACCCAGGTTCAATTCCCGACCCAGGCGACTGACTGTGTGGAGTTTGCATGTTCTCTCCGTGTCTGCGTGGGTTTCCTCCGGGTGCTCCGGTTTCCTCCCACAGTCCAAAGATGTGCGGGTCAGGTGAATTGGCCATGCTAAATTGCCCGTAGTGTTAGGTAAGGGGTAAATGTAGGGGTATGGGTATTAGGTGTAGTGGAATGGGTCTGGATGGGTTGCTCTTCGGAGGGTCGGTGTGGACTTGTTGGGCCGAAGGGCCTGTTTCCACACTGTAAGTAATCTAATCTAATCTAATTTCAAAAGTACGTCATTGGCTTTGGACATCTGAAGATGTGAAAAGTGCTGCATGAGAGCAAATATTTCTTTCTGAGGTGCTCGGTGCTATTTCACATGGTAAGATTTTTATTGTCTGATTCTACTGTGTCTATAAGATGATTAATGCTCTGTGAATCACAAATCTCTGGGCCTTCTGATCTTTTACCACTTCCTACTCTGAGTGGAGAACAGTGAAGAACACTGCATTGCCAGTAGATGGAATGGCCAAGACAAAATATGATTTTGTGAGTTCTTCAGCTATACACAAACTCACATTCAACAAAATAGCATTAACTGTGAACTTGAACTTGCCGTGTTTTAAATTTGAAATCATAGAATCCCTAAGTGTGGAAACAGGTCATTCAGCCCATCGGGTCCACACCAACCCTCCAAATAGCATCCCATTTACACCCCTCTAACCCTGCATTTCCCATGGCTAATCCACCTAGCCTGCATACTATCAACAATTTAGCATGGTCAATCCACCTAGCCTAACATCTTTAGACTGTGGGAGGAAACCAGAGCACCAGAGGAAACCTACACAGCCATGGGGAGAATGTGCAAACTCTGCACAGGCAGTTACCCAGAGGGCAGAATTGAATCTGGGTCCCTCGCACTGTGAAATAGCAGTGCTAACCACTGTACCACTGTGTCATCCTATCTAGAGCTACTTTATATAAACATGGAAATGTCACATCATAAGATCTGAATCTAGAGTCCAGAGCACAGTAATAATATCTAAAAAAAATTGTGTTAATAAAGTACCTCGAAGATAATAAAAGTCTTCCCACTGCATTGCATAGAATTGGAACTGAATATCATGCATTGATGAGATGCTGCAGAAGTGGTAACCAAAAGCATGGTCAACATGGATTTAGTAAGGGGAGGTCGTGCCTGACAAACCTGTTGGAATTCTTTGAAGAGGTGACAAGTAGGTTAGACCAGGGAAACCCTGTGGATGTGTCTATCTAGACTTCCAAAAGGCCTTTGATAAGGTGCCACACGGGAGGCTGCTGAGTAAGGTGAGGGCCCATGGTGTTCGAGGTGAGCTACTGGCATGGATTGAGGATTGGCTGTCTGACAGAAGGCAGAGAGTTGGGATAAAAGGTTCTTTTTTGGAATGGCAGCCGGTGACAAGCGGTGTCCCGCAGGGTTCAATGTTGGGGCCCCAGCTGTTCACATTATATATTAATGATCTGGATGAAGGGACTGGGGGCATTCTAGAGAAGTTTGCCAATGATACGAAGTTAGGTGGACAGGCAGGTAGTACTGAGGAAGTGGGGAGGCTGCAGAAGGATCTACACAGTTTGGGAGAGTGGTCCAGGAAATGGCTGATGAAATTCAATGTGAGCAAATGTGAGGTCTTGCACTTTGGAAAAAAGAATACATGCTTGGATTACTTTCTAAACGGTGAGAAAATTCATAAAGCCAAAGTACAAAGGGATCTGGGAGTGCTAGTCGAGGATTCTCTAAAGGTAAACATGCAGGTTGAGTCCGTGATTAAGAAAGCGAATGCAGTGTTGTCATTTATCTCAAGAGGGTTGGAATATAAAAGCAGCTATGTGCTACTGAGACTTTATAAAGCTCTGGTTAGGCCCCATTTGGAGTACTGTGTCCAGTTTTGGGCCCCATACCTCAGGAAGGACATACTGGCGCTGGAGCGTGTCCAGCGGAGATTCACACGGATGATCCCTGGAATGGCAGGTCTAACATACGAGGAACGGCTGAGGATCCTGGGATTGTATTCATTGGAGTTTAGAAGGTTAAGGGAAGATCTAATAGAAACTTACAAGATAATACATGGTTTGGAAAGGGTGGACGCTAAGAAATTGTTTCCGTTAGGCGAGGAGACTAGGACCCGTGGGCACAGCCTTAGAATTAGGGGGGGTAAATTCAGAACAGAAATGCGGAGACATTTCTTCTGCCAGAGTGTGGTGGGCCTGTGGAATTCATTGCCGCGGAGTGTAGTGGAAGCCAGGACGCTGAATGTCTTCAAGGCAGAGATTGATAAATTCTTGATGTCTAAAGGAATTAAGGGCTATGGGGAGAATGTTGGCAAGTGGAGTTGAAATGCCCATCAGCCATGATTGAATGGCGGAGTGGACTCGATGGGCCGAATGGCCTTACTTCCACTCCTATGTGTTATGGTCTTATGGTCTAAAACAAGTGGTTTTCGATCGTGGACAGAGTTTGAGCAGTCTTAAAGAGAATGCTTAATCAATGCCATGGAATGGTACAACAATTTGTATTTATATACTGCCTTTACATGACCCACTTCATGTTTAATATTACTTATATTTTTATATACTTACATTCTAAAACTATATATGTCATATTTTTAACTGTTTCCTAATACTTTAGTGAAAATAATCTTTGATCTCTAAAGAATCTCTAAATTGCAGAAAGAGGCCATTCAGCCTTCGCCCACCCTCCAAAGAGCATCCTACCCTATACCCGTAACCCCACATTACCATGGCTGATTAATCTAGCCCATACATCCCTGTATACTATAGATAATTTAGCTTGGCCAATCCACCTAACCTCCACATTTGTGGACTGTGGGAGGAAACTGGAGCATCTAGTGGAAATCCATGCATACATGGCGAGAACGTGCAAACACAATGCAAATAGTCACCAGAGGCTGGAATCAAACCCAAGTTCCTGGTGCTGTGAGGCAGCATGCTAGATGCTTAGTCATTTCCCTAGTGATCGTTTTATTCATTCTACACTTAGGCATCACAAGGAAGACCAGCATTAACTATCCATCTCAAATTTCTCATGATATATTGATGGTATGCCATCTTCTTGTATATAACTGAATGGCTTCCTAGGCCATTTCAGAAGGTAATTAAGTGTCAACAAACATGCTGTGCATATAATTGTATACAGTCTGGGTAAAGACAACAGATTTCCATCCCTAAAGGAGTTTAGTAAATGAGCTGGGTTTTCGTGACAATCTAATAGTTACATAGTCACTGATTTATTTATCAACCAAATTTAACTTTACCAGTTACTGTGGCAGGATTTGAGCTCCTTTCTTTGGATCATTAACTCAGGCACCTCGATGACTGACAGGGTAAGATAACCACTATGTAGCTGGTCAAAGTAAAAAAGTACGACTAATAAATTAATTGAAGAATTTCAAATTCTTTGCAGTGCCTAGTGCACCAGATACCATTCTCGATTAATCAATGAATCTCCTGCTTTGAGCAGATGAATAGGAAAGAGCTGAGGACAGGCCGTAATAATTAAATAGAGAGATCCATGAGTAATGTACTGAAAGCAATGACCTCACCACTGGGGTTTAATTCTGCCTTAAATTCCCTCTAGTAGTGCACTTAAGAATTTGTAAACTGTCAGAGCACTATATTTTTAGTTGCTTCATGGACGAAGTATTTTTCTAGGGAAAGGCTTGTTCAAAAAAGCACAGACCCTCTCTCAAACAAGAGAAGAACTTTTTGGAGGTGTGCTGTCAGAAAGCTGATGAATCAGCTCTATCAATCATCTGACATGATGGTGTGGCTCGGGGGATAGAACATAGAACATAGAACAATACAGCGCAGAACAGGCCTTTCAGCCCTCTATGTTGTGCCGACCTGTGAACTAATCTAAGCCCATCCCCATACTCGATCCCATCATCCATGTGCTTATCCAAGGATTGTTTAAATCTCCCTAATGTGGCTGAGTTGATTACATTGGCAGGTAGGGCATTCCACACCCTTACCACTCTCTGAGTAAAGAACCTGCCTCTGACATCTGTCTTAAATCTACCGCCCTTCAGTTTGTAGCTATGCCCCCTCGAGCAAGCTGACGTCATCATCCTAGAAAAAAGACATTCACTGTCTACCCTCTCTAATCCTCTGATCATCTTGTATGTCTCTATCAAATCCCCACTTAGCCTTCTTCTCTCCAATGAGAACAGACCCAAGTCTCTCAGCCTTTCCTCATAAAACCTTCCCTCCAGACCAAGCAACACCCTGGTAAATCTCCTCTAATTTTAATTTTGTTCAGACCAGGAGTTTTTAAGAGTCATAGAGTCATGGAGATATACAGCATGGAAACAGACACTTTGGTCCAACTCATCCATGCTGACCAGATATCCTTACTTAATCTAGTCCCGTTTGCCAGTAGTTGGTCCATATCCCTCCAAACCCTTCCTGTTCATTTACTCATCCAAATGTCTTTTAAATGTTGTAATTGTACCAGCCTACACCACATCTTCTGGCAGTTCATTCCATACATGCACCACCCTCTGTGTGAAAAAGTTGCCCCTTCGGTCCATTTTATATCTTTCCCCTCTCACACTAAACCTCTGCCCTCTAGATCTGGACTCCCCACCCGAGGGAAAAGACTTTATCTATTTATCCTATCCATGCCCCTCATAATTTTGTAAACCTCTGTAAGATCACCGTCCAGCCTCCGACACTCCAGGGAAAACAGCCCCAGCCTGTTCAACCACTCCGTGTAGCTTAAATCCTCCAACCCTGGCAACATCCTTGTAAATCTTTTCTGAATTCTTTCAAGTTCCACAACATCCTTCCGATAGGAGGGAGACCAGAATTGCACATAATATTTCAAAAATTATTTTCTGGTGATAGATCTCCTCATGTACCATCAGCTATGACTGGCAGTTTGCACATATTTCATTGCAATACTTTGATAGCCCAAGTACAATAATAGAATCCTGTTCATTTAGGTCCTTTGGAGAGACTGGTGGCAAGGAACCCAAGTGAATGAATGTTAAAGGAATGAAAAAGATTCAGCTGTTAAGATCCTATGATTTAATAAGTCACGTGCTTGATGTTTTAGGGAGTGAATGCATTAATACTGCTGGTGCCACAACATCTGGAGCGCAAGAGGGAGATTGAACAAAGCTTAAAAATCAATTGAGCCTCATCCAGTTCTTTTATTGCCTGAAGATAATCAGATTGCATTTTGTTCAGTGATAGATTTAAAGCACTGAAACTGCACCCTGCCGATCACTGTAACTTTCCCACTGTTATGACACAGGGTAAACCCATTGTTAATTTAAACCTGACACACAGGAAAGATTCACCTCATGCTGTAATCTGTGAAAATTGGAGAGGCAAAGAACTATCTCAAAAGTCAGTATTTAAAGTAAAAATTAACAACTTTAAAAAATTCAAGTCTAAGAGAGAATAATGAACTGACAACTATTTACAACTCATTTATCGAAACCTATCTTTTACCTGCCCCGCTACAGTATTAATTTGATAAAACTCCCAATTAAAATTTACAGAAAAATTCAATTTTCAAAACCACCCAGCTGTCGAATCTTCTCTTTGTATCTTCCTCTGTAGATTTGCTCTCCAGGTTTTTTCCTCTGTGCAATCTCCTTCTTCAGATGAGTATCTCTCAGACAGTTCTTACTAGCAGCTTACACCTGTTGGCCTTTTGGCAGTTCTCCCCCAACAGTTCAATGTTTTCCAGTCTTATATTCCAAAGCATTGGATCGTTTCATTGGTCTTAATATTGTCAAAATAGCAAATTCAAACTTGATTGGAGTTAATACCTTGGGGCAGAAGTTAAACTGATGGGCTGGATTTGAATTTCTTTTTGTCTAATAGCAACCCAGGTACTGCTAGCTGCATTACAAATGTTACATTGTAAACTGTCCAGCACGCTGTGTGCTTGCTAAGTCCTTCAACTCTCTTAAAGGTACAGTACCCCTTACACCTTCATAAACCTCCCCCCTTAAGAAAAAATGAACCACCATAATGGAAAGATGGCTTCAATTTTTCTCTATTCTTTAAACACATTACCATAACATACAGATAACTTTAATCAAAGTTTACCTTAATTACTTCCCATGTATATATAACATTGGATAAATACAAATCTTATCTAAACTTCATCAGTTAAATCCACAATCATGCATCTTCAATTATATTCTTACGACCCCCTATATAGACAATTTTAAAATTAAAAGTCTGTAATGTAAGACTCCAACTAAATAGACTCATAATTTTATCTTTAAAGCATCCTAAGAAGGTAAGAGGATTGTGATCCATGTACACAATTTTCTCTGACACATTGTTCGTGACATACACATTAAAATGTTGTAAGGCCAGTACCAAACTCAATAGTTCTTTTTTGATCATGGGGTATTTCCTCTGGCGGATGTTGAGTTTCTTCAAAAAGTAACCAACTGGCAGTTCAATCCCATCCTCATGTTCCTGTAGGAGTACAGCTCCAACTCCTCTATCACTAACATCGATGGCGACTTTAAACGTTTTGAAGAGTTTGGTGTCGCTAAAACTGGTTTGGTGGTTAATATTGCTTTCAAACGGTTAATGCCTCCTGGCATGGTTCTGTCCAATGAAACTTTGTGTTCTTCTTCAGCAAATCGGTTAACGGTGCCTCTACACTGCTGAAGTTTGGAACAAACTTCCGATAGAATCCGCTGAGTCCTAAGAATCGAAGCACCTCTTTCTTCAAGGTTCGTTGTGGAAATTCCTCAATGACCTTCGTCTTTGCTTTCCATGAGGTCAACCTTTCATGGCCGATGTTATGTCCCAAGAACATCACCTCTGCTTTCATGAATTCAGTTTTGTTTAAGTTTATCACTAATCTTGCTTCTTGTAGTTGTTCAAAGAGCTCTGCCAACTGTGTCATGTGATCTTTCCACAACTTACAAAAGATCATGACATCGTCCAAAGAGACTACAGTTTGTTAACCCAGCCACAACTCTCTTCATCAGTCTTTGGAATGTGGCAGGTGCATTCTTCATTCCAAAGGGCACCACGTTAAATTGATAGCGCCTATTTGGAGTTACAAAAGCAGAAATTTCTTTCACCATCTCTGATAAAGTACCTGCCAGTAACCACGCAATGATTCCAACTTGGTGATGTAACTGGCTTGTCTGACTTTCTTGATACAGTCCTCCAATTTAGGAATTGGATATGTCTGATTTTGTAACGGTGTTTACCTTCCGATAATCCACACATAATTCTTGAGTCCTTGAGTCATATTGGGAACTAATATGATTGGTGAACTCTACTCGCTCTGGCTGGTTTCGATGGTCTCCTCATTGAGCATGGCCTCAACCTCCTTCTGAACCTGTCTGGCTTTGAAAGGATTAAGCTAATAGGGGTGTTGTTTTATCGGAGCCATATTCCCTATGTCTACTTCATGTACAATAGCATTAGTCCTCCCCAACTGATTCTCACATATGTCCTTATACTGCAGTAATAAGTCTTTCAACTGCGTTCTGTGCTCATGAGACAGATAGCTTACTAACCTATCCCACTCCTCATGGACTTCTTCATTTTTTAATCTATTTTGAGACACATCAAAATCCACATCATCTGGATTTGATTCCTCACTCTGTGGGGTAGTAACTAACACCTGTTTCTCTAGTTCTTTTTCTCGAGTAGAATATGGTTTCAACATGTGCAAACGACATACCCAGTACCTTTTCTTTCTATCTGGCATCTTTACTAGACAGTTTGCCTGACTCAACTTTGTTTCAATTTGATAGAGACCACTAAACCTGGCTTTGAAGGGATCTCCTATCACTGGTAACAGGACTAACATGTTATTCCCTCAGGGAAAACATCCAAGTCTCAGACCTTTTATCTGCCACATGTTTCATTCCATACTGTGCCCTCTTTTGGGCTGTTTAGCTAACTCACCTACTCGATTTAGTCTCTCCCTCACCATGTAATCTAAGTGTGAGATCTCCGACTTTAGATCTGTCAATTTTTCTTTAATTAATTTCAAAGGATCTCTCACTTCATGCCCGAAGATTAACCCAAAGGGAGTAAACTGAGTAGATTTGTTTGGGACGTCTCTAAAGACAAACAGTACAAATGGGATACCTTTATCTCAATCATTCGAGTAATCCTGGCAGTATGCTCTCAACATGATCTTCAAGGTCTGATGCCACCTTTCTAAAGCTTCCTGGGATTCAGGATGATACACTCCAAATATAAGGTGCTGCATGCCTAAACTAGGCACAACCTAGCAGTAAAAATTGACCCTTGGTCCAACCGAATCTCTCTGGTTAGCTCATACTGTATGAAGAAAAGTACTAACTCCCCTTCTACCCTTTTTGCCTTGATATCCCATAATGGAATTGCCTGTGAAAATCTGGGAGACACATCCATTATGGTTAACAAGTACTGGTTCCCACATTTAGTTCTTGGGAGAGGACCTACACAATCAATTATTACCCATATGAAAGGTTCTTCAAATGTAGGAATTGGCAACAAAGGGGCTGGTTTTATTACTGCCTGTGGCTTCCCTACCATTTGGCAAGTATAAAATGTACAGCAAAAGTTAACCACATCCTTGTGCATTCCAGGCCAATACAAATGTTTTTGTACCTTAGCCTGAGTTGTTTGTACAGTAGGTGACCTCCTACAGGTAATTCGGGTGCTATCTGTAACACCTCCTGTCTGTATGCTACCGGTAACGCAATCTGGTGCACTTCGGCCCATTTCACCTCTGCACTAACCTGCCATGGTCTCCATTTCTGTCTTAGGATTCTTTCAGATAACAACCCTCTAGAATATTCTTTGCCTCCTTTTCGGAAAATGCATCCACACATATATCTTTTATCTTCTTGTCTTGCTGTTGCAAGTCCCTTAACCTTTCACGATTAAACACTTTATCTGACCCTCTGCTTGTTCAGGTTTTTTCCTGCACCATTACATCAACAGGCTATCTGCTAACTGAACCTCAACTCCTTCATCTTTCTCTTTACTTTTCATTTTGTGCTGTGACTTATGATAGTGGGATCTGGTTACTACAAAGGACACCAGGATATTTCTGTTTTAACTCCTCAGTTTCTTGGTCTTCCTTGGGCTTTTCCACAACAAGGGATGTCATTTCCACCTTGGATCCTGCTAAATCATTCCCAAGAACAAACTGACTTCCCATTGTTAGTTCCCCAGTCTTGAATTGGCACTCCAACCTAATCTTACATTAGGGAATGCTAAATTTCTGTCCATCTATCCCACAAATTACCACACTCTTGGGTAACAGATCAGAAAAAGTGCTTATTTGCTCATCCCTTACTATTAGCAACTGGTTAGATCCTATATCTCTGAAAATGATAACTTTGTGTCCTTCTCCCCCTGTTTCTAAGTAAACTTTACCCACGGAGGCAAATATTTTGTACAGGTCAGGTACTAACTCCATACCCAGCCCCTGCCTGGGCTGTGCACTCTCCTGCAGTTCCTCTGCTCTTCTTGGGGTCTCCTCTACTACTTCAGTAATGTCACTGGCTTAGCTTCTTTTACCACATCTTTTCCCACAGTGCCTTTCTTTAACGACCAGCACTGTGACTTTATGTGCCCTACTTGACCACAGTGGAAACACCTGAGGCCTTTCACCTTCTTTCCACCCTCTTAGGCTTCTTTTTTAACCTTTGGTAAACTCTTACCAGCGCTCTCTGCTCTCAACTTCTATCCCTCACAGAACGAAATTCTGGCCAGAAGCTTGTCTTACGCACCAACATGTATTCATCTGCTAATTCTGCTGCCCTTCTCACGTTCTGAATTTTCTGTTCTATCACAGACTTTTTACCATCTCTGGAAGTGAGTTTTTAAACTGCTCCAGTAGAATAATCTCTCTTAGACCCTCAAAGTCCTATCTATCTTTAAAGCATGCACCCATCTATCGAAATAACAATGTTTAATTCTTTTGAACTCCACATAAGTCTGTCCTGGTTCCTTCTTCACGTTTCTGAACTGCTCTCTATATGCTTCTCGTACCAATTCATAGGCACTTAAAATAACCTGTTTAACCTCTTCATAATCTCTTGACACCTCATCTGACAACGTGGCAAATATCTCACTAGCTCTGCCTACCAGTTTAGTCTAAACTAGCATTACCCATAAACCCTCAGACTACTCCATCTGCTTAGCCAATTTTTAAAGTGAAATAAAGAAGGGCTTCAACAACTTTCTCATCAAAATGTGGCAGAGTTTTGATATATTTATGTATATATCACTGCCTTCTCATTTAATCTCCATCCAGTTAACCTGACTTTGCTGACTAAGTTGTAACTTCTTAAGTTCAAATTCTCTCTCTTTGTCTTTCCCTTTATTCTATCTCTCTTTCCTCAGCCAAGAACCTTCTCTCTCGCTCTCTTTCCTCTTTCTCTCTTCTCTCTCTCTTTCTCTTTCTCTCGCCCCCTCTCTCTCTTTGTTTATCTTCTAACTCCATTTTCCTCAATTGTAATTAGGTTTTTCTACCTCTCCTGCACTTGTCTAATTCTGTGATACACTTAAGTGTTTGCATAACTCCTTTACAATTTCAGCTTTACTTTTGTCCTTGGTTAAACCCAAATCCAACTTCTTTGCTAATTCTAAAAGTATTGCCTTTATCTTTCCTTCTGAACTTTCTGGGCAAATTTGAGAAACACCTTCAAATCTCAGAACCTCTTTAGCAATTTTAAGAGCAATTACTCCCACTTTTAATTTAATCAACGACAAGTTACCAAAAGTAAATAAATTGCCTCACCTACATTTTATTTAAAGATCTTGGACACTGACCTTCAAGTGTTTAATTCTACTGGGCTTTTTTGTACCCCAAATCTATTCAAATCTGTCTAAAACTGTTCAACTCATGAATCTGAGACTCAAACTGTTCAAATCCCGACGACGAGCCCCAGACTGTTATGATGCGTGGTACACCCACTGCTAATTTAAACCTGACACACAGGAAAGATTCACCCTGTGCGGTAATCTGTGAGAATTCGAGAGGCAAAGAACTATCTCAAAAGTCAGTATTTAAAGTAAAAATTAACAACTTTCATTTTTTTAAATCTAACAGAATAATTAACTGACAACTATTTACAATTCATTTATCTAAACCTATCCTTTACCTGCCCCTCTACAGTACCAGTCTGATAAAACTCCTGATTAAGATTTACAGAAAAATTAAAATTTCAAAACCAGCCAGCTGTCGAGTCTTCTCTTTGTGTCTTCTTCTGTAGATTTACTTTCCAGGTCAATGTCAATTTTTTTTTCTCTGTGCAAACTCCTTCTCCAGATAGGTACCTCTCAGACAGTTCTTACTAGCAGCTTACACTTGTTGGTCTTTTGGCAGTTCTCCCCCAACTGTTCAACTTTTTCCGGTCTTATACCCCAAAGCATCGGATTGTTTTATTGGTCTTAATATTGTCAAATAGCAAATTCAAACTTGCTTGGAGTTTAGTACCTTAGGGGAAAATTTAAACTGATTGGCTGAATTTGAATTTGTTTTTGTCTCATGGCAACCCAGGTACTGCTAGCTGCTGGACCAAATGTTCCATTGTAAATTCTCCAGCACGCTGTGTGCTTGCTCAGTCCTTCAACTCTCTTTAAGGTCCAGTACCCTTTACACCCATAAATCAGTCCCACTTTCCTTGTGCCATCTTCACTAAATGTTCCTTAGTGGAGATCACAGCAGCTCCCCACTACTAAAGGGCCACTAGTAGACAGAGAAAAGTGGGGAAAGAATCACTGTATATTTTGGAGGTCAATTTTTTTTATGATTTGCAATGAAATTATTGCTTTGTCAGTTCAAACTTTGTTACCTGAGGCATATTAGGTTAAGAGAAGTCAGCTAGGCTAGTGCTCTGGTATTTAGATTAGATTCCCTACAGTATGGAAACAGGCCCTTTGACCCAACAAGTCCACACCGATACTCTGAAGAGTAACCCACCCAGACCCATTCCCCTACCCTATATTTACCCGTGACTAATGCGCCTTACACAATGGGCAATTTAGCATGGCCAATTTACCTGTCCCGTACATCTTTTGATTGTGGGAGAAAACCAAATCATCCAGAGGAAGCCCACACAGACACGGTGGGGGGGGAATGTGCAAACTCCACACAGACAGTCGTCCGAGGCAGGAATCGAACATGGTCCATGGCTAACCACTGAGCCACCGTGCCGCCCATTTGCTTTGCTTGGATATAATATCTTTATCATTTGGTTGAAAACGATGTCCAATATTTATCTTCCACACAGCTAATCCAACTTTACTGGGGGCAGATTGTCATACTTGCTCTATCTTGTACTTTAAGTCTTTGCTATCTGT
This sequence comes from Hemiscyllium ocellatum, assembly GCF_020745735.1. NCBI lineage: Eukaryota > Metazoa > Chordata > Chondrichthyes > Orectolobiformes > Hemiscylliidae > Hemiscyllium > Hemiscyllium ocellatum. The sequence continues at coordinate 31,205,546 of NC_083436.1, read as the reverse complement.
ATCTATAGATACCAGACTATTACCTGGAGTAGAAAGTGTGTCTTACAATGGAGGATTGGACAGGCCAGGCTTGTATCCATTGGAATCTGGAAAACGAAGAGGTGAATTGCTTGAATCACGTAAGAAACGGAAGGGTTTTGAGAGGTTGGCTGTGGGAAGAATGTTCTCTTTTGTGGGACAATCTAGAATTAAGGATCGCTGGTTAAAATAAGGAGTTGTTCACTTAAGACCGAGATGGGGAGACATTTTTTTTTAAACAGAAGTTAGCAATTCTTTAGAACCTCTTCCTCAAAAGGAAGTGGAAACAGGTTCTTTGAATATTTTTAAGGCAGAGGTAAATATATTAGATTAGATTCCCTACAGTGTGGAAACAGGCCCTTCGGCCCAACTAGTCCACACCGACCCTCCAAAAGTAACCCACTCAGACCCATTTCCTCTGACTAATGCTCTTAACACTATGGGCAATTTACCATGGCCAATTCACCTGACCTGCACATCTTTGGACTGTGCGAGGAAACTGGAGCACCTGAAGGAAACCCACGCAGACACGGGGAGAATGTGCAAACTCCACACAGACAGTCGCCTGAGGCTGGAACTGAACCTGGGACTGTGAGGCAGCAGTGTTAACCACAGAGCCACCGTGCCGCCCATGTTCTTGGTAAGCAACAGGTGAAAGATTATTGGAGGTAGGCTGGAATCTGAAGTAACCAGATTATCCACGATCTTAATGCATGACAGAGCAGGCTTAGGGAGTTGAGAGTCCTACTCCTGCTCCTAATTAATATGTTTATTTGTAAACCAAGACCCCATCAGCTGTCTCAGGTCCGTGTAAGAGATCTTGTTGCACTGTTTTGATGAAGAGCAGGGAAGTTATTTTTGGTGCGCTCTTTGAATTTACCTTGAAATCAACATAAAAAAAAGGATGGGCTGGTCATAATACACAAGCAAAACCAGAAATTGCTGGATAAGCTCAGCAGGTCCAGCAGCATCTATGGAGAGAAATCGGAGTTAACGTTTCGGGTCGAGTGACCCTTCCTCCGAACTGGTGTGCAGGGAGGGTCTGAGGAAGGGTCACTCAACCTGAAATGTTAACTCTGATTTCTCTCCACAGATGCTGCCAGACCTGCTAAGCTTATGCAGCAATTTCTGTTTTTGTTTCTGATTTACTGCATCTGCAGTTCTTTCTGTTTTGGTCATAATACATTGCTAGTTATGAATAATTTCTGCGCATAAGTCAGGTCTTGGGGATTCCAGCATTCCAACTACATTGCAATGGCTATAAACTGTTTTAGCATAGCCAGTGGTCATGCTAGATGCTATACAAATGCATTTTTTTTCTTTCTTGTATAATAACTGCTCGGTAACAAGCAAAGCCCTCTGCCCCTTGACCACTTTGCTGTTTAGATTAGATTCCCTACAGTGCGGAAACAGGCCATTTGGCCCAACTAGTCTACACTGACCCTCTGAAGAGTAACCCACCCAGCCACATTCCTCTACCCTATATTTACCCCTGACTAATGCACCTAACACCATGGGCAATTTGGTATGGTCAATTCACCTGATCTGCACATCTTTGGACTGTGGGAGGAAACCCATGCAGACATGGGAGAATGTGCAAACTCCACACAGTCACCTGAGACTGGAATCGAACCTGGGTCCCTGCCGATGTGAGAGAGCAGTGCTAACCACTGAACCACCATGCCATCCCTTGTTGATTGTCCTTCCCATCACAGTAAGAAAGACTAAAGTTGTTAATATTCTCATTGGAGATATATCACATCATGACAGTGCTTGTTAAATAAAAATACTGACCACCCAGCAATTGAAGAGTTAACATTCTGGTTATCACTGAGTGGTTGTTTTCATTCATGGTCCCCACATGTCTTTAATGGGAATCAAAATGCTCACCGCTACACATCAAAGTTGTTCAAATAATATGAGTAATACTTTGGTTATGTTCATGAAGTGAAGAACACCCATGTATATGAAAAGAAATCAGCATGTTTAAATATCTCACAGTTTCCCCTCTCAGAGATTTCACACAGAGGACTTTATTTTCCTTCCTGCTGTTGACGTTAGCGACTTTTTTGCTCAGTCGCATGAGCTAGGGCACATTGGCGTTGGCACGGCGATGGTGCTAGCAGTTCATCTGCAATGTATTTATTTATACACAGCATGCTCCGGCCTTGCAAGATTTCAGTTCCCTCTCTACATCTGAACTGATACACGGCAAAATCTGCTCTGCTTTTAACACTTGGGAAATAGTGTGGACTTTCTCAGTATTAGACGCATGCTGCCTGCTGAGATTGCCACATGGACCCGATAACAAGAACTGAGGAAAGGGCAGAAGTAAAACTAGGAAACTTCGAAGAGACACTAACACTGAGAGGAGAACAAGACAAAAATGTCAAAAAAAAATCACACCATTGATATAAGAAAGAAACTGCATTTATACAATTTCTTTACATTCTTCAGAGGTCACAATATAAAGTCAAGGGTGTGGATGTTTGCTGATGACTGTATGATTTTCAGCACTATTCTGGACTCTTCAAATACTGAAACAGTCTGTGTCCAAATGCAACAAGTTCTGGATTCTAACCCGAACTCTAATCAATATCCAGGCTTGGGCTGATGGCAAATAACATCTGTGCGATACAAGTACCGGGCAATGGTAATCCCCAGCAAGACGGAATCTAATTGTTGTCCCTTGACATTTAACACCACTACCATTGTTGAATCCCCCTCTATCAACTGGACTAACCCAAATAAATGCTACGACTACAGAAGTAGGTCAGAGGCTAAGAATCCTTCAGTGAGTAGTTCACCTCCTGGCTCCTCAAAGTCTGTCCACCATCTACCGACCGCTAGTCAGGAGTGAGATGGAATACTCTCCACTTGCCTGGTTGAATGTCACCCATTCAAGAAGCCTGATACCATCCAGGACAAAGTCGCCCCCTTTATTGGTGCCACATTCATAAACATTCACTCCCTATACCACTGATCCACAGTAACAGCAGTGTGTACCAGCTATATGTTGCACCGTAGAAATTCTCCAACAGTCTTTAAATAGCAACTTTCAATGTGGCAACATCTCCCATCGAGAAGGACGGGGGCAACAGATACATGGAACACCACCCTCTGCAAGTTCCTATCCAAACCACTCACCATCCTGATTTGGATATATACCACTGTTACTTTTGCATTGCTGGATTAAAGTCCCAGAACCCCTTCCCTAATGGCATTGTGGACGTACCTACAGCAAGTGGATTGCAGCAGTTCAAGAGGCAGCTTATCAGTATTTTCTCAAAAGTAATTAGAGGTTGGCAACAAATGCTGACTTATGCAGTGAGGCCCATAGCACCTGAAAGAATAAATTAAATTGAACATTTAGTAACTTTAATACCTGTTTCATTTTCCTGCAGAGAATGACTAGAAAATGCTAAACATTTGATATAAAGCTGAGCAAAGCGAAACACAACATGTTATAATTTGGACTTCAGTACTGAAAATCTGCAGATTTTATAGTTTTTTCTCAGTGTTGGCATATTGTGATATTTTTCACCTCGAGAAGCTAGGATCAAAGTTTGAAGCAAAGATCATGTGAACATTTGAGAATACGTTGTATGGATGATTAAAGGCAAGACAAATAAAGGGAAATTGTGACAGGGTTGAAAATATGGTAGTAAATGCTGTTTGTGTTCAGAATAAACAGGATAAACTATATTGCAGATTGGCCAAATGTCCTGTTTCTGAAATGTAATTTCTATATAATAAGTAGTTCCTCCATTGTATCACACGTATTAGAGATAGTATGTTATAAGTTTGGAAAATTTGTTCCTATTTTCTGATAAGTGATGTCAGCATATTGAGGTAATTTTTCCTGAAATCTTGAAGGTGCAATACAAATGCAAGTTCTTTATTTCTATTTTGGTTAAAGCTTAATGACTTTGATTACAAGACTGCGAAGATTAAAGGTTATTGAGAGCTAATAGGAATGTGAAATTCAAAACTCAAACAGATAAGTCATGATCTTGTTGAATGGTGGAGAGGGCTCGAGGGGTCAAATGGATTAACTCTGCTTTTATAATGTATGTTGGTGTTGCTTTTAGCTCCCACCACAAGCCGCTGTTATTGATTCCATCTACCTCCCCATTCTGTAAACCTCAGCTTGTCTAAAACTCTGCTGATTATATAAAACAAAGTACTGTGGATGTTGGAGATCTGAAACAAACAAAATAGAAAGTACAGCAAATCTGGCAGCATCTGTGGAGACAGAAATAGAATCAACGTCTTGATTCCAGTGACCCTCCTTCAGACCAGATAGCAGCGAGGAAAAGGTGGTATTTATACTGATGATGTGATGGTGGGGGTGGGGCGGGGTGAGTGAGGACAAGTGGAGATGGAGACCAGAGAGAGAGCAAATAAAAATGCAAGGCAGACAAAGGGTTAGTTGATCACAAGTCAGGTAGAAGAGAAGCTAGTTAGATGAAAAAAGGGGGCCATGAGTAGTTGAGAATGGGTCAACTGTGCTGAAAGCAGCCCATGAAGAAAGTGAGGACTGCAGATGCTGGAGATCAGAATCGAGAGTGTGGTGTTGGAAAAGCATGGCAGGTCAGGCAGCATCTGAAGAGCAGGAGAATTGACGTTTTGGGCATAAGCCCTCCATCAGGAAAGCAACCCATGAGTGGACAGGACGTGGGCTGCAGGGTTAGATAGTAGACATGGAAAGAGACACATTCTGACATTGTTAAACTTGATATTAAGTCATGCAGTCATAGAGATGCACAGTACGAAAACAGACCTTTCTCCCCAGCTCGTCCATGCCAACTAGATATCCCAACCTAATCTAGTCCCATTTACCAGCACTTGGTCCATCTCCCTCTAAACACTTCATATTCATATACCCATCCTTTTAAATGCTGTAATTGTACCAGCCTCCATCACTTCCTCTGGCAGCTCATTCCACACACGCATCACCCTCTACATGAAAAGTTGCCCCTTAGGTCTCTTTTATATCTTTCCCCTCTCACCCTAAACCTATGCCCTCTAGTCCTGAACTCCCCACCCCAGGGAAAAGACCTTGCCTACTTATCCTGTCCATGCCCCTCATAGAGTCATAGAGATGTACAGCACGGAACAGACCCGTTACTCATCCATGCCGACCAGATATCCGCACCTAATCTAGTCCCACCTGCCAACACCAAGCCCATATCCCGCCAAACCCTTCCTATTCATATATCCATCCAGATACCTTTTAAATGTTGCAATTGTACCAGCCTCCATCACATCCTCTAGCAGCTCATTCCACACACTCACCATCCTCTGCATGAAAACATTGCCCCTTAGGTCTCTTTTATATCTTTCCCCTCTCACCCTAAACCTTTGCCCTCTTGTTCTGGACTCCCCAATCCCAGGGAAGAGACTTTGCCTATTTACCCTATCCATGCCCCCTCATAATTTTGTAAACCTCTATAAGGTCATCCCTCAGCCTCCGACGCTCCAGGGAAAACAGCCCCAGCCTGTTCAGCCTCTCCCTATAGCTCAAATCCTCCAACCCTGGCAGCATCCTTGTAAATCTTTTCTGAACCCTTCCAAGTTTCACAACATCCTTCTGATAGGAAGGAGACCAGAATTGCATGCAATATCCCAAAAGTGTCCTAACCAATGTCCTGTACAGCTGCAATATGACCTCCCAACTCTTGTACTCAATACTCTGACCAATAAAAGAAAGCAAACCAAACATCTCTTCACTATCCTACCTGCCTGCGACTCTATTTTCAAGGAGCTATGAACCTACACTCCAAGGTCTCTTTGTTTAGCAACACTCCTGAGGACCTTACCATTAAATGTATAAGTACTGCTAAGATTTGCTTGCCCAAAATGCAGCATCTCACATTTATCTAAATTAAACTCCATCTGCCACTCCTCAGTCCATTTACTCATCTGATCAAGATCCTGTTGTAATCCGAGGTAACCTTTTTCACTGACCACTATGCCTCCAATTTTGGTGCCATCTACAAACTTACTAACTATATCTCTTAAGCTCACATCCAAATCATTTTTATAAAAGACGAAAAGTAGTGGACTCAGCACCGATTCTTGTGGCACTCCACTGGTCACAGGCCTCCAGTCTGAAAAACAAACACCGCCACCCTCTGTCTTTCACCTTTGAGCCAATTCTGTATCCAAATGGCTAGTTCTCCCTGTATTCCAAGAGATCTAACCTTGCTAACCAGTCTCCCTTGGGGAACCTTGCCGAACGCTTTACTGAAGTCCATACAAATTACGTCTACCACTCTGCCCTCGTCAATCTTCTTTGTTACTTTTTCAAAAACCTCAATCCAGTTTGTGAGACATGATTTCCCAAGCACAAAACCATTTTGACTATTCTGAATCAGTCCTTGCCTTTCCAAATACATGTACATCCTGTCCCTCATGATTCCCTCCAAAACCTTGCCCACCATCAACATCAGCCTCACTGATCTATAGTTCCCTGGCTTGTCCTTACCACTTTCCTTAAACAGTGGCACCATATTAGCCAACCTCCAGTCTTACGACATCTCACCTGTGACAATCGATGATACAAATATCTCAGCAAGAGGCCCAGCAATCACTTCTCTAGCTTCCCACAGAGTTCTCGAGTACACCTGATCAGGTCCTGGGGATTTATCCACTTTTATGCATTTCAAGGTATCCAGCACTTCCTCCTCTGTAATATGGACATTTTGCAAGATGTCACCACCTATCTCTCTACAGTCTATATCTCCCATGTCCTTTCCACAGTAAACACTGATGCAAAATACTTGTTTAATGTCTCCCCCATCTGCAGCCCCACACAAGATCACCTTGCTGATCTTTGAGGGGCCCTATTCTCTCCCTAGTTACGCTTTTGACCTTAATGATTTTATGATTTTATAAGCCTATATAAGGTCTTCCCTCAGCCTCCAATGCTCCGGGGAGAACAGCCCAAGCCTATTCAGCCTCACCCTTAGTTCAAACCCCCCAACTCTGGCAACATCCTTGTAAATTTTTTTTGAACCCTTTCAAGTTTCACAACATCCTTCTGATAGGAAGGAGACAAGAATTGAACGCAATATTCCAAAAGTGGCCTAACCAATGTCGTATACAGCCGCAACATGTCCTCCCAACTCCTGTACTCAATACTCTGACCAATAAAACCAAATGCTTTTTTCACTAAACTATCTATCTGTGACTCTACCTATGGAACTAAAGGCTTTAAGGTCCCCAGCAGAAGATGAGGTGTTCTTCCTGCAACCTGTGGTGAGCTTTGCTAGAACACTGCAGCAATTCTGAGACAGAAATGGTGGTGTTGGAACACAGTGGTGTGTCAAAGTGATAGCCAACTGGAAGCTCAGGGTTATTTTTACGGACAGAATGTACGTGTTCCGCAATGAGGTCACCCAGTCTGTGTTTCATCTCCTCAACAGAGAGGAGGACATATTGTGAACAGTAGACTAAATTGTGTGAAGTACAGATACATTGTTGCTTCTGATCCTGGCCTGATGCTGTCAATATCACTTTGCTGGTTTGAATTGGTCTTCAGTGACTCAAATTGAAATTCCTCACATTGTCTGTGATTTCCTTCCTAATTCAGTAACCTTGTCCAGCCCTCAATCTCACCACACCCCAAAATCACCACTGTACCTCACCCCTAACCAATAAACAGCTGCTGCATAGATGCTAACCTGAATCACTACCTCGGGATCCTGAGTGTATCCTCCAATCTTGTCCAAGAGTCAATCCGATTCTGCCATTGAAATGAATAGAACAATTGTTCAGGCAACTAAAGCAAATATCCATTTAAGGTACAAGCTACATGCGAGGTACAATCAGTTCTGAGGAAGGGTCAATGGACCCAAAGCATTAACTCCGCTCTCTCTCTCTCTCTCTCTCTCTCGTTGCTGCCAGACCTGCTCAGATTTTCCAGCTATTTCTGTTTTTGTTTCTGATTTCAAGCATCTGCAGTTCTTCTGTTTTTTTTTAGTCACAAAGTTCCTGTCTTAAGCTCTTGAGTTATCTTTGTTGTTGTATAAATCTTCTTTGAAAATGGAATGCTCAAACAAGCTTCCAACCTTTGAAGTCTGGTCTCATTACTAATGCGACACACCCAATGGCTCATTTTAAATTATATTGAAATGCTGTTGAGTTTCATCATGGTACTTGGTTAGTTTTGTTGACTGCAGCTGCATTTGCAAGCCAGAAACGTTTGATTATATTAGCTAATTGCACCAACATTTTTTCCACTAATTTGTAATTTACTGTGTACTCACATATCTTAATTCTTATTCAATTATCTTGGCTTATTCATGGTTAAATGAATTGTCATTCATCATCTCATCTAATTAATGTAATCAATAAATCCTATATTACACTAACCATCTTTACTGCATAACTTGACATATCATCAACTTTGCTACTGTCACATTGGACGCATCTTCATTTATGTAATTGATAGTGAATCTTTCCTTTATCCTAACAAGTTAATGTGTGATAGAAATAGCTGAGTTAATGGCAATGTCTGTTCTATCAATGGCAACAGTTACATGGACTAAGGAGTTTGACTGGTTACCAGAAATAGGTCAAGATTAGAACCGTGCTGGAAAAGCACAGCACGTCAGGCATCATCCGAGAAGCAGGAAAATTGACGTTTTGGGCAAAAGCCTTTCATTTCCTAATGAAGAGTTTTTGTCTGATACATCGATTTTCCAGCTTCTCGGATGCTGCCTGACCTGCTGTGCTTTTCCAACACCACTCTAATCTTGACTCTGATCTCCAACATCTGCAGTACCCACTTTTACTAGAAATAGGTGACCAGAAGGAAAATCATCATCTTCTCGATGAATATCAGTCGTTTCATAAGGTTTGATTAACTCTATTAAACTTCATAATGATTAATTCTTCAGATGAATATTGATTGAATACAAGGCAAATTAATTCTCCAATTCAAGTCTCTTATATAGGGTTACTGTGGACACTGACTCCTCTTCCATTGTTAATCAACTTCTCAAAAGTATAAAGCAGGACTGCATTTATTCTGCAATGACCAAGGACATGTGTTCCTTCGAAGAATGCATCTTATTTTTGGAAAAAATCAACTCGCTTCCTTCATGTCATTTGATAAAAAAAACACACAATCAGCAAATTATAAATAGGATACCGCAGATGCTGGAAAATTGAAATGAAAACAGAAAATGCTGGAGTCACCAAACTGTTAGCGCTTGTGGAGAAAGAAACCGAATTCAAGGTTTGAATCCAAAGGCACTTCTTTGCAACTGAAGGAGGCTGGAAAATAATGGCTTTTATGCTGTTGAGAAAATGGAGCAGGAGTGAATAGAACAGGTCATGACAGCGCCAAGTGCAAAAGACAAAGGGAATGCTATTAATGGTAAAGGCCAGATGGAGATGTAAAATAGCTGTGAGGTGGCACAGTGGCCCAGTTGTTCAGTGGTTAGCACTGCTGCCTCAGGAACCCGGGTTCGATTCCAGCCTCGGGCAACTGTCTGTGTGGAGTTTGCACATTCTCCCTGTGTCTGGGTGGGTTTCCTTTGGATGCTCCAGTTTCCCCCCACAATCCAAAGATGTGCAGGTCAGGTGAACTGGCCATGCGAAATCGCCCATTGTGTCCAGGGATGCGTAGATCAGGTGCATTAGTCCGAGGTAAATGTAGAATAATAGGGATGGGAAATGTGTCCTGGCGGGTTACTGTACAGAGGGTCCATGTGGACGTTTTGGGATGAAGGGCCTGTTTCCACACTGTTGGGATTCTAAGTTCTAAGTGTGAATGTTAGGTTTGAATTGGAGAAAATAGGGCAGCTCTGCTGAGACCAAAGTCAAACAAAACAGAGGGGATAGGTGATGTGAGGCTTATCAAAATGGAGAACAGTGTTCATGCTCTGAAGTTATCAAACTCAATCTTTGAGTCATAATGGCTGTAAGGCAGCAAACTGGTAAATGAGGTTCTTTGGTTGTGCTTCACTGGAACACTTCAGGAGGCCAAGGATGGAAATGTTGGCATGGGAGCAAGGTCTTTTATTGAAATGGCAAGCATCTGGAAGTTTGGGGTGATTTTTACACATAGGGCAGAGGTGTCCTGCAAAGTGATCACCCAGTCTTGCCAATCTAAAGGAGACTGCATTGTGAGTAGCGAACAAAGTAGACTAGATTAAAACTACTGCTTCACCTGGAAGATTTATTTGCGACTCTGGACAATGGGGAAGAAGGAGGTAAAAGAGTAAGTGCATCACCCTCCCTGATTAGATGGGAAGGTGCCATGGGGTTGGGGCAGGGGTCAGAGGGAGAGGGGGTTTGAGGAGTGATGAAGAAGTGGACCAGCGACCAGAGGGAATGGTCTCTGTGGAATGCTAACAGTGGAGAGGAAGGTGTGTTTATGGTGGCATCCTGCTGGAGGTGATGGAAATGGCAGAGAATGGTTCCTTGAATATGGAGACTGGTGGGTTGGAAGGTGAGGACAAGAAGATCCCTGTTCTTTTTCTGGGGAGGAGGGGAAATGGTGAGAGCAAAAGTGAGGGAAAAGGGTTGGGCACAGCTAAAGGCACAGTCAACTATGGCAGTGAGGGGGTGAAGGAAGAGGAACTAGGAGCTAAATTGGTTTTAAGTGAGGACTCCATACAATACTGTGATCAGGGAATATAATTTGTTGTCCCAGTACAACTTTACGCTGACAATTTGATTGTTTTCCATTTTTCTCTTAGTGAAGTTAAGCAATGCTGTAAAAAATTGGAAAAAGTGCATTTTGAATTATGAATTTAAAAGGAAATTGCTTTACTCAATGCACTTTATTTTCTTTGTGTTGTTAGCTGAACTGACTTAACCCACAGACTTGGATGTGTAAAGAATAGTAATCTCAGGTCATATCTTTAGGTATTAATAGCAGATCTTAGTGGAATTGTAGTGGCACAGTCTGAGATGATCATAACCCTGAAAGAAATAGGAACAGGAGTAGATGGTTTGGTCCCCCAGCCTGTTCACCCATTCACCAAGATCAAGGCTGATCCACATCTCCCACATCCACTTTCCTACTCTTTCCCCATTACCCTTGATTCCCTGACTGATCAAGAAGCCATCCTGTGGATGTCTGCTGGACAGGAAAGGTGGGTCTGGTATATCTCATTGTGTGAATCATCGGCTCTTGGCAGTCATTCTAATGTTGTCAGTGATGCTTGCAATCCGAACTTCTAATGAAAGAAAGAGTGTGAAGTTTTGCAATGAATGGTCCAGCTGTGTGTAAGTAATTAAACACACAGACTTAGGGTGTTGCTGGAGTGGGCCATCTCACAGCTTGTCTAGTAAATTGGAATTTATCCCTTGGCCTTCAGCTCAAAATGTGTTTGCCTTATAAGTTGATGAAGTGCAAACTGATAATGTCACAGCAAGGACACTGGGATAGCTGTGTAGGTAGTGAACAATGGGGGCCGACATTCTGTTTTCTTGACCAGTGAAATGTAAAGGAATGACAGAGAAAGAAGTCAGGTGGATTAGGGTCAAATAAGATTCATAAACAGAAGTTAGGAAGGGACAGAAAGCTTGGGTTAAGATGTGGGAAAAAAAAAGAAATGTAAGGTAAACCTAAATTTAATATTTAAAAACATTACCAGAAATTTACTACTTAAAGGGTTTGAATCCCTTTCTGGTTGAAGGAACAGAAGGAACATAAACCTCCACATTAAAGAAGAACATTTGCTGGTTCATTAGCAACCCCAACTCTCTGCAGTAAGTTTAACTGGAAATGAATGCACAAGTGCAGCAATTTCTCATGGTTGAGAACTTCTGTCCTACGGCCAAGATAAAGATGCACGGAGGTTGAGGGAAGGAATTCCAGAGCCTACAATGGTAAATCAATTAGAATCAGGAATTAACAAGAAGCAGAAGTGGAGATTTCATCGAGTTATAATGGTTGGTGGAGGTTACGTGTCAGGTTATGAGGATGAGTAGAGGGATTTGAAAATAAAGCTGGGAATTTTAAAATTGAAGCATCACCTAGCCAGTATACAGGTTAGATATTTGACTAACCCTTATTTTCAGAGCCAAATCTTGGTACTGTATGTTTTTTCGCAAACGTATATTTTTCTACAGTGCATGTAAGCTATTTTCAGTTAATATTAATGCTGGTAAAACAGTGTCAACATAACCACAATTGTGGTCAGGGAGGGATTTCAAATGCAATTATCAAAAGCTTTCTTTGCATAAAAGGTCAAAGTATTTGAAAAGGTGTGGGTGGGGCCTTGTAGGGAATTTCTGATTTGTTGAAAAAAAATGGTATGGAGAGACAGTCAGGAATATCTGGATTGAAGTGCAGTAACGTTTACTTCGGACAATAACACGAGCAATATCAGAACTGCAAATCTTGATTTTCATTTGCACTAAATTCGATTGACGTTGGCAGTGAGCATTCAAATCCCAGAAAGACATCATCACAGGGCAAAATCCCACACAATCATTTAAGCAACACTTGGACCATTACTTTAAACAGTGCGCACTTCAGGGAAAAGTAAAAGAGGTACTGAATTGACATCATGCTGCTCAGATTCTGTAGCAAACTGCTTATTGAACACATCCCACTGGATAATTACACTCTGCCCCCATGTGACACTACGAATTGGAGCAATTTAGGCTGTTTTTAGCTGTTACCATAACAACCCTCGGGCCTGTCTCAGCAGGACGACGCTGCCCCTTTAATCAGAACCTTGTTTTTCTCCAGCTTTCCATTTGCATAGGAGTGTGGTATTTCCTTTGCTTGTAAAATGAAAACATCAAAAATATTGCCCTTCAAAAAAAAATCCAACATCATTTATTAATGTAACCGGTTGATTGAGCAGCTGTACTTGATATAGCAGCTGACATAATGTTAGAGAAGGCTCACTGAAGGTTGCTGGTAGATGCATGAGCACCTGCTAGGAGGGGAGCAGGTTCTGTCGGAACGGCAGGCCAGCTTCCACCATATGGATCAGCCTCTTTCCACACAGTCTTCCAACCATCCATGCCGTTCCCAGCGCCACTTGGGCAGTCTGCCAAAGCCACTGGCTTGAGCTTCAGTTGTGTCAGCTGTGGCTCAGCTTGTGGCACCCTTGCCTCTGCACTATGGGCCTTCCAGACTGATGACTCACTCTTGGCTTGAATCAAAGCTGACGCTCCAGTGCAACGCTGAGGGAGAGCTGCATGGTTGGAGCTGCTGCCTTTCAGACAGGATGCTTACGGGGGAAAAAAACTCCATGGTATTATTTTAAAGAAGAACTGGAGTTATCCCCAGCATACATCCTTGCCAATATTTTTCTCCTGATAAATATCACAAAAATATCATCACATTGCTTTTTGCACAAGGTTTGCTGAGCACTAATTAACTGCTGCATTATAACAGCAGTTGTAAAGTTCTTTGAGACAGCCAGTGATCATGAAAAGTGCTATATCAATGTAGGTCTTTCAATTCCTAACATCTCACCACCACTGAATCAGCCAAGCTCATTTCATAATAAGAAACACTGTCCTCATGGAAATAAGAACATGCATATAACATGGTTCACCTGCTGCTTTTCAGAATGGGATGGCCTCTGAGAGCTAGGCCTGGGCTCCAGCCTCTTCCTAGTATCACCTGATGTTTCCTCTTGTTTAAACAACTTCCACTGACACACATGACTCCTCCCTGACCTTAGAAACTGTTATCGGCAGCTTCCTGCAAAGCCCTCCGTCATCTTGATATACTTTGGATTCAGGCCTTCCCGCCGTGCCCATACAAACTGCTGTGATAACTCTTCATTGAAGCCAGGCATGTATTACACAGTATTACAAGTGTATCTTTTGCAGGCAGGCAGTTTCCATTGACGATGCAGCTACAACAAATTCATCCTTTGTGCTCATACAATTGACTTGTCACACAGTTTACAGCTAATTAGCTCTTTAGTAGATGAGGCAAGTGTCAAGGGTCAGTTGATAACTGATGTTGTTAAATTGACCGTAAATATACCCTGCAGTTCTGTGTAATTACGTCCCACAGTAACATTACCATTCAATTAATGATAGGATGATTGGTCTATTTGTGTTACTGATTTGGGAAACAAGTTATATTTTCACTGAGTTGAAAGAGACTGTTCTTTAAGCCTTTAAGCATTTTAATACAAGATGTATATATAATTAAAAGCAATGATACCACTTCACTGTGTTAAACCTGGTGATTGCGTGACTAACATTAATGTTGCTACAGTGAATCTTTATGCCCATTTTCTTTGTACGCTATGTTAAAGAAAACTTTAAACCACTTGCAATAAATCAACGAGTGCTCACAATAAATAATGAAATCTACATTTTATGTCTACGCAGCAATACAAATTGGCAAAAGATCCAAAGGCCAAATGAGGAAACTCTGTTTTCTTCAATGGGTCTTGATCTGGGACATCTGAAAGCATGACAGAAATAAATTCAATAGAAATATTCACAAGATCGGTGGACAAATACATGAGGGGGAAGAAAAAACACAAGACAGTTAGGAAAAAGCAGGGGCATGGGATAAATTGGATTGGAGTGATTATCCAAATATGGCCATGTGCATGTGCGAACACAGTTAGCGTCTGCTCATGTGTCAGTGTTGAGAGGCTCGGGGAGGAGTGGCAGAAGCTGGAGCCCCAGCAAGAATGGGACAAAGGTTGGGAGTAGGAGTGGATATAGGGGTATAGGCCTGCACTGGTCTGGGCGCCAGCCTCCTTTTTCTATGAGTAAGGGGAAGATCGGGAGGCCGCCGGGAAAGTGAGAGAGACGGGGAGAAAATGAAATAAATTGTTTCCCTTTTGTCATCCAGGGACTTTATTTTAACTGAAGCAACTGCTTACTAATAATTGAGAATGACATGAGATTTCATCCTACTCTTTGAAGTGGTGACCCGTAGAATACATTGTGAAACTCTAGCAAAGAGTTGTCCCAGGCCTCTTTCAGTATTGCAAAATCCTTAATTCTGTGATTTTATGACTATAACTTATATAGCTCATTCAATGTAATAAATGCCCCAAGGTACATTACAAAATCATAAATTAAGTTCAATATTCATTGCTTAATTTTGATCAGTTCATTTGTTTTCACTATAATGTCACCAATAAAGTAGGGAGGATATATCCTTTTAAAATAGTGATGTTTGCTATTGCATAACTCTCAACACTTTCAGTGACCACATTACTGGCCCAGCTCCTGCCTGTCCATTGTTCTACTCACTGCTTCACTCACCAACCAGCTTCCAAAGTTTCCAAACCATTGTTTGCGAGGCTGCAGAGAAAGACAAGGGTGCAGGATTAATTCATTTGCTCTTGCAGAGACCTGGCATGGTCACAATGGATTGAATGCCCTCCTTCGGTGTTATAATCACTCTATGGTTCTGTGACTCTACTTTGAATTCTCTGTATCTTTCTCCTAGGCCTGCTGAGAACATCCAGTACTTTGATGTTTTTACTATCTCAGTCTTATTCCTTCCTGCGTTGGTGATGATATGAAGACACTTGGCAAATGAAAAGTTCAGAGAAACATAATGACTTGAGTCCTGCTGAAACATCAATGGTTGATAGAATTGGAAGTGGCAGCTGAGGAGTTAATGAGTTGGACGAGGAATGTAAGTGGGATGGCAGATCGAATTTGATGCAGCCAAGTGCTACATTTATATAACATTTATGTTTAATGTGGAGTGACTCAAAGTCAAATGTACTCAATCAGTGCAAAAGAATCAAGACAATTTAAAGTTGAACCCACAGCTCAAACCTAACGGAGGTCCAGTCAGATTCAACTTCAAATCCTTTGTCCAGTTCTAATTTTAAATGAATGAGAAAGAAGTTTAAGTTCTTAAAGCAGTGACAATGATGAGGCTGATTAATTCCAGATGCAAAGGTCTGAGTGCGTAGACAAAAATACAATTAAAACTTGGACTTCACAATGTGGAAATGAATCATCTGAGTGCTATCTTACTGAGGGTTATGGACAGTTAATGATATAGTGAAAGTTAATCCAAAATATTACTTAAATAATACTGCAGGAACAGAACAATGGATCACAAATTAAACCAAGTAATTTCCAGATCAAGACATCAATGCAAATCCCCTGGAATTATTTATGAAACATCAGAATGCTACATTGGGAAGAGATGGGGGAGATTTTTTTTGTATGGATGAATAATAAATGAAGAGGTGCTTGAAGTTGCAGGAAGAAAATGTATTCATAAAAGTGGCATCCAACAAAAATGACATGTCAGTATTTTGACCATTTATTCAGAGCTGCAAAGTTGTAGCTTCTCTTGGAGAAAGTGAAAGGCAGCATAAAGAGGGAGAACTAGTTGGACAATGAATGACACAAAGTAGTTGTGACAAACTATACTGGGTTAGTGAGGCAAATGAGTATGGCGCATTATGGCAGCAGATCTTCTGGTGGGGGTAGCAACAAGCAGCCGTGGAATGGATGGATTAAGATGGGCTGAATATCCCTTTCTTATCTATTATTATTTTGTGATACCATTGTGTCACATTTATTTCAACTTGGGTATGCATGTGATATTGAAAGATTGAGAGAGTTGAATTGGCAAATAGCTTCCGATTGAGAATCTATTATCAGTAATAAGAGATCCTGATCTATAGAAACTGCTGTTCCTGTGAATGCCTTCATAACCTCCATAAGCTTTTGACATCCAAAACTCATTTACTGAAGCCAATGTGAAAATTAATTTTATTTAAATGCCGAGTTGTTTCTCTGAATTGTTGCTTGTGTAATATAAATGGATTTAGCAACATCTTTGAATGGAAGTGCTCCCCCTTAACTCCATGACTGTGTTGCTGCATCTTTTCCTGTATCTGTCCATCTGCTTGTCCCTTTTGATCTATAATACACCCAAAATCCATAAATAACATCCAGTGCAGACAATGTAAAATCCCTGGGAGTGGCAGCTGCTGCATTAGCTGGTTTGATTGCACTGAAAATTATCAGGCTGCCTTCCATTGCTGTTAGCAATGTGTTTACTTTGGCCTGTTACATGTTTTGGCTCCGTCCAATTCTGTGATGAAGAAGCACTCTCCCTTAATCAAGTGCAGATAGTACACTCAGGGCATACAATCAACACTGATGCTGAAAGGTTCACTGGGGAATAGGAAGTTGCACACGTTAGTAACCTCTCAGATTAATTGTCTCGGTTAATTGTCTACACAAAGATCCAAGATTCAGCTAAACTGAAAGACCAGAGTAATTCAATGAAACTGAGGCTCCACTAGGGACACCTGAGTGTCTGGGGTATAAGAACTTGTATTGGCTTTCAACAGAATCTGGCGGTTCTGATCCAGTTGCCTGTTAAAATGCAGATTTGTTGTCCAGTATGTGGACATTATCCATCTTAAAGCAAATGATGGTTGCCAGAGGTTGGCTGAGTTGATATTGTCTGCGACAGGCAGTATGTTCAGTTGAGTTTACTGGAGATTTCAGCATTGTCAGTAGAGAGAACACCGTACTTCATTTAAAGCAATATCCTTTGGCATTCAGCTAATGGTCTTCTCAGGCAGGTCAGTTCAAAGTCTTTGTATATTCCATTTCTCATGGTTTTATTTTTATTATTCAATCCTATAAAATGTAATGCAACATTAAATCCTATTCATTACCATTACATGATAAGAGGATTTTTAAAAATGTTTCAGATACTGTCTACTCCTAATTCAAAATAACTTTCTCTCCAAATAATTTAACAATCTAATAACATGGAAGGAGCAATTAGATTAAAATGGCAGGTGAAGCATCTGAGTAAAGTTTGAATTCAAAATAAGCAACATCCACTTAGGAGCTGTTGACTCCATTTGCCAATATGATTTGACAATAAAGCTAATAAGGGCAAAGCTCTTTCCCATTATAAATTCAAACCAACACTTAATAAGTAAATAAGTCAGGGCTTGTGTTTGAACTGTTTGCTGTAACTTTAAACTCAACACTACCAGAAATTTACACCTGAAATGTTGAGAGGCACGTTACCTTTCTGAGATGCCAGAAATTAGCAAATCTTACCAGAAAGGTTCATAAGGACAATTATTTTACAATTCACTTTTTAAGAAATCCCATTTGAAAGCTTAGATAAATCCTTTAATGGTGGCTAATATAATTGTTTCTTATGGTATATATTATAAATTGATATGTTTATAAAGTCAAAATAGAGGTTTATAAAATCACAAGGGGCATGGATAGGATAAATAGATAAAGTCTTTTCCCTGGGGTGGGGGAGTCCAGAACTAAAGGGCATGGGTTTAGGGTGAGACGGGAAATATATAAAAGAGACCTAAGAGGCAACATTTTCACACAGATGAAGTGGTGGAGGCTGGTACAATTGCAACATTTAAAAGGCATCTGGATGGGTATGTGAATAGGAAGGGTTGGGAGAGAGATAAGCTAGGTGCTGGCTGATGGGACTAGATTGAGTTGGAATATCTGGTTGGCACGGACAAGTTGGACCGAAGGGTCTGTTTCCGTGCTGTATATCTCTACGACTCTATGACAATCGGTTTTTGAGCCAGCTTTGGATGCTGTCTTCAATTTATGACACTCAAACTACTCCTATCTTCCTGAGGTCCATGTAAGGGATAAAGAATGCATCAATATCTGAAGACCCACTCCGGCATTAAAGGACTAATCTTATTTGTGAAAAACTACCGCAACACTAACTCACTCAAAAACATTTGAAATTGAAATTGTGGCATTAATAATACAGGCCAGAACACACTCTGGAAAAAGAGCAGATTGAACTCAATTGAATGAGAATGTCTGACTGAGAAACCAATTTGATTGGAATATAAGGAGAAGAAAGCAAAAAAGCCAGGGGTGAGCAGCAATATTATGGAGAACATAATCATAAATATTACTTTCTGAAGGGTGAAATTTTGGATGTGGAAAGGAATTAGATTAGTTGTTTGTAACTCATTGTTGGAAAGGTCTGCTTTCTTAGGCCTTTGGTTGTGTTTTTTTTTAATTTGTGAAATCATGAATTTATAAAATGAGCTGAGGGGCCAACAGCACTTCCATAACCTTAGGTTACCTCATTTGTTGGCTGCCAGTGATCAGCTGTGAGTTGTGATCCACATTATTGGAAGTATAAAGAACCTCTAACGACTGTTCTGAGAGTCAGGAAAGAACACAAAAACTTCCCTCATATGCAGAACCAGATTTATGACAGGAGGAAACTAAACTTTTTCAAAACAAATTGAGAAGGCTATATTCAGTACAGTAATTGTTGAAGGAGGAAGTGGACTCCCTTACTTCAGAAAAGACAAGATCAAAACATTGGACTCAAAAAAAATCCTCCTAGTTTTAGGCATGAGTCTTTAATGGGTATCCACAGTTGGCAGCTCTTCCTGTCATGGATAAATCTCTCAAGATCATTTCAGGTTACAACTAATAGAAATGGTGAGCCCTGTGCAAGAGGCTTGGACAATGCCCTAGAAATTACTGCTTTTGATATTTCACCACATCTTCTATAAGCAGTTTTGCTTTTACTTTCACTAATTCCATTACTTGTAATGATGAAATGTCATAATATGATACAGAATGTTTAATCAAACTGAAGAGGCTTGTCAGCGCAAAAGAGCCAAAATATGATTAAAAATTCAAAGACCAAAATGTTTACAACTTAGAAATAGAGATAAATAGCAATGAACTAAAATGGGTAATCAAGCTGGTGGTGTAGTGGACAGTAAAGAAGGTTGTCTCAGAGTACAACAGGACCTTGATCACATGGGCCGAGGAGTGGCAGATGGAGTTAATTTAGATAAATGTGAGGTGTTCCGTTTTGCAAAGGTAAATCAAGGCAGGACTTATATAGTTAATATTAAGGTCCTGGGGAGTGTTGCCAAACAAAAGGACCTCAGGGTGCAGGTTTGTAGTTCCTTGAAGGTGGAGTTGCAGATAGACAGGGTAGTTCATTTAAATGGGTTTCTGCATAGCCTCTCCCTGTCCAAAGAAGTTGCTACTTGGCTGGTGCAATGTTTACCACAAGCGTAGGGTACAGATTTTATTTTAGAGTTGTCCTTCTCCTACATAAGATGCTGAGCAGGTTTAAGAATCTCATCTACCTTTGACATCACCGTCCAGTCAAGTGGTTCTTTTTGTGAGATTTCACATTGTCAGCTAATGTGAACCATTGCTTGGTAATCCACATCTAGCAGTTTGAAATCAGAGTTGCTTTCTCATAGGTAGATTGTCAGGTGTGACTGATTGTCAATTGTAGCAATATCAACACTGACCTTCACACTTCTGTATTCACTTCTAAGCAGGAATTATCACATGAAGCTGGGTAGTAGGAGGTTGATCATTAGAGGCTTATTGAGATGCTCTATATATGGGACATTCTGTGGGTGAAAAACATTTTAATTCTCTTCGCCACTTCATATTTCCAAATCAATTGAGCCATATTCCCAGTCAATACTATCAGGTTACCACTCCTAGCTGGTCATCCCTTTGAGAATTTCAAAGTAGGCCATGAGCCATGATTTTTAGGAAGTGCTATTTGCTGCAAGACAACTGCAGTTGGGTGGCTTTGCCAGTAAACTTCAGAAATTCCCTTAGTTTCCTTCTTTCCTCCCTTTCAAAGATAGAATATTGATCATCTGACATATCAACCAACTCACACTTGCCAAACGGATCTGCAATTTCATCCCCTTTATCATTCCCTGAACAGCAAGGGCATTATGACCAGTCTTTCCAATGTCACTACACAGCCGAGAAGCATGATTGGCTACAGGAAAACTCAAGTGCTGAGATGATATTTAGCAATTAGAAAGTTCATCATTTTAATGATCAACTTGGATGTTAACTGCTTTAGGATTTCCTGAGATGGAGAATGGCTCTAAACAAATACAAGTTATTTCTTTAATGTTTAGAGCTAATCTCAGGTTTCCCTTTATCAAACTCTCAATTGGACAGGTGTGAGAATTGTACAGGCCTACGTAATGTTTAGGAATACTATTCTCACTGTGATGATGGATTTTTCTGTCACTTCCTTAAAACTCCTCTTTGCCATTAAGACTTCAAATTCCAGTTGGAAAGCAGTGCAAAGCTTGAAAAAAATAAAACTTCACTTAAAATATTCAGAACAGCATATGCACTTTGGGAGCCAGAAAATAATTCAATGAAAAGGAAAATAAAATGTTTGCATCTGATTTTGAAATGTTCTCATTTTTTTTTAATTGTGACAAAACTACAGAAACGTTTGAAAAATGCATAAACTATATCAAATTCTGGTTGCTGGCTTAATGTCAAAACAAAATGTGAAATTACATGCAAGAGTTAAGCTCCTGAACATGAAAAACATTCCATTTAAAATCTGAAACCAGGAGGATTTACAGGACCTGGTCAAAGCATTTATGTGAACTGCCTTTTGTATTTGTAGATCTGAACTGAAAGTGTGAATAGTGGCATTGACCTGTTAAAAAAAACTTTGTTTCTGCTAACCTGTTGACCTCAGCTTGGGTCTGGAGTTGATCAGAATGAATAAGTAGTGACTCATAGCATTGGGCCAGGTCTATCATTCTATTAAAACTTGTGCTCTCCCATATTTTTAATGTGAAAAGAAAAATTGGAAAGAGGACATAACAAAAATGATTGCTTCCTGATCTTGTATATTTCCTTTCAGAGCCCTTGTCAAGAATAACCTTCATGGTTTTAAATGTTATCTGTGCATCATGTGGTGTCTGCATAATGGAGGAGAGGATGATTTACATTATTCCATCATTCTGTTTTCATCAACTAAAAAGGTATTGTGATCCTGGCTGATGGTATTTCAATATATACCACAACAAAATCTAGCTTGAATGATCATATCTTTTATTTTGGTTAGCATGATGGCAATTTCCTGAAAAATAGCCATACAAGACTGCAGATTACTTTTAACAACAGACCAAAAGGTCTTTACACAAATGAATTAAATTTAAAGAAAGCTATCAGAATGTACAACCCAGTTAGTAAGATCTTAAAACGTACAATAAAGCAAAGTTTCAACCTGTTTTCTGACATTATCAGTTCCAGAGCCTTTTCCAAAGCCACCAACATGAACTTTTCCATAACTCTGTGTACCTAAGCATTCTTACTTCTAATAAACTGCAGATTTATAACTAAATTCTCCTGGCTTAGAGTTTTCACAAAATACACATCTACTCAAGTGATCATGTTTTTACTGAATTGCTGTATTCTCCTGTAAAGAAAGAAAAGTAAACTTGTTTCTGACACCAGTCAGACATTTTTAACTGTCCTTAAAGCTTCCAATCTCTGAGTTTTCTAAGCTAAAATCAAGCTCAACTATTTTGAACTGAAAACAAGCTAACTGCCTTCTATATTTGCTCTGCCTGTTTTACACCCCACAGTATAATCTGTGTTCCATGAACACGTGGTCCATGAGTTTTGCAGTCACCTGCTCTCTGACACATATTGGAATAGATCACTGTTCCAGAAAGTCTTTCTGACCCTTAGATTTTGAAAGAAAAACCTCCATATAAGTAACTAACATTCAGATGTTTCTCCTTTGAAATCTAACCTCTAAAAGTAATTGTTTTATACACAGAGACTGCAAGTTTTTCAGCACAGAGGGGATCGGTTGGGAGTCCTGCATGAAAGTTTGTGCACAATTTGTATTAAATAAGGTGAATAAGGCATCTCTTTAATTAATCTTGCTGAGAATATGTGATCCTATTTTGAGAAATATGTTAATAACAATTATTATTGCTCATGTCACTGGGGTATCAGGAATATATTTTGGATTATTGGTGCTGGAAGAGCATAGCAGTTCAGGCAGCATCCAAAGTGCAGCGAAATCGACTTCATCAGGGCTTTTGCCCGAAACGTCGATTTCGCTGCACTTTGGATGCTGGCTGAACTGTTGTGCTCTTCCAGCACCACTAATCCAGAATCTGGTTTCCAGCATCTGCAGTCATTGTTTTTACCTATCAGGAATATAGCCTAGATCCTACTTTATCCTCTTATAACAGATGCCTTGAGTGCATTTTCACAAAGCTTGCTGGAGCAGGCATGTTGGCTGGGAGGGCTACCCACTTGAATTCCTGATATCAAGAAGGTAATGTTGAGTATCAACATTGATATGGTTCGCTGAACGACTTATTCCTATGCTATAGACATTATGAAGTGAATTCATTAACCTGAGAATGGGTATTAAACACTCATTTTTCAGATATTAGTGTGCTACAGATTGTTACGTACTTTCAGTCATTGAAACTTAAATTGGCCATCTGCAGTAGATGCTATCTTGTGAAGTACCTTTTCATTGTGCATTAGATGGGGCTAATGTATGTTAGGAAGTAATAATAGCATGGCTTAAGTTAGCTGAACCCTAACAATATCAGTTGTTTTGTTTTACATTTTTAAAAATTTTAATGAAGGTAATTAATTCTCAGACTATAGCTGCTGGTGACATCGTGAGTATTCATTGCATTTTCCCACCTTGTACAAGGATTGCATTTCAGATCTTTCAATTGATGTGCAGACCCAAATGGCAGGTTTCTTTCCTTAAAGAAGATTAGTGAATCTGTTGACATTTTATGGTAATTTCTTAGTTTCACAGTAAACTTTATGAATACTACCTTCCCATTTCCAAGGCATTTTGTTTAAACTGTATCATGATTCTTAAAAGGTGAGATTTTAAGATGTGTTCCTTGAAGATTTTTATCCAGGCCTCTGATTTCCTAATCCGACAACATGATCAATGCAGTACGGAACCCTATTGTTTCCAGCAATGTTGACAGGTATTTTGCTATTAAGGCCACTCTTCCTGTGTGAAGCCAGAAAGCAAGATGTTTGCAAACCATTTAGGTTCAGAGTGCCCATGTAAATAGTGCCCAGGAATCAGGACTCTCCCTTTCCAGCTTAGAGATTGATATTATAACCAACTGCATCTCTACTGCTGTCTGACATTAACTGAGGGGTTAAGCCTTGTAATTCCCTGGTCTGTGAGTCTCAGTACCATAGCACATTTACCCACTGAATAACTCCCAATAGTTTGTAATACAAGCCCTAAATAGTGAGAATAAGATTTGAATTGAAGTAGACTTGTTCTGCTGATTATACTTCATGGGTCTCGGGTCAATTTGAAATTCATGCGTAAGCTAAAAGATTTAATGGAGTAAACATGATTTAACAAGGATTCAATATACCTTTAGCTCCACTTAAACATATTTATTTACAATGACTGTGCATACATGTATTGACTGAAAATGGGACAAGAATTGAGATGAATTCATCTGTGTGGGTCAAAAAGGACAATGTTGCTGTCGTCCTTGATAGAGCTGGCTTTCCGCTGACTTTGCGAAAAAATAGCCATTCCATGCCATCCATTTTCACTATTTCCTGAACAATTGATTTATTCCACATTATTAATGAACTTTGTAGCAGTTCCACTTGTCAGGCCTACTCTGCAAGGGTCAATAATGAGAGGAAACCTGATGTTAGTGGATCCAGCTTAAGTGATTCTGTCATGCTAACGATTCAATATATCAGGACAAATGTCATCCACTTCCAATATGTTAATTCGTGTGTTACCATTTGCATAAACTACAGTCAATGAAGTACAAATTGCTCTTTGAAGAACAAAGCACGGTAAGGGGATGACGAACTGTCCTGTTCCTGTCTGTCTTGTTTTAAAATTACATGGTCTAATTTCATTCATCCCCTCTTTCGCCCTTCTTCAAAAAAGCAAGTGAGAGCACATTTCCTTTGTGCTGCCAGCTGAAATAACATCTGTACCACTGGCCCAATGAATGGAAGAGTGGAATTGGCTTCAGAGTGTATTTAAATGGCGTAGAGTGAGAAGCTGGAACTTTGCAAACAGCCTGCTCAATACATTTGGTGCGGACCTTTCGTAGAGAAAAAATGGCTGATTCATCAGTTTGTCAGGTTGACCTAACCAAAGTTACATTTTCGTCTTTCGTGCCAAATGTACATTGAGCAAAATTGGTCTTTATTGCGTGTCTGCATTTAAACAAATGCCCTGATATGATACTTACAGATACAGACATTTAGAGCCCTGCTGAACATTTAGATAATGCTGAACATTAACAGTGTCTCTTCAAAACAAGAAGCTTTGGCTAACTGCAGTGAATGTGTAAGAAGGCCTTCTAAGGACACACTTTGCCATATTTGTTTGATGTAATGGTGTGCTGGGACCTCCCTGTTCATCGGTGGGACCAGTTTGTTTTATAAAATACTTGGAATGGTACCATGCTTTCAAATCCAATGTTGACATTGGACCAGTGGTTTTGAACAGTTCAGATGAAGTATTATTTTGGCAGATTGGGTCAGCTCAGCTGGAATTCTATGTTGCGGTGATTAATGCGACATAAAAATTGTCTTATGGAAAACAAAAATAATTTAATAAACCACATCAAATTCTACTTGCTGCAACAGTTTGGTCAGAACTCATCAGGAAAAAAATGAAACAGCGAATGTATTTTAATTTGTTGAGAGGAGTGTGTTCAGGGTTGACCTTGCTGTAAATGTTAGATCATGGGATTGTTATTTTCAATATTGAACTTTCTCTCCATTCCTGAAAGAATTATGCGATGTTTTTGATCTGAAAAGAAATAATATACATTAGAGAATTTCATAAGAATCGACCAAATGCCTTAACCAAATCCAAGACTAAAAATGTTCTGGCAAATGAGAAAAGAAAAAAGTTATTGAATCTTTTGCTCTTTAGACTTCCCCAGACCCTTGCATATATGGTGAAGAAATTTCCTTACTGCTCTTAACCCACATGGAGTAAGGTTTCCTTCAAATTAATTCTATTGTGTAAATTAAACCAGGGGTCTTATTTAGTGAACTTATTTCACACCAACTTAGAAACCCTGCTCAGATATCACAGAGTGGTTCCAATCCAAGCTATAATATAAGATGAGGTGGCACAGTGGTTAGGGACCAGGTTCAATTCCACCTTCAGGTGACTGATTGTGTGGAGTTTGCATGTTCTTCCTGTGTCTGCATGGTTGTTGGTTGTGCTCCGGTTTCCTTCCATGGTTTAAAATCGTGCAGGTTAGGCGAATTGGTGGAATTACAGGGTTAGGATAGAAGGGTGGATGAGGTTGGGATACTCTTTGAAGAGTTGGTATGAAATTGATGGGCTGAATACCTGCCTCTGCACTGTAGCTATTCTATGAGTCATCTGGTCTTTCAGTCAGTTATTCTGCACCTTGGATCCATTGCCACAAGATGTCTCCTGATACACTGCCCAAGTGACCGTCCCTCCTCAAGTGACCCATGCAAAGCCATCATCAATCTCTTCATCTGCCTATTCTCCATTGAGATCTCAATGAAACTCCTTCGTGCATCTCTTAAATTGAAGTCATCCTCTCAGCTCCCAGAAACAACAATGTACCATGGATTTCAATTCCAGCAATATCTTCAGCTCTCACTTTAGGCTAAGGTTCATCCCCAGTGCAGCTTGCTCCCTCCCCATTAACCCATCACCAAATTTGCTTCTAAATATTTCCACAGCTCTTCCTTCTTCTTTTATAAAATTAATTGAAGTTCTCCACAAATGCTTTCCATCCCAATCTCACAAAAATTACATTTTACAATTTGTAGCTCATTCCAAAATATGCCTTCTCCATCATTGTCCACCATTGAGTGACTAAGCTGTCGCAAATTAAGTTGAAGATCCTTTTCTCTAACCATTCTACTAGCCAATCAATCTCTTCAAAATGTTGCTTTGCTCCATAACTATTAATGTAGTTCAGACCCTGGCAACATAAGGTTGTGGTTCCTGATTCATTCTTTGGAATTACATTATGCTAATGTTAATGGACGAAACCACAGAGAAAAATCTAAAGCTTTTTTCCTTATTTCACAGAGTAAATATTTTGATTCATGGTCAGATTAATCAAATTGGAGAATATCTCAAGGCTGAAATCCAAGGATGATTTTACAAGGGGTGATTTTAAAAATGTTTCAGTCAAATAGCAATGACATCAGTTTCATCAAATCATGGAGTCATAGAATCATAGAGATGTACAGCATGGAAACAAACCCTTCGGTCCAACCCATCCATGCTGACCACATATCCCAACTCAATCAAGTCCCACCTGCCAGCACCCGGCCCATATCCCTCCAAACCCTTCCTATTCATATACACATCCAAATGCCTCTTAAATGTTGTAATTGAACCAGCATCCACCACATCCTCTGACAGCTCATTCCATACACGTACCACCCTCTGTGTGAAAAAAATTGCCCCTGAGGTCTCTTTTATATCTTTCCACTCTAGTTCTGGACTCCCCAACCCCAGGGAAAAGACTTTGTCTATTTATCTTATCCATGCCCCTCATAATTTTGTAAACCTCTATAAGGTCACCCTCTCAGCCTCCGTCGCTCCAGGGAAAACAGCCCCAGCCTGTTCAGCCTCCCCCTGTAGCTCAGATCCTCCAATC
Organism: Hemiscyllium ocellatum; assembly: GCF_020745735.1. Taxonomy (NCBI): domain Eukaryota; kingdom Metazoa; phylum Chordata; class Chondrichthyes; order Orectolobiformes; family Hemiscylliidae; genus Hemiscyllium; species Hemiscyllium ocellatum. The sequence continues at coordinate 31,178,097 of NC_083436.1, read as the reverse complement.
CTGGCAACATCCTAGTAAGTCTTTTCTGAACCCTTTCAAGTTTCACAACATCTTTCCGATAGGAAGGAGACCAGAATTGCACGCAATATTCCAACAGTGGCCTAACCAATGTCCTGTACAGCCACAACATGACCTCCCAACTCCTGTACTCAATATTCTGACCAATAAAGGAAAGCATACCAAACGCCTTCTTCACTATCCGATCTACTTGTGACTCCACTTTCAAGGAGCTAAGAACCTGCACTCCTGAGGACCTTACCATTTAGTGTATAAGTCCTGCTAAGATTTGCTTTCCCATAATGCAGCACCTTGCATTTATCTGAATTAAACTCCATCTGCCACATCTCAGCCCATTGGCCCATCTGGTCAAGATCCTGTTGTAATCTGAGGTAATCCTCTTTGCTGTCCACTACACCTCCAATTTTGGTGTCATCTGCAAACTTACTAACTGTACCTCTTATGCTCGCATCCAGATCATATATGTAAATGACAAAAAGTAGAGGACCCAGCACCGATCCTTGTGGCATTCCACTGGTCACAGGCCTCCAATCCAAAAAACAACCTTCCATCACCACCGTCTGTCTTCTACCTTTGAGCCAGTTCTGCTTCCAAATGGCTAGTTCTCCTTGTATTGCATGAGATCTAACCTTGTTAATCAATCTCCCATGGGGAACCTTGTCGAACGCCTTACCGAAGTCCATATAGATCACATCTACTGCTCTGCCCTCATCAATCCTCTTTGTTACTTCTTCAAAAAACTCAATCAAGTTTGTGAGACATGATTTCCCATGCACAAAGCCATGTTGACTATCCCAAATCAGTCCTTGCCTTTCCAAATACATGTACATCCTGTCCCTCAGGATTCCCTCCAACAACTTGCCCTCCACCGAGGTCAGGCTCACTGGTTTATAGTTCTCTGGCTTGTCTTTACTGCCCTTCTTAAACAGTGGCACCACGTTTAGGATAACGCAGTCCAGGCTTTATAATCAGTGTCTGTTGTTGAAGAATGGAATTCCACCTAAATTGCACTGAATGATCCACAAGTTGTTTAGTAGAAAGTGGTGAGAAGTGCCATTTCACTTGTTGTTGGTGTATAGGCAACCATGGGGAAAACTGTGGAGGTGGATTCATTTGGTGGTTGGACAGTTGCTCTGTATAGTTGGGAAGGAAAGTAGTTCATTTGACAGTGTTTTGCAATTTTGTCAGAGGTGCAGTCCTATCCACCCACCCCCCCCAATCAGATGTGTCACCTCCTTAACCAAGCATATGTGGTGGCTGCACTGCAGGATGCCTTCAACTAAAGTGGTACATTTTAGATTGTCTGCATAAGAGGACAAGTCATCAATCAAGAATCCATGTCTGGCCTCTGACTTGCCATGATGTGAGAAGAGCTTGGGAGTGCTGACTGAGAGTATGGGTCTTGGCGTATGGCTTACTCGAGATCTTGGATACAGAGTAATATAGAAAATAGCAGGAGTAGGCCATTTGGCTTTTCAAGCCTGCTCCGCCATTCAATTTAATCATTTTGACTGATCACCTAACTCAGTCTCTGTTCCCCTTTCCCACCACATCTTTGATCCCTTTATCCCTAAGAACTTGACCTTCTTCTTTAAAACATCCAATCTCTTGATCTCAAATGCTTTTTCTGGGGCAGAGAATTCCATAATCTCACCAATCTCTGGGTGAAGAAATTTCTCCTCCTCTCAGTCCTAACTGGTCTATGCAGTTTTCTTAAATTTGACTCCTGCTTTTGGATGCACCAGTCATTGGGAACATCTTTCCTATGTTTACATTGCCTAGTCCTGTTAAAATGTGATAGGTTTCTATGAGATTCCTCACACCTTCTTCTAAACTCCAGTCTTACTTCATACATCAGGCCAGTCATCTCATGAATCAGTCTGGCAAACCTTTGCCGCACTCCCTCCTTCACCAGTAGTCATGATTTGGAGATGCCGGTGTTGGACTGGGGTGTACAAAGTTAAAAATCACACAACACCAGGTTATCGTCCAACAGGTTTAATTGGAAGCACACTAGCTTTCGGAGCGACGCTCCTTCTTCAGACAATCACCTGATGAAGGAGCATCACTCCAAAAGCTAATGCGCTTCCAATTAAACCTGTTGGACGATAACCTGGAGTTGTGTGATTTTTAACTTTGTACCTCCTTCACCAGAACATCCTTCCTCAGATAGACACTAAAACTGTTCACAGTGCTCCAAGCATGGTGTGGACAAGGCCCTGTACAATTGCATCAAGACAATCCTGCTCCTGTACTTGAATCCTCTCAGAGAGTCATAGTCATACAGCACAGAAACAAACCCTTCAGTCCAACTCATACATGCATAGGTATCCCAAACCTAACTATTGCCACTTGCAGCATTTGGTCCAAATCTTTCCTATTCATGTACTTATCATATGTCTCTTAAATGTTGTAATTGTACCTGCCTGTACTACTTCCTCTGGCATACATGCACCACCCTGTGTGAAACATTTGCCCCTTAGGTCCCTTTCATATCTTTCCGCTCTCACTTTAGACCTATGCCCTCCAGTTTTGGACTCCCCTACTCTTGGAGAAAGACCTTGGCTGTTCACTTTATTTATGCCCCTTGTGATTTTATAAGCCTCTATAAGGTCACTCATCAGCCTCTGATGTTCCAGGGAAAAGTTCCTAACCTTATCCAGCTTCTCCTTATAACTCAAATCCTCCAGTTTGACAACATTCTTGTGAATATTTTCTGCACATTTTCTAGTTTAACAATATCCTTCCTAAAGCAAGGCAACCAGAATTGTACGCAGTATTCCAAAAGTGGCCTCACCAATGTCTTGTCCAGCTGAAGTATGACACCTTAACTCCTGTACTCAATGTTCTGACCAATGACGGCAAGCATGCCAAGTGCTTACCAACCAGTCTATGAAGACCAACACACTATTTGCCTCCTTCAATGCCTGCTGCATCTGTTTGCTTACTTTCAGCAACTGTGGTACAAGAACCACCCAGATCTTGTTGCACCTCACTCTTTCCTAATCTATTATCATTCATAATTATTTGGCTGTTTGTTTTTGCCAGGAAAGTGGATGACCTCACATTTACTCATTTACCCTCTGAATCAACTTGTCCAAATCACATAGAAACATGTTTACATCCTCTTCATGCTCACCACACCCAGCTATGTGTGCTATGTGTTGTCTGCAAATTTGGAGATATTACATTTGGTTCCCTCACCTAAATTATTAATATATATTGTGAATAGCTGGGGTCAAAGCACTAAACCCCGTGGTACTCTACTTTTCATTGCTTACCACTCAGAAAAAAGACCTATTTCTGTCCTGATTTCTAGCCAGTTCCCTATCAGTGTCAGTAAGCTAGCCTTAATCCCATGAGCTTTAAATTTACATGCTCATGGCTCACTGTGAACTGCAAGGGAAAGTTGCCACCTGAAGTTCTGATGACTGACATCATGTCAGGACATGGGAGTCATCTATTCAGTGGTGGGCTGGAGCATTAGGGAGGAGCACTGACTCCAGCACCATGGACAGTTCCCTGAGGCAATGGGATGCAGAGCTGCTTAAGAAGGCGTAGGATGAGCAGGAGGATGATACTTGCAGCTTCCGGTGCACCAGCAAAGGATCTGCTTGTGGAACACATCGGAGCAGCAACAGAGTGGATCGTTGGCCCAATCAACACTAATGGGAATTGGCTGATCTCCTCTGATAAAGGAGGATCTTAGGCAGGAGTGGATACCAGCAGCCAGCAGATGACAAGGTGACACTGAGCTTGAAATAGTTTGGCATCTGACTTGTTTCAGGGGTTGAGATTTCTGGCTCAGTTACCCACAGGCAGCATCAGGATGCCCTGAATGTGGGGATATTGAACTTTGTCACATTTGCTACAGATGAGGCCATTCTGGCATGGTGGGGTTTGCCTCTATGGCTAAATTCCCTGAGGTGCAAGCTTTGACTGCATTTGCATGCCCACCATTAAAATTCTAAAGCCTCTTTTGTTCTCCTGGTGTCCATTAGTATTAAGCAATGACCACACAAGGACTCCATCCATCACCAGTCTCCTCACAAAGCACCTAATGCTGCTATTGCAATGTCCCAGTATCTTCAAAATCCATGTCTTCATCTGAAAACTACCATTTTATCCCAAGGCCATCTACTTCATTGATGGGTGTATTGTTATCTGCACCCTAATAATCCTAAAGTGATGCCAATACCACTTCTCTGTCCTCTAGTAAGTTTTTCCTTTGGGTCCCCCATTCCAGCTGAAACAGAAGCAGGATGCTTGAGTGTGTATCTCAGCACTGGAGATGCCAATGGGACTTGTTCTTATACTGACAATGATCTTGAGGGCTGTGCCACAGGCTGTGCAGTTGCATCTGTGCAAATTGCACCATTGTTCAAGAAGGTTTGAGATATCATGTGTGTCCCTGTTGAAGTAACCCAGGATAACATAAAAAGATAAAGCCCCAACATGAATGGCCCAAGCGTCCCTTCACAGCATTCCCACAGCACCCCACATTTTCAAGATGACCAGGGACTGGACCTTACCATGGTCCCATGTGCCACCACTACTAAGGAGCAGCCAATATCAATCCGGCAGAACTTTTCATACTTTCTGGTCAAGGCAGTCCACTGCTTCTGGGTCTGTTTGGTAGACTGCTGAGGTTAGCCAGTCCTTCAATGGAAGATGTCACATGCCAATGACATTGCAGTCGTCATGCTTTGTATCATGTACTCCATTCTCTGCCCATGTAACTGCACTGCCTCAGGAAACTATGACAGGCAGCCACCCATTTCCCAATGCTGCCCTATCAGTACCCATGTTGTGTATAGCACTATGAAGCTCAGCCTTTCCATCTAGGGAGCTGTCCTCCATCCTCAAATGGGGACTACTCACAGTGGTCTCTGTCTTCATCACCAGCTGCTGCCCACACGTGGGCGAGGGTCATCTCATGCTTCCTATTTTAATTGGGTCTAAGTCCCCTCTGTGGTCAGTGTAACTGAGTGGCTGAAAAGTGCTTCTGACTGCTGTGATAGCGGAATTTCAGATTGTATCTCTTACTCTGAGTTCGGCATGGCCTTTTAATGTTGCTTGGTGATGCCCCTCCTGAATCATCTCAGTGGAAGAGAGAAGGTATTGGTCACTTAACCTCCTAACTCTCAGTCGCTGATTCATTACCAGTCTGGTTGACAGTTAACTGAACTTTACAGGAAACCAATGCACTGATGACAAAACTGGTCCAATACAGTTGCATGGACAGGACAAAAACCTTTCACTCTTTCTCTCTGTCAGACATCCTTTACTCCCTCAGTAGCTGCCTGTTTACTGCCAATGACAAAAATGTCTGACACCATCAGTGTCAAAATGACCAGGTCCAACCTCCAGATGGCTCCTCCAATGGATACTGAGTGCTTGTCTTTTCTGCAGATCAAGAGTGCTGTGATAATTCACTTCATAACATGGAGGGACATTCACACCTAATGATCATGGCAATTTGCTGTCAACGGATTTAACTCTTCTGGCCTGAAAACTACATTGCTGTGACACCCTGGCCTTGGATAAGGGTTTGACATGGGTATTCATGCCTGCAGTGTTCCCAGGTAATGCCTGTCTTGAGGATGTTCCACTCATAATGGATTCAACAGTATTTACTTCATGTCTGTAAGCTGCATGTCACACCTTTGTCATCCTGCCATACCTTGGAAGATCATTAAAATGCGTCCTATATTGGACGCTTGTCCTGTTCATTACACAATAGCTACTGACCTTCTCAAGGAATTTCCAGCCATTTCTGCTGTTCCCCTGCAAACTATCACTGTCTCTATCAGAAACTGCAGGAGGTCTCACCCTTACACAACAGTTGCTACTCTGCACCATTACACACTGTCTGGTAACACAGCCACATTGCTGACCCACGGATGCCCTTTAAATGGGATTTGTTACATCTAGCTCTGGCCATCTTAGATTAGATTACCCACAGTCTGGAACCAGGCCTTTAGCCCAACAAGTCCACACCGACCCTCTGAAGAGTAACCCACCTAGACCCATTTCCCTCTGACTAATGCACCTAACACTGTGGGTATTTAGCATGGCCCATTCACCTGACCTGCACATCTTTGGATTGTGGGAGGAAACTGCAGCACCTGGAGGAAGACCACACAGACATGGGGAGAATGTGCAAACTCCACACAGTCACCCAAGGCTGGGATTGAACCTGGGTCCCTGGTGCTGTGAGGCAGCAGTGCTAACCACTGAGCCACCGTGCCACCCCAGGTGCCATCTTGATGTGTCTCCTATTCCTAACTGGACGGCAAATATGTAGGTAAGCCACAAATTTGTCACCTACTGAAAAATAGTGATGGGCATTATGAAATGACATTGAATGGATAGGCAGCTGCAATGGTGCTGACACCTAGTTACAAAATTACAAAATTAATTTCTATCAACTGCAAAATACATTGTTTGTATGCTGTTTTCTGTAGCTGTAGCTTGACACTGTAGCTGTGTTTTGTTTATAAAGCATGTGTTACATTTATCTACCTGATGAACAACAGCTTAACACCAACAATATAAGATTCACGCTCTGTTCTGGCAACCTCATCCTGTTGATTGTGAACCTGCACAGTACTTTTCTGTTGCTTCAAGAATAATTGACAAGGATCCGCTTTTAGGCAGTGAACTCAAGAAGAAGAATATCACAGATGAGTGTCAGCCCAGGACGACGCCATTTGGCCAATCATGTTCGTGCCAGATTGCCATGGGAGTAATTTCCCTCTCTGTAGCCTTGCACTTTCTTCTTTTGTAGATAATGATCCAGTTCATTCTTAAATGCCTCAACTGGGTTTGCCCCTAGCACATCATTAGGCAACGCATTCCTGATCCTAAACTCATGTTGCCATTGTCTATTTTGCCAATGACCTTGAATGCTTTTCCTCCTTTTCTCAATCCTTCCATCACTTTTTTTCTCTCTACATTCTCTCAAATCCCCTCATGATTTTGAATATCTTTATCAAATGTACAGTTCAGTATTTATGCAATAATTTTCATACGTGATGAGCTGAGTTTCAGCTGCACTTAACCTTCAGGAGAAGTTGGAAGTAACGCTTCAGACATTTTCCCATGAGTTACAGAGCAACTTCAAGACCAATGCAGTCTGACACTCCCCTGTATTTGTTAATGGATAGAAATCCGAAATGAAATAATAAGCTATACACAGCATCATCAGCCCAAAGTGTTCTTTCTGATTTCTCAGCATTTTCAATTAAAAAAATATTTAAAACCGAGATGGAAATTCAGTGACATATGCAGTGTACTGTTTTTGTTAAAAGATACAGCAGGAGGTCGTTTTTGTTCTATCATGGAATGTGGGCTTTGCTGGTTAGGTCAACACATATTGCCCATCCTTAAAGGTAATGGGAGCTAGCATCTTGAACTGTTGCAGTCCTAATTATGTAGGGACATTATATAGCGCTGTTAGGAAGAGAGTTCTGGGACATTGACCCAGAGACAGTGAAGGAACAACTGATATAGTTCCAAGTCAGGATGGTGTATATAATGGAGGGGAACTTGCTGGTGGCCATATTCCTATGCATCTGTTAGCCTCATCTTTCTCAGGGTTGGAGAGATCATGAGTTTGCAAGGAACCTTGTTGAGTTGCTAAAATGCATCTTGTAGATGGTACACACTGCTGCCACTGTGTGTCAATGGTGGAGACAGTGAATGTTTAAGGTGTGGATGGTGTGCCAATCAAGCAGGCTTCTTTGTCTTGGATAGTGTCAAGCTTTTTGAATGTTGTCGGAACTGTGCTTATTAAGGCCAGTGAAGAGTGTTCAATCAATCTCCTGACTTGTGTTTTCCAGATGGGGGACAGGTTTTGCAGATTCAGGAGGTGAGTTGGTTGCTGTAGACTGTGACCTTCTCTTGTGGCTACTTCAGTTTTTGGTCAGTGGTAACTCCCAGAATGTTGATAGTAGAGGATTCAGCAATGGCAATGCTATTAAACGTCAAAGCAAGATAGCAAATTTTGAAGAGAACTGGAAATGACATCACCCACCTTAAGAAACCAAGACCTTTAAATAGTGGTGGGCCATACCACCAGCTCTTCACTGGACACTCTCACTGATAATGTTACCTAGTTATGGTGACGAAACGTCTGAAAACAAACTTTCCAGCTCAGCGAGCTAACTTACATACTTGTCAAAGCAATATGGCTAGATTCTTTTATTGGAGATGGTTACTATCTGGCACTTGTGGATCACAAATAATACTTGACATTGAAAATTTAAGTCAAAATTCATTTATTTTTGGAGTTTGTTAACAAGGAATTTTGACAATTTTAACTTAACCCATCCATCATGAAACTGAGGAGGAAGATTGACCTTTCTGCCCATCTCATTTTTTTATTGACTTCTGATCTAAACATGTCATGTTCTTATTGTATGGGCAGCTTAAAATTACCCATAGTGATCTCAATTTACAAAGAACACTATCAAGGGAATCCCCATATACTTCACACACGAGGGCATGTTTGATATGGGGTTGTGTTCAATGAGAAAGAATTGTTGACAGTCCTATTTAATGAATGGAAATGGGTGACAAAGTAAGAGTCTCTTCTAATGAACGACCTCCTTTCTGACTTTACTATACAATCGTTGCATTTATGTATTTGCTTCAATTCACCCTGAAATGTCTTCTCTAAGCAGTGAGTGAGAACAGTTACTGAACTCCAGCAATCATAATGTTAATTCAACCTCCTTAAATGAGATAAAATTAAGTTAATGACTTCTCTCAACTAATGTTAGTTCAATTCCATCATATTTGGACTCAGTGACCTCTGTGTTCCCAAATTAAGCCATCATCACTCGGTTCCAGTAAGAAAGCTCAATAAGCCTCTGAAAAAAGAATCTCTAGCTAATGAGAAATAACTACATACTTCAGTTTTAACAAGAGAAAGCGATGACATTGTACATATTGTAGTGAGTTCAGCATTTTGCTAATAGAGCTCAAACTCATCAGTAAAATACTGCTAAGCATATTTTCATAGCTGTTGCTATTATATAGTCTGCAAAGCCTTGTGATAAATGATAATTAAAAGATAATTAATTAATTACAGGGCAGTGATCACACAACAGCCCGATTCTGTATCGCAAAATGAAATTGATGACTTCTTCTGAAAGGAAAACTAGTGCAAAGGATTTTTGTCATTTATTGTCTTTATAGTTTATGAATAGCTAACAATAACCACAGTGGATAACTTTTTTTTGCCTTACAAACACCAGAATTAGGATAAGGATCAGGCCATTCAGCCCCTTGAACTTGCTTCTCCTTTCACTAAGGTCACAGCTAATCTGATGGTGGCCTCAATTCTACAATTCCCCCTGTACCCAAAAACCATTGACTCCTCTCATTAGTCAAGAATTTAACTACATCCACCTTAAAATGACTCTGCCTTCACCAGTCTCTGACAAAGAAAATTCAGAATTCCTCGTGACCCTCTGAGAGAAAAAAAAATTCTCCTCATCTCTATTTTAAATGGTTTAGTTTTGAATTAATGGAAGAAATAACATTTTGTTTTGTATAGCATCATTTGAGGGGAAATGAGTTTTTTTTATGTTTGGGGAAGACCTGTGAAGTAATCTCCCTTTTAAGGGGAAGCTCAGACATCATTATCTCCTGTGTCCATCTTAACGCGACTTTCCATGGAGAAGGAATTAGTTTAATTGAATAACGGTTGCTTTATAGTTTAAGTCGATGAAGTGGAATAGCATTGAAGTTTCCCTCAGTTTTTCAAGCTATGTTCCTGGGGAATAGAAAGACTCTGCTGGAAAGGTCTGAGGTGACTAAATAGCTGCTAGTTGCTGTCCTCAGCTGATGAAATCACTCTGATAGATCTCCAAGAAGAGATTTAGTTGCAAATGGCAGAGGTCAGTGTATTGTGTATTCTATGTAGTCAATAATAAAGTCAGGACTTATGCTGACTGAATGTTAATGAGGGATCACAAGGACCTTGGAAAGTCATTTACGTGTGGTCATTTATTTGGCAATACTCTTTCAAAACAAAAGCATGAGGCCAATCTAGAAACTTCTGAGGTGGTAGTTAAGCTGTACTAATTGGAAGCTAGAACCCCAGCGCTAATTAGACTGTAGAATCTCAGGATCACAGAATGGTTAGAGGGAGGCCATTCGATCCATCATGTCTGTGCTGGTTCTCTGCATGAACAACTCACCTAGACCTATTCCCCACCCTTTTCAGCGTGTGCCTGCAATTGTTTCCTGTTCAGATGCTTATCTGACTCCTTTTAGTCAGTATTATTGAATCTGCCTCCACCACCTTTTTCAGTAATGAATTCCTGACCGTAATCACTCACTAACTTAAAAAAAATGTTTTCCTCATTGTGGCAATATTTGACAAAGGAATGGGGAAAAAAAACAGTGAAAAGGTTTGTGCCAAATTCAGTTGAGAGGGAATCATGGAGAAAGAAAGATGAGTTTTCATTGTGAAAACTAGCTGTCTGAAGCTTGGGCGCATTCATCTCCTCCAGCTAAATTCCTGTTACATTCATGGATTTGTTTAACACACTCAAGTTCACAGATGGTGATTAGTAACACATTACAGGAAAGTTACAGCTCTTCTGACAGAATCTAACATTAATGAGAGGTCCTCAATTCTAAATCACCCCTTTCTTTTACATGGGACGGCACAGTGGCTCAGTGGTTAGCACTGCTGCCTCACAGTAACAGGGACCCGGGTTCAATTCCTGTCTTGGGCAGCTGTCTTTGTGGAATTTGCACATTCTCCCCATGTCTGTGTGGGTTTCCTTCGGGTGCTCCGGTTTCCTCCCACAGTCCAAAGATGTGCAGGTTAGGTGAGTTGACCATGCTAAATTGCCTGTAGTGTTGGGCGCAGGAGTAAATGTAAGGGAATGGGTCTGTGTGGGTTGCTCTTCGGAGGGTCAGTGTAGATGTGTTGGATTGAAGGGCCTGTTTCCACACTGTAGGGAACCTAGGATTGTCTGTTTATCCTAGTACTGCGATTGTGTTTTGTATAACAAAGCCTAACTGAGGGAAATGCAACAAATCAAACCTCACAGGATTGAAATGGGGAGAGGTGGCCTGGAGACTACAGTCCCAAATCCTGACCACATCTCACTGACACACAATAGAATCCTCCATGATTATATTTCCACCTGATGTGGTTGATTGGTGGGGCGGGGTTCATGGTTGGGGGGATTGTGGAAGTGTGTGGATAGTCTTTTGCTTTGTTTAAGGAACATACATAAGAAAGCATGGTGAAAAATTGGAAACAAACCTTCCATACAATGGGACAGTTTAAGATAATAATTGTGCAGGATGAGCTGTGTGAGTGATCCAGGGAATGCACCTCCCAATCTATAGTCTCTCATTAGACTTGGGATTGTATACTGAATGGCTGTTATACGGTGTGAAGCCATTAAAGCACAGTAACACAATTACAAAGTTAGCTGGGGAGAGATGTGTACATTCATAAAAGTTAGGATATTGTAACCATTTTTTCAGTGTCCACTCACACATTTCAGTCGAGCATTAGGGAATAGGTAAATGCATTTTATTTCAGCAAACTGGGGGAGATTTGTGTCGCCCTCAAGTAAAAAGCTGTTGGCCTTGGAAAATGGAATACCTGCCCAATTCAGGCTAATGGCAAGACCAAAATCAAGTGGCCGTGGATCAGCTATATTAGGGCTATCAGAAGAATGTAGCACCATTTCCTCTGATCCAACAGTGTGGCAACAATCAGCAAGGAATACTAGACACAACACGGAGTTCAACAAGTTCAGATTGTAAATTCTGTCTCTCGTCATCTCGAACAATGCTCAGAGTCACAAATTTAAGCGCCAGTCTCACGACATTTAAAACTCCATGCTATCTCACGCCCAAACTTGTGCTATGTGACCTACCAGCCATAGGACAAGTGATCCTATGTGTAGTAGAGTGCATTAAACAGTATCTGATCCAAGTATTATTTAGTGTGTAAAACTCAAGTCCGTACACAATCAGCAATCATCATGACAGCCTAATTTTGTTTCCTTTTCTTTGCATGTTTAATTTTTTCTTTTATTTTCATTTTAGACTATAAGACATAAAAGCAGAAGTATTTAATTCAGCCCATTGAACCCATGAGATCATAGCTGATCCGAAAATCCTCAACTCCACTTTTCTGGCTTTTCCCTATAACCTTTGATTGCCACATTTTTAATCTGTAAGGCAATATCATCCTTGACTGTACTAAAAGACCCCACGTAAAGAATTCCACAGATTCACAACTCTCTGAAAGTAGAAATTCCTCCTCATCTCTGTCTTAAATGTGTGACTGCTTATTCTGAGTTTATGTCGTCTAGTCCTAGTCTCTTTGACAAGAAAAATAAAACAATCTTTCTGCATCTGTTAGGTCACCTCCCATTCTTCTAAATTCCAACATGTACAGCCCCAGACACTATCAACTGCTCTGGATGGATTTTTTTGTATTTTTTAATCTTGTTTCTCTTTAACCTTTTCTCTTTTTGAAGGTCTTATGAGGAAAGGCTGAGGGACTTGAGGCTGTTTTTGTTGGAGAGAAGAAGGTTGAGAGGTGACTTAATAGAGACATATAAGATAATCAGAGGGTTGGATAGGGTGGACAGGAAGAGCCTTTTTCCAAGTATGGTGACGGCGAGCACGAGGGGGCATAGCTTTAAATTGAGGGGTGATAGATATAGAGCTGAAAATGTGTTGCTGGAAAAGTGCAGCAGGCCAGGCAGCATCCAAGGAACAGGAAATTCGACGTTTCCGGCATACGCCCTTCTTATGCCCAAAACGTCGAATTTCCTGTTCCTTGGATGCTGCCTGGCCTGCTGCGCTTTTCCAGTAACACATTTTCAGTTCTGATCTCCAGCATCTGCAGACTTCACTTTCTCCTCGGGTGATAGATATAGGACAGATGTCAGAGGTAGTTTCTATACTCAGAGAGTAGTAAGGGTGTGGAATGCTTTGCCTGCAACGTTAGTAGACTCGCCAACTTTAAGTACATTTAAGTCATCATTGGACAAGCATATGGACGTACATGGAGTAGTGTAGGTTAGATGGGCTTCAGATTGGTATGACAGGTCGGCATAACATTAAGGGCTGAAGGGCCTGTACTGCGCTATAATGTTCTATTAACCTAATAGGATTAGCTCCTCTACCAATCGATTGCTTTTGTCTTCCATCTCATAACAGACCTTCCCTTGTTCTGGTCACACCCACATCTTGTTTAAATCCTATCACATTTCTAACTTTCCCCCTTCAGATGAAAAGCTCTGAAATGATAACTCTGTTTCTCTCTCCTCAGAGACAATGCGACATGCTGAGTTTTGTTTTAATTTAGCATTTTCTGTATTTATTTCAGATTTTCAGCTGACGCAGTATTTTGCTTTTTGATTAGTGTGTTAACTCCACACTGAAAACAGCAAAGTCAAACACAGGAGTGCGATTTTATAACTTTCAGCCTAGCCTTCAGAAATGAGCTTGTCAATTTCGGAACATATCACCGCAGTCAGGTCCACTCTACCAGAAACTACGATATGAGTGTCCTGTTAAATTCACAGAAGACATCTGAAACATGAAAATGGAAAGGGTGTTTTATCTTTGTGGCCAGGGCTATATCTCAGGGGCAAGAGGCAAAAAGACTGGTCTGAATTTTGACATCCAAAAGATATTGGGTTGGGATTGGTTCAGATGTTAAAATCTTAAATATCTGAAACATGACACAAAACTGCTCACTTCCAGGTTCAGTGGGAACTGTGTGAAGTTCTTGGGACAGAAACAGTTATACATTCAGGCAAAGATATTTAGAATTCAAACTGGGTGAGCTGTTAAAATATTATCCTCTTCCTGGAAGACTTCCTGTTGCTGGTGCATATGTGTATCATAACCTCAAGTAGACAGAATCCACAAAGCAATTTCAATATATTATGGACAAGACAAGGACCAGGCAGTCAAATTGCTTCCAGGAGGTGAGTTCGCATTTGAAATAAAGTGATGTGACTGACAGCCCTTTATTTAAATTATTTTACAGGTGCGGGCCTGGTTTCACATGCATCGGAGAAAGGAAGTGAGCAAGCTGTATGGTGACTGTGATCTAGTTTAATTTGTCTAGGCCAGCAGTAAGAGCAGATACTCCCTCTTCACCTTCACTTGTCTCCTCACAGTCATCCTCACCTCAGGTCAGACCCTCCCTGATATTGGCATAGACTTTCCTGCTGCTCAACCACTGGATAAGAAAGTGTTGCATTGATAAAATAGAGAGCCTGGCCTCCAGGAGCAACCTATGCACGTAAGTTAGGTCTCTGAGCTATGAAAGGTCCATGAACTCCATCAAGGACATTATCCTCATGGAGCTTCCTGAGGTGGCACCACCAAAGTGTAGAGAGAGAGGTTGAAGTTCATTTGGATATGTACATGAAAAGGAAATAAAAGATTTGGAGAGATATGGATATGGACCAGGAGTAGGCAGGTGGGAATAGTTTAGTTTGGGATGATGTTTGGCATGGGTTTTTTTTTTGGCGGAAGGGTCTGTTTCCATGTTGTACAACTCTATGACTCTATGAGATGGCCTTGCTTTGCCCCCATTGACAGATGCATCTGTGCTGGACATTGATGAATCCTTACCTATTTTTGACACATTCTCGGAACGATCTGACAGTGAAACGCAAAGTGACTTAAAATCACTAAGCTCATGTAATTTTGGAGCATTATTCACAAAGTTCCAGGAGTTCATTAAAACGTTTTAGCTTTCTCTTTGTGACCTCTCTTTTATATAATTAAAGCATTCACATGGTTCTATAGATGAAGGCCATTGTAATCAGCTGAAGTTAATGTAGATGCTGGAGCCTGTGCCAGGTGTTTTTCCAATTCCTTTAGTTCTGTGTGATCCTTCAAAATAATTGTCTGATTAATTTATCAATAATTATTCCAGTAGGAATCAATTAAATTATCTTGATCCGTTATTCACTTGAGTGTCTTGCAAGGCCAAAAGCTCTTGAGAATGAAAGCACTTTATAGGACTGCTTAATTTACATTAGGTGGTTTATCTGCCATTTACATTGTACAGTCCAATCTAATGGGAATACATTTACATTACAAATGCCACAAGATAATGTCAGATGCATTATTAAAGTCAGGAAGATGGGGCATAAAATAGTGGTGAATGGAGATTGGGAAGTGACCACTGAATCATTATTTATCATCACTCTGGGTCAGCCCATTAGAGCAGGAGGAGAAAGAAAATGATTTGTTTGGCCTGAAAAGGTACCAGGGAAGGTATTGTCTCACAAGACAGTGCCTTCCTCCTGCTGCTACAAGGACACAGGATGCGTGTACTCTGATAGTACCTCTCTCTGAAAGAACATGAATCAGCACATTTATATGGGGGAGGACAGAGAGTAGAGATGTGCAGACTCAGCACTGAAATTCTTCCAGACAACTTGTGGACATTCAGTACAGCATTTGAATATGTTTTCCCATGATTCTGTAGACACAAGGTATGAGAATTAAATCTATGGTTGAAGACTGACTAAACTCAGGGCAAGGCTTTCGCTCCAGGAATTGGAAGCAGAAGTCAGGAATGTTTCTGGTGCAAAACCCACCCAATGACCCACTCCCAAAAGACACACCATATTCTGAGATAGTGCTCCCTTGAGGTGACTTCACTGTCCAATTAAGGACAGCAAGACTTCTGAAGCTGGAAGAACATTCAAGTAGACCTACTGCTTGAAAGGCGTAACAGTATGAATTAGAGAGTATAAGCAAGAGAGAGGGTGCTTTAACATGGAAGCTCTCTCCTTCCAACTTTTTCGATCTAAACTAAAATGTTTCACCACTTTCTCAATAGCAATTATTACTGGGCAATAAACCCTGGCCCAGTCAGTGACAGGGTAACAGCACAAGAATGAACAAAAAGAAATTACAGAAACATTACTCACAGAAGAAAGCAGAAATGCACACCACAGGCATGAACTGCACTGTAAGGTTATGGGTGAAGTATTCTGAAAATATCATCATTGTAACACATGAATACACAATAAAGACCTCACGCTCTTTGTAAATCCAGATAGTGTTAGGATGTTATAATGTTCCTTGGTTTTATTCCTGTCGGGAATAAGCCCGAATTTACACATTAGTCTACAGCATATACATTGCAGTGGTTATTGATGAGATCCAAGCATTTTTCTAAGTAGAAAGAAATCTCTGAAAATGAGCTATAACGGGTGTTGCATGATATGCAATGTAAACACTAATTTAATATCCCGTAAGACATAGAACATGTTACATTTGGAAGTCTGTCCCAATTTTCAACACTGACTTTTTTAAAAAAGCTTTTAATAGAGACAATCACTGAAATATTAATCAAAACAATATTTATTCAACTGAAATAATATGAAGGGTAAAGATGTTATTTTTGGACTGGTGCCAAATCAAAGATGTGTTGCCATCCTCAGGCCTGTACGAGGTTTCAAAATTGAATTGCAGTCATTCAAATAAGTCCGATTAAACATTATCATGTGCTGAATTAGTTGGTGGATTAGCACAAAGTATTTCATTTGTGTGCCTTCAGCCTGGGGCTTTTCTGACCTTGTATTAAAGAACTTGTATTAATATATCCATCAGAACATGCCAAAATGCTTCACTACCAATCAAGTACTTTTGAATTGCAGTAACCAAAATACACAGAGAAACATGGCAACCAATTTGCACACAGCACAATCTCACAAACTCTGAATGATTCAATTTTTTGGTGTGTACATTATTTACTAGGGCACCTGAAGAATTCACCTGTCTTATTCAGTACTGAAACCTCATGTACATCCATCTGAACAGGCAGCCAGCTCCCCTGAAACACAGCTCCTCTTTGATAGAGCAAAAGACTCCCTCAGTACTGCACTGGAGTCTCAACCAGACTATTTTTGGAAGACCTGGAATGGGGTAAACACGAGCTTTCGAGGAGCAAATTACTGCAGATGTTAGAGTCCGTACTGTGAACAACAAATGCCAGAGATCATAGCAGGTCAGACAGCATCCATGGAGGGAGAGCAAGTTAGTGTTTCAAGTCTAGATGACTCTTCAACAGAGCTGAAGTGAAGTGTGTGAAGGGGGCAACATTTATGCAATAGTTGAGGGTGGGGTGTCTGAGGTTGTGGGTTGTACATTCATACATTCAGATCCCTTAATCTGAACTATCAACATCTTTTCTCCCCCAGCACTCTACACCCCACCACCCCAACATCATCCCCCATAACCATTGCATAAATGCTGCTCCCTCCACATGTCACATTAGTCCTGTAAGAGTCATCTGGACTCAAAACATTAGCTTGCTGTCTCTGCATGGACACAATGTTTTGAGTCAGGTGAGGGTGCCTCCACTGATGAAGTTAATGGTTAAAGCTTCTTGCTCCTTACTAATTAAACACATTCTCAGCCGAGTTGCAATCACCGATTCGTTTCCAGGGCAGAACTTGACAGACATTGTCACTAATTTGGCAATCTCACTACACTGCTACAAAACAAGCGGCACTGCAAAGTTTCATGGCAGAAATGGTTGTGCCTGTAATTTCCTAACATGTCCTTTGAAATGGGCTATCTCGCTGAGAACAAATCGACAGAAAATTAACTTTGCATATTCTCTCATTACAAACATGCAGTGTGTTGTGCATTGACAAGTCATAGTGCCTGTGTACAATCAATGTTTGTTATATATGAACAAACAAACATTAATGACATGGCCTTTGGCCTATCCATTCTCTTCCACCTTATTGTGATCTTTTACAGACTTATGTCCAGTTCCCACCTTACCAAGGGGTGAGTATAGGGTACTCACTTTTGGTCGACAAAGTTTATTTCCTGTTGTAAATGTTAATTTTTTTTTCTGTCAATGTTCCCGTTATAAACTGTCACATCAACATATTTTGATCTGTCCCGGAGGTGTGTCACAATATGTCCAAATAGGTTGACTAAAATGTTTTCTTCCCCATTCTCTTTTGCTGTGACATTTGTCACAAAGTGATTGCAAACTCTGGACACTAGATGGCTCTAGAGTGTCTCATCCAATTTAGCACAATCCCTTTGCTGTAGAGGATTGGAGCAGAAGGAGGCAGAAACTGCAAGAAAGTCATACCCAGTCTCGAGTATTTTCCTTATTCTGGGCAGAGTCTGTGAGTCACTTGCTTTAAACTTGTCCATAAAGATCCCGTGGTTCACACTTGATATGGACAGGTGTCAGGTTGTTTCAGAGACCAGGGACTGACCTGGAGGACAAGCTGGACAGTTTTTTTTTAATCATGGGGCTTCCTTATTATGTTGGCTGAACAGTGTAAATAACAGGGTCTTTTTTCAATGTGGAGGGCAGGAGCTCAGATCTTTCTTGTACAGGGTCCTGATATATTCAGCAGGGTAACAGTTAAAAGTAACTGCCACCATGGGAAAAATGTCACACTCTTCTCTCTCCCACCCAACGTTAGCTGTACATTTAAATGGCAGTACTTGTAATCAATAGGCAGATCTTATCTGTGATACTTATTGCTTAAATAATGGGTAGAATAATGATCAGCTAACGCGGCGCTTTCTATTTTCCCTGCAGTGGCACTGAAACTGCAATACTAATCTAATCCTGTTCATTTTTGCTCATCTCTGAGTTGCTTAGTGTGTACAATATTAGCAACATTACTGGGATGCATTGGCAGATCCTTCTGAATGGACATTGATTGTCATTAATGTCACCTCCTCTCACCTACAGGCTTCTAAATATGAGGGAAACTGATGAAGTATTATGAACCCAAACTATGCAGCATCCTGCATTAATTAGCTAATAGCAATCGAACTCAACTACATTAATGCATTTTGTCCTTTGCATACCAGAAACAGGAGAAAGGATAAACCCTGAATGCTTTGATCTCTTGGCCACTTAAGGATTGGGCCATTGGTATTCCAGAGTGAGTAAGTGTACTGTAATTTGAAATTGGTCTGCCGTCCTATTAGACATCTACAGATCAATAACAAGTGAATTAGAGTTTCAGTGATCTGATTAACTCCCCATTATTTTCTACACCAACTGATTTGGAATGCACGATGAGACAATATGCCAGTTCCTTTGGCTTATTCCAGTTCAAATGAGATATAAACTTCCTTGTGAAGCAGTGTCTGTGCATTTTATTCCAGGCCTACGAAAATGGTGCTTGGATTGACACAGGATGCCCTCAGGGGCAGTGAGCTGAACCTATCAGTTAGCAGCACTAAATCTACAATTAGTGACTGTGGGCACTGGTAAAATGGCTCCCACTTGAATAATAGAACCTTAGATTGGTCACAGCAGTGAGGCAGGTAATTTGACCTCTCATGTCTGCACCAGATCTCTCCAAAACCAAATCCTATGCCTTTTCTTGTTGGCCATGCAATTATTTTCTGTTCAGATAATTTTCCAGTTTCTTTTTGACATTTGACAAAAGAAACTACCTTCACCTTTCTCAGGGGAGAGTCTTCACCAGAGTTCACTACTTTCTTGAAAAAGGAAGTATGATGAAAGGAGAGCATGATAATCCTTCTATAGTTTAAATTATTCCCACAGTCCTAATTTCTCCTACAGTCTCAATGAAAGGCATAAAAAGAAATTGAAAGGTTGCTGTTACTTCAGATTCCACCACTAAAGGAAAATGAGTAAGAAAATATGACAGTCCCAACTGTTAATTGGAGTTGGTAATCAAATTCAAAGTTCAGGATTGACACAGTCAGAGGTGTTGAGAGACCAGTGTTGAGGTAATGGAAAGATATCTAGACAGAGAGAGAAGGAGGCCAAGGATGATAATTGAACGTACAGTATATAGGAAAGTTAAAAAAAGGTATATTTTCCATCATTTCTTGTCAATTTCTTTTGTTATACGCATACTGGCATCAAGGAGAAACAAATATTTTACTTGTAAATTATCTTGGTAACATTGGTCATACTTTTGTTTTAATTATGATTACATTAAAAATAAGACATTTCCAACTTAACCTTAAAAATTTCAGGTATTTTTGATTTTGCTTTAGTCACATTGTATTCTGGGAAATAATGCACCTACACTATTTCACCATAAAACCCCTACAATGTGGAAACAGGCCATTTGGCCCAACAAGTCCACACTGACTCTCCGAAGAGTAACCCACCCAGACCCATTCCCCTACCCTATTACTCTACATTTACTCCTGACTAATGTACCTAACCTACACATCCCTGAACACTATGGGCAATTTAGCATGGCCAATTCACCTAACCTGCACACCTTTGGATTGTGGGAGGAAACCGGAGCACCCAGAGAGAATCCACACTGACACAGGAAGAACGTGTAAACTCCACAAAGAGACTGTCGCCCAGGGATCAAACATGGGTCCTTGGTACTATGAGGCAGCAGTGCTAACCACTGAGCCACCATTCTGCCCATTTTAATGGTTAAGCAGATTTTTTTTAACATGCCATGGAAGAGTAGTATTTAGGGTCATAGAGACCTGCAGCATGAAAACAAGCCCTTCAGCCTAACTTACCCATGCTGCCCAGTTTTCACAGTTTAAACTAATCTCATTTGGCTGCGTTGGGTCCATATCCCTCCATACCTGTCTACACGTTACTTAAATGACAAAATTGTACTGACAGACTCTCAACACCCTCTGTTGATAGTGCCTCTCTGGTTGTAAGATCTAAATAAAGATGTTTTGCTTGCAATTGAGTATATTTTCTCAATGCTGTACACAACAATGCTTGTTTTGGCCATGACATCTGACCACGCACCCTCCCTCCTTGAATTGCTGTCCAGTTTTGCAGTAACATCCTTAACCCAGACAGCAGGGTCACAGCATAACTGTGCTGAATTTATGTCTGCGGCTTCAGAACTACCTATCTGTACTCTTAACTGACGAATTCCTCGTTACTATCGGTTTCCCAAAGTTCCTATTGTTCCTTCCACCTTCAGACAGCCGTTATGCTGTGGTTGCACACCCCAGAGGAATCATCATTCTCAGCTGTATTCAGAGAAGAATAGTTGCTCACCTCGCCCACAGTAGTTTAATTGCTGTTTTTCTATCAGTCCACGGGATCATTATCATGCATGTGTGAGAGTAAGTAGGTAATAATTGAGGCCAGGGAGTGATTTTAAAGCAGCAGGCTGGTGGATGGGTTTATAAACAAGGAGAACAAATCTTGATAATAGGTTGCTGAAATCATTCCCTCATGTTTATTATTTTCTTTGTAAAACCTGCTGCTTTAATGTGATGTCATGGGTTTTGTTTTAGATTTGCTTTGTTATTCAGGCCCACTGATGACAGTACCAAACATGTGTTACTGCTGCTCACAACACAAGATTGATGATCAACATCATGGCTGGGGGTTTAATCAGAACAATTTTCACCTCATCTCTGTAAATTGTATTTATGCTACATTATTATATTGCTACACCTACAGTGGCCTGGTACTCAGCCTCTCTTTCATGTTGGAGAAAGTGAGGACTGCAGATGATTGAGATCAGAGTGTGGCACTGGAAAAGCAGAGCAGGTCAGGCAGCATCCGAGGAGCAGGAGAACTGATGTTTTGGGCATAAGCCTCAAACTGATTAGCAAGGTTAGGTCTCATGGAATACAGGGAGAACTAGCCATTTGGATACAGAACTGGCTCAAAGGTAGAAGACAGAGGATGGTGGTGGAGGGGTGTTTTTCAGATTGGAGGCCCGTGACCAGTGGAGTGCCACAAGGATCGGTGCTGGGCCCTCTACTTTTTGTCATTTACATAAATGATTTGGATGCAAGCATAAAAGGTATGGTTAGTAAGTTTGCAGATGACACCAAAATTGGAGGTGTAGTGGACAGCGAAGGGGGTTACTTCAGATTACAACAGGATCTAGATCAGATGAGCCAATGGGCTGAAAAGTGGCAGATGGAGTTTAATTCAGATAAATGCGAGGTGCTGCATTTTGGGAAAACAAATCTTAACAGGACTTATAGCTTCTTGAAAGTGGAGTCGCAGGTAGATAGGATCGTGAAGAAGGTGTTTGGTATGCCTTCCTTTATTGGTCAGAATATTGAGTACAGGAGTTGGGAGGTCATGTTGCGGCTATACAGGTCATTGGTTAGGCCACTGTTGGAATATTGCGTGCAATTCTGGTCTCCTTCCTATCGGAAAGATGTTGTGAAACTTGAAAGAGTTCAGAAAAGATCTACAAGGATGTTGTCAGGGTTGAAGGAGTTGAGCTATAAGGAGAGGCTGAACAGGCTAGGGCTATTTTCCCTAGAGCGTTGGAAGCTGGGGGGGGTGACCTTGTAGAGGTTTACAAAATTATGAGGGGCATGGATAGGATAAATAGACAAAGTCTTTTCCCTGGGGTCGAGGAGTCCAGACTAGAGGGCATAGGTTTAGGGTGAGAGGGGAAAGATATAAAAGAGACCTAAGGGGCAACTTTTTCACGCAGAAGGTGGTACATGTATGGTGGTGGAGGCTGGTACAATTGCAACATTTAAAAGGCATTTGGATGGGTATATAAATAGGAAGAGTTTGGAGGGATATGGGCCAGGTGCTGGCAGTTTGGACTAGATTGGTTTGGGATATCTGGTCAGCATGGACGGGTTGGACCGAAGGGTTTGTTTCCATGCTGTACATCTCTATGACTCTATAAGCCCTTCATCAGGAATGAGGCTTGTGGGCCAAGGGGACTGAGAGATAAATGGGAGGGGGGTGGGGCTGGGGTGAGGGCAGCTGAGAGTGCGATAGGTGGATGAAGGTGGGGTTAATGGTGATAGGTTGGAGAGGAGGGTGGAGTGGATAGATGGGAAGGAGGATGGACAGGTAGGACAGGTCAAGAGGGTGGTGCCGAGTTGGAAAGTTGGAGCTGGGATAAGGTGGGGGAGGAGAGGAAATGAGGAAACTGGTGACATCCACATTGATCTCATGTGGTTGGAGGGTCCCAAGTTGGAAGATGAGGCATTCCTCCTCCAGGGACACATGCACAAAGCAACCCCACTGCCCAGTGGCCGAACACTTTAAGTTTCTCTCCCACTCATCCAAAGACACGCAGGTTTTGGGCCTCCTCCATCGCCAAACCATTACCACTTGCCGCCTGAAGGAAGAACGCCTCATCTTCCGCCTTGGGATCCTCTAACCACACGGGGTCAATGTGGATGTCACCGGTTTCCTCATTTCCCCTCCCCCCCACCTTATCCCAGATCCAACCTTCCAACTCGCTACTCTCAGCTACATTCCTCCCACCCAGATCCCCCTCCCATGACCCCCCCTTCTGTTTATCTCTCAGCCCCTTTGGCCCACAAGCCTCATTCCTGATGAAGGGCTTATGCCTGAAACATCCATTTTCCTGCTCCTCAGATCTGCCTGACCAGCTGTGCTTTGCGAACACCATACTCTCGACTCTCTTTCATGTTGTCACAATCAATAGCTTTGTCTCTCCTGATTTTACCTGGTTTCTTGTTCCGCTTATTCATGTAACCTTCTCAGTACTTATAATTCTACAAGATTCTCCAGAACTCCAATTTTGGCTTTGTGTACACTGGCAATTTTCATAGCATCATCATTTTCATGCTTGGGTCCTAAGCTCCAGAATCATAGGATCATAGAATTCCTACAGTGTGGAAACCAGCCCTTTGGCCCAACACGACCCTCCAAAGAGTAACCCACCCAGACCCCTGTCCCCTATATTTACCCCAGAGTAATGCACCTAACCTACACATCCCTAAACACAATGGGCAATTTAGTATGGCCAATTCACCTAACCTGCACAAGTTTGGGTTGTGGGAGGAAATCAGAACCCCCAGAGGAAAACTACGCAGACATGGGAGAATGTGCAAACTCCACACTGACAGTTGCCTGAGGCAGGAATTGAACCTGGGTCCCTGGTACTGTGAGGCAACAGTGCTAACCACTCAGCCACCATACCACCTAGAATTCCTTCTCTCAATTTCCTTGCCTCTTTATTTCTCTCTCCTGCTGTCAAATACTCCTTATAACCTCTCTTTTTTGGTCAACTGTCCTAAGAACCTTCTGGGGCTTGGCATCAAGATATATTTGGCAATATTCATGTGAGATGCCTTTTACCACGCTTTAAGTGTTATATTTGTCAATGCAAAGAAACTTCAAAGCAACTATTTGACTGTTTGGAAGGATAGGAACCCTGACTGATTTCTTTCTCTAGCTGAAAATGTGTTGCTGGTTAAAGCACAGCAGGTTAGGCAGCATCCAAGGAACAGGAAATTCGACGTTTCGGGCCAGAGCCCTTCATCAGGAATGAGGAGAGAGTGCCTTGTAGAGGGAGGAAGAGAGCTTCTTCAAGGAAGGCATCCTTGCAAGAGGATTCGCAGTAGGTTAAAATCTTCGAGTAAATGTAGAGGGAGGAAGAGAGCTTCTTCAAGGAAGGCATCCTTGCAAGAGGATTCGCAGGAGGTTAAAATCTTCGAGTAAATGTTCTTCTTTCCTCTCTACTCAATACTTCATGAGCTAACTATTACTTATTGACACTAGGGCTTACATCAGCTAACCTGGAGCAGACTGACAATTAAAAACCTGGGATCTATTCTGAGGCTTTATAAGGCTTTAAATACATTTAGAGTATTGTGATCAATTCTGGGCCCCATACCTCAGGAAGGATGTATTGGCCCTGGTCTGGTTCCAGAGGAGGTCCACGATAATGATCTCAGGAATGAAAGGCTTTCACACATGAAAAACGTTTGAGGACTCTGGGATTATACTCAATAAAGTTTAGAAGGATGAGGGGCAATTTGATTGAAACTTACAGAATACTGAACGGCCTGGACAGAGTGGATGTTGGGAAAATGTTTCCATTGGCAGGAGAGATGAGGACGCGAGGGCACAGCCTAAGTTTAAAGGGAAGATCCTTTAGAATGGAAATATGGAGAGTGGTGAATCTGTGGAATTCATTGCCACAGAAGAGTATGGAGGCCAGGGCACTGAGTATATTTAAAACAGAGATAGGTAAGTTCTTGATTGCCAAAGGGATCAATGGTTACAGGGAGAAAGTGAGAAAATGGGGTTGAAAAACTTATCAACCATGATAGAATAATAGAGCAGACTTGATGGGCCGAATGGCCTATTTTCTGCTCTTGTGTCTTATATTCTTACACTGGTCCCTCATTTATTCATGGTGTTAACCTGACAGGATGGCTTGTGGCTTGAAGGGAGACTTGAAGGGTGGTGCTCTTATACATCTACTACCATGTCCTTCTAAGTAATAGCAGTTGTGTAAGAGAATGACTCCAGGGATTAATATGCATGAAACTTACAGAGGTTTATAAAATCATGAAAGGCACGGATAGGGTAAATAGACAAGGTCTTTTCTCTGGGGTGGGGAAGTCCAGAAGAGAGGGGAAAGAATGCCCAAAAAACTAAAATACTGGAAATCACAATGGGTCAGGCAGCATCCATGAAGAGAAAGTAAGCTAACGTTTAATGCCTAGAGGCCTTTATAAAATGTGTATCTTTGAAGAACTGGATGTGAAAGAACAGTTTGTGAAGATATGAAAGGATGTTTTCATTCAGTGATTATGGACAGCACGCATTGTAGTTTTTGTTTTTGTGATGTGGGTAGAGTCATAGAGATGTACAGTATGGAAACAGTCCCTTCAGTCCAACGCGTCCTTGTCGACTAGATATACTCACCTAATCTAGCCCCATTTGCCAACACATGGCCCATATCCCTCTAAACCCTTCCTATTCATATACCCTATTCAGATGCTTTTCAAATGTTGTAATTGTACCAGCCTCCACCACTTCCTCTGGCAGCTCATTCCATACACGCACCACCCTTTGTGTGAAAAAGTTGCCCCTTAGGTCCCTTTTAAGCCTTTCCCCTCTCTCCTGGACTTCCCCACCCTGGACAAAAGAGCTTGTCTATTTACCCTATCCGTGCCTTTCATGATTTTATAAACCTCTGTAAGTATCATGCATATTAATCCCTGGAGTCATTATCTTACACAACATCTATTACTTAAAAGGACATGGTAGTAGATGTATGGGAGCACCACCCTTCAAGTCTCCCTTCAAGCCACAAGCCATCCTGATTTGGAAACTTACCATTATTCTATCACTTTCACCAAGGAAAGCACCTGGAACTCTCTCTATTAGCACTGCTGGTGTGCCTATGTCATGTGGACTACAGGGTTCATCACCACCTCAACAAGGGCATAAAGAAATGGACAATAAATCCTGGCCTTACAACAGACGCCCACATCCCAAGAATGAGTAAAGTATATGTGCTAATTTAACTTTCAATGCTGTCTGTTGAAGGGCTCATCCATTTTAGTACATTAGGGACAAGAGGATAACCTGAGAGTAGAGTCTATGAGGGTTAAAGTGCCAATCCATCTGTGGAGCCAGAAGATTTAGGTCTGGTTTCTTGACTTCTGCTAAAAATAATTTTTCACCGCTACCCTGTTTTTGGCCAATTTCAAAACAGTTTCCCTGAGTCACAGCACATGGGAGGGAGGTCAGGCTAGTTGTGGCCCCTGTATTTTTATACAGCCGGGAACAATCATAAGCAGAGTACTTTGAAGTGGAAAAATAATATATGATTTGATTTATTATTGGTACATATACCTGGGTAGAGTGAAAAATTTTGTTTTGCATGCATTACAAGCAGATCAAACCATATAAAGTGCATTAGGGTAAAAGAACAGAACAAAGAATACAATGTTACGGCTATAGACAAGGCACAGAGACACAAGATCAACATTAAATTTAAATTTTGTGAGGTCCATTCAGAAGTCCAATAACAGCAGGGAAGAAACTTTTCTTGAATCTGTTTACGTGCGAATTCAAACTTTTATATCTTCTGCCCGACAGAAGGGGGTGGAAGAAAGTATAACTGGGTTGGGAGGGGTTTTTGATGATGTTTGTTGCCTTCCTGAGTCAGTGATAAATATAAATGGAGCCAATGGATGGAAGGCTGGTTTGCATGATGGACTGGGCTTTGTTCACGACTCTCTGTAGTTTCTCGCAATCCTGGGCAGAGAAGTTGTCAGACGACGCTGTCATGCATCCAGATAGAATGCTTTCTATGGTGCATCAATAAAAATTGGTAAGAGTCTTTGTGGACATGCTGATTGTCCTTAGCCTCACGAGGAAGTAGAGACATTGTGCTTTCTTGACCGTCCCATCGATGTGCGTCAACCAAGGCAGTTTGTTGATGATCATCACTCCCAGAAACATGACAGTCTCGACTATCTTCTCTTCAGCACCATCAATGCAGATGGGGCATGTCTTCCACTCCAACTACTATAACATCCTGCATCATTAAGCATCAAGAATATTTTTAAAGATCAGGATTAAAATAACTTAAGTAATTTCAGTCCTGATTTTTAAAAATATTCTTGACGCTTAATGATGCAGGATGTTATATGTAGGAAGGGAGAGTTTACAGGTTTTTGGGTGGTGACAGTGGAATGGAAAGGACAGTGAGTAATTGGGAGACTGTGGTAATCAAAACGCTCCCCCTTTATGTGTCTCAGGAGTACCTAAGCCTAACGGGTAATGGCTTAAATATTTTGTACAATGCTTGATTTCAGAGCGCCTCAAATACACCACAAGATGACCGAAAAGATAGCAAGATCAACAGGCACAAAAATACCCCCTATGGTGAGGACAGTGCAGGAGAGAGAGAGAGAGAGAGAGAGAGAGAGAGAGAGAGAACCTGCACAGTTACTGCCTTTGCTGTTTGACTTTGTGTATCGCTGGACATTGGAGTGCATCTGGGAAAATTAACAAACAGTGAAATTCACAACTAATCTTGGAGGGACTGTTGGGCGAAGAATCAGATACGTTAATTGTTGTTTTAAGTCTGTCCAATCGAAAGGCTGCAGTAGTGGGTACAGTGGATTCTTTCTTGATTATATGTTTTTGGAGATAAGTCTCTTGATTAAACTTAAAATATAAGCCATAGCTATTAATTTAACCTGGGGCAGTGTTTGTAGAGGAATAAGATGGTGTTATTTTCTGGGTCTGTAGATTGTGAAGGAGCAAAAATGGCCTTTGCAGTGATAAGTACTTCTTGTCAGATGTGGGAGTTTCAGTTATCAGATCGAGTGGATCGGTTGGAGAGACAGATAGAAGCGATGAGGAATTTGCAACAGTAATAGTATGTGATGGATGGCAGTTATAGAAAGGGGGGGAATGTCTCAGATACAGTCACATAGATGGGTTAACTCCAGGAAGGGTAAGAGAGGTAGGCAGCTAGAGCAGGAGTCATTTGTGAATATACCCATTTCAAACAGGTATGCTGTTTTGGAAAATGTAGGGGGTGATGGATTCTCAAGGGAACGTAGCACAAACAGCCAAGTTTCTGGTACTGAGACTGGCTTTAATGCAACGAGGGGTATGTCGGCTTCCAAGAGATCAATTGTGTAAGGGGATACTGTAGTCCGAGGTACAGACAGATGTTTCTGTGGCCAGCAGAGAAAAAGCAGAATGGTGTGTTGTTTCCCTGGTGCCAGGATCAAGGATGTCTCAGAGAGGGTGCAGAATGTTCTCAAGGGGGAAGAGGGGCCAGCAGGAGGTCATTGTCCACATTGGAACCAACGACATTGGAAGGGAAAAGGTTGAGATTCTGAAGGGAGATTACAGAGAGTTAGGTAGAAATTTAAAAAGGATGTCCTCAAGGATAGTAATATCTGGATTACTGCCAGTGCTACGAGCTAGTGAGGGCAGGAATAGGAGGATAGAGCAGATGAATGCATGGCTGAGGAGCTGGTGTATGGGAGAAGGATTCACATTTTTGGATCTTTGGAATCTCTTTTGGGGTAGAAGTGACCTGTACAAGAAGGACGGATTGCACCTAAATTGGAAGGGGACTAATATACTGGCAGGGAAATTTGCTAGAACTGCTTGGGAGGATTTAAACTAGTAAGGTGGGGGTGTGGGACCCAGGGAGATAGGAAAGAGATCGATCTGAGATGGATACAGCTGAGAACAGAAGTGAGTCAAACAGTCAGGGCAGGCAGGGACAAGGTATGACTAATAAATTAAACTGCATTTATTTCAATGCAAGGGGCCTAACAGGGAAGGCAGATGAACTCAGGGCATGGTTAGGAACATGGGACTGGGATATCATAGCAATTATGGAAACATGGCTCAGGGATGGGCAGGACTGGCAGCTGAATGTTCCAGGATACAAATGCTACAGGAAGGATAGAAAGGGAGGCAAAAGAGGTGGGGGAGTGGTATTTTTGATAAGGGATAGCATTATAGCTGTTAAGGGAGGATATTCCCAAAAATACATCCAGGGAAGTTATTTGGGTGGAACTGAGAAATAAGAAAGGGATGATCACCTTATTGGGATTGTATTATAGATCCCCCAAAAGTCAGAGGGAAATTGAGAAACAAACTTGTAAGGAGATCTCAGCTAGGGCGGCACGGTGGCACAGTGGTTAGCACTGCTGCCTCACAGCGCCAGGGACCTGAGTTCAATTCCCGCCTCAGGCGACTGACTGTGTGGAGTTTGCATGTTCTTCCCGTGTCTGCGTGGGTTTCCTCCGGGTGCTCCGGTTTCCTCCCACAGTCCAAAGATGTGCGGGTCAGATGAATTGGCCATGCTAAATTGCCCGTAGTGTTAGGTAAGGGGTAAATGTAGGGGTATGGGTGGGTTGCGCTTCGGCGGGTCGGTGTGGACTTGTTGGGCCGAAGGGCCTGTTTCCACACTGTAAGTAATCTAATCTGTAAGAATAATATGGTGGTTATGGTAGGGGATTTTAACTTTCCAAACATCGACTGGGACTGCCATAGTGTTAAAGGTTTAGATGGAGAGGAATTTCTTAAGTGTGTACAAGACAATTTTCTGATTCAGTATGTGGATGTACCTACTGGAGAAGGTGCAAAACTTGATCTCCTCTTGGGAAATAATGCAGGGCAGATGACTGAGGTGTCAGTGGGGGAGCACTTTGGGGACAGTGACCATAATTCTATTTGTTTTAAAATACTGATGGAAAAGAATAGACCAGATCTAAAAGTTGAAGTTCTAAATTGGAGAAAGGCCAATTTTGATGGTATTAGGCAAGAACTTGCAAAAGCTGATTGGAGGCAGATGTTCGCAGGTTAAGGGACGACTGGAAAATGGGAAGCCTTCAGAAATGAGATAACAAGAATCCAGAGAAAGTATATTTCTGTCAGGGTGAAAGGGAAGGCTGGTAACTATAGGGAATGCTGGATGACTAAAGAAATTTGAGGGTTTGGTTAAGAAAAAAAAGGAAGCATTTGTCAGGTACAGACAGGATAGATCAAGTGAATCCCTAGAAAAGTATAAAGAAAGTAGGAGTATACTTAAGAGGGAAATCAGGGGGGCAAAACTGGGACATGAGATAGTTTTGACAAATAGAATTAAGGAGAATCCAAAGGGTTTTTACAAATATATTAAGGACAAAAGGGTAACTAGGGAGAGAATAGGGCCCCTCAAAGGTCAGCAAGGCGGCCTTTGTGTGGATCTGTAGAAAATGAGGGAGATACTAAATGAATATTTTGCATCAGTATTTACTGTAGAAAAGGATATGGAAGATATAGACTGTAGGGAAATAGATGGTGACATCTTGCAAAATGTCCAGATTACAGAGGAGGAAGTGCTGGATGTCTTGAAACAGTTAAAGGTGGATAAATCCCCAGGCCCTGATCAGGTGTACCTGAGAACTCTGTGGGAAGCTAGAGAAGTGATTGTTGGGCCTCTTGCTGAGATAGTTGTATCTTCGATAGTCACATGTGAGGTGCTGGAAGACTGGAGGTTGGCAAATGTGGTGCCACTGTTTAAGAAGGGTGGTAATGAAAAGCCAGGGAACTATAGACCAGTGAGCCTGACCTCGGTGGTGGGCACTTTGTTGGAGGGAATCCTGAGGGACAGGATGCACATGTATTTGGAAAGGCAAGGACTGATTTGGGATAGTCAACATGGCTTTGTGCGTGGGAAATCATGTCTCACAAACTTGATTGAGTTTTTTGATGAAGTAACAAAGAAGATTGATGAGGGTAGAATAGTAGATGTGATCTATATGGACTTCAGTAAGGTGTTCGACAAGGTTCCTCATGGGAGACTGATTAGTAAGGTTAGATCTCATGGAATACAGGGAGAACTAGCCATTTGGATACAGACATGGCTCAAAGGTAGAAGAGAGAGGGTGGTGGTGGAGGGTTGTTTTTCAGACTGGAGGCCTGCGACCAGTGGAGTGCCACAAGGATCGGTGCTGGGTCCTCTACTTTTTGTCATTTACATAAATGATTTGGATGCGAACATAAGAGGTACAGTTAGTAAGTTTGCAGATAACACCAAAATTGGAGGTGTAGTGGACAGCGAAGAGGGTTACCTCCGATTACAACAGGGTCGGAACCAGATGGACCAATGGGCTGAGAAGTGGCAGATGGAGTTTAATTCAGATAAATGCAAAGTGCTGCATTTTGGGAAAGCAAATCTTAGCAGGACTTATACACTTAATGGTAAGGTCCTAGGGAGTATTGCTGAACAAAGAGACCTTGGAGTGCAGGTTCATAGCTTCATGAAAGTGGAGTCACAGGTAGATAGGATAGTGAAGAAGGCATTGGTATGCCTTCCTTTATTGGTCAGAGTATTGAGTACAGGTGTTGGGAGGTCATGTTGCTGCTGTACAGGACATTGGTTAGGCCACTGTTGGATTATTGCATGCAATTCTGTTCTCCTTCCTATTGGAAAGATGTTGTGAAACTTGAAAGGGGTCAGAAAAGATTTACAAGGATGTTGCCAGGGTTGGAGGATCTAGCTACAGGGAGAGGCTAAACAGGCTGGAACTGTTTTCCCGGAGCATCGGAGACTGAAGAGTGACATTGTAGAGGTTTACAAAATTATGAGGGGCATGGATAGGATCAATAGGCAAAGTCTTTTCTCTGGGGTCGGGGAATCCAGAACTAAAGGGCATAGGTGTAGGGTGAGAGGGGAAAGATATAAAAGAGACCTAAGGGGCAACTTTTTCACGCAGAGGGTGGTACATGTATGGAATAAGCTGCCAGAGGATGTAGTGGAGGCTGGTACAATTACTACATTTAAGAGGCATTTGGATAGGTATATGAATAGGAAGGGTTTGGAGGGATATGGGCCGGGTGCTGGTAGGTGGGACTAGATTGGGTTGAGATATCTGGTCGGCATGGATGGGTTGGACCGAAGGGTCTGTTTCCATGCTGTACATCTCTATGACTCTGTTTGCCATTGATTATTCTTATAGGACTTGTCATATTTACTGGCAATGACTGAGGAGAGGATTCTTCCCAAGCAACTCTGAGTCAATGTTGAATCAGTTGAAAATCACATAACACCAGGTTATAGTCCAACAGGTTATTTTTAACTTTGTACGCCCCAGTCCAACACCGGCATCTCCAAATCTTGAGTCAGTTGCTTTACTGTGCTAATGAAAGCTCCCTACATCTAGTTTGCAGTGTTAGAATGGAACAGTGGGTGGAGGTCAAGGACACAAACTCAAGATAAAAGCCTCTCAAGATGTTTCAGAAATAGGATGATGTTGAATATGTGCTACCAAATACTCTAGTGACTGTGAACTACAATCACTGTGAATCTGTGGATTCGCTCACTGAGCCAGTGTGTTTTTCTGTAAACATTTTGTCGCCTCTCTACAATCAGTGTCACTCCATGTCTGCCTTTTTGCCCTGTGAAGCATGATGGAACTGCTCACTTTCATCAGCTGGCCATAGTTCGCAACAAAAACCCCAGGGCATCCATGTGGACTTCAACAGCTTCCTCCCCTTCCCCCACCTCATCCTAGTTTCAAACTTCCAGTTCAGCACTGTCCCCATGACTTGTCCGGACTTGTCCGACCTGCCTAGCTCCTTTTCCACCTATCCACTCCACCCTCTCCTCCCTGACCTATCACCTTCATCTCCTCCCCCACTCACCCATTGTACTCTATGCTACTCTCTCCCCACCCCCACCCTCCTCTAGCTTATCTCTCCACGCTTCAGGCTCACTACCTTTATTCCTGATGAAGGGCTTTTGCCCGAAACATTGATTTCGCTGCTCGTTGGATGCTGCCTGAACTGCTGTGCTCTTCCAGCACCACTGATCCAGAATCTGGTTTCCAGCATCTGCAGTCATTGTTTTTACCTCTAATAGCAGTTGTACTGAAGGAAAAATGAAGAAACTAAAAGTAAAATTTGGAAATACTAGCACTGGTCCTAACTGGAGTTCTGTTTTCAGATAATTTCAGACTAGTAAGAAAACGAATTAGCAGATGCATGTTTCTTCTCTACAACCAACATTGGATTTTCACGCACTCAGAAAATATCTTTTTCATTAGATGTACAAATATGCATTCCAATACTGACTGCTGTAAACAAGGTTAAGATACAGCCCATTGAGTCACAGCTTACTGTGAGGCATTGCTTTGTTCTGGACAATACCCACATGCTACTCTTTCTGAAAAGCAATGACAGAAAATGAATGAATGCCACTCCTGGGATTTCCATAAGATAGACTTATATTTCAAGCTTTGACATTAACTGAGGTGTCAGATAAGATGCAAGTACTGAATGCTCCTAGCTCTGATTTGGGGAAGAAGACTGTATTTTTCCCTGCCTCTATTCCCTCAACATTAGGCACAAGGATGTCAATAATTGGATCTTCCAGGAGAATCAATGTAATTTCTGAGCCTTTATTCAGCTTTAACTTGTTCCCTTGTCATTTCAAGTGTAAATGAAAAATGCATGTAAGTGTTCAGCCCGAGTGTCAATATGGACAAATGCATCATGCATCTAACAATGGACTGGATATTTCTGCCCCAACATGAGTGAATTAGACAGACTTTTGAAATGGTCTGTGACCCAAACACAGGATTCCCACTGTCTTTCTGATGTCAGCAGTTTTTATTAGCATGGGAAAGGTAGCAATTTGGAAGTACACACACCTGCCCCACTGATAGCAGCAATATTGCAGAGGGGGAGGTTTCTGATATTCTGCAATGTTGGAGAATGGCAGCTTTGATAGACGACATGAATCACATTGGTACAAAGGTTTTATGAACATGGAGGTAGGAATTTTATGAAAGTGAAGTACAAATGATATTGTCTATTTCACACGTCATTATGAAATACTGTAGCGTAAGAGTGGGAGGTTTAGTGTAGATTTGAAGAAATTTCTTTTCACCAAGAGATAGTGGGTAGCTGGAATAAACTGCTTAAAAGGGTGGTAAAGGCAGGAACGCTCAAGATGTTTAAGAAAGGATCAGATGAACACTTGAAATACCATACCTTATGATGCCAAGGCCAAGAAAATGAGATGTGATTACATAGATGCCTGTTGATTGGTCCAGACATGATGAGCTGAAGGGCCTTTTCCATGTTTGACTCTATATGTGTTAATGCTATAGATTGTGATGATGGTACTTTCAATTGATAAGTAAGTGACCATTCAGTAATATGGTTGCTAGTTTTGACAAATAGCAAGCAGTTAGGGGAAAGAATAATGTTGCAAAAACCTTCAGATGCATTACAGTTAACTATTGACATAATAAAGCACTCTTCTATGTTTTTCAATTTTGAGAGTGGCCTATTTTGAAATCCAGATCCAATAACGTGAATGTCCCCATTGCATTCTTTTCTTTTTTGAAGTTTAGCTCATCCGTCTGTTTGACTGTTTTAAAGCCCTGACAGATGGCCGAGCTTTTGGGCATTTTCAAAGGTCTTCTTGAGATGGCTTGTTCACATACTTGTTCATGATCATGTCAACTTGATCACCTGGCTACCTTTCAGACACTAATAGATGCAGCTCAGCAGGGTTTGTTTACACAGTTTAATAGAATGAGAGTTAATGGATTTTGACATGCATGATGTTTTAAAGAGGATAATATTATAAGAGATTATTTAAGTAATTTAGTTTATTTTGACAGAGGAATGAACTTCTACAAAGGATAATAGTATTTTTTAATATTATGTATGTAATGTTTATTTATTTTGATAGATGTATGAGGTTCTGTAAAGGTTGGAGATTTTAAAAGCGTTTTTTTTGGTAATGTCTGTTTATTTTGACAAGTCTATGAAGTTCAGAAGAAGACATTGGTTTCTGATCATTATTCTCATTATATTTATGAGCTTCTGGAGAGGATACTTTTTAAAAATTGGCTTTTACAATAATTTTTGTTTATTTGACAGACTCATGAGATTTTCAAAGATTTCCAAATGTTTTAACATAGCTTGTGAATTATGTTATAGTGAATTATGTTATAGTGAATAAAGGGTATTGGGAAGTTTGAGGGTGGTGAGTAGTTGAAGGGAATTTGAGGGCTTTAGGGAGTGTCGGGTTGAAGTAAGGAGAGTTGAACAGTTTGTGAATGATGAAAGAGATAGGAGAGGTGTCAGAGTTAAGGGGGGTGTTAAGGGTGAGAGGGTAACGGGGGGAATACGCTTAGGGTGGGTGAAGGGTACATGGGTGAGATTGTTGGGGTGTGCAAACATATCTCAGAATTGGTTCATGGCTCTGTGAATAGAGGAAGACTTTTTAACCTGACCACTTCAGAATTGGACAGTGTCCCTCCGAACACTACATGTCTGCATTTTAATGGTGAGATTATTAACTAGCTGTTATTTCTCAAATGGTTAACTGATTCCCAAGGCAACTTTTTCCTTTAGGCTTGTTAAGACCCTTCCTTTGGGTTGCAGTTCCATTGGCATCTTGATGGGACAGTACAATTGTACTTTGTAATTAACAATCAAGAATTACTGCCATGCGTATTTTACGAAGTTGCATGTTCAGATCACGTCTCATATTGTTGTGTGCAAACCACCATCCCCGCGGTATTATGTGAATTGAGGCAGACACCAAAGATAGCAAAGGGCCACTTGTAATGCAAGTCTTGACAAGCCATGCAAAAGCAGGCTGTGGCTGGATGACTTCCATTAATATATGTTGTAATCTAAAAGGAAAGTCAGCATTCTGAGCCAGGCAAGCATAAGAAGTGCTAAAATAAATTTCATTTATTTCGAACACCATAAAGTGCTGTGTGTTTAAGAACAATGTTCACTCTGACGGGACATGATAAATGACTTGGTCTGCGCAAGCCAAATAGTAAATTCAAAATACACAGGGAATGTCCAAAATGAAACTTGAAGTGAATGATTTAATGTAATATACAAATAATCCAAACATTGCAGGATCAACATCTTGAATATATAATTTTGTATTTAACTTTCATATGCAGTTTTAGTGAAAAGTTTGATAAAATTTGCTTGATTTGTGTATTGAAAAGAAACAATTCAAATGAAAGAAACACAAGAAGGTCAAGGACTAGGGTTCTGTCTGATCCTAGTTCTGGAAATTACTTTACCTCAAATACATCTTATGCCCCCTGCCAGTAAACCCCTTTCTCTTACTTGCTGATTCTTTAAAACTCACTGATTCTCTGTGAAGTCTTTTTACACACTGAGCCACAAATCTGTGGTGAAATAGTTAAATGTAGACCAAGAACATGTGAACTATCAGCTCAGCATTCAATTAAATATTTTCCATTCGAGTTATGTAATTTATTTAATTAAAATCACAAAATATACAAATTTCTGGAACATTCCAGGGAGACTTATGATCCCTCAATCTAAAGAGTTGAATCAAACGGTAATCATTCACTAACTTTTCATTCCCAGAGCAAACCTTTAATCACCAAAATTTTGATCTTGTGCTATTAACATGAGATTTGAGAATCTGAATTCATACCTTGTCTTTAGGCTTATGCCCTCAACTCTACAGCATTTCCATTCCCATTCCCATACCTTTCTGATCAAGCTGGGTTCCATCTCTGTAACATTTCCACAGCTGCGATAGTGCTCCCAATTCCAAGCCATTGCCCGACCTCGCAAGATTCTTGTGACACTACAGATTGTAAAGCTGCTATTCATGAGATGAATTTTCAGTATATGTGGAAAAATCTCAAAGTGACCAGAGAGATCCTTACCAAAACACACATAATTTCTTGGAACACTTCAAGGAATCTTGTCCAAGTTGTTGCAGCTTGACTCTATCTTTTTGTTTGAAGAAGCAGGGAGGACACTTGCAAAAACATTTTCCCGCGAGTGCGTAGATTCGATTCAAGGCAGAATGGAAGCATAAACAGGGCTAATTTCCTTTATAGAATCATAGAGATGTACAGCACAGAAACAGACCCTTTGGTCCAACTCGTCCATACTGCCCAGATATACCAACCCAATCTAGTCCCACCTGCCAACACCTGGCCCATATCCCTCCAAACCCTTCCTATTCATATACCCATCCAGGTGCCTTTTAAATGTTGTAATTGTACTAACCTCCACCACTTCCTCTGGCAGCACATTCCATACACGTACCACACGTGCGTGAAAAAGCTGCCCCTTAGGCCTCTTTTATATCTTTCCCCTCTCACCCTAAACCTATGCCCTCTAGTTCTGGACTCCCCGACCCCAGGGAAAAGACTTTGTCTACTTATCCTATCCATGCCCCTCATAATTTTGTAAACCTCTATAAGGTCACCCCTCAGCCTCCGACGCTCCAGGGAAAACAGCCCTAGCCTGTTCAGCCTCTCCCTATAGCTCAACTCCTCCAACCCTGCCAACATCCTTGTAAAACTTTTCTGAACCCTTTCAAGTTTCACATCTTTCCAATAGGAAGGAGACCAGAAGTGCACGTGATATTCCAACAATGGCCTAACCAATGTCCTATACAGCCGCAACATGACCTGCCAACTCCCGTACTCACTACTGTGACCAATAAAGGAAAGCATACCAAATGCCTTCTTCACTATCCGATCTACCTGCGACTCTACTTTCAAGGAACTATGAACCTTCACCCCAAGGTCTCTTTGTTCAGCAACACTCCCTTAGAAATCTCAAAGTTTGGATCAATCTTATCTTTCCCTTTCTGTATACAAAGCAAAAAATAAACAGTCATGAAATCAACTGATTCATTTTGAAGCAGTTTCTTGCAGGTTTTGCATTTGATCAAGTGTGCAAGAATGTACATGAAACCAAATTAAAATCGTGAAAATACAATTCGGAAACATGTGAATAGAGGAAAGGGTTTGGTCTGAAATGAGGACATACTAAAGAAAAGTATCACGACTCTTTCTGCTGTTTTTCTCAAGAGTTAGGACCTCATACTCTAACTGTGACAATATAATTCACATCTCATAGAAGACCACATCTTTTATTCAGATGTTGAAAAATTGCTCACTTCAAAATGAAAACGTGAAAGAGCATTCAATTTGAGAAATGATGAGATTTGTTTTCTTGGAAAATAAACTTCTTACATTCTTTGCAACTATTCAGTGAAAACTGAAAAAGATATTTTGCCCATAATTTTCTGAAAATGAAAAATGATTTCCGTTGGCATTCCTTTGGATGATCTAATCACAGTTGGCTGCCTTTCAGATTAGTTGCTGTTGGCTGCAGTGTGAATGAGCAACTTTTCCCTGTTCCTCCTACATCCCTTGTTGTGTTATCCGAACAAGATATTGCAGTTGAGGCAAAAAAATGCAAAAAATTATTGATAGGAAGAGAACTCTAGCTTGCCCTACAGCTTGACTAATCCATTAATTCACAAATTTTCCTGTAAAGAATGGAAAGAATTTTGGGTGATTCTTTCTGTAATGTAATTACTATTCACGAATATTCAACAGCATTAGTGCTGAACCTTATCAAGTCCAATTATCTATAAAGGTTAGTCACACATTTAATGTTTTGTTTAAATACATTTCCAAGTTTCGGTAATATAAAACAAATGTATTTATAGACAGCAACTAGTGATCATATAAATGAACAAGTGCACTATGATTAGTCTTATAAGTGCAATTTATTAAAACCCACTAATATAAATAACAATTGAAACTGCAGGCTAGATTTGTTCAAATCCTGTCCAGAGGTTGCAAAAATTGCTAAGTAGTGGGGGCCGATGACAAGTTAAAAGTGATTGTGCTGATTTCATGAACTGAGACTGACTTGTCAAAACAAAAAAGGACTGGCCGATGCTGTTTAATCTGACCTGAGGTCTTGAACTCAAGATGCACAACTGATTAAATTGTGTAAAATAAGAATTCAGACCTTTTCCTTTCCATCAAGCCTTCCTTAAGAAGAGACACATTTCCAGCTCAAAATTATGAGATTAGTCAGCTAGAAGAATTGCAATTGTAATATCACTCTGCACGGCTGCTGCAATTGTACCAACCCGCGCCTGACTAAAGAGATTACAAACGCAGAATTTAATCTGCACAAAAGTTATTCTGCTACAGTTTAGTAATGAAAAGTCACCTTTTCGGTTCATATCACAGGGAGGGAAGCTTTTGATTTCATGAAAACCCACTAAATCATTTTGGACAGGTGCCATGCGAATGGACTTTGCTGTTGATTGGTGTTGTTTTATTTTGTCAATTTAATAAAGGGAACAAAATAGGACACCTTTTAACTTCAATGCTATAAATTTTGATGGCTCCTTTTAGCTTTTTTATTTAATTACATTACAGTAAATCCTTGCCCTTTAGTTTAGGAATTGATATATTTATGTGGCACTCAAAAATGGAAAAGCAACTTTAAATAACACGAAGGAAAATGATTTTATTTAGTATTTCTCCCATTTCACACTCTTAGATTGTTTATATGTCTATATCCTTTTATATGTCAAGATAAGTTCGTTAAGGAAACACTCTAATAAAATTTTAGAAGGCTAAGAGTTAGCTGTAATCAGGGAGCGTTCACTAAGTAGTCAGTAATGTGCTCTGTCCAGGAGAATTGAAGACTGGTGAAGGATGAGGTACCGAGTGTTGAGCTGATGAACCAGTGCCAGTTCACTACCACAGTATTTTTTCTCTACTTATTCAAACCTTTCTTTGAGAATAATGCTGGTTTCAATTCCTGATGACGAAAGTTGATCTGCTGATAGGGTTATAGAAACAAGTGGCATAGAGGTAATGTCACTGAACTGCAAATCCAGAATGCCAGCCTAATATTCCAGTGTCATGGATTCAAATCTCACCATGCCAGATAGTGAAAATGGAATTTAGTAAAAGCAGGAATAAAAACCTCTGACCTAATGGTGACCATTTAATACTATTAATTGTTATAAAAATTCATC
Source organism: Hemiscyllium ocellatum (assembly GCF_020745735.1). Lineage (NCBI taxonomy): Eukaryota > Metazoa > Chordata > Chondrichthyes > Orectolobiformes > Hemiscylliidae > Hemiscyllium > Hemiscyllium ocellatum. The sequence continues at coordinate 31,137,970 of NC_083436.1, read as the reverse complement.
TAGTTCATTAATGATCCTAAGGGAGGGAAATCGGGCTCATGAGAATAATATATACTGGTATTGACCAATTTGGCTAAACAGTCTATTTCTGCAATGTAACATCTGTGTGATTCTATCTGACTGTAGGAACCCATGAACTATCTGTGCAACCTCATGTACGAGAAACTCAACTAAGTATCATATAAGTGATAAAGAATTCTACAGATAATGAAATGAGCTAGTGGTTTAGGCTTTCATGAACTTACCTAACCGTTTGTAAAAAAAACTCAGTTATGACTGTCTATTGAAATTAATTATTAATGCTTAACATGAGGTAGCATTTTTTACATTTGCCTGTAAGTTCACCATAAGACTGAGGGGAATACATTTGGACCCTTGACCTCCTGAACTTGCAGTCATTTTAGAATCATAGAGACGTGCAGCATGGAAACAGACCCTTCAGTCCAACCCGTCCATGCCGACCAGATATCCCAACCCAATCTAGTCCCATCTGCCAGCACCTGGCCCATATGCCTCCAAACCCTTCCTATTCATATACCCATCCAAATGCCTCTTTAATGTTGCAATTGTACCAGCCTCCACCACTTCCTCCGGCAGCTCATTCCATACACGTACCACCCTTTATGTGAAAAAGTTGCCCCTTAGGTCTCTTTTATATCTTTCCCCTCTCACCCTAAACTTTCTCCTCTCACCCTAAACCTATGCCCTCTAGTTCTGGACTCCCCGATCCCAGCGAAAAGACTTTGCCTATTTATCCTATCCATGCCCCTCATAATTTTGTAAACCTCTATAAGGTCACCCCTCAGTCTCCAACGGTCCAGGGAAAACAGCCCCAGCCTGTTCAGCCTTTCCCTGTAGCTCAGATCCTCCAACCCTGACAACATCCTTGTAAATCTTTTCTGAACCCTTTCAGGTTTCACAACATATTTCCGATAGGAAGGAGACCAGAATTGCACGCAATATTCCAACAGTGGCCTAACCAATGACATGTACAGCCGCAACATGACCACCCAACTCCTGTACTCAATACTCTGGCCAGTAAAGGAAAGTATTCCAAACGCCTTCTTCACTATCCAATCTACCTGCGACTCCACTTTCAAGGAGCTAGGAACCTACACTCCAAGGTCCCTTTGTTCAACAACACTCCCTAGGACCATACCATTAAGTGTCTAAGTCCTGCTAAAATTTGCTTTCCCAAAATGCAGCACCTTGCATTTATCTGAATTAAACTCCATCTGCCACTTCTCAGCCCATTGGCCAATCTGGTCCAGATTCTGTTGTAATCGGAGGTAACCCTCTTTGCTGTCCACTACACCTCCAATTTTGGTGTCATCTGCAAACTTACTCACTCTACCTCTTATGCTCGCATCCAAATCATTTATGTAAATGACAAAATGAAGAGGACCCAGCACTGATCCTTGTGGCACTCCACTGGTCACAGGCCTCCAGTCTGAAAAGCAACCCTCCACCACCACCCTCTGTCTTCTACCTTTGAGCCAGTTCTGTATCCAAGTTTTCTCTGGTTGTCCTGCTTTGATTTCACATCAAATCCCCATATCCATCCATTCAATTGAAACCATGAATGAAATCTTCCTGACCACAAGTGAATTTGAGCTATGGTGAGATAGCTGGGTGAATTGTAAGAGAAATTGTGAAGGCTTGCTCAATGTTAAAACTGACAAGTTATATTTTCCAACTCAGTTCTAGATGTCAAGGTGAGATTCTCACCAGTAAGGCAATGGAGGTCTACTAATGAGAATTCTTGCTCACTATCACACATTATTATTTCATCATGCTTCATTAGTGTGCTCCCTCCTGTTCTACTGTCCACCAAATAGAAACTGGTTGCTGAGAATTCCTAATATGGAAGTCGGAGCAGATACCTGGTGACTCCAGCTTACTGCTTGCTCCTCTGGATCTCCGTCCTGAGTATCTAGCACCAATGTCTCAGGGCACACATCATGGGCAATGCACCTCCCAACTACTAAACCTGGCATCTGACCTATGCCATTACCTCTGGATCATCATGGCACATCTCCAATCCACTTACACTACATTAATGCACATCAGTGCTGCACAGTGGAGAGCACCAGGATCTCTCATTGGAATGCTGCTGCCAGGACACTGTGCACACAGGGACAGGCACTGTCTCATGGACTGAACAGGACCATCTCAGGGCTGTTGTCTTGGTGCGCATACTCATGCCTACGTGATGCTCACAGTATCCCTGCCTTGCCTTATACTTTCATGCTTTGCTCCCTCAGCTGCACTTTAAAGATTCACAGACTTTGTCTTGCTTTGCAGTTTATCGCAACGACAGTCTTGTCATGTCTGTCAACAGTCAACAGTCGGGGGGTGGACAGTTCTTGTATGGCACAGCGCTATGACAATTTCACACCTGCACCATGTAACACACACACACACGCGCGTGCACACACAAAGCATGTGTCACAAACAAACAGCCATGCCTCAGAGTTTAAGGGAGTAGTCCTCAATCATGTCCCTTCAGTTGCAGGTCCCAGCACTGTAAGCCAAAGGCAAGTCCTAATATCAGTCCAGGGACTTGGGCATGATCGGTCAGCTGGTTAAGGGTGAAGGTGGTCAGAGGATCTGTACCTTTACAGTCTGGAGAGTGGGTGTCATGCACCGCCAAGGGTCCAGAGCAACAAGTCTGTAGAGTTGTAGGATTACAGTGGGGACCTGTTCAGATGTCAGTCACAGCCTGGTCACTTTGGAGCTCTCTGACTATGTTGCACAAGGGAATTGGCCTCAGGGTATGATAACTAAAAGTCAAAGTACGGGGTTATCAAGGGCTGCAATCACACCCAGAGTGGATGGGGTAAATGTTTCATTCTGCAAGGGAGGAGTCTTCAATTTTGAACAATGTGATAAAAGACAACACCATTACACAGACACCTTGATAGTGAAGCTGAAACACAGCTGGGAGTTGTACTTGCCTTATAAACCTTAGATGTTAACCTACTGTGGGTTGTCCGATCCATTGTCCCACTAATCCCTGTGATGCAAAAGCAAAGTTTGTCTACCTAAAAAGGTGGAGTCCATTTACCAAAGTAGCAGGAACCTGCAATGTACCCACTGCCTCAACTCAGTGCAGGACAGACAGTACTCAGTATGTGTCCTCTGTACCTTCAATGTTGCAATTGGGGCCAGACTGGGACTCACAAACACAGCTGATAGTAAAAAGTGAAATAGATTTACAAGTGCGACAACTTATTTATGCTCTCTGTGCCATGGAGTGCCCTCCAAAGTTTTTCTTTCTTTCTCACCACCATGTGTCAGTGTAGACCCAAGGTCTGCAGTTGGGGCAGAGGGAGCTCATTGGGTCTTGGAGACTTTGTCAGATAACCACCGTTTTTTTTTTGTTTAGAAGGTGCAGATATGCTGCATGTGTTCTGCCCAGGGGCAAGTGCACTCTCCTCACCTTGAACACCTACAGGACTGAGGGTGTCAGACTGGGTGCAGATGGAAGGCTGCCTCTGGAGTTTCCTGAGAGGAGACTTCTGGGTGAGGTACTCCTGTGAAAGGTTATTTATCCAACTGGGTGCCTATTGGCACTGCCCTATCTCCTGGTGAGGAAGGGGAATTGGAGTGAGCTCAAGCTCCCTTGCCTCCACCTCCTTGTTATATTTGCTGGGGACCAGTGGTTAGAAGAGTGGAGTATATGACTGTGTGTGTATCCAGTAAACAATAAATGAGCTGGACCAGGCGCTCCATGGCAGTAACCAACCTGACCATGGAAGCAGGCAGACACTCACATGCCTGAGGCATCAGGACCCTAAAATGCATTGCTGATAAACCTGCTGCTGCTTTGGTGTCTGCTTGTGCCAAGTTCACCTTCTCTGCCATGCTTGGCAAAACTTTGCAACCCTACAGGGCAGCTCCAGACTGCCAGCACTTGACCAATTGTACAATGGTCTCTTAAGTATAGTCAGGTGCCAGGGATGCCAGTATGTCCCAGGATGCCCAGGAAGGGATGAATACTTCAACCTATGTAATATGGGAGAATCAGGCTAGCACCGAATGATAATGGAGCTTTTTGGGTACACTAGGTAGTTACTGAGGTGAGGAAGTTCTCTTGGCCTCTGGAATGAAATCATCTATGAAACTCAACCAAAGTAATACTTTGTCAAGATATGGTAAGATTTGGCCCCATTAACACTTTCAAGACATTTTTTTTCTCACATACTTTGACTCCTGGACATTTAGCCACTTTGAAATTTGCAAGTATTTTGTGTGTTTCTGATTTTTAACCAATGCCCATCTGCAGCTCTTTAATTCTGGTGTCACTGTCATGTTTTACCTCATAGATCTTCAACATCTCATCATCTTCTTGGTTGGTTATAATACTTCTCCAGGTCCGCCATAATTAAACCTCACTGGATAAACTTACACCAGTAGTGAAATTAGTTTGCAACAGTAGTGCTAAAATTCAATTATAGGGCTTTCTATTTTTGATAATGTAATGCTAAGAGAAAGTGAGGACTGCAGATGCTGGCGATCAGAGCTGAAAATGGGTTGCTGGAAAAGCGCAGCAGGTCAGGCAGCATCCAAGGAGCAGGAGAATCAACATTTCGGAAATGAATCCTGAAACGCTGCCTGACCTGCTGCGCTTTTCCAGCAACACATTTTCAGCTCTAATGTAATGCTAACCCTGGTTCTGATTTAGCAAATCCTTTGCAATCACTTTTTTTTTACAATTCATTCATAGGATGTAGGTGCCAGAACATATTTTCAGTGCCTGCCTGGCACCCTCTCCTCATTCCTGATGAAGGGCTTATGCCCGAAACGTCAAATTTCCTATTCCTTGGATGCTGCCTGACCTGCTGTGCTTTAACCAGCAACACATTTTCAACTGTGATCTCCAGCATCTGCAGACCTAATTTTTTACCCGAAGATTTTAACCTACTGCGAATCCTCTTGCAAGGATGCCTTCCTTGAAGAAGCTCTCTTCCTCCCTCTACAAGGATTTCAGTGCCTCCCTGGCACCCTCTCCTCATTCCTGATGAAGGGCTTATGCCCGAAACGTCGAATTTCCTATTCCTTGGATGCTGCCTGACCTGCTGTGCTTTAACCAGCAACACATTTTCAAGACAGAACATATTGACCATCATTTGTTGCCTTTAAGAGTGTGGTGGTGAGCTGCCTGCTTGAAACACTGTGGTCCTGTGCTGTAGGTAGAATACACTGCCATTAGGGAAGTAGTTCCAGATGGAGGGGAATTTGCAGCTGATCGCGTTCCAATATACCTGCTGCCCTTGTTCTTCTAGGTAACAGTGGCTATAGGTTTGAAAAGTGTTGTCTAAGGAATCTTGGAGTTATGGATGAGACCAGACCCAAAGTATATTATGGAGATAATATAGAAGTTAGGCTCTAGGCTTTTAAAAGGCAAGTGTAAGGCACTGTATTCCCGATATTATTCGATTGGTCCACCACTAAGCTTTAATCAAGTTCTCAAAATTAGACATTGCTCTTTCTATTCAAGAATCGTCCTTGCGTATTGTTAACTGAACACTCATTGTCCTCTTTATGGGAATAAGCATACTGCAGCAATGACACTCCAGTGTCTTCAATTACTTTATTCTTTGACAAAATAGGGTCTGAGAGTCTAAAAATAAACATAGTTGGTTGTTGACAGACTGATTTTAGTGTTTTTTTTCAGATATTAAATGAGGCAGTTAACTGGGACTCCTTTTTTTTTGGAAGACGAGAGAACCTGGGTGACCGTTATTCCAAGCAGGCGATATCAAAGAATTATTACAGCACAGGAGGAGACAATGCAACCCATTGAGGCTGCACTGGCTTGTCAAAACAGCATTATTACCCTGTGCTAATCTCCTGCGTTTCCCCCAAACCCCGGCACACTATTTCTATTCAAATAATCATCCAATGATCTCTTGAACACCTCAATTGAACCTACCTCCATTGCACTTCCAGGCAGTCAATTCCCAACTACTTACTGAGTGCTTTTTGCTTGGTTCTTTTATACATCACTTTAAGTCACTTTCTTTCCTCCCTTTTATGACTGATCTTTTTATAATCACATTCCCTCCCTGCATAGTGAAGGGTCCTGATCAGAGAGCATGTCTTGGACCAGTCGGCTTCATCTGGATCAGGAAGTGTCTCCTTCAGGCAACTGAACTGAACCCGAGCTAAGACTATGACTTGCATTTGTATAGCATCTATAGTGCAGTATAATGTCTCAAGGCTTGATTCAGCAAAATTTGACACATAAAGGGACTTTAGGATAGGTGACCAAAAGCTTGTTCAAAAAATGCATTGTGAGGTGGAGATGTCTGGGGAGGAAATCACACACCTTAGGGTATAAACAGCTGAAGATGTGGTCGATTTGTGGGAGCTTTGGAAGTTAGCCATGTGTAGGAAGCCAGAATTGGAGGGCACACACGGATCCTGGTTCGGTAGTGAGTGCCGAGATTTAATTGCAACTTTAGGTCGTACAGCAGGGTATTGCAACTTCCTTGGAAGGTGCTGCTTACCTTGGTGCATCTGCTAACTAATTTTGATAATTTTTCAAAATTGCAAAAAAACTGGCAACATGCAAATGTATTCTTTTTAATGCTTTCATGGGTTATATACTTTACTGGCGGAACCAGCATTTATTGCTTATTGTCCTTGTGAAAGTGGTAGTGATCTGCTTTCTTGAACTGCTGCAGTTCATTTAGTTTATGTAAATCCACAGTGCCGTTAGGGAAGGAGTTCCAAGATTTTGACTGAGCTAAAACGAAGGAACAAAAATATATTTTCATGTCAGGACGGTGAATGACTTGGAAAGGAATTTACCAGTGGTGGTTTCCCATGTACCTTCTTCCCTTATCCTTCTATATGGTATTGTCCCTGGGTTTGGAACTAGATGATGCACACTTCCTTTACTGAACATTGATTGTGGAAGGCTTGAATGCTTCTGGATGTGGTGCTAATCAAATGAGCTGCTTTGTCAAGCTTTGAGAGTGTTGGTGGAGCTGTACTTATCCAGGCAAGTGGAGTGCATACCATCAGGTTCTTGACTTTTGCCTTGTAGATGGTAGGAGAAAGTGAGGACTGCAGATGTTGGAGAGTCAGAGTCAAAACGTGTGGTGCTGGAAAAGCACAGCAGGTCCGGCAACATCTGAGGAGCAGGAGAGTCGACGTTTTGGGCGTGAGCATTCTTGATGAAGGGGTATGCCTGAAACTTTGACTCTCCTCTTCTCAGATGCTGCCTGACCTGCTGTACTTTCCTAGCGCCACACTTTTCGACCCTTGTAGATGCTGGACAGGCTTTGGGGAGTGAGGTGGTGAGTTTCTTGCTGCAGGATTCCGAGTCTCTCATCTACTCCTGTAGCCATGATATTTAATATGGCCGGTTCATTTCAGAAGAATGGCTACCCCGTAGAATTGGCTGTGCTAAATTGCCCAGAGTGTTCAGGAATGTGTAGGCTAGGTGCATTAGTCAGGGTAAATATAGGGAAGGGGGAATGGATCTGGATAGGTTACTCTTCAGAAGGTCAATGTGGACTTGTTGGGCCAAAGGGCCTGTTTCCACACTGTATGGATTCTAAAACTGGGGGAGACAGACAGCTGAGAGATGGGTTCCATGGAATGTTTAGCTGCCTTTGTCCTTCACTTTATCTTTTTCTATATATTTCTCTACTTTCTTGTTTAGCTGTTTATTTCCCTGTCACTATATTTCAAGTCATTCAGATAAATCATGTAACTTCACAGGCGAACAGAAAAATTATGGAAACAAAACAGATTTCCATTGCATACTTTGAATCGCTTTGTGAGATTCTTCATGGACCAGCTCTCTGACGCTCTGAGGATTTGCTCAGGGCTCATTTGAATCAGGCAGAAATATCCCTTCAAATGGAACTTGCTTGAAAATGGAGTTGTGACCCAGGTTGCACTGTTTCCAAGGCTCTTTATCATGAAGATGGAACATTGTCACAAAATGCTCAATGTATAATGAGCATACATTGCAGGAAAAAGCATTATAAGTAAGAAACTGCCTTGGAATGGCATGAAACCTGCCACTGAGTTAACCTCTACACTTCTAAAGATGTGCAGGTTGGGTGGATTGGCCAAGTTAAATTATCCATAGTGTTCAGGGATGTCTAGGTTAGATACATTAGCCTCGGGAAATGCAGGGTTACAGGAATAGGATAGGGGCATGGGTCTGGGTGGGATGCTGTTTGAATGGTTAGTGTGGATGCGTTGGGCCGAATGGTCTGTTTACACATTGTGGGGATTTTATTCACTTTGAACCATGATCAGGAAAGCGAGATTTCAGCTCCCGCCTGGTTAAGTTACCTCACTCTTGCAGGCCATGAAAAACCCCTCCCCTTTGTGTGTGCAACCTAATCATATTTAGATGCATGTACGTGTGCCCAGTTTGTTCATGCAAATTTACACAAAGATCCCACAGATAGTACTTGGATGGTTGACCACTTCTGGATGGAATGTTCACCAGCCCAGAAGAATTAACTACTCTGTTTCATCTGCCTAAACTACAGAGGCAGGTAAACAGGATAATGCAATGAAGAATCATTGTTAGGTTCATACATTCAGGTCCTGGGTGGGACTTGAACCTATAGCTTTCAGACTCAGATATGAGTATATATCAGCAATAGAGCAATACTGATGGTTATCATTGTGACAGCAAAAGGCAAAAGCATAATCTTCAACTTGAGAGCCAGAGACCCCAGTGAAAAGAAAAAGGACACTGGTGTAAACTGATTCATTTTCTCACAAACAGCTGCAGTTCCAGCTCCATGTTTGGCGAGCAGGGCTGTCAGTTAAACTCACTCCCCACTAAACCGTGTAATAAAACCTAACAAATAGCAGTAGACCAGACAACTCACTGAATCTGCTCCACTATTCAATATGGTCATGGCTCACCTTTGACATTAAGACTTTGCCACTTGATTCCCATACCTCTTCATTCTCCTAACACTCAAAAATCAATTAATCAAAGTCTTGAATGTACAAAGCAACTCAGTAGGAATAGTTCTCTGGGATGAAGAATTCTAAGCAGGTGATATTCCCAGAAATAATCCCAAATGTTTTCCTTTAGTGTTCACTGTGAAATAAAAGCTAAAGTTGCCTTAAGCAATTTGGATAGAGGGTTGGTCCAAATTCAGCATGGCTCTGCCGATCTGTGTGTTTAATGGGCAAAACCTATATTAAAAGTTAACAAATGGGGCTAAGTTCCTTCCTAGCTAAACTTAAGCATGTGTCATTGATAATAACCACAAAATTGTAACATTTTCATCATGGTTACATTTCAGCTGGTGATGTCAGTGGTAGGGAAATATTAAAATTTCATCTTTTTGTCACAAAGCATCAGGTCAAGCAATTCCTACTTTGTTAGAACTTGTTTAACAGAAGATGCAGATACTATTGGCTGGTATGTCACAAATAATGGGATACAGTTGCCCAATTTTCATCAGAACTTTATCTGTTTGAGGAATTCATAATGACCAGGATATTATGAAAAATTCCACCGGTCATCTTTAAAGTAGTACCTTAGAATGACTTACATCCACCAGAAAGCAAACAAAATCTTGATTTAATGACTGACTTCAAAGGTGACACATCCATCACCTCCTCAGTGTCAGCTTAGACCAGGGGCACAGGTCTCTGAACCAACATGGGGCTTGAATCTACAACCTTCTGACTCAATAGCAACAGTGCTACCACTAGACCACAGGTGTGTGACTTCATGACTTAGCCCAATATCTTTTTGTTTTCATTTGCAGCTTTCACCTGGTAAGGTGAATGGTTTGCACTGTGGCTGTCGACTCTATGAAGTATCATTGCCCCAGTTCAGTGGCCCCATACTGTCATAGCAGTCTCTGCTGCATTTGCCACAATGAGCTGAGAAGCTGTTTGATTCATTTGGATGTACTGTCTCTGGACTCCCTTCTCAGCCAGATCACCTTTCCATTTCTGCCCCATAATCCTGACGAATTAGCAACACTCTGAAAGCTTGTACCTCCAAATAAACCTGTTGGACTAAAATCCATTGTGTGATTTTTAATTTTGAACACCTTTCCAGACAGTTGGCCATGGCTACAAGTGACAGATGCAGATTTCCATATCAATCCCTGCTGTTTTAGGGTGGCACAATGGCTCAGTGGTTAGCACTGCTGCCTCACGGTGCCAGCGACCTAGGTTCAATTCCAGCCTCAGGCAACTGTCTGTACAGAGTTTACACATCCTCCCAGTTTCAGTGTGGGTTTCCCCCACGTGTGCTGGTTTCCTCCCACTGTCCAAAGATGTGCACGGTAGGTAGATTGGCCATGAGAAATGTGGGGTTGGGGATTGGGGGATGGGTCTGGGTGAGGGTGTGATGCTATAATAAGAGTTGTGTGGACTTGTCTGATTGGCCTGCTTCCATACTGATACGATTCTATGATTTTTTTCATAACTTGTAGCAGAGGTACGACTCTTCAACCAGTGGTGAGTTCATTGTGCAGAGCTTTGGATAGATGTCAACTCTCCCTTCAATGAACATGGCTGAGATGAGATGCCAAGGATATGTTTGAGATAGCAAAGATACGATTAGTTCGACTTTTTGTCACATGTTGCATCTATTTTTCAGGGGTCATTACCATAGAGGAGTGTGCTGAGGACACAGGCTTGATAGACGTGCAATTTATTTTTATATTCCCCACATATTCTTCCCACTAGTCTTTCAATTGTTCTGATTACTGTACCAACCAGCGATCGTTCATGTCAATGAAAACAAAGCTGATCTTGCAGACTTCTTTGAGAATATAAACCACTCACCGTTTACCACACTCTCTACTTTCCTGCGATCGTTATATACACTTGACAATCTATAAATCTCTTTGCTGCCTGTCTCAGGTTTTCTTGAATTGCCCTATTCCTTGTGTCCTACTGAGTGTGGACCAACTACCTGTTCATTATCACAAGATCTTTTAATTTATGTAAACTGTAGCACAGAACCATCATACTGATTCAGTTTTAAAATAGCCATCATATCATGGGTCCTGGCAGATTAATCCTAGGTTTTGTTGCTGCTTCAGAACTGAGAAAAGAAAGACTGTATTTTAACTCTCAAAGTTCTGGCTCATCCATAACTTGATAGCAGACTTGGTGGCAGACTGGGTTATCAATTGAAGCATGGTTGTTGGAAGACAGAGCTAGGCATTGTCAGTGTAGTGAAACCAGCCTGGTGTCTAAAGCAAATGGTTTTCTCCCATGGGTATGCGCCTGTGCCTGCCTACCCATTTGCATCTAAATATTCTATATCTGACCCAGGAGAGCAAAATGCTGATATTAAGCGCCAGAATGCGAAAGTGGACATTTCTCAGTGTTACATCTTATACAAGCCAGAATGATGGAGTGTTACAGAAGGGTTAAATTATGAGGCCAAACAGCACAGACTGGGTACGTATTTCTGAGTTTATAAGTTTAAATTGATGCGTTTAAAGGTTATTAAAGAATTTTATAGACTAGAAAATGATAACATTTTCCATCTGATGGAAAGTCAGGAGTGGGGGTTGGGGGCAGAACCTTAAAATTAGAGATTGAATATAAAGAGAACACTTCTTCATACAAAGATACTGAAATCTCTAAAGTATGCCTCACCAAAGAGAAAGAAAAAATTGGAGTCTAGGTCAGTTTAAATTTTTTATGGTAAATTTGAGAGATTTTTGTTAGGCAAGGAGGAAGAAAATTCCAGAATGTAACAAGGCAGATGGAGTTAAAATACAATCAGATGTAATTCAATTGAATGATAGTATAGGCACAAAGGGATGAATGACCTACTCACATTCCTATGTGTCTGCATTTTTGAGATTTTATATGGGGCTGGGAAGTGACCCAAAATCCAGCTAATTCGATGAGAAATTACATCTACAATAATTCTGTGATAACACTGTGACACAGGTACTTAGATTGACTGTCATGCTGCGTACTGTGAGACCTCACTGAGGATGTTACCTAGGTCAGAGATAGGCCTTATTAAGGACTATTAGCAAAGATAGGGTGATATATTCCCTTGTATTTAGTGAATCCAGTCCTGGAAATGCACTAGTTGAAGCTGTCAGTTCGGTTGATCTATGTTTCCATTTTGTATGAGGCTGGTACACAACAGGACCAACAGCCGAGTCCATTTGTTCAGCAGCAGCAGTAACAGCTGCTTCATTGATACAACATAAATAATGGATAATTAAAACTGGCCCAGTTAATGGGAGACCAAGTGGTAAAAGAACATCAGTTACAATATTTTTATTATCCTTTGGAGACAATTACAGGGCATACGCTCATCAACTACCCTAACTGAAAGCCATTAAAGATCACCCAGCAGGGACTCATCTTAACAGCTCATATAGAGGGCAGCTGCTGAGATGGTGGATTTTTGAGGAACTGACCATTAAAGTACATATGTTTAAATAATAAATTTGTCTTAACTAGATCTATACCATTTCTTCAATGTCGATGAGGATTATCTTCTTTCCACAGCGTGAAGTTTTGTGCCAAGGAAAATAAAAATGATATTCCACATGTGTGAAATAACTTCACAGCTGGCTTGGTGTTGAACAGGAGGTCGATCCTGAAAAATTTCAGGGCACAGATATTTTTTGGAGCATCGCTTCTTTGTTTTTACTTTGGTATAAGCTTGTGATTTTCACAGAGCGAGGCAATTTTGTTCAGGAATAGAACACTTGCAGGTAGCTGATGCTAACTTCGAGCACATACGAAGGACAAGCTGACTGGATGCCTTCAATATAACCTTGGAAGTCCACCCTCTAACTGCACACTTCCAGTTCCCACTGCCAGTATCCCTAAAACCTATCTGAACAAGGCTAAATAAACTAAACGGTAGTTTGTATTAATTTAGGATGTTGATTTCATTGGCAAGACTGATATTTAAAACACAGACCATGGAGTATGAGGAAAGGCTCTTCAGCCCATCATGTCCATGCCAACCATAATGCCGTTCTAAACTAATCCCATCTGCCTGCACATGGTCCACATTCCTCTAATTCTGCCTGTTCATACACCTTCTAAATGCCTAGATTACCCATCCCTTATTACCTTTGAGAAGGTGGTACTGTTACCTTCTGCTTGAACCCATAAAGTCCATGTGGTAAATGCCCATGGGGCTGATGGATCACCAATTACCTGATTTTATGAAGAAATGGCAATTTTCATCCAGGTTGAGATGGTGGGTAGAAGTCTATCCATTTCTTTTTCTCAAATGTATTCAGTGACTTGGCTTCCACAGCTTTGTGGTAGAGAATTCCACAAGTTCACCAGCTTCTGAGTCAAGCAATTTCTCCTCATCTCAGTCCGAAATGCCCAACCCTGTACCCAGAGACTGTAACGTCTTATTCTGGACCACCCACAGGGAGGGGAACCATCATCTCTATACCATCCAATCCCAGTCAGTATTTTGTGAGTGGGACTAGTGTAGCATTAAAGTGGCTTTTAGTTGATGCAGACTCAATGGGCTGAAGGGCCTTTTCTGCACTGTCTGATCTATGAGATTCCCCTCTCATTTTTCTAAACTCTAGTGAATACAGACCCTGTTGACCCAACCTCTCCTCATAAATAAATCATCCGAGAAATCAGACTGATGAACCTTACTTATATCCCCCTAAAGCAAGTCCATCTTTACTTGGTAAAATCTTGGAAGTTCTGTTGTTCACATCAACCTGATCTCTTTGACCTTACAGATGATGGGATTGTAGTTTAGGATATTCTGGCTGAATAAATCATGCCACATAAATATAAGTAGCTCTTGTTAGTAACTTGCTGCAGGGCATCCTGAAGATACACAGTGCAGTCATGATACAACAGTGGTGAGAGTATATTTAAGCTGGAAAATGGACAGCGATCAATGGTTCTTTGCTATAACGGGCTTCAAGCCTCTAGCAGCATAGTCATTCAGGCGACTGCAGAGTATATTATTACACTCTTGTCACATGGCTTGTAGGAGGTGGAAAGGCTTTAGGAAGGGAGTAGGTGGGTCATAAGTCACTGACTTTCCAGCTCATGTTTTAACCATGTTATTAATGTACCTGGTTCAGTTGATTTTCTGCTCATTGGTGACCCCAGAATATTAGCAGTCAGGATTTTGGTTTGGTATCACGGTTCAACTCTCTCTCATCCAAACAGAGTGATTTAATCTCTGCACTACAGCAGGAAATTGGTAATAAAGGCATTTGCCCATTGTTCACAAAGAATCACATATGTTCAGTTCCCACCTGTTCCAGAGGTGTGCCACAGCACATCTGAAAAGATTAATTTAAAATATCTATGAAGGACTATCGGCAATTATTGCAATTGCAGATAGATAACTGGTTATTTGCAGCTTGAGGGAGATGTGGGACAACTGAGAAGGCAATCCTATGGGGAATTGATTTTAAAATGATCTATGTTCACTTCATGAGTTTATCTTCTGAATACCAGAATTAAGTTTGTCCTTAACCCGCTTAAACATATAATCGAAAAAGGAGCTGAAGTTGAACGAGTATGAAGAGTGAACTTGTTTACTTTGGCAGGAAGCACAAAAAGCATATTGCAGAACCCTGTGGTACTGAAGGGTTTAGGTGTCTTAGTATACTTGACAAATAAATAGTTGCACAAAAAGATACCATTGTGATATAAGGTATATGATTTATATATATATTTTAGTATCATTTATTGTTGAATTTGGACTTTTGAATTAGTGGCATATGGGCTTTCTCGATGAAGTTTAATGATTAACTTATAAGCTAAATCATACAGTCATACAGCATGGAAACAGACCCTTTAGTCCAATGTGTCCACGCCTACCAAGTTTCCCAAACTAAACCAGTCTCACTTGCCTGCATTCAGCCTATATGCCTCTAAACATTTCCTAACCATATTACTGTCCAAATGTTTTATAAATGTTAACTGCTACTTTCTCTGGCAGTTTCTGCCCCATTACATGTTAATTTCCACCTCTCCTTACTTCCGCGTCATTGTCCTCTCATAATTCCAAGTGCCACCATCGAATTCCCCCCCCACTTCCATACCAGAGCAGTGTCCTGAGAAACCCCCTGTGCCCACTGTCCTGCATTCTGTTCATCCTCAGGACTGACTGCGGCTCACCCCATTGCCCAATTTGAATGAACAGCCACCCTGACCAATCTCCATGCAATTCCCCAAATGAAATTCTGCAAACCCCGACTCTTTGCACTTGACACCAAGGTGACCATGGCCCAGTCACCAGACAGTGACTGGGACCCACAGACCCTGACTGCCCCAAGTGAATAACTGACCATGCCCAACCCCCTGGACTACAAACACATGATGTCTTTGACTAAGTATCAGGAACCTCTGACTGACAGCAGTCTTCTATAACTTGACTAAGCTCCACTCCTCCTCTACTCTGAGACAGCCATTTGGTTGAAGCTCCTATAGTGTGTTTGTCCCACAGGCTGGTTGTTGCAGGCTGCTGGTGTGAGACTGACATAACACTGTGTCGTATATCAGCAGATCCAGCTCCTTGACTGAAGAACTGTTGACAAACATGACAAGTTCCCTCTCATCAACTTTAAGCAGCATGGCAAGATAGAAGTGCTGTGAGTCTTTAAAATGTGGCTAGGGGGCAGGGGGATGCAAGGGGAGGAAAGCCAAGGCAACAGTGCTATGAACAGCCAGGTTGGCACAAAGACAGTGAGTGCTAAGACAAAGTAGATTTTGAAGTTCAGCACAAAGAAGAGTTTGTTTAACAATGGCATGTTCGTATTTTTGCCTCTGTACCGTCAAATCCAAGATTCCCTTGGTGCCCTTTTCAACTCCATCAATGTTCTTTAAGGCAACATCATCAGGAATGAAAGCTGTTCTGACAATACCTAGTTGTACTGCTTCCTTGCCTCTTAACCCCATCACTGCCTCTATGTTTGACTCTTTGTCTGACCTCCATACCTAAAGAACCTCCAGTTAAAGGTCAGTAAGCTGTTGTCATTAGTCCTCACCCTTACTTAAGACTTGCTGTCCATTCCCCTCTCTTCCTGGTCACGGTCTTAGGTGAAATCATACTGTCTGACCCTGAGCGAAGCTTCTCAATCTATAGCCTCTCCTTCATAAAGACTGTGTGCTTCTTGCTTCATATTAATGTCCACCACTATTTCAATGCTATCTATTCACTTGTAGTCTGCAGACTCTTCTATTCAAATGGCGCTCATATCTCTCCTCTTATTCTCCTGTAAACTTATCTAAAGTTTATTATGACCCAGATCACACATACCCATCAGCATACTATTCATTGTTTTGGCTCCTGGCTCCTCCAATTTGAAGTTATTTTCCTCATTTTAAATTGCTGTTGTTTATCCCTACCAATCTCTATCATTTCAGCCAGCTTTCTAAATTCACTAAACTCTCAGCCTCAAACTTGGGCCTCTTCAAAGTCTTTGATCATATCTATTGCTGCCTTGGCCACATGCCCTTCCCAAAGGCATTCAGCCTCCATGTTCCTCTCCTTCTGAAAGACTCCTCTCTGACCAAGTCGCTGGTTTCCCACCATCTATTCACTAGACCCCACTTCAAATCTCTAACCATTTTTACTTTTGGTAACATCTCCAAGTGCCTTAGGATGCTTTTCTCAGGAGAATTTAGTGGCAAGGTCCACTTCATGGATCTGGTACAGGAACTGTCTGCTTAATAGTACTTATGATGCAAGGAATAGGTTCAGAAGAGATTTACCAGGATGTTGCCCGATATGGAAGGTTTAGGTTATAAAGGAACGCTGATAGGTTGGGACTTTTTCACTGGAGCATAGCTCGTTGAGAGGTGATCTTAGAGGAGTTTATAAAATCATGAGGGGTATAGTTAGGGTTAATGATGTGTCTTCCCTAGGATGGCAGATTTCACTATGGGACAAACAAAAAGAGGATTAATCAAAATATAACTTTACTAGCCAGAACTCTAAGCCCCTCTTCTACCCCTCCACATGCTGACAGAGATAGATAACCAAAACACACATGCAAGTTTGGAAAACACATTGGGGAAACCCAGTTCAATAGCACCAATCCACAGGATTTAATGAGATTTCCTTTTTGCTTCTAAGTCTTTTGGGTCTTCAAATACAAGCTCTATCAATTCTTTCCTGAAGTCACGGGGGAAGATTTGACATTAATTTTTCAGTTACTCGGTTACTGGTTAGGGAACACAACATTTAGCTAATGGAAAGAGAGAATAGTTATCTTTCAGGCATTGGTTATTACGCTGCAGAGAGGGGGAAAAGCATCTCTTGCTGTTTGGCGATTTTCTGTCTCTACTTTCACACATAGTTAAAAATCACACTACACTAGGTCATAGTCCAACAAGTTTATTTGGAAGCACTAGCTTTCAAAACGCTGATGAAGGGGCAGCACTCCGAAAGCTAATTCTTCCGAATAAACCTGTTGGATTACAACCTGTGTGTTATGCAATCTTTAACTTTGTCCACCCCAGCCCAACACCAGCTCTTCCACATCATGTTCACACATAAGCGGTCTATCTACCTGGAAGCCAAAGAGATATGGGTAGAATGATAATAAAAGTTCTGAAGTATTCCGCTTTCTCTCCACAGATGCTGCCAGACATGCTGAATTTTCCCAGTAATTTCTATTATTGTTTAGATAACACTACAATATTGATCCTTATTTAAAAAACCCAATCAACATTCTGCCGCTGAAAAGCTTACTCTGAACACAGCTCCAATCAAGTGTTGTTGGGTCTCACATCTCTCCCACAGCTTAAACAAAGCAACTTTGTAAATACAACTCACAATGAATTCCAGTAAATTGTTTTTAAGGGGCAGTAAGTCTTGCACAAAAGTAGCCCTTTTTCCCATTTTTAATTTTAGGTTTTCCCAAAAAAAACCATATGATCTTTATGCTTCAGACTTGGTTCTAACGCCTGCCACTAACTTGGCAAAAACTTCAGGCAGGCAAGGGAATGTAGAGAAATGGGCTTCAGTGGTAAGGTTTAGGCAACCAAAAACAGACAAAGCTTTGGAAGAATAGCAGGGAAAAAGGACCAATCTAAAACGAGAAATTAAAAGGGTTAAAAGGATCATAAAGCCTTTTATTCGTATATAAGGAGTAAGAGGATAACTAGAGAAAGGGTTGGCCCACTCAAGGACAAAGGAGGAAAGTTGTGTGTGGAGTCAGGGGAAACAGGTGAGATTCTTAACGAGTACTTTGTGTGGGTATTCACCGAGGAGAGGGACACGCCGGATGTTGAAGTTAGGGATAGATGCCTGATTACTCTAAGTCAAGTTGGCAAAAGGAGCGAGGAAGTGTTGGATATTCTAAAAGGCCTTAAGGTGGACAAGTTCCCAGGTCCAGATGGGATCTATTCCAAGTTCCTAAGGGAAACAAGAGAGGAAATAGCTGGCACCTTAACAGATGTCTTTGTTGCATCCTTGAACATGGGTGAGGTCCTGGAGGACTGGAGAATTGCTAATGTTGTCTCCTTGTTTAAGGGTAGTAAGGATAATCCAGATAATTATAGACCAGTAAGCCTGACATCAGTGGTAGCGAAGTTGGTGGAGAAGATAGTGAAGGATAGAATCTATTTACATTTGGATGTAAATAGATAGGCAGCATGGTTTTATGGAGGGAAGGTCATGTCTTACCAACTTATTAGAATTCTTTGACGAAGTAACAAAGTTGATTAATGAAGGAAGGGCTGTAGATGTCATAACATGGACTCCAATAAGATGTTTGATAATGTTTCCCATCGTAGACTGAAGTCACATGGGATCCAGGATATACTAGTTAGATGGATAGAGAACTGGCATGGCAACAGAAGTAGTCGTGGAAGGGAGTTTTTCCAAAATGGAGAACTGTGACCAGTGCTGTTCCACAGGGATCCGTGCTGGGACCACTGTTTTTTGTGATTTGCATAAATGATCTGGAGGAAGGTATAGGTGGCAAGTTTAGCAAGTTTGCAGATGGCACTAAGATTTGTGGAGTAGTACATAGTGAAGGGGACTGTCAGAGAATGCAGCAAAATATAAATAGATCGGAGAGTTGGGCAGAGAAATAAGAGATGGAGTTCAATCCAGGCAAATGCGAGGTGATGCATTTTAGAAGATCCAATTCAAGAATGAAATATATGGCAAGTGGAAAAGCCATGGGAAAAGTTGATGTACAGAGAGATCTGGGTGTTCAGGTCCATGGTACCCTGAAGGTAGCAATGCAGGTTGATGTGAGTGATCAAGAAGGCATATGTTATGCTTTCCTTTATTGGACAAGAGTTGAGTACAAGAGTTGGCAGGTCATTTTACAGTTATGTGGGATTTTGGTTTAGCCACATTTGGAATACTGCATACAGTTCTGGTCGCCACATTATTAAATGGATCTGGATGCTTTGGAGAGGGTGCAGAAGAAGCTCACTTGGATGTTGCCTGGTATGGAGTGTGCTAGCTACAAAGAGAGGTTGAGTAGATAAGGATTATTTTCATTAGAAAGACAGAGGTTGAGGGGAGACCTGATTGAGGCCTACAAAATCGTGAGAGGTAGAGTTGGGGTGGATAGAAAGAAGCTTTTTTTCCCAAAAAGGGGGGGGGGGGGGGGACTCAATTACTAGGGGCCATGATTTTAAGGTAAGAGGAGAAAAGTTTAAGGAAGATATGCATGGAAAGTTCTTTACACAGAGTGTGGTAGGTACCTGGAATGCATTGCCAGCAGGGGTGGTAGAGGCAGGCATGATAACGCCATTTAAGACTGTATCTACACAGATACATGAATGGGCAGGGAGCAGAGCAATACAGATCCTTGAAAAATGGACAATAGAGGCTTTGGATTGGTGCAGGCTTGAAGGGCCAAAAGGCCTGTTCCTGTGCTGTAACTTTCTTTGTTCGGTCAGGCCCCTCTGAGCCATGATACAACCACGCACATCAATGCCATTTCCACTTTAATACTGGGGTCAGTTTTCATTCCCAAAGTTGGAGAAATCTAGCAGCTCCAGATTTTGCCTCATACACTGAAGTCCCAGCCTCCAATCTCACTGTCTCAGCACAGGCCTGGTGTGGCGGTCGTCTGACCTGGCACAGCAATCTCCCAGCTGCCCAACGTGGTGGTCTTCAGGAGGTACATGGTAGTCTCTCGGCTTGGTATGGCCTTGAGGGGATTGCAAAGCCGTATCCCAACCTTGTGAGCCCTGAGATGAAGCCTGGCACGGTCTGGTGTCAGGGCCCAGTGCAGATCAGATGCTGGGTGCAGCATGGACTGGACTAGACTGTTTTTTTTCTCCATTTTATAATTTATTCTTAAAATCTGTAATGCTAGACTTTTTACCTCTCTACTTTTCCAAATAAAAGCTATAATTAACTGCCATAAGTGGCAATTTGTACACTTTTCATTGTATTCTTTTGAGTACATGTGACAATAAAGCTAATTCTAAGCCCTTGCAAGTCCCTGGCTTCAAATCTTTACTGGTTGATGTTTCACCCTTCACGAACATCACGTTCTCTCCTTTCCCTGACCTACCCCATTACTGTAGTATCGGTGGCTGGCGAGCTACTCTATGTTAACATGCCTCTCTCAAATTCAGCCCACTAACACCCGCCAGTCTACTTCTCCCGCTATAGAATGGGCTTGACGCCAGTTTGAACTCGTTAAAATTGATCCAGGGCCCCATCTCAGCCTGACCTCCTAGTCCAAGTTAAAATTGGGGCTAAGGAGATCCCATTCCAGAGGAAAGGGCCCTGCCATCACTAACATTGAGCCAGTTAAAGCAGCACATCCCGGTTCATTGTTGTGAATGTGTGACAAGACCACTCCATGGCTGTTCCAATTATTACGTGGTCAACAATTGATGAATTGAAACACTAAAATCAGTCACCTTTTGGCCTGCCATTGTCTCAGATGGAGACTGACCTTCGGTTCTGTAAGGCCAGCTCAGCCTCTTCGCTCCCCAGTTAATGGAATTATCTGACGCGCAGTCTCCAGGACCGTAGGCAATGCGCTAGCTTTCTCGCACTTCTGGAGTGAACTTCAGCCTGTGCCTGTTTCCCAGACGCTATGAGAAAAATATGCAAACTGATCGGCTTACACTGCAAATCAATTCTGCAGTAAAACAGAAAATTACCCCTGTACCAATAAAGTCGCAGAACTATGAAAATTCCAGTGAACACAGCCGGAACATGGGGAGGGAGAGAGAGAGGAGCTATCAATCTTGAGCAGCTAGTGGGGGGGGGGGGGGGTCTTCAATTCTTGGTCCCCTCTTCCCCACAGAAGCAGATGACAGTGGACAGGCCTGGGCAGGGGGCGAAATGTGTGAGGTAATAACCTCTCGTCAGTGCAAACGCGTAACCTGGCGAAAGCATGTGCACTTGCAAACTTTGCTGTCAGTCCATCTAATTAATCACTTTGCAAACCGCGATTAATCATGTATTAATGGGAAGATCCCTCTGGCTTGTTAAAGGCAGCTTTCTTTGGTTCCCCCACTCACCATGGAGCCGAAAGCGAGCTGCAAACACGCGGGACTCAATTAATCTTGGACCATTGCAATGGGGGGATGAAATCTGTCTTCAATTGGACGAGGCAATTTCAAACGGGCGATGCATCTCTTGTATAAATTCGCGAGCAGTTAATAATTGGGCGGGGGATTGCTGTGACCACCATCACAACAAATGGTATATATGGCAAGAAAAATCAGACTCTTGGAATATTTCAGCTCACAGCTGGTTATCTGTCTTCGCAACTTGCTTTCATTAACCCAGCCATTAATAGTCCAAATCCACAGTGTGATTGAAATGTCCTGTGAAATTGCAGTGTATCAGCCAATTCTGAGACCCGACACTTCCAGGAAGTGCTCTGCGATATTGTTTCTGATTGTGTGGAATAAAATATGGTCTCGATTTGACAAGGAGAGATTAAATTGTGACAATTCTCTGGCGCTCCACCTGCGAGGATGCAAACAAACACGCGCCAGGCGTGCAGAAGTTGTTATGGAAGAATGCATGAGAATGACCTTTACTAACCTGTTGAATTATATTTCCTCCAACAATGCCTTTGATTTGGAAACATTCATCTCTTTCATGATGGTTCCTGTATGAAACATTGAGATGAGTTCATCGGTGCAATGCAGAATCATTCGACTTCTGTTTAGATATAAGGTATTTAACAAGAGCTGTGGATTTAAAGCTGTCCTTGTCGAACAATTCAATAAAGTCATCTCTCGTTTGCTGGAGTCCAAATCTAAGGGTCCATAAATATAAGATACTTATGAATAAATCCCAAAGGAAATTTCTTTGCCCAGAGAGTGGTTAGATTACACAACACAATTCCAGGAGCAGTTGATGCAAATATCATTTTAAAAAATTCCTTAATGGGATATGTGCCACTGGCAAGATCGGCATTTGTGCTAGCTAGAAGGTACAAGGAATTCCTGATGAAGGGCTTATGCCCAAAATGTTGACTCTCCTGCTCCTCAAATGCTGCCTGACCGGCTGTGCTTTTCTAGCACCACACTCTTCGACTCTGATCTCCAGCATCTGCGTCCTCACTTTCTCCTATTTAAAGAGATCAAGAAACTTGATATCATCCAGGATAAGCAGCCCACTTGATCCGTGTTCCATCCACCACCTTCAACATTCACTGCTGACACAGTGTGCACCATTTATAAGGTGCATCAGATCAACTCACCCAAACTCCATCAACAGCACCTTCCAAACCAACCACTACTATCTAGTCGGAGAAGAGCAGCAGGCACATGGGAGCACCATCCCCTGCATGATTGTCTGCAAGCCCTACACTATCCCGACTTGGACCTATATTGCTATTTGCTGGGTCAAAATCCTGGAAATCGTTTAACAACATTGTGGCTCTACAAACACCACCAAAGACTTCAGTGGTCAGAACGGCAGCTCATGACCAATTCAAGGGCAATTAGGGATGGGTAATATATCATAGCCTAACCAGCAAAGCCCAGATCTCATTAGCAAATAAAAAGAATGCTCCTTTTTAATTGCTCTTAACCTGAGTGGCCCATTTGAGGAGGCAGTTAACAGTAAATCACAGCTGTGATATGGAGGTGTTGGACTGGGTTGGGCAAAGTCAGAAGTCACATGACATGTTATAGTCCAACAGATTTATTTGGATCATTGCATCACTTCACCTGATGCAGGAGCAGCGCTCCAAAAGCTTGTGATTTCTAATAAACCTGTTCGACTATATGATGTCATGTGACTTCTCACATTGCTGTAGGCCTGGAAACACTTAGGCCAGACCAAATAAGAATGGGCACATTTCCTTTTGTGAAGCAGATGGGTTTTCATAACAATCAATGATAGTTGATATAGTCATCCCCGAGACTAGTTTTGTATTTCCAGATTTTATTAATTGAATTTAAATTTAACCAGGTGTCAACATATGTCTCTAGAGTGTGAGTAAAGTGTTGGGATTGTTAGTCTAGACATATAACCACTACACCATCTTCATTGTCTTAAATGCTTTAGCCAGGAAGCTAGAAGAGTGAGTATTTGTTGATGGTATAATGGGATATGTTGTTGGAATAGTTGAAGGGTAAGAAGATACTTACGTGGGTATAAACATCTGTACAGACAAACTGGGCTAAATAACATGTCTGCTGTTAATTTTATGTAAACTATTAATGTCTCTCATATTTGTGAACTGCAATGATGATTCCTATGATCAGAGATGACTATTAGAGTTGTACGTGCTCATTCAAGTTAACTTAGCAAAGATTCTTGAACATAACTGAATTTTGCCTGTCCCGAACTGAGAATTACAGTATCAGTTTCAAGACATAAACATTCAACTCAGACCTGCTAGATATTTTTCATCTGTTGATGCACACATCATGCTTTTGAGGAATGAAAATGTGTGTAAAGTGGTGAATTTCAACTCCCAAAACTGACTGGGTTGGGATCATGTCAGATGTCAAAATTTTCAAAGTCTCAAATATAATTCCAACCTATAGAGAAATGGATCAAGGATGTGAGGCCAGTCTGTTCCCCAGGAGGAAGGCTGGCAATTTAGCTGTTTTGAGGAAGTTGGCAATCTCTAATCTGCTTTAGAGGTTTTAAATAAAAACAGGCTGCATTTTCCAGGGACCAGAAAACCTCTGAGCTGAAGAGTAAGGTGACCACATTTAGGTATAATCAGGCAAGTCCCAGATCATTATTAGCTGTCCTAATTTCCTAACTGTATTCTTAAAAAAAACTGTTCAAACATCCTGGTTTTCACTTTAACCTATTTGTCAAATATTAACTGTATTGGAGGAGGGGAAGAATCTGCTAGAAATTTCATCTTTCTTCCTGTGATTACTCATCTTTTTACAAAACACATTGCATACAATGGACTTGTATTCTTTTGCTTGCTACATCCTTGATATTTCAAAGGAGTTGTCATTAACTCTTTGACATGGACAGCTCCATTGCTGATGACCCCTCCTAAATGATCTTCAGAATGGTGCTGCCAACTTGGCTTGTCATATTCTGAGAGATGGCATCATTGGACCTCCTACCTTCAACAGCTCCGCTGCTAAACTTCTACCATTGGTCATGTAACATGTCAATCATCATGGAACTCTGCCTTGTCATGGTTTTCCGTGTTCCAGTTTTGACTTTTGAAAACATGGTCACCTTATTGAGGGTAGATGAAGACAGATTTGAATAAGGAGGACCCTGGGTGCTTTTATCTTACAAATACCTCCCAGGGTTGGCAAAAGGATCTCTTCCAATCCCACATTAGCAGATGCAGGCTCTGTACTTGCTCTAGAATCCCTCCCCGTTAATGAGGCTGAGCTTAGACAGGTTAGGTGTAAAGTAGCCCAGGCTCTCAGCCTACGAACTTGTCCTTGTCAACAATGTAATTTCAATTTTTCACTGATTCTGAATTTGCTGTGAGGCTGGAGTAATATTATGATGTTTTTCTGGTACTGAATTGGAATGTGATGTCCAAGATAGAGTCCCCTGTTTTACTTGTTAGCATGATCTGTTCACATGGATATCCATGTACCCACAGTCCTAGGTCTGCTCTCCCTAGTATACTGAGGAATTTAATCTCATGTAAATCCTCTCAGGCTATATGCACCATAGAATCAAAGAATGTTTGCTATGAAATATAATCTGTAATTGCAAGGGCATGAGCAACTCACAGAGTACTTGAAAGAAATGTGTCGCTGAATCTGCTTGTCTTGCCCTCATCTGGACAAATGGAAGAATACCAAATTTCAGATGATCAAGTCAAAATGTGAGATTGGTACTGTGATATACTTTTACCCGTTTTATGAAAAAAGTACATATTTTGAAAAGCAAAAGAACCGTAGGCATAATTCTCCATCTATTGAACATGCCACAACAGCCCAAATCTCCTGTGTAAAATATCACCATTCCATACTTCTACTCTCAAGTAGAGTTGCTACATATTTATTGCATTGCTGTTGATATGTGACAAAATGATGCTTCTCAAGGGATAACATTTTTGCTGGAATATGCTTGGAACCAAATCTTATTCAGCAGCTAAGCAATAATTTCTTTCAATTGCTGGTGGAGCATTAACTCAAATGGGAAACCAAAACAGACAACGCACTGAAAATGTAAAAGTCACTGAGAAGGGCAGCTAAAGGGTGAATAGTGTTAGAGTTAGATTTCCTTAGGGAATTGTAATAATAGCTGTATAGTTTAATGCATTATTTCAGATGGGCTGCTAAACTGACATAACAAATAGAGATTAGAATAGGATTGTGATAAGAGGAGGCAATTAAATCATCACTACCCAAATTCTTCACAGTACCCCTTTTAAATCCTACTACCATTTAAGATGTAATCATCTAGAAAATTGATTTAACAAATATAATGAAATGAACCTAAAAGAGAGAGGAAAGGGATGTTCCCTCTCACAAAGGTCCCTCATGTCTCCTTTGAGGTTCTTCCTGGACTAATGTCTGATGGAACTCAGTAATGAATGAGGGGGTAAACAGTCATAGACACAAATGCTCCCAAATTAATTATACTTTAAAAATCTGTTGTTATCTTGGTACTTATAAATGTAATGCCTAATGTTATGATTTCCTGAAGAATATGCAAGTTTTCTATCTTAAGGAGGAAACAGGGCTTAAATATTGCCAAGCAGAGATGAATGTTGCTCAAGTTTTTCATCTTGTACTCAGCAGAACAGACACAAAAATGCCAAATTTCAAAAGCTCATTATAAATTTTGCACAGTAGGTAAGGGGCTGGTTGACAGGATTATTCCAATGGGTCAAAAAAATTGTTTTCTCCATAGCAGCATCTTGACCAGTCAGAGTTGACTTGCCAGCAAAATTATAAACTGGTTTGATCATTCGCATTCATGTGTTTGTCTTGAAGCGTACAAGAATGAAAGCTTTGGCAACCTACCTCTCTTTTAAGAAAATCAGGAGCTCATCTCTTTTCCTCCACAATTAAAGAGCAGCTAAAAATAGATAATGCCACCCTTACTAATTGCACATTTCAAACTTTGTGAGCGGGTCATGTGTCAAGAATGGACATGGAAACTGTCCTGTTTTGGAATTTCCATGAGCTTTAGTGAATCTGGGGTTGGAATTCCAAGAGTTCTTCCACTGGATTGACCTGCTGTTGCTACGTAACTCTGGCCCTGCAGCAGTGCCAATGAATCTCATGGCTATGGAAGTGTCTGGCCCTACCTTCCACAGTCATGTGACTGCAAAATTAGTTATTTCCAGGCCTTTTGTAGGGGAAAGAGTTACATGAAATCATGCAGGAGGAAAAAACCGGAAACAGGCTATTCAGTCCAACCATCCTTGTGACTGTGTGTGTTCCACATGAGCTGGATGCTACCATATTGTTCCTGTCCCACCTACCTTCAGCCAGCTATCCTTAACACTTAATAGTCTCAGCATTGGTTACTGTTTGTGTTACACAGTCTATCAACAAAGACGGCATACTCAAACTACTGGTCCTGTGCCTCACAACACACTTCACATTCAACAACCAAATATATGAACAAATCAACAGCACACCCATGGGCTCACCATCGCTGGACTCATAGCAGAAGCGGTAATGCAAAGATTAGGACAAACAGTCTTACCGCAAATTCAACCCAAACTCTGGGTCAGATATGTGGATGACACCTTTGTAATCATTAAAAACACAGAAATAGAGAACATACACCAGATCATCAATGCCACACTCTCAGGAATCCAATTCACTAGAGAGGAAGAAAAGGACAACCAACTCCCATTCCTAGACGTGATGGTACAGTGAACACCAAATGGAGAATTCACCACAAAGGTATACAGGAAAGCCACACACACAGACCAAGTCCTCAACTATGAAAGCAACCACCCCAATACACACAAAAGAAGTTGCATCAAAACACTGTTCAAAAGGGCCACAACACACTGCAGTACACCAGAACTGCAAAAAGAGGAAGAAGAACACCTATACAATGTATTCGCCAAAAATGGATACCCCCATAATTTCATCAACAGATGCCTAAGGGAAAGACAACGGAATGAGGACATGCCACAACTCAAAGAACTAGCCACACTACCATACATCAAAAACGTTTCTGAACTGACAGCCAGACTACTGCGACCACTAGGACTCATAACAACACACAAACCAACAGCCACTCTCAGACAACAACTAACCAGGATGAAGGACCCGATACCCAGCATGAGCAAAACCAATGTAGTGTACAAAATCCCATGCAAGGCCTGCACAAAACACTACATAGGACAAACAGGAAGACAACTAACGATCCGCATCCATGAACACCAACTAGCCACGAAACGACATGACCAGCTATTCTTAGTAGCCAGACACTCAATAGACAATAGATGCAGGAGTAGGCCATTCTGCCCTTCGAGCCTGCACCACCATTCAATATGATCATGGCTGATCATCCTTAATCAGTATCCTGTTCCTGCCTTATCTCCATAGCCCTTGATTCTACTATCCTTGAGAGCTCTATCCAACTCTTTCTTAAATGAATCCAGAGACTGGGCCTCCACTGCCCTCTGGAGCAGAGCATTCCACACACCCACCACTCTCTGGGTGAAGAGGTTTCTCATCATCTCTGTCCTAAATGGTCTACCCAGTATTTTTAAGCTGTGTCCTCTGGTTCGGCACTCACCCATCAGTGGAAACATGTTTCCTGCCTCCAGAGTGTCCAATCCTTTAATAATCTTATATGTCTCAATCAGATCCCCTCTCAGTCTTCTAAACTCAAGGGTATACAAGCCCAGTCGCTCCAGTCTTTCAACGTAAAGTAATCCTGCCATTCCAGGAATTGACCTTGTGAACCTACGCTGCACTCCCTCAATAGCCAGAATGTCTTTCCTCAAATTTGGAGACCAGAACTGCACACAGTACTCCAGGTGTGGTCTCACCAGGGCCCTGTACAGCTGCAGAAGAAGCTCTTTGCTTCTATACTCAATTCCTCTTGTTATGAAGGCCAGCATGCTATTAGCCTTCTTCACTACCTGCTGTACCTGCATGCTTACCTTCATTGACTGGTGTACAAGAACACCCAGATCTCTTTGTACTGCCCCTTTACCTAAATTGATTCCATTGAGGTAGTAATCTGCCTTCCTGTTCTTGCCACCAAAGTGGATAACCATACATTTATCTACATTAAACTGCATCTGCCATGCATCTGACCACTCACTTAACCTGTCCAGGTCACCATGTAATCTGCTAACATCCTCCTCACATTTAACCATGCCACCCAGCTTAGTATCATCAGCAAATTTGCTAATGTTATTACTAATACCATCTTCTATGTCATTGACATCTATTGTAAAAAGCTGCGGTCCCAGCACTGATCCCTGCGGTACCCCACTGGTCACTGCCTGCCATTCCGAAATGGAGCCGTTTATCACTACTCTTTGTTTCCTATCAGCCAACCAACTTTCAGTCCAAGTTAGTACTTTGCCCCCAATACCATGCGCCTAAATTTGGCCACTAACCTCCTATGTGGGACTTTATCAAAAGCTTTCTGAAAATCCAGGTACACTACATCTACTGGATCTCCCTCGTCCATCTTCAGAGTTGCATCCTCAAAGAATTCCAGAAGATTAGTCAAGCATGATTTCCCCTTCATAAATCCATGCTGACTCTGTCCTATCCTGTTACTACTATCCAGATGTGTCGTAATTTCATCCTTTATAATAGACTCCAGCATCTTTCCCACCACTAAGGTCAGACTAACTGGTCTATAATTTCCTGCTTTCTCTCTCCCACCTTTCTTAAAAGGTGGTACAACATTAGTCACCCTCCAATCCACAGGAACTGATCCCGAATCTATTGAACTCTGGAAAATAATCACCAACGCATCCACGATTTCCCGAGCCACCTCCTTCAGTACCCTGGGATGTAGACCATCAGACCTCGGGGACTTATCAACCTTCAGACCTAACAGTCTCTCCAACACCAATTCCTGGCAAATATAAATTCCCTTAAGTTCAGGTTCTTCAGCCACTGTTACCTCAGGGAGATTGCTTGTGTCTTCCCCAGTGAACACAGATCTGAAGTACCAATTCAATTCTTCTGCCATTTCTTTGTTCCCTGTAATATATTCCCGTTTCTGTCTTCAAGGGCCCAATTTTAGTCTTAACCATTTTTTTGCCTTCCACATACCTAAAAAAGCTTTTACTATCCTCCATTATATTATTGGCCAGTTTACCTTCGTACCTCATTTTTTCTCTGAGTATTTCCTTCTTAGTAATCCTCTGTTGTTCTTTAAAAGCTTCCCAGTCCTCCTTTTTCCCACTTATTTTGCTATGTTATACTTTTTCTCTTTTAACTTTATATGTTTCTTAACTTCCCTCGTCAACCACGGCCACCCATGCCCCCTTCTAGGATCTTTCTTCATTTTAGGAATGAACTGATCCTGCAACTTCTGCATTATACACAGAAATATCCGCCATTGTTCCTCCACTGTCATCCCTGCTAAAGTATTGCACCATTGAACTTTGGCCAGCTCCTCCCTCATAGCTCCATAGTTCCCTTTATTCAACAGAAATATTGTCACTTCCGATTGTACCCTCTCTTTCTCAAAGTGCAGATTGAAGCTTATTGTATTATGGTCACTACTTCCCAATGGCTCCTTCACTTCGAGGTCCCTGATCAATTCTGGTTCGCTGCACAATACCAGATCCAGAACTGCCTTCTCCCTGGTAGGCTCCAGCACCAGCTGTTCTAAGAATCCATCTCGGAGGCACTCCACAAAGTCTCTTTCTTAAGGTCCAATACCATCCTGATTCTCCCAGTCTACCTGCATGTTGAAATCCCCCGTAACAATTGTAGTAACATCTTTGCAACAGGCCAATTTCAGCTCCTGATTTAACTTACATCCGACATCCAGACTGCTGTTTGGGGACCTGTAGATAACTCCCAAGAGGGTCTTTTTACCCTGAGAGTTTCTCAGCTCTATCCATACTGACTCTACATCCCCTGATTCTAGGTCCCCCCGCACAAGGGACTGAATATCATCTCTTACCAACATGGCCACCCCACCCCCTCTGCCCGTCAGTCTGTCCTTACGATAGCACGTGTAGCCTTGAATATTCATTTCCCAAGCCATGTCCACTTGAAGCCACGTCTCAGTTATCCCCACAATATCATATCTGCCAATTTCCAAAAGAGCCTCAAGCTCATCCATCTTAATTCTAATGTTTCGTGCATTCATGTATAGTATTTTTAATTTGTTACTGCCCTCACCCTTCCCATCAACCCCTATTTCACTCAACCTTACAGCATGATCCCTTTCTGAGTTTTCTGCCTCATTGACACAGTTGTCTTTCTTGACTTCCCTTGTTCTAACTTTCCCTCCAATTTCTTTCTCAAACATTCAGTTTGTCCCCTCACCTAGGGGACTACTGCTGCAAAAAGCAGCAGATGACAAGCACTCAGATGACAAGCAACATGAGTTCAACTGGGACAACACTACTACTATAGGACAAGTCAAACAGAGAACAGCCAGGGAATTCCTAGAGGCATGGCACTCATCCACAGATTCAATCAAGAAGCACATCGACCTGGACCCAATATATCAGCCACTGCAACGGACAGCTGGAACTGACAACCGGAAGCGGCAGATGCAAATCACTATAAATGCCAGAGGAAACATCACAGAAGCGCTTCACAGGAGGTTCCCAAGCACTGAGGATGTCACCTAGACAGGGGACGAAACGGTTGCAACACAAATTCCCAGCTCGGCGAACAGAACCACAACAACGAGCACCTTCTTCCAAACCTCTCCCAAACTTCGAACAGTCCACCAAGTATGCACAATGCAAACACACTCTCACATACAAACTTTTTTTTATTTCAAAAATATATTCGTAAAATATTCATAAAATAATTTGATGGACTGTACATTAGGTAATGCCATGCATATTTCTACATTTACATACACAGCTCAGAATTATCATTATTACATACAGGTCTGTGCAGTTCTCGCTCATATGCCCATATATTGAGCTGAGGCGTCAGCATAGCCCAAATGACTGCATGGGCCTCCTGTTCTTCTTTAAACAGGCAGATGTTAAATGGTGGTCTTTCCCCACCGCACCTTGGCGGCAGCTGCCCCAAGCTTCAGCACGTCCCTCAACACGTAGTCTTGGACCTTGGAATGTGCCAGTCTGCAACACTCAGTCGGGGTAAACTCCTTCAGCTGGAGGATCAACAGCTTTCGGACCACCCAGAGAGCATCCTTCACCGAGTTGATGATCCTCCAGGCGCAGTTGATGTTCATCTCGGTGTGCGTCCCGGGGAACAGTCCGTAGAGCACGGAGTCCCGCGTCACGGCGCTGCTCGGGACGAACCTCGACAAATACCACTGCATTCCTCTCCAGACTTCCTCTGCATAGGCACATTCCAGAAGGAGGTGTGTGACAGTCTCGTCCCCCCCGCAGCCGCTTCGAGGGCAGCATGTGGTGCGGCTGAGAGTCCGGGAGTGCATAAATGATCTCACAGGTAGAGCCCTTCTCACCACCAGCCAAGCCATGTCTTGGTGCTTGTTGGAAAGTTCTGGCGATGAGGCATTCTGCCAAATTGCTTTGACTGTCTGCTCAGGGAACCACTCGACAGGATCCGCCCTCTCCTTTTCCCGAAGGGTCTCAAGGATACTACGTGCTGACCACTTCCTGATGGACTTGTGGTCAAAGGTGTTTTTCTTCAAAAATTTCTCCACGAAGGACAGGTGATACGGAACGGTCCAACTACTTGGAGCATTCCACGGCAGCGAGGCCAGGCCCATCCTTCGCAACACCGGGGACAGGTAGAACCTCAGTACGTAGTGACACTTGGTGTTTGCGTACCGGGGATCCACGCACAGCTTGATGCAGCCACACACAAAGGTGGCCATCAGGGTGAGGGTGGCATTGGGTGTATTTTTTCCCCCGTTGCCCAGATCTTTGGATAGCGAGTCCCTTCGGACCCGGTCCATCTTTGAACTCCATATAAACTGGAAGATGGCCCGGGTGACTGCAGCGGCGCAGGTTCTGGAAATAGGCCAGACCTGTGCCACGTACAACAGCAATGACAGTGCCTCACACCTGATGACCAGGTTTTTTCCCGTGATGGAGAGAGACCGTAGCCTCCATCTGCCCAGTTTCTGCCTCACTTTACTGATACGCTCCTCCCAAGACTTGGCGCACGCCCCAGCCCCCCCGAACCAAATAGCCAGCACCTTGGCTGCACACATTCACACTCATACCCACACACACTCTCTCTGTCTCTGTCTCTGTCCCTCACATGCAGGCACACACACATATAAGTCTAACTGGTGAATTTGCATTTGCAGAATTGTAATTGCAGATACATTCTATTTTGTTCAAAAAGCACACAATCTGCAGGCAGTCAATCCATGTAACATTTTATAAATTCTTACTTTGGAAATAGAACCAGCCTGATTCAAGATTGGGATACAGACAAACTCTAACCTCACACCTTTAATGCATTGTCTGACTGAGATGTCACCTTTTTTTAAGTTATTTCAAGAATGTGACTCGAAAGAACTTCTGGGATTTACATATCAATGAACCGAAACCTGCAACCCATTCTAAAAGATGAAAGATTTAACAGCAGCCTAGGTTTGTTCAATATATCATCAGCTGCATGACACTATGATCTTTTGCTAAAAATTCTGTGTCTTATGATCCTGCTCCACGACTACCTAAAGAAGGAGCAGCGCTCCGAAAGCTAGTACTTCCAAATGCACCAGTTGGACTATAACCTGGTGTTATGTGATGTTTAACTTTGTCCACTCCACATAATGCACTTCGACATAATGATGTTTTGGGTCACCCTCAAATGCTTCAACCAGATAAAGGTGCAAGTTGATGCCTTTGCAGTTTGTCATCTATTTTTTGACTAAAGTTTCATTGAGTTTGTATAGGGCTGTTTATTTTTTACTAATGATCTCACCAAAGATTTAATTGGGACCATTCTGAAGTTCACAGACAGTAGAAAAATGAGTATGAATTAGCATTCAGAAAGAAACCAATATGCCACTTTTGATATGTTGGTTGAATGAGCCTATGTATATGACCTACGACTATGGACAACCAGTATGCCACACTCTTGTGTTTGTAAAGCCCAGACATGTTTGTGCTATGTAACAGTGCCACTAAAATAGTAGTAGGTCAACAGAGATGTTGCTAAAAATGCACAAGTGTGAAATTGATGTAAAGATTTTGAGCTTTGCTGATCACTGAATGCAAATCAAGAGCTCTACACAATACACAGTACTGTACATTAGTATGTCCATGAGTCTCTGGCACGTGCACAATCTGGCTTTGAGCATGAGTTCATTGTCCCACGACACCCTCAGATCTCTGTTATGCCTCCACACAGCAGGTAGTGCACTGCAGTGGGTATTTCCTAGAGGCAAAGTCATGTAACATGGAATCAGGCCCTTCGACCCTCCAAGATTAACACTAAACCATATCAATCTCATTTACCTGCACATGGTCCATAGCCTAATATGCCCTGGGACTTTGCATGCCCATTTTGCATGCCTCTTAAATGTTGCTAGAGTACCTAGCTTCACCACCCTCTCATGTACAAAATATCTATTACCATCTGCATGAAATTTTCTTCCTCAGATCTTCTCTAAGCTACCTAATTCTTATCCTAAACTTATGCCCTTTGGTTTTAGACACATCTGCTATGGGGAAAAGATTCTCACAATCTACCCAGTCCATACAATCATAATTTTGCATGCCTCAATCAGGTTCCCTTTTGGTCTTCATTGCTGCAAGGAAAACAAACCCAGCCTATACAGTCTTTCCTTACAACTGAGGCTTTCCAACAGTTAAGATGTTACATAGGTAACATCTTAAAGATCTCACCCAGACCCACCTCAGTGCAATCAAATCCTTCCAATAGTGTTGTGACCAGAACTGCACACAGTCTTCCATCTGTGGCCTAAGCTCTTATAGACTGCACTCTAGCCAATGAAGGCAAACATCCTGTATGCCTCCTTTACCATCCCATCAACCCATGCTGACACCTTCAGGGACCTGTGGACTTCAACACCAAGGTCCTTTTATTCCTCATTTTCCCCCAGGGACCTATCATTCATTGTGTATATACTGCCTTCATTAGACTTCCCAAAATGCACCATCTCGCATTTTTTAGGATTAAATTCCATTGCTCTACCCAATTTACCAGCTAATCGATATCAAACTGTAGCCTGAGACCACCACCACCAACAACACCACCAATTTTGTGCCAATTGCAAATTTATTAATTATACCTCTACATTTAGATTAGATTAGATTAGATTACTTACAGTGTGGAAACAGGCCCTTCGGCCCAACAAGTCCACACCGACCCGCCGAAGCGCAACCCACCCGTACCCCTACATATACCCCTTACCTAACACTACGGGCAATTTAGCATGGCCAATTCACCTGACCCGCACATCTTTGGACTGTGGGAGGAAACCGGAGCACCCGGAGGAAACCCACGCAGACACGGGGAGAACGTGCAAACTCCACACAGTCAGTCGCCTGAGGCGGGAATTGAACCCAGGTCCCTGGCGCTGTGAGGCAGCAGTGCTAACCACTGTGCCACCGTGCCGTCCCTAATTTATATCCAAGTTGTTAATGTACATGACAAACAGTAAGGGTTCTAGCATCGATCCCTGTGGTACACCGTTGGTCATAGGCTTCCAATCACAAAAACAACTCTCCACCTCCAATTTGTAAGTCAATTTTAGATCCCATTTTCAAACTACTCTTGGATCCCTGGGCTCTTACCTTTTGGACCAGCCTTCCATGTGGAACACTGTTAAAAGTCTTGCTGAAGTCAATGTAAACCGCTTCAACTACACCACCCTCATCAATATATTTCGTCATCTTTTCAAAAAATTTAATTAATTCTTCAGACAGAATCTCCTTTTAACAAATCTGTGCTGACGATCCTGGATCAATCCATGCCTTTATGAAGTATTGATTAATCTTGTCTCTCAGAAATTTTTCTAATAATTTCCCTATCACTGACATAGGTAACATCTTAAAGATCTCACCCAGACCCACCTCAGTGCAATCAAATCCTTCCAATAGTGTTGTGACCAGAACTGCACTCATCAGTGCCTGGGGATTTATACATCTTTATGACCTGTAAAACGTCCCATGGCTCCTCCTTATTAATCTTAACAAGCTCTAGAACATGACCAACCCAATTGAAATTTCCAGCTACAATGTTTTCTATTTTGTGAATACACATGAGAAATATTCATTTAAGACCTCAGCCATATCTTCCGGCTCCATGCACATATTGCCTCTTTTGTCTCTAATCGGCCTCACTCTTTCCCTGATAATCCGCTTGCTCTTCATATATTTATAAAATGCCTTGGGGCTTTCTTTAATCTGTCACAGATATTTTGTGGAACCTCCTAATGTCTTCTTTAGCAACCCCTGCCAAGCGCACTATAATTTCCCTGTTTTTAATATACCATACATAACACATGCTTCTTTTTTTTAATCAAACTCTTAATATCCCTCAACATCCAGGGTTCCTTGGACTTGCTGCCCTTTCTCTTCACTCTTAGAGGAACACACTGACCCTAAGTTCTCACTTTTCTACTTTTAAAAGGTCCCCTTTTCCTAATGTAGACTTCCCTGTAAGTAGTTACTTCCAATCTGTGTAATCATATTGAAATTGGTCTTATTCACTCTTCCCTTCCTTTTCCATAATGACTTTGAAGCTTAGAGTTATAGTTACTATCCCTAAAATGCTCACCTACTGACACTTCAACCACTTGACTGGCTTCCTTCCTGAGGATTAGGTCTGGCACTACTCCATCTCCAGTTGGACTATCTACTGTACTGGCACAAAATGCTCCCCGCACTTTGAAAATTCCATTCCATCTCCTCCTTTCACACTAAGGCAATTCCAGTTAATGTTAACAAATTGAAATCCCCTGCAACTATAACCCTACTCCTCTCTCAGTTATTTGCCAACAAAACTGCCCTGACTATTGGGAGGTTTATTGTATAACCTTCGCAAAGTGACCACCCCTTACTTTATTTCTACCCAGATGGCCTGTTACCTTCTCTTAGATGATGAGCTAAATTAAGCCAGACTTGTTTGGTACAGATGGAGGGCATCATATTGCTTAATGTGTGGAAGTCGTGCAAAATTATTGAAGAGGGAAATGATTCTAAAAAGAGGGCAACGTCAGAATCTTGCTTTTCACAGTACTCTCATTTTCAGGAGCTAACTGGTGTGTTGTATCATGGGTATGATTTCTTCTCTTCTAAAGGTAACTTCTGAGTAACAAAGACCTTTTAAAAATAAAGGGCTTGCATTCATATGGAGTCTTTCATGGTGACAGTGGATTGAACACTTAGAATATAGGAATTGTAATTTTCATGGAGCAATATCGTATAAACAGCAGTGTGAGAATGACGATATTATCTGTTCTATCTTCGCAATTTTAGTTGAGTGATAATTATTGGTCAGGACGGTAAGTTTAACTTACTTCCCTGCCCGTCTTCAAGCTAGTGCTGGGCAACCGTTTGAATCTTTTGAAGTTAGGAATGTGTGCTTATGACGGGTCAAAAATATAATTAGTAAGAAACAAGAATTAAGTTCAATACAGAAGCTTTCAGAAGCAAGGTGAAAAAGTAAAAGAAGCAAAGAGGGATTTTGAAAGAAACGTCAGGCAGCTAACATAAAGGGAAATCCTAAAGTCTTTCATAAACACATCAATAGTAAAAAAATTACAGGCTGATTACAGAACAAAAAGTGGATTCTTTCCAAATGTAGACTTCCCTGTAAGTAGCTGTTTCCAGTCTATGATTGCCAGACTCCGTGTAATATACAGAGACAAGATGCATGGTTGGGGTGTTAACTGAATACCTTGTATTTGTCTTTATCTATGAAGCAGATGCTATGCAGTCCATGGTAACAGAATAGGAAACTCATTCACTACAATGGTTTAAGATGGTTAAGGAGCAAGCATTGGATAAGATGACAATAATTAAAGTTGATAAGGCACCGGGACTAGATGACATGGACTTAAGCATTTTGAAGGAGGTCTGAATGCAAATTACAGACACATTAGCAATTATCTCTTAGGTTTCCCTAAATTTGAGGTTCATGCCAGAGGTAGAGAATTGCAAGATAGTTGTTCAGGAGAAGCTATAAAGATAGGCCCAGAAATTTTGGATTAATCAGTTTAACTTTGTTGCTGGGGAAACCTCTAGAAACCATTACTCAGGTTAACTTCAAATGTCACGTGACAAGTGTAGATTAAAATTGGGAGAGTTACCATGGATTTGTTCTGGGAAAATCCTGTCTAACTGGTTGGTGTTTTTTGAAGCGTAACAGAGGGGTTGATGAGGGCAAGGCTGTTGATGTAGTGTACATGGACAATCAAAAGTGTTTATGAAAAAGTGCAACATCAGAGACTTTTGAGGGAAGTTATAGATCATGGAATAAATGGAATAGTAGCAATGTTCGTACAAAATTTGCTGAGTGATAGGAAAAAGGGAATAATGGTTAATGGGTATATTTCATGCTGGAGAAAGGTTTCCTGCTGTTATTATGAAGATCTTTACTTTTTCAGATGTACATTGTCTTGATCTTGGCGTGCAGGGACAATTTCAAAGTTTGTGAATGACACGAAGCTTTGAAGAATGACAGACTATAAGGAAGACAGTGTAGAAGTTCTGAAATACATAGATATGTTGATGGAGTGGGCAGATAGGTGGCAGATAAAGTTCAATGTGGAAAAGTGTGAAGTGATACACTTGGCACATATAAAGGCATATTAAAGACAGGGTACTGTTCCAACGGGTATGCAAAAGCAGAGAGACTTGAGTGTTTCTATGCATAAATCATTAAAGGGCAGGACAGGTAAAGTGGGCTGTTAATAAAATGTACAGTATTCTAGATTTCATTAATAGAGACTTAGGAGAGCAGGAAAGCTATGCTGAACTTAAACAGACCACTGATTATATCCGCATTACAATCCATTCGTGCACTCATACTGGAGCCCCCACTACAAATGGGATCATCACAAAAGTTAAAGATTTATTCAAATTGCTCAATGTTACCAAATTTCCTGCTTGATGAACTCAGGTTAACAAAAAACATTGACTAGGTTTCTGCAGTGAACAAGAATATATTATGTATTACAAATTAAATAATTTTATGAATCTTTGAAATTCTCCACCCCAATAAGCTGTGGAAGCTCAGTTTTTGAGTTTATTTAAAATAGAGGTTCATACACTTTTAGTTACTAATGGAATAAGGAGCTATGGGGATAATGTAGATAAAATATATCACAGTGTTAAATCATCCATGATTATATTGAATGGCAGGGAAGGGTCAAAGGGCTGAATGGCCTACTGCTGTTCCTATTATCAGGAGCCACTGTCATAAATGAGAGTCAAGTGTGAAATTCGCTTTGTGCATATGACAATTCGGAGTATAGTGGATATGGACTTGACACGAAGTATTTGATTATGCAGATTTCATGAATTGTTTAATTCAACACAAAACAAGACGAAAGAAACAAGGCACGTCTACTCTGATTGCTTCTGGGCTGTTAATGATTACTTAACCACAGCACCAGAAGAAAAATTACAGTCTGATATGGAGCTTCTCCAATTCATTTAAATTAATGAGCAGAGATTATATGTATGGCAATGTGTGTCCATTCCCTCCAGCCAGTTAAAGAGATTAAAGCAGCTAAATTGATCAGTTATGATTTGTAATAGATTTCAAATTCATTGTCTTGCTAGGGATCAACCACTTTTGACATCTTTTCTCTTAGTTCATGTAATTCATTGCAATGCCCTTAATTCATTACGGTTTGATACGTGGCCCCTCCTAACATCACCAACTTGTCAAGTCAAATTTATGCTTTTCAAAAGCTTTTCAATTATTCAAATGCAGTGCAATTCAATTTTACTCTGTTTTGATTATGCATTTCCCCCAAGTCTATATCTGTCAAATCACTTCACTCATGAGACGTGCAATAGAACTGCCGTTAAGAAATATGAGTCCTTTTTAACACTGTCATTGAGAGAAATGATTAACTAATGATTAAAGGCCAGTGTCACTCTTTGTTGGTCTACTTAGACTATAATTCAAGGAAACTAGTTCAATAGAGAAATTTGCCCCACAACCTTTGAAAGAGATCCATTTATTGTTTAAATCTCCTATGTGGTTTCCACTTAAACTGAGTTGTAATAATTTCAGTTTCTATGTTACTATTTTGTTGCTGATTCAGAAATGAGATTCATCGGGTGTCTGTTTGAGTTTAATGTGAGTATGTTTGCTCTATTCCAGTAAAGTAAGCATATATTCAAGGCTGAAATTTCAAGGCACTATGAGAGATAGCTGTGCTATCAGAGGTCTTCTCTTTTGGTTGAGGCCTCTCCTGTAGATGGCTCAGATCTTTATAAACGTTGCTTATAGATGGACAGAGGAGCTCTCCCAGTGTAATAGCCAAGGTTTATTCCCTGACAGACATCAGTAAAGCATGATAATAAAGGCACTTTGTTTTAGTGCTGCTTGTTGGGAGTTTGTTTTGTACATATTTGTCAGATTTCCCCACATTGCAACAGTGAGTGCTGTACATGCTTCAAAAGCAAATTATTGGGCTGCGAAGTACTTTGGGATGAGTTGAAGCTACAGAGAATATTGCACAAATACATTTTTCTTACAGTTTTGTTTGAAGGTTAATGTGAATGAAATGTTTTTAGGGGTTAAGTAGGTGATTTCTTTAAAATAAAATGCACTAACTCAATATAGGTACCAAAACTCTTCCTTAAAAACACAGGTATCACAACACATTTCACTTTGTGATAACGTTATGATTGTCTATATTAACTTGATTTCTAATAGTTACATCTTGTATCTCGAAGATGTCTCTATAGCACTGGATAACAGTGCAGTACATGATGTAGTTGCATACGATGTGAAGCAACATCATCCCATTCAATGCTTATTGTAAGAAACCAAGTGAACAAAGAAGGCACAGATGTTTAGAAACAGTGTACAGTAAGTTACCTTTGCCTTCACACCTACAGTAGCCATATTGTAATATCATTTTGAAGGATGAGTGATATGCTGTTTTATATATTTTCTTGGCCAGTGAGAGTGCTATAAACAATGTTTATCAGAGGTGATGGCATATCGGGGACAGTCACAGCGAAAGGCTTGTGATGAAATGCTCTACTGTGGCAATATTTAATCAATCATCTCAGGACTGGAGACTCTGAGAGTGACTTGGAAGTTCTTGGTCCATAGATAAAGAGAGAGGATGGTGAGTTTAATGTGCCTTCCGACTAAAAGGTGCACAATTTCTAACAACGTAATTCTTCCTGAAATCAATAGAGTTGATTTTGCAATTTTAACTGTGGACACATTGGCCAAGAGTTTCCGCCTGGGCCACAATCAGCAATTCAGACACAAACCACATCTGAAAACTGTGAAGTGCTTTCTCTCTTTGAAATTTTTGAGTAAACATAATTCAATATCAACAAACTTAAAACTTGCCAAGATTTAGCCAAACCAGACAACAATTTAGAGATCTTGTATTTGAAAGACATATGCATGAAGTAATAGCTCTTGACATTCAAAAGCGTTCCAATATATTGCCTTTGCTGTTTGAATTCATATATCACTGGATATCGGAGTGCATCTGGGAAAATAAACAAACAGTGAAATTTCCAACTGTTCTTGGGGGAGGAACCTGTTTGGGAGAGGTCACAGAACAGAAATAGACAAATGAATATTTTTAAGTGTGGCCTTACAGTAAGTCTGCAGTAGTGAATAGAGTGGGCTCTTTCTTGATTATATGTTTTATTGAGATATATCTCTTGATTAAACAATAATATAAGCTATGAGTATAAAGTTAGCCTGGAGCAGTGTTTTGTAGAGGAATAAGTCAGTTATATTTTCTGGGTCTGGATGAAAATCTGGACTCCCTTAAGGTGGGGAGGGGGAGCGGGGGGGGGGGGGGGGGGGGGTCTCTTTGTTCCACGATCGGTCAATAAACACAAGCAATTCAGTCCGGTTCTGTAAGATTTCACATTTTATTATCACTGCCGGACACAAGTTGTCCAGCAACACAGAGGTTAAAACTTCTGTGTCCCGAGGAGAAACTGGTGCATATGGCTTAAGACAAAGACATTTTTATATATTTTTTGAAAAGATGTGCAGCCATGGTTACAGAGCAGATTCAAACAATTACCAATCAAATTTAATAAAATGATATTATTGACAGCAACTTAACCCAATGATATTTCCTGGGAACCAACTTTGTTTTACACATCCAAGCTTCTTTATCTCCCTTTGCACTTGCACTTGCAAGGTCAGTCAGGATGGCTAGTAATATCTAGTCTAGTTATTTCCATGCTGTAAAGGAAGCATTATCTGCTAATCTTTGATTCAGTACTCTATGGTTAATTCAGGAATGCTGCTTTTAGCAGGGTTGAAAGCCATTTTAAGCAGAATTGCCAATTTGCAGCCTAGAAGCCATTTTGTCATGTCATTTGTATTAAGAAGCCATTTTGTTGTTAGTAAGAGCATGTATTAAATGGTTGTTCCTGACAACAGCCTGTATTCAGGTTTCAGATCCTCATGTACATTGAAAGAAGCAAAAATGGTCTTTAGTAGAGTAATATGCTCTTCTTGCTGGATGTGGGAGTTTAGGGAGAGTTTACCTGTTACTGAGGATTATATCTGCAATAAATGCCATTGGTTGCGAATCCTGTCAGATCAAATGGACTGGTTGGAGAGACAGTTAGAGGCAATGAGGAATTTACAACAACAAGGGGATGTGATGGATGGCAGTTATTAGAAGGGAGGAAAGTTGCAGACACAGGCACATAGATGGTTAACTCCAGGAAAGGTAAGAGAGGTAGGCAGGTTGTGCAAGAGTCTTCTGTGACTATCCCATTTCAAAGAAGTATGCCGGTTTGGAAAATGTAGGGGGTGATGAATTCTCAGGGGAATGTAGCACAAACATCCAAGCTTTGGCATCGAGACTGGCTCTAATGCAATGAGGGGTACTTCAGG
Organism: Hemiscyllium ocellatum; assembly: GCF_020745735.1. Taxonomy (NCBI): domain Eukaryota; kingdom Metazoa; phylum Chordata; class Chondrichthyes; order Orectolobiformes; family Hemiscylliidae; genus Hemiscyllium; species Hemiscyllium ocellatum. Next base: position 31,095,439 of record NC_083436.1, on the reverse strand, counting down.
TTCCAAGAGATTGTGTTGGGGACTCTCTAGTCCGAGACACAAACAGATGTTTCTGTAGCCAGTAGTGAAAAATTAGAATGGCGTGTTGCCTCTCTGGTGCTAGGATCAAGCATGTCTCAGAGAAGGTGCAGAAAAGGAAGAGATTCTGCAAGGAGAATATACAGATAGGCAGGAATTTAAAATAGAGATCCTTGAGTGTATAATATCTGGATTACTCTTGGTGCTCTGAGTTAGTGAGGGCAGGAATAGGAGGATAGAGCAGATGAATGCATGGCTGAGGAGCTGGTGTATGGGAGAAGGATTCACATTTTTGGATCGTTGGACCATTCCGAAGGAAGAATGCACCTGAATTGGAAGGGGACCAATAGACTGGCAGGGAGATTTGCTAGAGGAGGATTTAAATGAGTAAGGTGGGGAGGGTGGGACCTAGGGAGATAGTGAGGAAAGAGATCAATCTGAGACTGGTACAGTTGATAAAAGACGTGAGTCAAACAGGGCAGGCATGGACAAAGTAGAGAAAAGGTGGGACTGATAAATTAAACTGCATTTATTTCAATGCAAGAGGCCGAACAGGGAAGGCAGATGAACTCAGAGCATGGTCAGAAATGTAGGACTGGGATATCATAGCAATTACAGAAACATGGCTCCGGGATGGTCAGGACTGGCAGCTTAATGTTCCAGGATACAAATGCTACAGGAAGGACAGAAGGGGAGGCAAGAGAGGAGGGGAAGTGGCGTTTTTGATAAGGGATAGCATTACAGCTGTACTGAGGGAGGATATTCCCAGAAATACATCCAGGAAGGTTATTTGGGTTGAACTGACAAATAAGAAAGGGATGATCGCCTTATTGGGATTGTTTATAGACCCCCTAATTATCAGAGGGAAATTGAGAAACAAATCTGTAAAGCGATTTCAGTTATCTGTAAGAATAATAGGGTGGTTATGATAGGGGATTTTAATTTTCCAAACATAACCCATAGTGTTAAGGGTTTAGATGGAGAGGAATTTGTTAAGTATGTATAAGCAAAATTTTTGATTCAGTATGTGGATGTACCTACTAGAGAAGGTGCAAAACTAGACCTACTCTTGGGAAATAAGGCAGGGCAGGTGACTGAGGTGCCAGTGGGGGAGCACTTTGGGGCCAGCGACCATAATTCTATTAGTTTTAAAATGGTGATGGAAAAGGACAGACCAGATCTAAAAGTTGAAGTTCTAAATTGGAAAAAGGCTATTTTTGATGACATTAGGCAAGAACTTTCAAAAGCTGACTGGGGCAGATGTTCACAGGTAAAAGGACGGCTGGAAAATGGGAAGCCTTCAGAAATGAGATAATGAGAATCCAGATAAAGTATATTCCTGTCAGGGTGAAAGGAAAGGCTGGTAGGTATAGGGAATGCTGGATGACTAAAGAAATTGAGGGTTTGATTAAGAAAAAGAAGGAAGCATATGTCAGGTTTAGACAGGATAGATCGAGTAAATCCTTAGAAGAGTATAAAGGTATTAGGAGTATACTTAAGAGGGAAATCAGGAGGGCAAAAAGAGGAGATGAGATAACTTTGGCAAATAGGGCTAAGGAGAATCCAAATGGTTTTTACAAATCCATCAATGACAAAAGGGTAACTAAGGAGAGAATAGGGCCCCTCAAAGATCAGCAAGTCGGCCTTTGTGTGGAGCCACAGGAGATTGGGGATATACTAAATGAGCAATTTGCATCAGTATTTACTGTGGAAAAGAACATGCAAGACATATGGGGAAATGGATGGTGACATGTTGAAAAACGTCAGTGTTACAGAGGAGAAGGTGCTGGATGTTTTGAAACACATAAAAGTGGATAAATCCCCAGGTCCTGATCAGGTGTACCATAGAACTCTGTAGGAAGCTCAGGAAGTGATTGCTGGGCCCTTTGCTGAGATATTTGTCCCATTGATAGTCACAGGTGAGGTGCCGGAAGATTGGAGGTTGGCTAATGTGGTTCCACTGTTTAAGAAAGGTGGTAAGGACAAGCCAGGGAATTATAGACCAGTGAGCCTTACGTTGGTGGTGGAACAATTGTTGGAGGGAATCCTGAGGAACAGGATGTACATGTATTTGGAAAGCCGAGGACTGATTAGGGATAGTCAGCATGGCTTTGTGCATAGGATATCATGTCTCACATACTTGATTGAATAATTTGAAGAAATAACAAAGAGGATTGATGAGGGCAGAACAGTGGACATGATCTATATGGACTTCAGTAAGGCGTTTGATAAGGTTCCCCATGGGAGACTGGTTAGCAAGATTAGATCTCATGGAATACAGGGAGAACTAGCCATTTAGGTACAGATAGAAGACAGAGGGTGGTGGTGGAAGGTTGTTTTTTTAGACTGGAGGCCTGTGACCAGTGGAGTGCCACAAGGATCGGTGCTGGGTCCACGTCTTTTCATTATTTATATAAATGATTTGGTTGTGAGCATAAGTGGTATAGTTACTAAGTTTGCAGATGACACCAAAATTGGAGGTGTAATGAATAGCGAAGAGGGTTACTTCAGGATATAATGGGATCTTGATCAGATGGGCCAATGGGCTGAGAAGTGGCAGATGGAGTTTAATTTAGATAAATGCAGGGTGCTGCATTTTGGGAAAGCAAATCCTAGCAGGACTTATACACTTGGGAGTGTTGCTGAACAAAGAGACCTTAGAGTGCAGGTGGAGTCACAGTTAGATCGGATAGGGAAGAAAGCATTTGGTATGCTTTCCTTTATTGGTCAGAGTACTGAGTACAGGAGTTGGGAGGTCAAGTTGTGGCTGCAAAGGGACATTGGTTAGGCCACTGTTGGAATATTGCGTGCAATTCTGGTCTCCTCCCTCTTGGAAATGTTGTGAAACTTGAAAGGGTTCAGAAAAGGTTTACAAGGCTGTTGGCAGGGTTGGAGGATTTGAACTAAAGGGAGAGGTTGAATAGGCTGAGGCTGTTTTCCCTGGAACATCAGAGGCTGAGGGGTGACCGTATAGAGGTTTATAAAATCATGAGGGGCATGGATGGGATAAATAGACAAAGTCTCTTCCCTGGGGTGGGGGAGTCCAGAACTAGAGGGCATAGGCTTAGGGTGAGAGGGAAAAGACTTAAAAGGGACCTAAGGGGCAACTTTTTCACGCAGAGAGTGGTGCGTGTATGGAATGAGCTGCCAGATGAAGTGGTGGAAGCTGGCACAATTGCAACATTTAAACAGCATCTGGATGGGTATATGAATAGGAAGGGTTTGGAGAGTTATGTGCCAGGTAGGACTAGATTGGATTGGGATATCTGGTCGGCATGGATGAGTTGGACCAAAGGGTCTGTTTCCGTGCTGTGCATCTGTATAACTCTATGGTACAGCTTCATAATAGAACTGAAAGTGTGTACATTACAAAAATACATATTTTTATCTCTGTATCCAGTCCACCAGCTAATTAACCCTATTTTAATTAACTGAAAGCAGGTCAACAATCCAGTATCATTTCCCAGTTACATTGGCGTATAATCGTCAGTTTTGCATCAAATTAAAAGATATATCTTTAAAAGCTTTGAAAATATGCCTTTTAACGTGCTTGCACTTGCAAAAGGACAGCTTAATTTCAAGAGTGATTAATTCAATCTAAGTGCATGGCTAATTTTGCAGGTGGTGTTTGTTTCCTTCCGGAGCAATGCTTTTCAAACTAGAGAAGCAGATCATTGAAACTCAATATGAGCTAAAGGTAATTTGAGTTTCAGGTTCTGTGGTCTTTACCAGTGGTTTGGCTGATTTTGGCAAATTGTGCTGAAGGAAACAACACAATTCAGCAGAAATCATAGTTCAATGCTCTGCCTAAAGCTTTAAAAATGAAAATAATTTTTGAGAGTTTTACGCAAGTAACATACTAATTCTGCTTAGTCTCTGAAGTAGTTGTTTTGATGTAAGCCAGTTATAAAAAACTGGGGAAACACTACTTTGAATTCTCCAGGCTGTTCAAGAGGAAGAATTGTTTCTCATTCTGAAATGGCAATGAAGGAGCTGGATTGGGTATTAAATTGTGCTGCAACATCCTGTCATTAGTTAATATTCTGGCCTCAAATATGGGTGTTGCCAACTGTGATTAAGCCTACTCCTTGAGGTTTTCTTATGTGACTTGATCCTTTGCTCCATCTATTAGTCAGTCAACCCATCTATCCTTTTGATGCATTACCTTCTTATGCCAATTGAAAATAAGCAGAGGGCTGTGTTGCACATTGTGCCTACCTCTTGGACATTAGGCCTGGGTTCAAGTCCCAATAGCCCCAAGGTATGAAGAAACATCTCTGAACAGGTTGGTTAGAAAATGTTTTGGAAGCAAGAAGACTCATTATCCAATTCCAAAAGGCTTGGTTTTCAGTCAAACAGCCTTTTTCCACCTTCATTTTCACTATTTTTATATTTTATAAAGATGGATGTTGAAAGAAAATTAAACAAACAGATCAATTTTTTAAAAAGTCACCATGATTTGTCTGAAGTGTCGCACGCAGCAGTGTCCTGGAGTTCAATCTTCAATTTTTGGAGGCTTCATGATAATTGGATTGGCAACCCTGCTCATGCATGATAAACAGCCAATTGTATAAGGATGGGAGGGTGTCACTTCCTCTAAATTTGTATCCCGGCTGGTGACAGCACCAGCAGAAAGAGTAAGATTGGGAAGAAGTTTGTTTACTTTCTCATACTGTGAATATGTATGAGCACAGGTGTGTACTTACACATGTGGATGTCGGAGTCCTTGTTTGAGCATATGTGTGAATGTTCCTATTCATGTATGTGCAATGAGAGGGGAAGGTTGCTCTGTGCCTCTTACTTTAGCGACAGTTTGATCACTGCATTAATTAATATATTAACAGGGGTATTTGTGATCCGTCATCTACACTGTCCCGATGAGGGAGATAGGTTTCTGAGCTTTGGTAATCTTAAATTGAGCATGATGGTGTTCGATAGGCATGAATACAATAGGAAGGAGAGAATTTATTCATGTTCTTTCCCAGTTCAGAGAGGGTCTGCAATCAGAGAGACATGAAGTTCCAGCCCCTTGTTACCTGAGGTTCAGAGTTATTGAGGCCAAAAGCAACATTCAGGGAACAGCAGCACACAACTGACTAGAGCTAATCAACTTAAGCAGCATGTCATATCGTGTGACTTGAGGTAAATTTTGAAGGTGGTTACATCGTTAGGCCACTCGCCTATAATAAATCTGGTTCTCTCCTGATAAATATTTTATCATGAAGTTGCATTCATTTAACTATAAATAAGACCAATGAAAAACTGGCCCTTGCTGGAATAGGGGCTTTTATGCTTTTAAAATGCTCAAGCTCCATTGTATGTGGTGTAAATGCAAAGGCTTTAAATCTATCAGCCTGCTGTCAGTGCTTCTTTCTGATTAAACTTGCAGATAAATCTGAACAGTGTTGGCCAGCCCTTCACATTTAATGATTTTATGCATCGCTTACTGCTGCCTTTGTTCGTGTTCCCTACATCTTTTCTGTTCTGTTGTCCCATTCTCTCACTCGTTTTTTCAATAATACGAACACTCCACTCCTCACTCGGATTCCTGTCAGTTAGCCACACATTCACATGTAGATCGTTTTCAAATGTCTCCCTTGTCTAATTCTAGCACAACATCAGAGTCTATTGCAGAAAACCTGGCATTGAGTTAAGGCCCCTTGTAACTGCTATCAATTTCTCACAGATATATTCCGTTGACACATAGTTAAAGCTGTTTGATCAACTTTAGAAGCTGTATGTTTAGTCAAAAAAGAATGTTTCATGGTCATTTTGCTGTTTAAAAGGGAAATAATTACCGGAAAAATAACATTTTCACTGACAGTTAGGAGTAATTAGTTTCCCAGGGAGAAGATGCTCATCGTGGGGACATCACACAGTGAACCATTGTCGTTTTATGGATGCTCATCTGTCAACTGTCAGTGACTTTCAAAGAAGCTCCAGCTATAATGTTTTTTCTTTGCTCCTTTCCCATCACAGAGACTAAATTTGTCTGAATAATCATTAGTCTTCCTATTTGCCCAGGCTAAGCAGCGCCAATGGCTTTGTAACTTGTGCCCATCACTGCAGCTGCAACCAGGGGAGCAGTGTGCCCAACCACAATCTGCTTCAATAAAGATATCCTCATATTTCACCATGGTTGTGGTGTCAGGCTGAAGATATGAAGACATGACAATTCACTGGGTCATTATCTGCCTGAGTATTGCAACAATGATCCTGTACGTGCCTTAACCTATTGCACAATGAAACTCGGTTGGTTTTCTGACCTTTTGTTTTTTGAATTGTTGTTGGGGATGGTGCAGTGGCCAGAGGGATTAAAGAGTGGCATAGGAGGAGGAAATGATTGAAGGAAAAAAAAAATCAGGGATCAAAAAGACATGTTGCAGTCATTCCATAAATCACTGTTAATGATTCCATCGTGGATGTGGCTCATCAGTGCCAGAAGTCAAACTATAATACTGTGATCACAGCTTGATTTCTTACCATAAAAGAGGCCAGTGTTCATCTGCAAGAGGAGCTAATGAGAAAGGAATAGGATATCCTGAGTAGAGTGTGGATGAAATGACAATCAACTGACTGCGTTGATTAAATGTCCAATGTCACTCTATTTACTGTCTGGCTAGTAGAACATAAAAGTTGCTAGGATGTCAGTAAATGAATATACGTACATGAAGTTTAGGTAGTCTGAATCACTTCTAAGCCAAAAGTATCCAGAAATCATCTGCATCTGAGTCTTCAGAGATAAGTCACGCTTTATTTTCATTCTCCCCTCTGGTACAATAACTTTGCAGCATCTGGTTACATTCTCTTTCCTATACTATAACACCCAGATCAAATGGGTAAATATATAGGGGCACCTTCTTTTAAACTGTGACCAATGTCCCTGATGTTTGGTCTTTGTTGGGCATTCTAGATATTGTTAAATTTCAGAGAAAAGAAGGAATATCCACTCAGCAATGTCTGCCTTTCATTTAGACACTGAAGTATATGCACCATAAAAAATGTTTAGGGTGTTGGAGTTGAGGGAGAATGACAGATTGACAAACAGATATTTAGAAAAGAGTTATATTTACCAGTAGAGTGTCACACAGTTTAGCCAATGTTTAGCTGAAAGTGAAGCATGAAGTGAATATAAAAATATTTCTGGACTACTATAACTGACTTGGTAAAACAAATAGCTCAAAAAAAAATTTTCATAAACTTCTCTCGCACAGTCAGTATTGTTTGCCTGTTTTTGCCTCAATGGTTGGTTAGTTTTTATCATATAAAACTCATCAGATGCACGCTCTTGTGCAAGCTTTGCTTCTCTCTCCATTATTACACCTCAAGCAACACACACGGTGCACTCCTTTGCAGGAAGTTACGTATCTGAGGTTCCTGAAGAACATAAGAAAGCATACGAGTAAAAAATGAGGTCTGCAGATGCTGGAGATCACAGCTGCAAATGTGTTGCTGGTCAAAGCACAGCAGGCCAGGCAGCATCTCAGGAATAGAGAATTCGACGTTTCGAGCATAAGCCCTTCATCAGGAAGAAAGCATACATCAGGAAAAGGCCATTTAGATCACAAAGTCTGGTCTAATACCAGAGCACATAGAAAGCACCCCATTTAACTGGTCGCCTTAGACAATGGTCTGTATAAATATTTGCTGACACCCAATGGCAACCAAAGGAAATTGCAAGTTACCTACCATCCCATTGGCCAAGTGTGGTTGGTTGCGTTCCACAATTTCCTTGATCACTCGGCTACAAAAGTGCTTTGTCTTCATTGACTATTCACCCACCTTTCTTTATGATTATACTGTTAAACATCAAGCCCATTTTTAGTTAGATGTTCATCCAGTCCTTTGTTGACAAACCTACCACAAAATAGAATGATTTCTTATGCCAGAGTTAAAAATCACACAACACCAGGTTATAGTCCAACAGGTTTATTTAGAAGCACTAGCCTGTTGGACTATAACCTGGTGTTGTGTGATTTTTAACTTTGTCCACCACAGTCCAACACTGGAACCACCAAGTCTTTTGCCAGTACCCTTCTCTATGCTGAACTATTCGGTATTGGAATAATGTTTTGCCTCTAACCTTACCTGAGGTTTGTTCATTTTGATGCTGTGACCTTGAGTTGTATATTGACAGTGCACATTCAACAGTTGACTTGCTTCTACATTATCTTTGCTTGTTGGCATTTTAAGAACCTGAATCCCTTAGCCCTCTCAATCATTTTCGCTTCCTTGAAAATAATTCAGTTTTGAGTTGATTCTCTTAACTTAAAGTTCTAAACATTGGAATCCTGCTTGTCACTCTATGTGAAATCTTCTGCAGGTCAATTGTACAAAGCTGCTCAAAGTATTCCAAATGTGGTGTCAGCAATAATCCATAAAAGCTTAAGCTGGAAACGTTTTCAATTTACACTCAAATATCCTCAAATGGCAATACAGTGCCTTGTATTTTATTTATTCATTGTCCACATTCTGAAAATAGACATAAGGTTTTTTTTCTATATTAAAGATACTTTACACATGCAATTTGTTGTAGAATTCAGTTAGTCGTCTTGATAACAGCTTTGCATTGAGCATATCCTTTCAGTGAGTGGTCAGTAACCCTGTCTTAAATCTTGCAGATTTACATTCCATCATCATCTACACATAAATTTCAATGTTTACAAGACAAATGAAGGACAATGATAAACGTGGACTGAAAGAACCAACAACTTTGAATGGAGTCAAACTCATCAAGTCAACATGAACACTTTTATAGTGATTTGAAGCCATTCAGGTGAGTCCCATATGTATACCTCAGCAGACCTCAGTGTGGCTGAAACCAATCTTCAATGGCTGAGCAAGAGAGAGACTGGGAATGTGAGAGTTCACTGCAGAGCTGTTCTCTCTTAATATGGAATGCTGAATGTTTCAATGAAATCACCTCTCACTATTCTAAACTCCAGTGGGTACAATCCCAGACTGTTTAACCTTTGCTTATAAGACAATCCCTTCATACCAGGGATCATCCTAGTGAACCTTTTCTGAACTGCCTCCAATGAAATGATATTTTTCTTAAATAAGGGAACAAAACAGCTCAGAGCACTCCAGATGTGGTTTCGCTAGCACCTTGTGCTGCTGTGTTAATTCTTCTCACCTCTTATACCCCAAACTCATTGAAATAAGGACCAACATTCCATTAGCCTTCCTGATTACCTGCTGCCTGCGTATGCTAGCTTTCTGTGTTTCATGCTCAAGTATCCCCAAATCCCTTTGCATTACAGTTTTTCTCCATTTATATAATATACTCTTCTTCTAATTTCACTTCCAAAATGTACAAGTTCACATGTTCCCATATTATATTTCATTTGTCAACTCTTTGCCCACTTAAGTTATCAATATCTTTATTAACCATTTGTATCCCTTTTGCAACCTGCCCTTCTATATATTTTCGTGTCATCTGCATATTTGACTACAGTGCATTCGCTTCCTTCTTCTTTAATCTTTTGTATGGTACCTTGTTGAAAACCTGAAAGTCAAAATGCAATACATCTACTGGTTTCCCACTATCCACTTTGGTTGAGTCTTCGTTTGACAAACTCTAGTAAATTAGTTAGACACAATTTCCTTTTCACAAAGCCATTGACGCTGCTTGATTACATTATGATTTTCCAAATGTTCTGTTATTAGTTCTTTAATAATTGATTCCAATACTTTTCCAACAATACATGTCTAACCAGTTGGCTGATATTTACCTGCTATTTGCCCCCCTGCCTTTTTGAATAGTGGGGTCACTTGGCAGTTTCCTAATCCTCTGGTACTTCCCGAGAATTCAAGGATTTTTGGAAAATTGTAATCAACCAGGTTCAGTGATGGGAAAGAACAAGCTGTAGGGTTTTAACATCACTGTTCAGGATGTCTGTGATTAACCAAATGTACTCTGTTGCTAAGTCCTGTGCATTGGTTTGGACCAGAAGTAGCCACACATTACTTGTTGATGTTCAATTGAAAAGTGCAAAGCAATGTGGCACTGGAATCTCAAGTCATCCCTGGCTTTTGCACACTTCTCCTCTTTAATTCACTGCAATGCTCTTAGAAATTTACCAAATTTAAGAATATGAATATTTCCTCTTCCACCATAACCTCAGAAATGTTGATAAACATTACTCAAAGACATATCTGACCAACACATTTAATCATCACAATGCAATGTATCTCCTGATGAAATTTGGAAAGCCAAATCACAACTGGTCAACCATCCTATCAAAGACCGTTTTGCACCTTTGATCTTTTATACATCGCATGGACAACTCTAAAACACAGCCACATAAACCATGGCAAGTATACAAACGTTTATGTCCAAGTGAAAAATTAAAATCCTTCTACAGTGCAACTGGTCACCCCAGAACAGAGTATGAGTCTTACAATGAATCAGTGACTCCACCCAACAACCCTAACTCTCCTGAGCCAAAGACATTCCTGATGAAGGGCGTACATCCAAAACATCAATTCTCCTGCTCCTCAGATGCTGCCTGACCTGCTGTGCTTTTCCAACACCACACTTCTGAATTCTGATCTCCAGCATCACATTTTCCTGAGCCAAAGACAGCTATGTTATGTAAGTTACAAGACCATTTCATGACCGAGTACAAGTGAACAGATTGTCACTTGAACCCTAAGAAGGGTGGCACAGTGGCTCAGTGGTTAGCACGCTGCTTCACAGCACCTGGGACCTGGGTTCAATTCGCGCCTTGGGTGACTATCTGTGTGTAGTTTGCACATTCTTTCCCTGTCTACGTGGGTTTCCTCTGGCTGCTGTAGTTTCCTAAGAGATGTACAGGTCAGGTGAATTGGCCATGCTAAATTACCCATAGTATTAGGTGCATTAGTTAGGGGTAAATGTAGGGAAATGAGTCAAGGTGGGTTACTCTTCAGAGGGTCGGTGTGGACTTGGGCTGAAGGGTCTGTTTCCACGCTTTAGGGAATCTAATCTAATCTAAGAAGTTCCCATGAACATTCAACAACCAACCATCATTTGTTTTGTTCTCAGTTTGCAGGCAACATTGGGAAAGCAGAATCTATTGCCCATCCATTTTTGGTTTACAATGTTGAATATTGACTGCATATTGTGTGGTGATGGTATTACGCTGGGCAGACCATGAATGAATAATAATATCTGTTCCGATCAGGATGATGTATAACTGGAAACTGGAGGCCTCTGTTGAATTACATGTTAGAGCCCTCAGATGGCCATTCAGTCTATCAAGACCTTACCCACTCTCCAAATGAGCAATCCTCTTACTGCCATTTTCCTGTTTTCTCCCTAAAAAACTGCATAGTCTTCCTTTTTAAATAACAGTCCAATTCCTAAACCCACCTTGACCACACACTCAGCAAGAGAATTCTAAACCTTAACTAAACTGTGTAAAAATGTTTTCCTTCTGTTGCTTTAGTTTCTTTTTGAATTATTTTTAAATTTGCACCATCTTGTTCTCACTTTCACTAATAGGAATGGTTTCTCCTTAGTAACTTGCCCAGACCCCTTATGATCTTGAGCACATCTGCCAAATGACTTCACAGCTCTCCTGACTCCAAGGAAAATAGTCCCATTTCTTCCAATCTATCCTGTTAAATGAAGTTCCTTATCTCTGCAATCATTCACATGAATTTCCTCTGCACTCTATCCAGACCCTTCCCATCCTGAAATGTGGTGCCTAGAACCAGGAGTAACACTCCATCTGAGGCTGAAACTGTGTCCCATGCAAGTTCAACACAGTCTCCGTCCTCCCATATGCCTTATACCTCCCAACAGAGTCGAGGATATTGCATGTCTATTAACTGCTCTCTCAACCTACCTTGACAATGAACAATCCAAAATTACACACACAGGAGGCGGTCAAATGATAAAGATAGTAGCTGGTGCTGTTAGTTAAATGTTATATTTTTAAAGGTTGCTCCATATGTGAAACACATGACCTGACTGTTTGGGGCTGAGGACCAGGCCTGAGTCGAGGGAGGTGTTTATACTAGGCTGAGAGAAGGTGAGTCATGGCTCCAGAAGCAAAGGTAGCAATAAAGAGGTGATAATGACAGTGCATAGAGAGATTATAGGGAGATTAGGAGCTGTGAATGACCAAGGCTGAAGCCAGTGATATGTGACAAAATATGTGGGGGATGGGGGGGGAATGGGTGAAGCAGAGGAGAAGGATAGCAAAGGGGGAAGAGGAGAGGAAAAAGGTGATGAGAGAGTGGGGAGCGAGAGAAAGATAGACAATCAAGAAATGAGGTACACAACAGTGAAAAATCTATATCGGAGAGACAAAATGCCGACTGGGTGATTGCTTTGCTGAGCACCTTCGGTCTGTACACAATCAGGTCCCGGACCTTCCCCTGGCTTGCCACTTCACCACCCAATCCTGCTCCCATGCCCACACGTCTGTCCTTGACCTGCTGCAATGTTCCAGTGAAGCTCAATGCAAACTGGAGGAACAGCAGCTCATCTTCCGACTAGGCATATTACTGCCTGCCAGTCTCAACGTTGAATTCAACAACTTCAGATAATTTTATTTCATTTATTTAATTTATTTTTTAATATAATTTTTCACTGTTCCGTACCTGTTATTTCTTATTTCTTGATTGTGTCTCTCTTTCCCTCGCTCCCCGCTCTCTCATCACCTTTTCCCTCTCCTCTTCCCCCCTTGCTACCCTTCTCCCCTATTTTCCTTTTTGCCTCTGCTTCACCCAACTCCCAACTTCACCTCTTTGTTGCTACCTTTGCTTCTGGAGCCATGACTCACCTTCTCTCAGCCTAGTATAAATGCCTCCCTATTTGTCCCCTTTTTTTTAGCTTTGACAAAGGGTCAGTTAATCTCGAAACATCAGCTATTTTCTCTCCTTGTAAATGCTGCCAGACCTGCTGAGATTTTCCAGCATTTTCCCTTTTGGTTTCAGATTCCAGCATCCGCAGTAATTTGCTTTTATTTAGGCCTGAGTCTAGTTGTTCCAATTCTCCTCTCCTGTTTTCCCCAATCACCATTTGGCCACCGAACTGCTATCATCACTGTGAGGAACATTCCAGTGCAATCAGCTTCCAATTGTAAATTGGAATTTGGCCAGAAATGAGGATCAGAAAATTCTCTCAGTGCATTACCATTTGCTTTTGTGAGCAGCTACAATCCTGTTCAAATACACTTCTATCAACATCTGAAAATATCAAATACAAGAAATGTCCTAAAAGGACCATAAATGGGGTCAGAGAGGCATGACATTTTATCATGACAGAAATATATGTTTTTCGATTTCCTTTCCAAATAATTGAATTTTGCAACAATCCCATAGGAGATACACCAGTGTCCTTGTTATCTGAGGCAGCTAATCCCATATCCTAATTTCACTTGGAGGTATTCTACTCAATTTCTGATTTCATATTGGATAATTCACAATCTAATACAAGGGACTTCAATTGAATGGCTTCATTTTTTGTATTGTTAAGCATATGTCATAGAGATGATTTATTATAACACAGCTACATTTTCAAAAATAAATCGCAATTTTATGTAATATTTAAAAAGCCAAATAGTTTCCTTGTAATTTGTTGGACCATTTTTAAATATTAATATTCTTGGAAGGCAAAATGAGCATGGGGCATAATGGTAACTAAAGCCAATTAATAAAGGAAATTGATAGATAAATGGAGACAGGTAATCAGTTAGCAGAGATGGTGGGTTACTGGAAAATAAGATCTGCTAAAAGCCTGCATTTTGGAACAAAAACATCTGATGAAAATCAACATTGAGCTCAAGCATAATAACTTGATTTATTTTGAGATTGAATTTAAGCCTTTTGTATTCTACTGATGATAAGAATGAAACTTTCAGAGTGTTTTATATTGTACCAGGAAATGTTTTAAATGACTTAAGCATCTGATTACATGTTCTATAATTGTCCAGTGTCTGTCTTCTGTACTTGTATCAATGAGCGTGCTTTGTTAGCTCAGTTAACTGGATGGCTAGTTTGTGACACAGTAACAGCATTGGATTAACTCCCACACTGGCTGAGATTACCATGAAGGACCCTCCATTTTAACCTCTCCCCTTGCCTGACGTGTGGTGACCCTCAGATTAAACCACCAGCAGTTCTCTCTCTAATGAGAAAGCAGCCTGGTCTAGTAGGACTACAGTGACTTTACCTGAAATTCTGAAGAGAAGTATAATTATTCTTTTGAGAAGAAAACAATTAATTTGAAATTTACTTGGGAAACTTTTACGTATTGGAAGCTTTTCTTTCAATTGGAAGTAGTTTAATACTTAATGCAACTGACTTTGTTAAAGTTACATAGCACCAAATAATGTCAGATGTACAGTTGCTGTCAATGTGTCTGCAGAAAATCAGATATTTTAAAAGTATCTAATATCTGTTGTTTCTAACTGTGGCTTTAACTGCAGCAGATAAATTTTGAATGCATCATCTTGAATGATATTAATATTAATAACAATAAAAAATAAGGATGTGTGTTACTTACAGTCTCAGGTCAAGAATTGCCTAAAGCAATTCTATATATATGTGTGTGTGTGTGTGTGCGTGTGTCTGTGTGTGTGTGTGTGTATAGCCTGGTGATGAATCAGACTCAGGTCCAAAACCTATCTCTCAGTACAGCCACTCATGAGGTGATGTTAAAACATTCCTAAATAACTTGCAGTGTTCTCAGTCGATGCACCAGTTGCTGGGTATTCTTTTCCCTTTGTTTCCATTTCAAATGTGTGCACTTGAAAGGGCAGGTAACGTTTTCAACTTCTGACACCAAACAATAAGCAAACATTGGGCATAGGAATTTGACAGGGCAAGCCCATTTCCTAGCAATAAAAGCAGAAAGTGCAGAAGAAACTCAGCAGATTTGGCAGAAGCTATGGAGAGAGAAATAGAGTTTATGGGCCTATGGGTATTGTTCCTTGAGCTCATTTTCCATTGAGGTTTACAGCTTCCAGGTCTTAATACTGAGCTCCATAATTTCAGAAACTGACTGCATTATGTCTGCTCTCCACTTCTGCTCCTTTGTCTCCACCACCTCCCTATCCATCCCAACAGTCTTGCTAATTTTGCTGTGAGTAGAGAAGGTCCATTCTCTCCCTTGCACACCTTAATTAGCTCTCATTTTACATCTCTTTTTCACATTCACCACCATGAACAACCTCTTAGTCTTTTTCCTCTACACCGTCCACCCTCTTGCTCCTCCTGTGCCTTTGTGAAAAGTGTAAAAACAATTTTCCAACACCCTTCAGTTCTGGAGAAAAGACGTATCAGATCAAAAACAAAGAAGTATAAATGCTGGAAAACTGAAACACGAACAGAAAGTACTGGAGAGACGAAGCATTTGTAGCTATAGAAACAGAGTTAACATTCTGAGTCCCGTGATCCTTCAACAAAACTGTTTCGAGGTACACATCTTTACTGCATTGCTCTTGATGTGCAAGCCCTGTATCGTCTTCTTGAGTGTTAAGGATTCCTTCACCTTGTAATGGAAAACTTACTAAAAGATGGTTGCAGCCACTCATCTAACTATTTGGCCAGTTTAGGATTATATCAAACAGCACCTTCAGCTGCTCACAACAAGCAGGGTATTGACTGTACCCAACTCGCCCATACTTACTGGTTATCATTTAATTATGTAAATATGTAATCGTAAAACATTTGCTGGATATTCCTGAGTGTGCAAAGAAATACACTTAGACTCTGAAATTTTCAGTCAGGATGCTATGTTTATCAGTGCAAAGGAAACCGGCTGTTTTCAGACAGAAGTAGACAATAGACAATAGACAATAGGTGCAGGAGTAGGCCATTCAGCCCTTCGAGCCTGCACCGCCATTCAATATAATCATGGCTGATCATTCCTAATTAGTATCCTCTTCCTGCCTTATCTCCATAACCCTTGATTCCACTATCTTTGAGAGCTCTATCCAAGTCTTTCTTAAATGAATCCAGAGACTGGGCCTTCGCTGCCCTCTGGGGCAGAACATTCCACACAGCCACCACTCTCTGGGTGAAGAAGTTTCTCCTCATCTCTGTCCTAAATGGTCTACCCCATATTTTTAAGCTGTGTCCTCTGGTTCGGCACTCACCCATCAGCGGAAACATGTTTCCTGTCTCCAGAGTGTCCAATCCTTTCATAATCTTATATGTCTCAATCAGATCCCCTCTCAGTCTTCTAAACTCAAGGGTATACAAGACCAGTCGCTTCAGTCTTTCAGTGTAAGGTAATCCTGCCATTCTAGGAATTGACCTCGTGAACCTAAGCTGCACTCCCTCAATAGCCAGAATGTCTTTCCTCAAATTTGGAGACCAGAACTGCACACAGTACTCCAGGTGTGGTCTCACCAGGGCCCTGTACAGCTGCAGAAGCACCTCTTTGCTTCTATATTCAATTCCTCTTGTTATGAAGGCCAGCATGCTATTAGCCTTCTTCACTACCTGCTGTACCTGCATGCTTGCCTTCATTGACTGGTGTACAAGAACACTCAGATCTCTTTGTACTGCCCCTTTACCTAAATTGATTCCATTGAGGTAGTAATCTGCCTTCCTGTTCTTGCCACCAAAGTGGATAACCATACATTTATCCACATTAAACTGCATCTGCCATGCATCTGCCCACTCACCTAACTTGTCCAGGTCACCCTGTAATCTCCTAACATCCTCATCCCGTTTCACCCTGCCACCCAGCTTAGTATCATCAGCAAATTTGCTAATGTTATTGCTGATACCATCTTCTATATCAATAACATATATTGTAAAAAGCTGTGGTCCCAGCACGGATCCCTGCAGTACCCCACTGGTCACTTCCTGCCATTCCGAAATGGAGCCGTTTATCACTACCTTTTGTTTCCTATCAGCCAACCAATTTTCAATCCAATCTTGTACTTTGCCCCCAATACCATGCGCCCTAATTTTACTCACTAACCTCCTGTGTGGGACTTTATCAAAAGCTTTCTGAAAGTCCAGGTTCACTACATCTACATCCCTTGTCCATCTTCAGAGTTACATCCTCAAAAAAATTCAAGAAGATTAGTCAAGCATGATTTCCCCTTCATAAATCCATGCTGACTCTGTCCTATCCTGTTACTACTATCCAGATATGCCGTAATTTCATCCTTTATAATAGACTCCACCATCTTTCCCACCACTGAGGTCAGACTAACTGGTGTATAATTTCCTGCTTTCTCTCTCCCACCTTTCTTAAAAAGTGGTATAACATTAGCCACCCTCCAATCCTCAGGAACCGACCCCGAATCTATCGAACTCTGAAAAATAATCACCAACGCATCCACGATTTCCCGAGCCACCTCCTTCAGTACCCTGGGATGTAGACCATCAGGCCCATGAGACTTATCAACCTTCAGACCTAACAGTCTCTTCAACACCAAATCTTGGCAAATATAGATTCCCTTAAGTTCAGGTCCTTCAGCCACTGTTACCTCAGGGAGATTGCTTGTGTCTTCCCCAGTGAACACAGATCGGAAGTACCAATTCAATTCTTCTGCTATTTTTTTGTTCCCCGTAATATATTCCCCTGTTTCTGTCTTCAAGGGCCCAATTTTAGTCCTAACCATTTTTTTGCCTTGCACATACCTAAAAAAGCTTTTACTATTCTCCTTTACATTATTGGCCAGTTTACCTTCGTACCTCATTTTTCCTCTGCGTATTTCCTTCTTAGTAATCCTCTGTTGCTCTTTAAAAGCTTCCCAGTCCTCAGTTTTCCCACTTATCTTTGCTATGTTACTCTTTTTCTCTTTTAACTTTATATGTTTCTTAACTTCCCTCGTCAGCCACGGCCGCCCATGCCTCCTCCTGGGATCTTTCTTCCTTTTAGGAATGAACTGATCCTGCAACTTCTGCATTATACACAGAAATATCCGCCATTGTTCCTCCACGGTCATCCCTGCTAAAGTATTGCACCATTGAACTTTGGCCAGCTCCTCCCTCATAGCTCCATAGTTCCCTTTATTCAACAGAAGTACTGTCACTTCCGACTGTACCCTCTCCCTATCAAATTGCAGATTGAAGCTTAATGTATTATGGTCACTACTTCCCAATGGCTCCTTCACTTCGAGGTCTCTGACCAATTCTGGTTCGTTACACAATACCAGATCCAGAATTGCCTTCTCCCTGGTCGGCTCCAGCACCAGCTGCTCTAAGTAACATATATACACACTGCACTTATTTCACCATAGTAAAACAGATGACAGACATTTGCTGATTCATTTCTCAGGACAATACCCTGATTAATCAGAGTCAACCATTCTGATTTAAAATCTAAATAAAGCTTGGCAGTTAACTGTCAATTATCATTAACTGTTGCATGTACCAATCAAGATCAACTTGACAAACAATCAGCACTCTCCTCTCATCCATTGTAATTGTTGGTTTTCCACTTTGTTAGTGTTTCTTGCGCACTATCACAAGTTCAAGATGAAAAGCTTTGACAAAATTAGCTTATTTTAAGCAGTAAAGCATATTTTGCAATAAACCTATTTGATTATGAAATACTTTCTGATGAAAATACTTTATAATTTCCTAATTAGCATGTATGAAAATTTTGATCCAAAGCCATGTTGTGATTCAGTGGTTGGCACTGCTGCCTCACAGCGCTAGGGACCTGGGTTTGATTCCAACCTCGGGCAACTATCTGTGTGGAGTTTGCACATTCTCCCCGTGTCTGTGTGGGTTTCCTCCAGGTGCTCTGGTTTCCTCCCACAATCCAAAGATGTGTAGGTTAGGTGAATTGGCCATGCTAAATTGCCCACAGTGTTTAGGGGTGAGTAGGTTAGGTGCATTAGTCAGGGGTAAATATAGAATAATGGGCATGGATGGGAGACTCTTCAGAGGGTCGGTGTGGACTTGGTGGGCCGAAGGGCCTGTTTCCAGACTGTAGGGAGTCTAAAATAAACTGATTACACAAATCAGCATTTATGAAATGCAACATGCGTAAAATTTCAAACATTTGCTTTTGTGGGCTTTGGACAGCAAATGATAAGCTATAAAGTGTGAATCTTTCTATGCACATAATGTGTATGCAAACATCTATTCAGGCAGCATTGACATTCACAATTCATCCTTGCTGTTCTTCAGGCATAGAAATGACCTTTCTCCTGAGCAGTTTGTTATCATTAGACTCAAAAAGAGCTGCAATATTGCTTCTGCATTAGGGAAAGCCAACTGAATCTTATCTTGGATGATGATCTGATACAGGTCCCGGTGCCATAAGTGTCCTTTATCTGAATAATTTTCCTTGATGGAATATTGGATCATGCTTTATTTCTCCAATGTGGTTAACATCCACATTGTCAGGATAATCTTTCATCAGAAGCTTAACACTTTCACACTGCTGCTTTTCAAAGGCATCTATATCAACCGAAAGATGAAAAATAATTTGCTGCATTTTCATATTAGATTGCCTCTATCTTCAAGTTGGTTTTAAGTGTATCCATCACAGGAATGAAGAACTTTACTCTTTTGGAGTGAACATTTCATTAGGTACATTGTCGTCAACGATGTTTGCCCGTCTCATTCTTTTTCTTTTATTCACACACTTCTAATTAACAATGCGCATATTTTCTTTTGCTTTGTGTCCAATTTCATCAAAATATTCTGAAGGTTATTTCAAGCAGTGGATGAATGATGTAAAGCTGTGCACATAGGATGGCACGGTGGCTCAGTGGTTGGCACTGCTGTCTCATAGCGCCAGGGACCTGGGTTTGATTCTGGCCTCGGGTGACTGTCTGTGTGGAGTTTGCACATTCTCCCGGGTCTGCGTGGGTTTCCCCTGGGTGCTCCGGTTTCCTTCCACAATCCAAATATGTACAGGTTAGGTGAATTGGCTGTGCTAAATTGTCCCATGGTTTTCAGGGATGTGTAGGTTAGGTGCATTAGTCAGGGGTAAATGTAGAGGAATGGGTGGATTGCTGTTTGGAGGGTCAGTGTAGACATGATGGGCCGAACGGCTTGTTTCCACACTGAAGGGATTCTAGGAAAGGATGAAAGGCTATCTATATAGCCGTTAGGGCCTTATTAGACTGCACTCAAAGGAAAACCATCATGACACGTATCTTGCAATAATAGTTAATTGCTCAACATGTGGAAGACCTAATGTGATATCAACAGACAAACAAAATCATTCTGCTTTCTTAAGCTGTCCAGGATAGATCCTCTTACAATTTCAGATGTATGTGGCATGAGATACTCTCATATTGTTTTAGATAAGTGTGAAGACTTCCCAGATCCACTGCTTCCATAACGTTTTATGTGGTTGGTAAGAACTGGATCAAACTATACAATGAGTTCTGTCAAGTCAAAGAAAGGACCCTTCACGTGGTCCATGAAAATGTTCTTTTCCTCCTCTAAAAACAGGTCCACATTCTGTTAAAGTGTACCCAATTGCAACAACACGTTCAAGTATAGGCCTTCAGCACTCTTGTTTCCTTTTTTTTATCTATTCCTCCTGATATGAATCCAAGGTTGACTCATGTTGCTCCATCAATTCTGTAAGGAAAGCTCTTTTCTCATTCTCATAATTTTGAAATCTAACACTGTTTCACTGGTCATTAAATCTGTCACTAGCCAGTGCTGTTGATGAAGTTGAGAAGAGTTTGTTGATGATTTTGCATTGTGTTCTGCTTCATAAGTGAGAGACACAGGAGCCTGGGAGTCTGACTACTGCAGTTCTTGAATGGAAACCAGGAGTAAATCAAAGTTTTCTGATCGTGCTTAATATCCAAGAAAGACTTCTTAATGAAACAATTATGATGTCATGTAATGATTGTATGGCTATACAAATATATTTTTGTCATATCAGAGCTTTTTCAGCCAATACACAATGACTCTTCAAAGATGGCAGGGTCACCAGGGGTGCTTACCTATTCCGGGCAGTAGTTCTACTGTATCTGGCAATTGGTAGAATACTGGGAGAAATTGAGTACTGCAGATGCTGGAGATCAGAGTTGAGAGTGTGGTGCTGGAAAAGCACAGCAGGTCAGACAGCATCTGAGGAGGACAATCGACGTTTTGGGCAGAAGCCCTTGATCAGGAATTGGTAGAATACAGCTAGCATCAAACAACAGAGATGATATAGGGTGTGTTAATGAGTTGTGCTTGGGCTGATAATATGAGAAAACTTGCTAGGCGTCACGGAAAGAAACCTTCCATGAATCTTGTGGAGACTGATTCTTTGCCAAAATTTGATCATTCAGGCAAATCATCTGAGGTTACTGCGTTTAATGTCGAGCCAAGCACAGCAGAATGTCTGTAAATTTAGTCCATTGCCAGGATCCAATTAAATTTCCAATTCAATGCTAAATTGTGCAGCAAATAATCTGAAGTCACAGATAATGATTTTTTAAAAAATTCTTTGGAAATAAAAAAAATCAATAAAAGTGACTATAAAGCTGTTGGATCCTCCTAAAAATTGGTTCATGAGGGTCATTAGGAGAAAGAAAACAGTCCTCCTTATCTTCCAATGTGGACGATATATGAGTCCTGTCTGATGATAAACATTGTTGATTCCTTATCTCACCCAAGAAGTAGCTTCCCAATTCATCAGTTATATTAGCAAAGTTGGAGAATAAATGTAAGGAATTCTTGGAGCATTAGATCGTGAGGAACCTTAGATATGAGAAATGATGAGATAAAAGAGCAAATGTTGAGTCTCATGCATTTATGTAATGGGAAGGGGAAGAGGTGTTGGTGGTGGTTGGGAACTGGAGCAGGCTGTCAGAGAGGGAACAGTTGTTTCAGTTTGCTGAAGTGTATTAACTGTGAAGATGTATTTGTTGGTAGTATCCTACCATAAGGGGCAATAATCTGAACATGAAGACATGTGTGGAATGTAAGGACGAGGGTTTACTTTATTATTGTTCTGGGAGTATTTTATGGAAACTCTTTTATAGTTAGATTCAAGGAGAAGCCAATGGTACACAACACTTAAGTTCAACTTTTGGCACCTGAGGGTTTATCTGCTGGTCAGGCATAGGGACCCAATACACCTGCCACTGCAGCAGACAGCTGGAACTGACAAACGGAAGCGGCAGAGACAAACCACTATAAATGCCAGAGGAAACATCACAGAAGCGCTTCACAGGAGGCACCCAAGCACTGAGCATGTCACCTAGACAGGGGACGAAACGTCTGCAACACAAATTCCCAGCTTGGCGTATGGAACCACAACATTGAGACCTGTGCCCAAAGTGAGAAAAGGAGAAATAGGATGCATTGTGTTACGTGTACATCAATTGCAAGTTTGATCATAGTCTGATGGTGGGTGTTCACTAAGTGTACCCTTATGCTTCGACATAGAGGAGCAGACTAAAATTGTGTTGTTCGGTTTGGAGATGTATGCTTGTAATGTGTGTCTCTGCAAATAAAAGTTAATAACATGAAAATACTAGGCTCTGATTATATTCTGCACTGCCTGGCATTGTTGAATAGATCACACTAGGTGGATGGCAGCTACCATATTCCAACTGCTCGTCAATTCTGTACAGAAAGAATAGTGCCATTAGCAGGTTGAACTGGCAAGTAAAATTCAGTCAAGTGACTTGATCTATCATTGTTGAAAATGCTTTTAAAAGCCTGAAAGTTGTGCTGTGTGCAGATCCATACTGCAATGTGCTAGCCATTCTCAAACGTTCAGTCTGCACTGATACCTCAAAGAGAGGTATAATGCTGCGCCGAGGCAAATAAGGTACATTGGTAAGGACACTCAATTGCTGGTTTAAGTTTTACGTGACTATGAAATGGCTGGTTCTGCGTCAAAAAGAACTCTCTAACTGTATTCACAGCAATACAACTGGTACAGATATGCAGAATGGCAGTTACTATATATTTTGAGCCATCCCTGAGAGTGATCAAAAAAAAATTATGATGTGAACATGCACCTTTATGTAGTGGAGCATCATCTTGTAAGGACACAACACTGTCATGTCTCCTGGCATGGAAATGCTATGTATTTTCCCAGGAACTGATACAGTTTCAATCTTCAGAAGTACCAGTATTGTACCTTCTATAGTACTCTGGATTTAATTAACACATCTGGAATATAAAGGGAACCTAATTAACAGTGACCACAGCAACTATCCTCCATTATTATAGAAAACCAATCTTATTAATTCAGGAGAAGCGATGACCTCGCGGCATTATCGCTGGACTATTAATCCAGAGAACCAGGCTATATTCTAGGTATCTGGGCTTCAATCCAGGCTTGACAGATGTTGGAATTGAATTCAATAAAAATCTGGAAGTAAGAGTCTAATGCTGACCATAAAATTATTGCTAATCAATCCTGGAAAAATCCATCTAGATTATGAATGTCCTTTGGAGAAGGAAACTGTCAATGTTACCTGGTCTGATCTACATGTGACTGCAGACTCAGAGCAATCTAGGGGGGATTGACCCTTAACTGCCCTCTGGGCAATAAATGCTGGTCTAGCACACTGATGCTCACATCTTGTGAATGAATTTAATACAAAGTTTTAAGGGAGATAATTTGCCCTCATTACCCAGTCTGGTCTATTTGTAATTCCAAATCCACTGTAATGTGATTGCCTTTCCAGTGCCCTCTGAAATTGTCTAACCAGCCACTCAGTTCGAGGGCAAATAGAGGTGGACAACAAAGAAATATCTCCAAGATTGTAACTGCAGGACTCCTTCAAAGCAGCATCCTCGGCCCAACCATCTTCAACTACTTCATCAATTACCATCCCCCCATCCTAAGAACCTAAGGTCATGATTCGTTCACCAGAAACTGAACTGGACTCGCCATACAAATAACATGGCTACCAGAATAGGTCAGTGGCAAGTAATTTTGCTGTGATCAACTCACCTTCTGTCTCCTCAATGCCTGTCCACCATTTAAAAAGCACAGTTCCAATAAATGATGGAATACTCTCCTCTTGCCTAGATAGGTGCAACTCCAACAGCACTCAAGAAGCTTGAACCCATCCAGGGAAAGCAGCCCACTTGACTAGCACCCAATCTACTACTTTCCACAAGCAGTCTCCTGACACACAATAGCAGCAGTGTGGACTTCAACAGTTTCCTCATTTCCTCTTACCCCAGTTCCAAACTTCCAGCTCAGCACTGTCCCCATGACTTGTCCTACCTGCCTATCTTCTTTTCCACCTATCCACTCCACCCTCCTCTCTGACCTATCACCTTCATCCCACCCCCACCCACTCATTGTACTCTTTGCTACCTTCCCCCACCCTCCTCCATGACCTATCACCTCCAACTCCACCCCCTTTCACTTATTGTACTCTATGCTACTTTCTTCCCACCCCCACCCTCCTCTCATTTATCTCTCCACCCTTCAGGCACTCTGCCTGTATTCCTGATGAAAGGCTTTTGCCCGAAACGTCGATTTTACTGCTCCTCGGATGCTGTCTGAACTGCCGTGCTTTTCCAGCACCACTAATCCAGAATCTGGTTTCCAGCATCTGCAGTCATTGTTTTTACCCAATAGCAGCAGTGTATATCTTCTACAAGATGCACTGCAGTAAGTCATAAATGCTCCTCAATAGCACCTTCCAAACCTGTGACCTTCACCACAAGAAGGACAAAGGTGACAGATGCACGTCACCCCTGTAAACGTGACTTCAAGCCACGTACCATTCTGACTTGGAATTATGTCACCAGTCCTTCACTCTTGCCAGGTCAAAACCTCTTCTGAACAGCATTTTGGGTGGAAGGGTTGCAGGAATTCAAGAAGGTAGCTCACAGCTACTTTCTTTCATGGAATCAGCGATGGACAATAAATTTTGGCCTAGACAGTGACGTAAATGATACTTTAAAAATTTGCTTTCCTTACCAGCAATGGCCAGATTTCATGAAAGAACATCTTATAATAGAATATAGTATTTTTTGCCAAATCCGTTACCTCTCTTTTTGGCTTTTGTGCCATGATAAAAAACCTATCATTTAATGTTTCCTGCCCTCCACACTATCACAGATTTTCCCTTTTGCTCTACCTGACCTCTTTCTCTTTTGCTGGCCGAAAGTCTATCACATTTCTTGTTCTGAAAGGACTCAAAATGTTAACTCTGCTTCTCTCTCCACAGGTGCTGCCAATCCTGCTGTGTATTCTCCGCCTTTTCGCTTTTATTTGTAATTACTCATCAGGGTCTGAATTTTTGAAAAAGTCATTTTTTTAGTGCGTCAATAGAGCTGTTAAATTTGAGGACTGGAATTGCCTTCCACCAAAGCGATTCTGCTGATACACTTGTTCAATTAAAACAGTTATAAATTTTAATATTTTCTTAATTAGTCAGTTTCAATCTGTATTTTAGTCAAAGTGCCCTCATGTTATCTTTCAACTTTCTACAAGAGGCCTTTTGCTGATATCTCCGTAACTTTGTATAAGACGTATTGTAGATTTGTAAAGGATGAGGTGCCCTTTACCATCTCCTGATAACTACAGGACTGACTTCCCTCTTCCTTTGTAAGCACATAAACATTATTTCCTGTTTATTGGAGAGGCTTTGACCGAATGGGATCATCTCTAGACTGTTAATCCAAAGACTCAGGTAATGTTGCTGGGACTGGGTTTGAGTTCTGCCATTGTTGATGGTGGTGAAATTTAAATTTTCAATAGAAATCTGGAATTAAGAGTGTAATGGAGTCACGGAAACAAACCTTTTAGTCTGAGCAGTCCACACCAATCATGTTCCATAAACCAAATTAGTCCCATCTGCCTGTGCTTGGCCCATATCCCTCCGAACCTTTCCCATTCATGATGGTATCCAAATGTCTTTTAAAAGTTCCACCTGAAGCTGCATTTCTCTGGCAGTTCATTCCACAAACCACTCTCGGTGTAAAAAAGTTGACCCTCATGCCCTTTTTAAATCTTTCTCCTCTCACCTTAAAAATATGTCCCCTTGTTTTGAACACCTCCATCCTAATCATTCCTAACTTATTTCCTGAATCCTCTCCAGTTTAATAATATCCTTTCTATAACAGGCCAAATAAAACTGCACACGGTATTCCAGAAAAGGCCTCATCAATGTCCTGTACAACATCAACATGATGTCCCAACTCCTAAACTCAGAATTCTAAGCAATGAAGGCAAGTGTGCTAAACACCCTCTTAACCAGCATTTCTATTTGTGACATAAATTTCAAAGAAGTATATTCCTGAACCCTGAGCTCGCTCTTTTCTACAATATTGTCCAGAGTCCTACCATAAATTGTGTAAGTCCTGTGCTTGCTTGTTTTAACAAAATGCAATAACTCGCATTTATCCAAATTAAACTCCATCTGCTACTTCTCAACCTATTGACCCAATTGACCAAGATCTCTTTGTGATGTCAGATACCTTCTTCGCCATCAATTTTGATGTTATCTGCAAAATTACTAACAATGCTCCTCTACTCTTATCCAAATTATATATACAAATGCCAAACAAATGGACACAGTCCCAATCATTGTGGAAAACTGCTGGTCACAGGCCTCCAGTCCAAAAAAACAACCCTCCACCACGACCCTCTGTCTCCTACCATAAAGTCAATTATGTATTCAAATGGCAAGCTCACCCTGAATCCCACATGATCTAACTTCACTAACTAGTCTATCATGCGAAACCTTGTCAAATACTTTGCTAATGTCCAAGTAAACAATATCTACCACTCTGCCCTCATCAATCTTTTTGCTTACTAAAAAACTCAATCAAGTCAGTGAGTTAATGAAGACTATGAGTCCATTGTCAATTGTTGGAAAAGTCCATCTGGTTCATTAATGTCCTTTAGGCTGGAAACTGCCATCCTTTCCTGGTCTGGACCAAATGTGATTCCAGACCCACAGCAATGTCGTTCACTCTTAATTGCCCCCTGGGTAATTAAAAATAGGTGTTAAATACTGGCCTAGCTAGCGATGCCCATGAATGAATGAAAAATACACAAACATGCAGAAGTGTTGAAGGAGCATTAAGCTAGTTCTCTGTTTCATTCAGTTGGTTTAAGTGCGCACCTTTGGAGCAGATATAAACAATGAAAGCACAACCGTGCTACAGAGACATCATTACTCCACCCATCTTGGTCTCCTCAATCTCCAGTGGATCGACTCAGTCTATGCACAATCCATGAAAGACCTTTGGCAATCAAGGAGGAGCAGTCCAGGGGGCAGAATGAAAAGGCCAGGAGCCCCTGAAGTCAGCAAATGCTCTCACAGCCTCAGAGCCCTCAGGCTAGTGTTCTGACTTGAAACCTTCTGAGACAATGGATCTACTCTGTGTTTGACGAATACTGTGCTGATTAAAATGACCTGAAAGACAGGCAGATAATAGAAGCATAAGGGTACACAAACAAGGGGATGAGGAAGGAAGGCTGACTCCGATATTTTTATGGATTTATTCTAATGATCATGATTAAGGATTTTATGTTGTGATTCTTTTGTGAACTTTTCTGATGATTGAAATTTCTCTCTTCCAATTTTTCATACCATCACTGTATCCAATGAGTTGCCAAAAATCTTATATTTCTACTACCATTCCATTTCGTAGTGTCAGGTGGAGTCTATTACAGCTTTGTAACTGACTCTTGATCATCGATTATTCTATACATACTGTACTTGCCACCAAAGCTTTCAGCATTGCTTTCTTAACAGAACATGACATTACTATTGACAGTAATTCATTGAGCTCGTATAGGTTAATACCTGCCAAGGCTGTGATAAATACTTACTCATAGTACTGCAGTGTTAGGACTTTCGTGCTTATATCAAAATAGATTCACGAAAAAACAGTGACAACTTGCATTTCTAGAACACCCTTAATGTAGTTAAAGGTCCCAAAGCACTTCATGGAAATAGAGAATCAGCCATGATCACATTGAATAGTACAGCTGGCTCAGTGGTTGGTATGGTCTACTCCTGCTTTTATCTGGAAAAATATACCTTTGTATGCATTGAAAGTAGTCTGGTCCAAAGACTAATATTATATCAAATTCAAAGTATTCTTCCAATCATGAGAAAAAGTGAGTGAAGTCAGAAGTTATAACAGAAGTGGGTAGCAAAGTTAAGGTAAACAACAGAGAGCCAAATTTCACTTTGATCATCTTACTAAATGATTGTCAGAGCTGTGTATTGGAGAAGCAGTCAGAATGTAAATGTTCAATGCTTCCAAAACAAGTCAGTCTACTTGGCAACTGCCTCATCTTGATCATACTCAATGAACATGAACAACTATCGATGTACAGATATATATTTCTACAGAAGCTCTCCCTTCAGTGTAGGCAGCTGATCAGGAAGGTATCTGTGCAGAATACAGAGTCTCAGAGGTCCACCATTCCCCAACAACAGCAATGGATCAGTAATAACTGATATTGTTACCATGGTGACAGTATGAGCCATTGGGAGTGATATCTCTCTGGGAAGCAATATCATCCTATGAACAACAACATACATGTACATTCAAAGTAATACACCATTTAAGTGGTACACAATACACAGAAAAGATTCTGTGTGCAATACAAGTGCAGAGACTGACAAAAGTGGAACTGACTAGAATTAACACAATATAGTTACTGAATGATAATTTTCTTTGTTGATCATGGATATTAGCTATCATGTATAAGTTATAACATGCAAATTTTTGTTATTCATTTTTATGAAAGAAAGATATTTGACTACTTGATGGTGAGGTCTCTCTAGCTATTACTCCTATCTGGACACTGAGAACAGTTGCAGAGTTGATCTACGGTGACAGTAATTCTGCCACAAAAAATGTGATCATGCAAATAATCTGTATGAGAACAGAATGCAGGAGTCACGTACTGTTCTGAGGCCACAAGTCCATAAGATGTAGGAGCTGAATTAGGCCATTTGGCCCATTAAGTCTGCTCTAATATTTGATCATGGCTGATCATGATCAACCCCGTTCCCCTGCCTTCTCAACGGTCAACACTAGTCCCTACAGCCAAAGGCTATTCATCTAGCCTTCCATGGCACAGTTTTTGCTTCCTTTGTAGTTGTCAGAGCTGTATCTCGAAAACCATTCTTCCTACATCTGAACTTGCACCAATTTCTATTCAACCCATCACCATGTTCTTGCCTACACTGGCTCCTAGTTCAGTAAAGCTTCGATTTTGAAATCTTTGTCTTCATTTTGTAAATCCTTCCATAGCCATGCTGTTTCCTTTTGTTGTGATCTCTGCCAACCGTGTAACTCTCCCAAGAGCTTTATGTTCCTCCAGCTGTAACCTCTTGGAAATCCCTAACCCCTTGGCCACACTACTGGCAATGGTGCATTCATCCACCTGATCCTATGTTCTGCAATTCCCTTCCTAAGCCTCTCTACTTCGCTTGCCCATAGGTAATGTCTGCCACTTATAAGATGCACTACAGCAACTTAGTAGGTTTCCTTTGACAGTGCTGTCTAATCCAAAACTCCAC
The DNA here is from genome assembly GCF_020745735.1 of Hemiscyllium ocellatum. Classification (NCBI taxonomy): domain Eukaryota; kingdom Metazoa; phylum Chordata; class Chondrichthyes; order Orectolobiformes; family Hemiscylliidae; genus Hemiscyllium; species Hemiscyllium ocellatum. The sequence goes on along the minus strand of NC_083436.1, from coordinate 31,066,022 downwards.
CACGTACAAATACAAGGGCAGCAAATCACCGGGAACATTGCCAAGTGAAAGTTCCCCTTCCAGACATGTACCGCCCTAACTTGGAATTATATCAAACTTTCTTCACTCTTGCTGAGTAGAAAAGCCTGGAACACCCTCCTAACAGTATTGTGGGTGTTCAAGGAGGCAGCTCAACATAGTTTTTCAAGGGCAAGTAGGAATTGGTAATAAATACTTGCATTGCCAGCAATACTCACATCCCTTGAAGAGATTTTAAGAAACCCTCTTTGAAACCTACTTCTTCATTTAAATTGTAGTCATTCTTCTTTGATTCAGTGTCGATTTCTGTAAAATCCTTGGGTATTTTACTATGTTAAACTTGCTGTAAATTGCAAGATGTTGTTATATAAACTCAAGTTGTTGATGTCATGGCAGAATAATCTTTGATTTACATCTGGTTTGGTTAACTACACTTGATCGTGTCCTTAATGTGGTAACAAATGCTCAAAATGGGAACAAAAGTTAATTCCTGCCACTGATAACTATCTTCTTGAATTACATTTTGTTTCTGGCAAGTTTATTGCATTTTTACTTCTGCAGATATATATCATTAATACAATGTGAGAACTGTGAAAGAGAAAAAAGTACTCCGGCAGAACAGTAAGCTTAACTTGAATTTATTCACATATGATTTGGAGATGCCGGTATTGGACTGGGGTGTACAAAGTTAAAAATCACACAACACCAAATTATAGTCCAACAGGTTTAATTGGAAACACACTCGCTTTCGGAGCGTCACTCCTTCATCAGGTGGACAACTTCCAATTAAACCTGTTGGACTATAAACCTGGTGCTGTGTGATTTTTAACTTTATTCACGTTTGTAATTAAGGTTCAGGAATACTCATTGCAGAAAAATGGGGTCATTATAATGAGTGGCTCAAGGTCCACAAACATCTAACTGAGATGTTACATAACTTGAGGTGATTAGCATTTAGAGACAACTTACAATTTCTAAATGTTCTGTGAATCACTGTTGTGAAGTCGATTGCACATCACTATAGAAATGTATATGAAAATCATTTCTTTAACAGCAGTAAAAGAAAGATTAAAGGATCCTTATATTTTCAAAAGCTGTTGTGCGGAAATGAAGTATGCTTTTCAGTATGAGTGGCAAATTGCAAATGTTGTTGAGAGGAGAACAGAGTAGTGTAAAATGGAGTAGAATAGAATAGACATACACATACACTAAGTGAGTATAGTGAAAAGTTTGTATGTCATCAGTCACAGAACCAATTTAAATACAAAAGTACCCAGGCATAGCTTCTTTAGTTACAAGATCTCAGACAATAGGGACGTAAAATGTCCAGTATTACAGAAACAAAAGTTCAGTATGACAGACTACACTGGGCCCTGGCTCCAGACGATGCCGGTGATATGCCAAGCTGGTAGGTCGTTGCGCCAGGCTGGCAGGTTACTGTGCCAGGCCGGATGTTGCCATGACCTGCCAGGAAGCCACTGCACCAGGCCGGAAGATTGCTACACCATGCTGGATGGTTGCTATGCCAGACTGAGAGGCTGTTGCAGGTGGCTGGGAGGTCATCACGCTGGGACACCACTCCGCCAAGCCAGGAGTTGTTGCTGGAGGCCGGGGATTGTTACTTGCTGGAGGCCAAGAATCCATCACCGGAGGCTGGGTGTCATCACCGGAGGCTGGAAATTGTTGCCAAAAGCTGGGAATCAACATCGGAGGCTGAAAATCATCACTGGATGTTGGGAAATCATTGCTCGCTGGAGGCCAGGAATCGTTGCCAGAGGACGGGAGCCATCACTGGAGGTTGGGAATTGTTGTTTGCCAGAGACCAGAACCTGAGACCTGGAGGCATGGAAATCATCAAAGACCATGAGAGAAGAGGAGAAAAAAAGCTTTGTGAGGAACAAAAAAAAAAGAAAAAAAAGAATGCGCAGAGTGGATGAGCTCTAGCTAGAGTGTTCAACTCCGCCGCCATCTTGTTTCTCCTGTTTTTGAGTGACAGATGCATAAAATCCTTCAACACAGGAGGAGGCCATTTAGCCCTCTGAAAAAGTTAACGACATAGTCACTCCCCTGTTATTTCGGGTATACCCTTTCAATCATTTCCTATCCACTTTCCTGTCAAACCTTTTGTAATTTGCTTGTTGTTGTGGATTGGACCTGTAAGGTTGCTGCGTTCTGCTGGCTGTATTGTGACAATGCTAAGAATAGCTGTGTGAAATGGAGAGATCTTCTGCATACTCCACACTGATCCTACTGACATCTGGCCTCTCACGGAGATATGTTGAGGACATTGGTGGGCTCAGACCCCTACACGGGCCTGATGATGGGGTCCCAACGCTTCCTGGACAATCCAACCTACTAATGCAAAAAATAAAGAGACTGTGCTAACTAATTATAAAGCAATGGTTAGACACCTACTGGACACAATTAGACACCTAATTGTGAGTATTACATGTTAAAAAGTTGCCATGTAGGTCCAAAAGAGATTTAATGTCTTCAAGGGTAAGGCTCAGAGCAATGGGCGGCACGGTGGCACAGTGGTTAGCACTGCTGCCTCACAGCACCAGAGATCTGGGTCAATTCCCACCTCAGGCGACTGACTGTGTGGAGTTTGCACTTTCTCCCTGTGTCTACGTGGGTTTCCTCCGGGTGCTCCGGTTTCCTCCCACAGTCCAAAAATGTGCAGGTCAGGTGAATTGGCCATGCTAAATTGCCCGTAGTGTTAGGTAAGAGGTAAATGTAGGGGTATGGGTGGGTTGCGCTTCAGCGGGTCGGTGTGGGCTTGTTGGGCTGAAAGGCCTGTTTCCACACTGTAAATGTAAGTAATCAATGAATATTAACGTAGTTTTGATGGAATCAAAAGAGAGTAAGTGCTTCTATTGGATGGCATATCAGTAACCAAAGAACACAGATTTATGACAATTGACAAACAAAATAATTAGCATGCAACATCTGAAAAGTAACTTTCAGCAGGGAATTGATATAAACTTTGAAAGGAAACCGTTCCTGTGTTAACTGTAAGAGCCAGGGGTGCGAGACAATTCTGTATGATTCCATGTTTCTTCCCCTGTTGTCTTGGTCAATATTTATTCCTCAGCTGGTCAATATTTATTCCTGATGAAGGGCTTTTGCCTGAAATGTTGATTCTCCTGCTCCTTGGATGCTGCCTCACCTGCGGTGCTTTTCCAGCACCTCACTCTTGACAATATTTATCCCTCATCCAACCTCACAAAAACACATTATTTCATTGCTATTTGTGGGATCGCTTTGAGCCCAATGTGGCTAACTTGTTTCTTACATTACATCAGTGATGACACTCCAAAAATGTTTAATTCATTGCAAAGCATTTTCAGGTGTGTAGCTGCCATAATGGGTGCAATATAAATGCAAGTTCCTTCATTTTGGTCAACAGAAGAAGAATATTTCCCTTGATATTAGCTCGATTCTAACCTCATGTACAAGGGAGTCTTCTTAACCAGTTTTAATGCAGACATTTAGTAAACAGAATGTAAAGGGTGTGCAGGACAGGCAGTTTGAACTAAACAGCTTTAACTGTGGCCCATAATTGCTTTTTAATCCTATCCCCCATTTCTCAGTGCAGCACATTACAGACAATAGCCCGGTTCAATGCTTTCATTATTTTTTTGAAAGAAAAAAGTTTCTACTGAGGTAGCTGACCATGAATGTGATGATATTCAAATCATTACAAAGACAAATTTGTATTGACACTTTAAAAATGCCAATGTTTCTTTTCGTGATGTTTGAACCTTTAAAGCCATTCTGAATTAGATCTCCATCCAAAGTCTCATCTATTAATTTTAAAAATTCAAATGTCTATACAATTCCATGATTTTTCTCGTGAATATTTGCAGGAAATCCAGATTTTCCATCAGAATAAAGAAATTGCAAATTACGCATTGAGCTGGGAGTAAAATAGCTGAATATTTTCACAACACCGCTGTTGCCGCAGCTTATGTATAAACAAGGCCGGGCTGCTTTGCAGACGGACTTTAGTCTAAGGCTCAGAGTGAAAAGTAACTCAGCTATCACTCAATTGCCCATCATATTGTGTTGTACATGGTGTGGAGCCCTGTGGGAGCTTGAATCAGATGGTACAGACTCTGACAGAGAAGAAACCTCATCCCATCTAGCAGCAGTATTGTGTTTGAACTATGGCCTCAGGAGGGCAAGGACAGTATGGCATTGCATCATGTCATGTTCCCTTGAGAGAAGCTATCATTGAATAGCCTATTTGATCTTCCATCTAATTCGAAAGGTCCAAGGGCACTGCAAAACTGTCATGACATTTCAACACCATTAAACAGTCTGAGAGGTGTAGGGGTCACTTTAACCTGTATGTCAGTGATAATCTTGGTCTTCTAATTTTTTGAAGGCAAAGAATGAGTTGTTGACCATTTTTCTCCTCATTGCTTAGCCCTTCTGCAGCAGAGTTGAAGTGATGGCCTGTGTTGTGAGCTTCTCAATGACAGGAAGTGTCAACCATCAATTCTTGTCATCCCCTTGATATGAAACGTCTGATTATCAAAGAGCACTCTGTGTTTCCCCACCCCATCGAGTCACGAACTCAATATAAAACTCAATTAAGAGAACCGGCTGCTCTAGGGTTGGTTTTATGTCGCAGCCTTTGGACTGAGAGACAAATAGATAATTGCTCATAAATATGGCTGCCATAATTTCAAAGAGATACTGTTAAACCTGTTGAATATGAATGAGATATTCTGGCTCAAGCACTAAGAATGAAGAATATAGTCAGCAGAGCATTAGATGCAAGAAGAAAGGTAGACATGTGATATGGGGATGGGAATATAGATTCAATAACAACAACAACAATTTTCATTTATTTAACCATATTTCAGTACAAAATCCTTTCAAGATTCATCAGGAGACAATTAGATGTTCCTTTGGAGTTGGAACATAGCAGATAAATAACAAATGAGATGACTATAAAAGAAACAGGCCTGCTTAGTCTTACTGACTTTCTCTGTTAGCAAAAACATCTAAATTATTAATTGTGAAGCTTTATAAGAGTTTTAAGAGCCAGGTAAGGCCTGGACAATCAATTCACTGCAAGCATGGAAAGAATAGATATCTAACTGAAAGTATTCACAGTGATTTCTCCCGAGGACCTCCAGAGGATTACAATGCAGTCAATGCCGCTTTAATTAAATTTAATGCTGTGTGAAATGCACTCCAAGAAACTTTGATGAATGACTAGGACCATTCATGCCTCCTGGCAAAGGGCAGTGAGCCCTTGCATGGGTGTCAAGCTGCAATGAATTGGTTAGTACAGGCATGTTTATAGACTGCGTAAGGAACCTTGTATATGTGTGGTAATGTCAGTGATAATGTTATGATTTGCCAAGATAGGCTTTGATGATATGGTTAATGAGATGTCCTGGCGTGCATCCCCACAGGGTACATTTAGACCTCCCACTTCAAACAGCCAACCTTGCCCCTCTGAATTACATTTATGTTGCTCAGCTGTGCTTTTCTTTCCAGCTTGAATTTTTGAAATGCAAACATTGCCTGGAAATGACAGCGTCAAATTCATGAGGGTCTTAGCTGTAGCACACATGAATAACGAGTCAGAAATTACTGTTATAGACACTAATGTATGAACATTTAACTTTCCCACATGCCATTCCTTTAGTATTTTGTTGAAGGCATTAATCTGTGGAATACAAGTGTACATGTTACTATTAAAATAATGGGCAGAGAAATGCCACACAAATGTGTTAGACACATAAACTAATATTGCAAAAGCAATTTTTACCTATAATTTTCATACCCCATGCCCTAATCTATTCTGCATGCTTTATCTATATTTTAAAACTTTATCTTAATTAATTATGTGTGTTATTTTCTTCAGATTAACTATTGAGTCTCTTGATTAATCCTCTTGTATGATGGCACAAAAAAATTGTTTATGACGATTCTAGCCCCAAAAGCTAATGAAAGAATGCCAGCACTGGAGAATAATTATTCAAGTAACATTATACATAATGTCATTTAGTTCAATCATAGGAGTGCAGCAGAAAACTACAGTAACAAAGATAGATGTCTTCTAAACCTGTTCCTAATCATTTTGAGCAACTCTTTGTGAATCAAGTGGCCAAGTCTCATATTTCTTGAAGTCTCATTCCACAACAGAGGAATCTTGATTATCCAAAGGACATGGGCAGGCGGATAATCGATGCCAGAAAACAGTTAGCCATGCATTGGATCTTGCGATCTTGTTTGGATCATCTGAAATACAATGAATCAAATGCCGATAATCGAGGTTCCCTGTATATGATGGGCAACTAGTTCAACACCTCTTGTTTAGCAAGCAGGTGGCACTATTTTGTACAAAGTAAAGCTTCTAATCGTATCTTTGCAAACAATCAAGTAGCCATCCTTACCTGGTGTGACTCCATTCCCAGGTCAATGCAGTTAACTCTTTGCTGCTGTCTGAATTGTCCTAGCAAGTCAGATGTATCAAACTGCTAGAAAGAGTACCACAGGATAACAGCGGTTCAAAAAAACATCGCCATCTCTTGCAAGCTAGAGACAGACAATAAATGCAGCTTTGATGAAGTTGGTAGCTTCAAAAAAATGCATTTAAAAATTGAGTGTATCGTGCGAAAGAGCTGAAAATGTGTTGCTGTTTAAAGCACAGCAGGTTAGGCAGCATCCAAGGAACAGGAAATTCGACGTTTCGGGCCAGAGCCCTTCATCAGGAATCTGCAGCATCTGCAGACCTCACTTTTTACCCCTGTATCGTGCGAGAGTATTAAAGCTTTGTTGTATCATTTTTGGTACATCTTCTTCTCAAACCAGCTGAGTATCAGAATATTGAGTAGCAGAGTCACAGTGTATAGCCCTTTAACTCTGTATTTACATTTCTGCATGAGGAGGAGAGTTACATATACAGCACTGATAATTGATGTAAATATGTTAGATTAATAAACATGGCGGCCATTGTGCTCCTTAGGTACGGTGACCCTCAAATTAAACCAACACCAGACTCTCTAAAAAGAGAGCAGTCCTATGGTCTGGTAGGACCACGATGACTTTACGCAGGGGATCAGTAAGCTCAGTTGTTTGGACAGCTGGTTTGTGATACCGATAGTATGAGTTCATTCCCATGACTGGTTGAAGGACTTTCCTTCTCAGCCTCTCCCCTTGCCTGAAGTGTGGTGACCCTCAGGTTAAACCACCAATAGTCATCTCTCTCACTTTAATGAGAGAATAGGATTATGGTGCCTTTTCCTGGTATGAAGGATCAGCTTAAGCAGCAAAGTTCTCATTAATATGCTATAAAATGTGTTGCTGGAAAAGTGCAGCAGGTCAGGCAGCATCAAGGAGCAGGAGAATCGACGTTTCGGGCATAAGCCCGTCTTCAGGAATGAGGAGGGTGTGCCAAGCAGGCTAAGATAAAAGGTTGGGAGGACGGACTTGGGGGAGGGGCGTTGGGAATGTGATAGGTGGAAGGAGGTTAAGGTGAGGGTGATAGGGGGTGGGGGCGGAGAGGTCGGGAAGAAAATTGCAGGTCAAACTGGCAGTGCTGAGTCCAAGGGTTGGGACTGAGATAAGGTGGGGGGAGGGGAAATGAGGAAGGTGGAGAAATCTGCATTCATCCCTTGTGGTTGGAGGGTTCATAGGCGCCTAGGAACGTTTGGGGTACCTGCTGATAGGTAAGTAGTAATAACGCGAGATTGCACATACGTTTTTCTACTTAACCATTCAGAAACTTGAGCAGAATGTATTAAAATGATCTGGTAGTTGTTAGTTGCACTTAATTCTATTTAGGTGGAGGCTATTGTTTGGGTTTCATTTGAGCACATATAAAGACTTACTTACTGAGATAGGAGATTCATGCTTGTAATATTCCATTTTTAAAATAATTGTCAACTTAAGTAAAGGTTGAATCCCATCTTATCCTTTAGAATCTGGCTTTCTGTAATATAACTATGGAAACCATTGCAGTTTTAGTAAGGAGTGATGAAGAATAAAATACAGCAGATGATGGAAGTCTGAAATAAGCACAGATAATGCAAGAGAAATTGTGTTAATGTTTTGAGTCAAATTCAGAACAGTTCTGAAGAAGTCAGACTGTACTCAAAATGTTAACTCTGTTTCTCTCTCCATACATACTGCAGACCTGCTGAGCTTCTCCAAAATTCTTTGTGTTTGCATCAGTCAGAGTAGATTTGATTGAGAAATTTGATTTTTTGCATCTCGTGTTTTCTTTTTTGCTTTCTCATGTTTTATGTTGGACGAAAGGCAATTTTACTTTATGTTCAACCAGATGTTACCACAATGTCTCATTACAGAGCAGGCTCACATAGGAACATAAGAATTAAAAGCGGCAGTATGCAATTCAGCTCTTTGAGCCTGCTCTGCCTTTTAACATGATCACAGCTGATCTTATCCTGGTCTCAACTCCACATTCCTGCCTGCTCACCATAGCCCTTTATCTCACTTTTCATCAGAAACATATCTATTTCTTTCTTGAATCTGTTGATTGATTCTGTCTCCACTGCACTCTGGGGCAATGAGTTCCACAGATTCATAACCCTCTGAGAGAAGTGGTTTCTCCTTATCTCAGTTTTGGACCTATCTGCTCTCACTCTATATCCATACCTGTTTGTTCAAGATTGTCCCACAAGGGAGAACATACGTTCAACATTCACCTTATCAATCCCCTTTAGCATTTTGTACACCTCAACCAGGTCTCCCCCTTCTGAACTCCAAGGAGTGTAAGACCAAGCTGTTTAACCACTCATCCTATGACAGCCCTTTTATTCCTGGAATCAACCTGGTGTACCTCCTCTGAACTACCGCTAGTGCCAACATATCCCTCTTCAAGTAAGGAGACCAAAACTGGACACAGTATTCCAGGTGTGGTCTCGCCCACACCTTATCTAATTGTAACAACCTTATTTACCTTTATCATCCGGTCCTTTTGCAATGCTAGGATTCCATTTGCCTTTCTTGTTACATGTTGCACTTGCATACCCACTTTCTGCAATTCATGCAAAGATCCATTTTGATGCATTTTGAATCTGCTTCACATTTAAATAATAATTTGCCTTTTTATTTTTCCAGCCAAAATGGGAAAATGTGTACTTGTCCCCATTAAACTCCATCTGTCCAATTCTGGCCCATTCTCCTAGCCTATCAATATCCATCTGTATGCTCTTTATCTACGCTCACTGCCTGCTTTCCCACCTATTTTAGTATGGCCCATGAATTTTGCTTTGTTACACTATGTTCCTGCTTGCTGATCATTTATATAGATTATAAATAGTTCAGGTACAAGAACTGAACCCTGAGGCAACCCACTAATTTCAGTTTGCCATCCAGAGAAGGACCCATTATCCTGACCCTCTGCTTACGGTCAGTCAACCAATTCTCTATCCAAGCTAATATTTTGCCTTTAGACCCCTGGGATCTGACCTTCAGTGTTAATCTTTTAGGCAACACCTTGTCAAATGCCTTCTGGAAATTTAGATATATCACATTTACTGGATCCCCACTATCCACTTTGCCAGTTACATTCTCAAAGAACTCCAGCAGGCTTGTCAAGCATGACTTGCCCTTCATGAAGCTGCGCTGACACTGGTGAATTGAACTTTGTTTTTCCAATGTTCAGTTGTCACCTCCACTATGGTTGACTCCAGCAACTTCCCCACGATAGAGGTTGAACTGGTCTACAGTTTCCCACATTTTGCCTATTTCTTATTTATAAATAAAGGGGTCACATTAGCATGTTTCCAATCCACTGGTAACTTTCCAGAATCCAGGAAATTTTGGAAGAATTTGTAGACCTTTGCTGAATTGCCATTAAAAAAATACAGAACAGAAATTTTTGACTTCCTATTCCTCGATGATTACAGCTAATTTGGTTTAATGAGGAAAGATGGATGATAAGTATCACAACCACTTCTCAGTATTGAAGATAAATGACATTTGACCAATACCAATCCCTGGAAGCATTTCACACTGTACTTTTCATTCAGATGGTGAGTTGACTGCTCTACAAAAAGGATTACCACCAGAAAAGAGATCAACTTTTCTCTAGATGAAGTCAAATCTGGTTCCCTGGGGAATCCTATGACTACAGAAGCCCAGATTTTTCACTTGCTGATGATCTGGAGATTGAACACATTCTTAAAAATGCACATTGGGACCTCTTAGAAGTCCCAATGCCTTAATTATAAAAAAACATTGCCAGGAAGTTTAACCTTCTATTGAATAATTACCTAGTATCTGTAACACTCCAAGAAGTATTGAACTCTCAGCTAGTCTATGCCCCATGACTCCCACCCCAAAACCTACAAACCTCAATGTAACCTCACAGCTACATCTCCCCCATGCTGATTCCCTGACTAACACTACTCGCTCAACTGCCAGTATGACAACCTACTTGGTGAATTATATGGATTAAATAGAGAGATTACAAGCTCTCTAACTCGTGGGTAACTATACTACTGACACCTCAACCCCTCCCTCCCCATTCACACTTACAGAACTATCAGACTTCCTCCTCACCACTCAGCTGACACCTCCATGTACCCCTCCACCAGACACCTGAATACGCGACAGAAACCAGAATTTCACCAATTGATCCCCTAACACAAACTAACCTCCTATATTCCCCACCTGCTACTCTGTCCTTTCATGCAACTACCTGCCCCCCTGCCACTTCACCCAATTTTGTTTTTAATTCATTCATGGGATGAGATCATCATTGGCTAGGCCAGCGTTTATTGCCTATCCCATGGGGCAGTTAAGAGTCAACCGCATTGCTGTGAGTCTGGAGAGCATTGTGGGCCAGACCATGTAAGGATGGAGTTTCCTTCCCTAAAGGCCATTTGTGAGCCAATTGGCTTCTTCTGACAATGTATTCATGATCATTCATTAGACTCTTAATTCCAGGTTTTTATTGAATTTAAATTCTATCATTTGTGGTAGAATTTGAACTGCTGTACCTGGGTCTGTAAATGAATAGTCCAGCAATAATTCCACTGGACTACCGCCTCCTCTATATTGTCACTCTATCTCCTCAATCAGCCACTTGCCACCCCACTCCTCTTCCCTTGCCACTCTACACACACCTACCATCCTACCCTGAGGAGAAAGTGAGGACTGCAGATGCTGGAGATCAGAGCTGAAAATGTGTTGCTGGAAAAGCGCAGCAGGTCAGGCAGCATCCAAAGAGCAGGAGAATCGACGTTTCGGGCATGAGCCCTTCATTCCTGAAGAAGGACTCATGCCCGAAACGTCGATTCTCCTGCTCTTTGGATGCTGCCTGACTTGCTGCGCTTTTCCAGCAACACATTTTCAGCTACCATCCTACCCCCTCATACACCTGCCTGCTCACTATCTCACCCATCTGAAACTGCTCATCCACCTAACACCATACTCATCGATCACCCGTTCCCTTACTCAGCTGCCACCTTATTGTCAGCCCCCATCTGCAATTGTAGTCTTCACCCCTCTACCTCAGATACTTGCCTTGTTTCTGCAAGAGGCTTTCAGACCTTAGCAGGGGAATGTCTTTTTTTCGCAGATTCTCTGTGTTGCTCCCTCCAAGGTTTCATGAACCTCATGTATTTGGAAGGACCCTCCATTATAAGTTGTGCCTGAAAAATCCCAGGAAGCTAAGTATGGAAAATAGGGATTCCGACCCAAAAGATGATTTGATGGAAATGTCCTGCTAAACTGCTACACAGACAATATTTATGCTCCACACACATTTCCTTTTCCCTTCATTTCAACTTCTCAACATCCTTCTATTGCTTTTTGTCTCATGTGCTAATCTTGCTTGCTCTTTCAACTCAACTGATATAAATAATGGCAGCTTCCATAATCTAAGCACTCTTACAGCAAACACCCGTCACTGGAATGCCTTATTGGATTTTCCATGGTGAGGAGGTATAAGATGAAAACTGGCTCCAAAGTTCAGTATCTCATTAGACACAGTGATAATGGTGGACTTCTCATTAGAAGTAACAAGATCTCCTACAGTGGCTCAATACTGTTTCCAATTGAAGACATTAACAACATCACTGTTCATCTGATTTTCTCTGAATTTAAATGGGTGTTCGCCAGGTTAGAGATATGGCAACAGTTTCTGTAACTACTGGAATATTGCAAGTTTGGGTCTTGGTATGTATTTATTTGAGTTCATCTAGACCTTTCCTATGTATCTGTTGCTTTCTGCTTTCCTCTGAGTTACAATATAATCAGTTTTAGGATGAAGTAAGATAGGTCTTCAGTCAAATTGCAGATCAGTTCAACTCCCCCAACTGCAAAGCAACAGGAGAAATCCATTCAAACCCTCAAGTTTGCTTCTTCATTCAATTCAATTATAACCGATCTATATCCTAACTCGACCAGCCCATTGTACTTTTATATCCCTTACCATCTTTGTCTACCAAAAACCTATCAGACTGCATTTTCAGTTTAAATTGACCTATCCACAACATCCAACATCATTTTCGGGGAGATATTTGTAAGCTTCCGTGAACCTTTGTCTGGTCTTGGATTCAACTGTGAAGAGCTAAGCTGTAAATATTAAGTTCACATTTTGGTCTCCTTCATCAAAATAAATTGTTGCTATCCATCTAGGCTATCAAATCATTTGATCAGCATAAACACCTCACTTAGACCATCCTTGAATTTTATATTCTTAAACGAATACAAGCCTAATCTATGTATCATCGCAGAGTCTTTTTGCTGTCTTAGCACACAATAGATTCTGATGAAATGCTTCTTCTCTTGATATAATGTAGTTTTTCAAGATCTGGAATAGTCTGTGATGTGACATTTTCATAAGAGTGAAATTAAAGAGCAGAGCAAAAATCTTTACTTTATGCATGTTGTGACACAGCCTCCCACATAATACAAAGTAATTTCTCAATATTACCACAGTTAGTTCAGCAGAAGTATTATTGAATGAAAAAAAGCTCTCATTTGGAGAGCTCTCCACATTCTTAGGTTCAGTTTTTATTGAAATATGTTCCTGAAAGAGTGCCTGAAATGACAGTGTCACACAAAGCAGAAAGTCAAAGGTCCCACATTGATGTGTCAGATTCTTGGGTTAGAGCGTGATAAGCTTAGGCTTTTCATCATTGCATTGTCATCCAATTAACTATACTTCGAAAACCCATCAGTAGGCAAGAGTGGTAGGTAAGTTAATGTTATGGCTGCTTAAGCAATGGAATTAGGTAACAGATTGCACCTGTTTAGTTACCTGCAAACAAAGAAATTCATATACATGTACGAAATAGGGGCTCGAGAACTCAGGAAATAAATATTGATGTTTTTAAAATAGTTCACATGACAGAAGAAGAAGTGCTGGGGGACTTAGAAAACATAAAGGTAGATACATCTCCTGGACCTGATCAAGTACATGCCAGGATGTGGTGGAAGCTATGAATGAAATTGTAGGGAAATATTTAGCAGAAATATTTGTATCACTTGTAAACATAGGTGAAGTACCGGAGGCTTGAAGCGTGGCTAATGCTGGGCCATTGTTTAAGAAAGGCTGTAAGGAGAAGTCTGGAAACTACAGCCTGTGAGTCTGACATCGTTGGTGGATAGGTTGTTGGAGGCGATTCTGAAAGGTAGGCTTCACATGCATTTGGAGAGACAAGGATTGATTAGAAATAGTCAGCTAAGTTTTATACGAGGAAAATTGTGCCTCACAAACTTTGTTGAGTTTTTTTATAGAAGTAACCAGAAAGATTGATGATTGCAGAATAGTAGACATTGTTTACTTCGATTTTAGTGAAGCCTTTGACAAAGTTCTGCTTGGAAGACTAATGAGTAAAGTTGGATCACATGGGATTCAGGGTGAGCTTGCCGATTGGATACAAATTACATTTATGGTAAGAGACAGAGGGTGATGGTGGAGGGTTGTTTTTCAGGGTGGAGACCTGTCAACTGTGGTGTTCCTCAGGAATTGGTACTGGGTCCACTTTTATTTGTTATTTATATAAATGTTTTGAATGAGAGCATAGGATACATGGTTAGTAAGTTTGTGGATGACACCAAAATTGGTCATATAGTGGATAGTGAAGGTTATCTAAGACTACAAAGAGATCTTGAACAATTGGGTCAATGGATAGAGAAGTGACAGAATTTAATTTGGATAATGTGTGAGGTATAGCATTTTGGTAATACTAAGAAGGACAGACATAATGCAATGATGTGGAGGTGCTGGTGTTGGACTGAGTTGGACAAGATTAAGAATCATACAACACTAGGTTATACTCCAACAGGTTTATTTGAAATCAAACCTTTCAGACCTTTGCTTTTTCTTCAGGTGCTAGCACCTGATATCATGTGGTTTTTGACCAGGGCTGATGCAATTAATGTAGGGCCCTGGTTAGTGTTGTAGAACAGAAAGATAAAGGTGTTCAGGTACACAATTATTTGAAATTTGTATCACAGGTTGACAGGGTGGCTAAGAAGGCATTTACTATATTTGTCTTCATCATTCAGACCTTTGAGTTCAGGAGTTGATACATCATGTTGAGATTGTACAGGACAGTGGTGAGGCCACTCCTGGAGTAGTGTGTGCAGTTCTGGTACCCCTGATATAGGAAGGATGTTATTAAACTGAAGGGGATTCAGAAAAGATTTACTCAGATGTTGCCAGGAGTGGAGGGTTTGAAATTTAAAAATAGACTGGAAAGGTTGGCACTTTTTTCACTGGAGTGTAGTAGGTTGAGGGGTGACCTTATTGTGGCTTATAAAACCATAAGGGGTATAGACAAGGTATTTTCCCTAAGATGGGGGAGTTTGAGACAAGGGGGGCATATTTTTAAGGTGAGAGGAGAAAGATGTAAAAAGGACATGAGAGGTAGCTTTTTACACAAAGAGTGGAATGAACTGTCAGAGAAGGTGGTGGGTGCACCTGGAGTTACAACATTTCAAAGACCTTTGGATAAGGTCATGGAAAGGAAAGGTTTCGAGGGATGTGGGCAGAGACCAGGTAGGTGGGATGGATTTAGTTTGGGAATCTGGTTGGTGTGGACTGGTTGGACTAAAGGGTCTGTTTCCATGTTGTACAACTCTATGACTCTACGTTAAAAGAACTTGAACCATAGACTTTTACAGCACATCAGGCTCACTGTGCTTGTGCTGGATCTTGGTAAGAGCAATCCAAGACTAATTCCATTGCACTGCACTGTCCTTGACTTCAAACAGTATCCAATTGTACCATAAAAGATGCACTGGATGACATGCAACGACATTCTAATCTAAGGAACATCTTAGAGGGAGGAAGCGAAATGCTGAGGTTCAGGGTCAACTCGTCTGATCTTATAGGGCCTTGGCTATAATTGGCATGATTGGCAACGATAGAATGATTAAAATCAGAAATGGGGAAATGGGAATCCTGCAGAGAACCCAAGGGGTAAGGAGCTGTAAGGCTCATGAAGGACATTACAGGGATCAGGAAGGTTAAGGTCATAGAGGCATTTGACAACAGAGATGAAAAATATTTTCATAACTCTTTTCTGAAAAATATTAGCAAGCCAACAGTTCGAAAGATGATATAAAAATGTGCAAGTGAGACACACAGAACCCATAGTAATGGTACTTTTCCTTTCGTATTAACTACGCAGTCAAAACTGAACTAATCAAATATTTTCTGAAGGTACCTACAGTGCAGCTCCAAACAAAACAGAGACAGGATGGCCAAGCTGTTGTTAAGACAGTCCATTTGTTACTGAACCACACTTTTTGTTTTGCACCGTTTTTGGCTGACATTGCATAATGAGAAAGTTGTATGGTTTGAGTTTTGATCCCAAAATGTTTTGAAATCTAACCTATAGACCAACACAAGGAACCCCATCTCCTTGAAAAGTTTACACAACATCATTTTATTCCCGGAGCATTAGAAGGCCTTAACTGTTTACACAGTAACAGAAATGCTTCAGTTTATTTGCATAGGAATAAAAAAAAGTACAGTTCATCCATTCACAACCCGACTTCAAAGCAAGTTCCCATATCACAGCATTCTCAAAGATTATTTGAAGAAACAGTATGAGGTAAGTCTGTTGGATGGGCTTCAACAGTCCAAATCTTCCACACACTAAAAACTTAAAAAAGCTCGAATTGTGTTTGTGTCAACTCGTGTCTTACGGATTACTGTCATCTGTGTCGATGTGAAATAGGTTTTATAAAGGCTACTTACAGTGCATTTTTGAGAAGTGAAAACAAATTCGCAGGCTGACCTTTGACATTAATGTTTCATTTGAGAAAGGCTGGTAGCTATTGTTCTGGCATCCAGCTGCTGCACATGTCTCATGGCCAATGAAAGCAAAATAAATTTGTAACTATCATTTTCACAATGCATTCAATGAGGGTATGACTTCTGTAATATTCAGACATCTTTTCAAGAAGCAATAGTACCTGGTGGACCCTATCTGGACAGTCAGGTTATGTGAATTCAGATAAATGCTACCAAAATAGAAGTTGTAATTCACTGCTCATTTTATTATGTGCATGTTACTTTTGCATGTTGTGTGAATCATATGGAATATTGTTGGTACCCATTCTTCTTGGAAGAGGATAGATTGCACCCACTTCTAAGTCTGGACTGCACTTTGTTGTGACTGGAAAAGCAAATTTGTTAGTGGCAAAGAGAAGTAAATGTTAAGTGCCCTTAACGAGGGGATTCCCATCATAAATACATCCCGCACCATGAACAAAGCATGTAAAATGTTCTGACCAATTTTCTGAACCCTTCCTAGTTTCTGGTGAAAGAAAAGTGACATTTATACAGCCCCTTTAATGACTTCAGGATGTCCCGAAGCACGTTAGAGCAGTGGCCAGGAGCCAGTGTGTGTGACTTTTTCCAACTCCCATATATGCTGGAATCTGTTAGTCGCTCTTCTGCAGTGATGGGAAGTTTTGTTTCTCAGATGTCAAAACAAGCTGGTAATTGTTGTAATCCTGTCACAGAATGATGCTCTCTGAGCACCTCCAAATCTAGGGAATAAACATGAGCTTCCCTTCAGTGTGTGCACTTTACTGACTTCACACTTGATCTGCATGTATGCTGTATCCCTGCAGCACCAATATGTGTAACTGTCTGAGTTCCATCTTGTACAATAAAGAGGTGTGTACTAGATTCAGTCCTTAATCTTTGCACAATAGTCTTAATCGAGCAGTTATAAAAGGTAAGTTATATTCATTGATGTGGTGCTGTTCACCTCAGGTGAGATGTGGCCATTTAGGAAAAATCTGATGCCTGATAGATTTTGTCACTAAGTCTGCGTTTTTGATTGACATGTAGTTATGGACTTTGGACACTTGGGGTAATTTTGTCAGACTCCTTTTAGTGATAGTCTTTGTCATTTATTTTTAAAATAATAGTCTACATGTAGAGCTAAACCCCTCTTCTCCACTAAATAGATATCTGATCTACAGGAAGGTATGTAAAATCTGACGAGTCTGTAGCCCACTGCTTCTCTCCCAACTGACTCAGACCCCCTAGTACCAGGGAGTGGATATAAACTCACTAACTAGACAATCCTTAGGGTTCAAGAGACCCTTGACTCTCCAAATAAGTCTCAATTAATGCCTCAACCCACCTCCAATGCCAATATACACTGTGCAAGACAGGGACTTGTGGTGCAGTGTTATGTCCTTACTGCCGGGTAAGGAAATCCAGATTCAAGTCCCATCTACTTTAGGCTGTTCCATAACATGCCAGATTGGGCCACTTAGAAATACCCACACTGGGCAGAGGAAGCAATGGGAACGTTGTCTTTCACTTGGTCGGAAGGCAGGATGGAGGGTGCCTGCTTTGATTGGTGGGGGAGGGGATTGCCCTGTGTACATTGTGTTCTTCCTCCTGAGGTAATATCCTCTCCCTGTGCCACGTGCCCTGATTTCCAAACCAGCTTCCAACTACACCTCCCCACCCCAACTAAAATCCCTTCACTCCTCAGATGCTGCCTGACCTGCTGTGCTTTTCCAGCATCATGCTCTCGACTATAATCTCCAGCATCTGCACTCCTCACTTTCACCCCTCAACAACCCGGGATTTTCCTGAATTTAGTCATCTTTGATTCTTTTCACAATAATGGCTGCAGCCCCAGGGATTCTCGAGGTTGGGACTTACTCCTACCAACAGGCACAAGTTCCGTGTTTAAATTGATAATGCCACCAAAAGCGTAGTATTGCTGTGAGGGGGAACAATCTTGTTTTAAGGTTGGTCACATTGTGACTGGCCTTTCTAATGGGATACACGGCACTCTCCTCCAGAAAATTGATCCCATAAGACCATAAGGAATAGGAACAGGAGGAGGCCATTCAGCCCCTCAAACCTACTCAGCCATTCCATAGGATTGCAGCCAATCCAACATTCCTCACATTCACTTTCCTGCCATTTCTCTGCAATTAGGAATGGGATAATAAACACTGGTCTAGCCAGCAATGTTCACATAAGCTGAACAATTATTTTTAAAAAGTCACTTAAATTGAATAGCTCAGATTTTCTCTTGAAAAAATTCATTGGATAAAAATAGAACTGAATTCCAAACATTAATATCAACATGCATTATGAACAGCTGAGGCTACAATTTATCAGTGGTGTGTATGTGCAATTGTGGCTGTTTGATAAAGGAGCAGAAATAAATATAAGCAAATAATCAAAGGATGTTCCCATTATAGTCCAGCCTGGTAGAAAAAATGTTAAAGAAAAGTTATAATCTGATATTAGATTTTCATTGTAACAATTCAAATTCGGACCTAACAGTATTGAATCTTAAAACCAAAAGAACTGCAGATGCTGTAAATCAGAAATTGCTGGAAAATCTCAGCAGGTCTGGCAGCATCTATGAAGAGAAATCAGAGTTAACATTTCAGGTCAGGTGATCCTGAAGATGGTAGCTAGGAAAATGGTGGGTTTATAAGCAGAATTTGTGGTGGGGTAGGGAGTAAACTATAGGTAGGGGTAGAGCCCAAAGAGAAAGACAAGCAGTTGGGCAGACAAAGGAGTGGATAATGATCTGGCTGGGAGGGCAAATAGCTTTTAATGGCGATTGTTAGTGGCCAACAATAGATAGTGTGTAATAGCAGATTGTGTGATAACAAAGTCGTGTGTGTGTGTGTGTGTGTGTGTGTGTGGTAGAGGGTTAGGACATGGGAGAGTTTAAGCCCTAAAATTGTAGAACTTAATATTAAGTCCGGAGGGCTGCAGGGTTCCCAAGTAGAAAATGAGGTGCTGTTCTTTGCTGGAGCACTGCAGCAAGTCTGAGACAGAGATTAGATTACTTACAGTGTGGAAACAGGCCCTTCTGCCCAACACATCCACACCAACCCACTGAAGCACAACCCACCCTTTCCCCCTTTACCTAACACTACAGGAAATTTAGCATGGCCAATTTACCTGACATGCACATCTTTGGACTGTGGGAGGAAACCAGAGCACCCAGAGGAAACCCACACAGACACAGGGAGAATGTGCAAACTCCACAGTCAGTCGCCTGAGTCAGGAATTGAACCCAGGTCTCAGGCGCTGTGAGGCAGCAGTGCTAACCACTGTGCCACCGTGCCGCCCACAGATATTGGCCAAGGAACAAGATGATGTGTTAAAGTGGCAGGCAACCAGGAGCTCAGGGTCGTTTTTGTGGGCAGAACGTAGGTGTTTTGCGAAGCGTTCACCTAGTCTGTGCTTCGTTTCCCCAATGTAGAGGAGACCACATTGTGAGCAGCGAATGCAATAGACTAGATTGTGTGAAGTGCAGGTAAAGTACTGTTTCATCTGGAAGGTATGTTTGGGCCCTTGGATACTGAGAAGGGAGGAAGTAAATGGGCAGGTGTTACACCTTTGTCGGGTGCAGGGGTAGGATGCTGTGGGGCTACAGGGGGGGATGTTGGAAGTGAAGGAAGAGTGAACCAGGGTGTCCCGGAGGGAACAGTCCTTGTGGAAGGCAAACAAGGGAAAGGAGGGGAATATGTGCCTGGTGGTGGCATCTCACTGAAGGTGGTGGAAATGGCGGCTGATGATTTTCCGGATATGGATGCTAGTGGAATGATATCACTGTTGCAGGAAGGAAGAGTGAAGGTGAGGGCAAAAGTGTGGGAGATGGTCAGACCCAGTTGAGAGCCCTGTTGACAATGGTGCTGGGGAATCCTCAATTGGGGAAGAAGGTGGACATTTCAGAGGCGCCCTTGTCGAAATTGGCCTCTTCAGAACATATGCGACAGAGATGGAGGAACTGAGAGAAAGAACTGGAGTTTTTACAGGAAGCAGAGTGCGAGGATATAGGCACATTGTAATTGTACCCATATCGAGCTCTTACTCAGGAAGTTCACTCCACGCGCGAACCACACTCTGTGTAAAAATTTCCCTCTCATATCTTATGTAACTCTCTCTCCTCTCATCTGAAAAATGTGCCCCCTAGTCTTGAAAACCCCCATCCTAGGGAAAAGACAACTACCATTAACATTATCTATATCTGTCATGAATTTCATGATTTGGAGACGCCGGTGTTGGACTGGGGTGGACAAAGTTAAAAATCACACAACACCAGGTTATAGTCCAACAGGTTTAATTGGAAGCACTAGCTTTTGGAGCACTACTCCTTCTCCACAATCAGCTGATGAAGGAGCAACACTCCGAAAACTAGTGCTTCTAATTAAACCTGTTGGACTATAACCTGGCGTGGTGTGATTTTTAACTTAATCTCATGATTTTGTAAACTTCTGTCAGGTTGCCTCTCAACCTCCTAAAAGTCCCAGCCTATCTGGCTTTTCTTTATAACTCAAACCTTCCATACCTGGTAACATCCTGGCAAGTCTCATCTGAACCCTCTCCAGCTTAATAATATCCTTCCTATAACTGGGCAACCAGAACTGGACACAATATTCCAGAAGAAGCCTCAACAATGTCCGTTAAAACTTTAACATAACTTCCCAACTCCTATATTCAAAGGACTGAGCAATAACAGGGTAATCATGCATTCTCTGTTCAAATGAGGCAAATGAACATATAATTTTAATTTATGATACACTGCACAAAATGTGAGAGTACTGATCTTTAGAATGAGACTTCCTGTGAATGTGACTTTGCTTCCATCAACACAAATCTGCTTACAGGACTGAACATGCCAAACACCACCTTGTCTATATGTGATCTGAACTTCAAAGAATTATGTACCTGCACCCCTAAGTCTATCTGTTCTACACCATTACCCAAGGCCCAATCATTAATTGTATAAGCCCTACCCTTGTTTATTGTACCAAAATGAAATGCCTTGTATTTATCCAGATTGAACTCCATCTGCCATTTTTCAGCCCATTGACCCATCTGATCAAGATCCCTTTGTAACACCTTCTTCACTGTCTACTATGCCACCAGTTTTGATGTCGTGCGCAAACTTACTAACCATGCCTTCTATAATCTCATTCAAATCATTTACATAAATGACAAACAAAAGAGGACCCAGAGCCAACTCCTGAAGTCTGTGAGGGGGTGCATGTGTGAGTGTGGGAATGTGTGTGTTTGTAAGGGTGTGTGTGGGTGTCTGTGTGCGCGTCTGTGTGTGTGTGTGTATTCAGCCTCGGACCTTCGGGTGACCATCTTCCAAGATGGACTCCGGGACAGGCAGCAGAGAAAAGTGGCCGAGCAGAGGCTGATAGCTAAGTTCGGTACCCATAGGGAGGGCCTCAACCGGGACCTTGGGTTCATGTCACATTACAGGTGACCATCATTGCACTATGCACACACATAGATACTCCTACACACACACACACACACACACACACACACACACACACACACACACACACACACACACACACACACACACACACACACACACACACACACACTCCTATACACACATACACACGGACGCACATACGCATAGACGCGCACACAGACACACCCTCACAGACACACACATTCCCACACTCACACATGCACCCCCTCACAGACTTAAGACACACTGCACTCACTACACAAACACACATAATTTGGAGATGCCAGTGTTGGACTGAGGTGTACAAAGTTAAAAATCACACAACACCAGGTTAAAGTCCAACAGGTTTAATTGGAAGCACACTAGCTTTTGGAGCGACGCTCCTTCATCGAGTGATTTTTAACTTTGTACACACACACATACACTTTCTCACACTCACAACCCCCAACCCAGACAGACAGACACACACAGACAGACAAAGACCCACATACACACATATATTTTGTGGGGTGAATTTGTACTTGCAGGGTTACATTGTACTTTGCTCAAAAACTGCATGCATTCATGTAGAACTCTGAGCTCAAAAACTGCATGAATTTATGTAAAACTCCGTTATCTCACTTTTTAGATTAGAATCAATCTAAGCATCGTGGCATAGACAGAGAACACAGGGGGCCAACACCTTTAACATTTTGTCTAGCTATCACCATTGTTAACAGTTAACCCGAGAATGCAACTTTTTTTTAAAAAGGTTTTGTGATTTACACATGAAACAAGTGAAACTATCATTGTATTCTAACAGATGAAAGGCTTAACAGACAATCAATTTTTCAATGTATAATTTCAGTTACATCACACTGTAAATTTTTGCTATAAATTCTGTGTTATGATTGAGCCCTCCACTATCACCTGATGAAGGAGCGTCGCTCTGAAAGCTAGTGTGCTTCCAATTAAACCTGTTGGACTATAACCTGATGTTATGTGATTTTTAACATTCACAGGAAGTCTCATTCTAAAGATCTGTACTCTTCCATTTTGTGCAGTGGGTCATAAGTTAAAATTAAATGTCCATTTGCCTCACATTTCTGAACAGCGAATGCATGATTACTGGATATTTATATGAATCAAAAATCAACTCCACAGAGCTTTCACTGTCACAGCAGGGAATTCATGGAACTATTTCCTAATGACATCATTAGGCAACTATCATCAGCAATTGTGCCTGTACTCCATGCCTATTTGTTCATAAGGCACAATAAATATCCTTCTGTGGATATTTCTCTATCTTGTATAAAATTGTGTATTTTTTCAATATGAGGCCAAACTCTCTTTGTTTCCATGTTGGTTTCCAAGAAAAATAATTCTCAAAATTGCTTCCTTTGTCATTCTGAAAGAATGGTCAGCAAATAGCTGGTGATGAATGTATACATGGCTAAAGTGTTCAAAAACAGACAGATTAAAGGAATATGGGTTTGGTGCCAAGCTAAAGAGCCAAGAAATGGTCTAAGCAGATCATGTACATGAACCTGAACAACATGACATGATAATTAAATGTAATAAGTGTCTTTTATAGTCCCTATCTTTTCATTTAGTTGAGATTAGTGGTGTAATTCCTTTGAAGCTTTCAACGTCATTCTTTCCCCTCCCCCCACCCCACGCTTCAATCCCACCTCTGCTCAAGTCAACAATATTTCAGTGTCAGGATTTTGTCGAAATTGTTATTCTTTGCTCAAAGTGGCTTCATGATATTGGTAGTGTGTTACATTCTCCTAGGAGAAAGTGAGGGCTGCAGATGCTGGAGATCAGAGCTGAAAATGTGTTGCTGGAAAAGCGCAGCAGATCAGGCAGCATCCAAGGAACAGGAGATTCGACGTTTCGGGCATAAGCCCTTCTGAAAACTGAAGAAGGGCTCATGTCCGAAACGTCGAATCTCCTGTTCCTTGAATGCTGCCTGACCTGCTGCGCTTTTCCAGCAACACATTTTCAGCTACATTCTGCAAGTACAATCCAATCCAATCCTCACCTGCAGTCCATGCAAGCGTATATCCAAAAGAACTGCAGATGCTGGAAATCTGAAACAGATCAGAAATTGCTGTAAAACCTCAGCAGGTCTGGCGGTATCTGTGGAGAAAGAAACAAAGTTGACGTTTTGGATCCAGAGAGCCAGCTTCAGTAGAAGGGTCTAATTAAACTTTCCAAGAGCTTACAATTGGCTAACCTAAACAAGAAATATTATGAGCATATAAAAACTGAGTGAGAGGAATTTGCAATTGGTCCCCTCTGAAAGAGGGTCACTGGAGCTGAAATGTTAGCTTGGTTTCTCTGTCCATAGGTGCTACCAGACTCACTGAGTTTTTCTAGCAATTTCTGTTTGTGTTTCATACATCCAGCAACATTAATTGGACTGGTAAAAAAAGCTGAACTCTGGCTCATCTTTCTCTTCAAAAGCACTGTGGTCAAATAGTGGGGAATGTCTGTGTTGAAATATTATACTGTATGGGACAGTCTGGGTGGACTAGTGTCAAGGGTGTGTTGCTGGAAAAGCACAGCAGGTCAGGCAGCATCCAAGGAGTAGGAGAACTGATGTTTCAGGCTGGAGCCCTTCATCAGGCCTGAAACATCAATTGTCCTGCTCCTCAGATACTCCTGTGCTTTTCCAGCAACACACTCTTGACTCTGACCTCCAGCATCTGCAGACTGGGTGGACTAGTGCCCATTCATCTCACTCAGTTTTTCTAAATTTCATAATATTCCTGATTCAAGTCAGCCCATTGTAATCCCTTGCAGAGTTTAATTAGATTCGATGACCCATAGTGTACTAATGTCAGGAGTATTCTGAGAAATCTGAGAAATCACTTGGTCATATTTGCTATTTGATACATTCTGTGAGGTGCTTAAGCACAGTGTCTTATATCCATATTTACTTCAGGTTAATTCTGATTGAAGTTAAAAAATAAGTTGTATGTATGTTTTAGGTTGTATTATTGTTCTAACTTTGTATAGTAAGTTCACTATTATGCAAAAGCTTGGCATATGGTGACCCTTAATAAGTAACTAGAATCTCATACTTTGTCACTTTTAAAAAAAAAGTTACTCCTCCCTTGCCAGATACTAACTTAAATTTGGTAGTCTGGTCCAGGATCAAAATTTCTGTAAAGGCAGGTATGCAACTATTTGTCCAACTGACAAATACTGTGAAGTACTGAGGGCTGAACCTCAGTTGCTGATATTATTGACCTAATGAAAAGAAATTGTCTTCATTTGGTAATGTTGGATACCAGTGTTTTGTTAGCAAGGTACACAAAATGTGCTGCACTAGTCTCATCTAGCAAATGTGAAAAAGATGAAATTGGAAATGTTTAAGGAAATCATTAATTCAAGTCATTCATTCAAGTTTAATACCTGTACAGTTAAAGATATCACAGGAAAGCAAAAAATGAGAAGTAATAATATTTGGAATGTTCACTCTTTAATAAGATGAATTGAATTTCTGTAATGCAAGATCACACCCAATTGACCATTAACTCCAACAATGCATCAATTGTTCACTGGCGACAGGCAAGTATGAGACCCACCATCGACTGTGACATTGGCGGAAATGATGTTGGTGAAGTAGGCCCAGCAGCTAAAGTTGGAGCCTGAGCAGCAGTGTGTTCGGTATTGTTTAGGTCCGGCGCTGGAGGGACGAAGTGGTAGCTGAAGGGTTCTGAACTTTTTAAAAGATTTTTTTCATTATTCTTAGGGGTGGCATGGTGGCTCAGTGGTTAGCACTGCTGCCTCTCAGCGCAAGGGACCCTGGTTCAATTCCAGCTTCCGTCGACTGTCTGTGTGGAGTTTGCACATTCTCCCTGTGTCTGCGTGGATTTTCTCCGGGTGCTCCGGTTTCCTCCCACAATCCAAAGATGTGCAGGTCAGGTGAATTGGCCATTCAAAATTGCCTGTAGTGTTTGGTGCATTAGTTAGAGGAAAATGGGTCTGGGTGGGTTACTCTTCGGAGGGTCGGTGTGAACTTGTTGGGTAGAAGGGCCTGTTTCCACGCTGTAGGGAATTTAATCTAAGATAATTGTGAAGGCTGGGTATGAAGGAAATTAAGATATTTGTTGGTTGATCTTCAGCTGACGTTCAAGTGAATCATCCTGGTGTGCTAGAGGAATTTGCCATAAATTCCAATTCATAGTTTACATTTCAAAAACTTCCCTCCAATCAGTGGTATCAATCAAAGAAAAAAAATTGATTTCAAGATGGCGGCAGTGGAACAGTCAGCATCCAGGCTCCTGAGTCCATGGCTCATTCACTTCATTTGCTTTTCTTTTTTTTCACTTTACCTGTTTTTCTCTTTTTGATTTTTGCTTTGACTTAGTCTCTGGGAAGAGCTCGGTCATGGTAGCATCGGCGGTGATAGCATCAACAAAGAAGGTGGAAGGCAGTAGGAAGGTGGCCTCATCAGGGTCTGGAGTGTGGCAATGGATGGTAGACCCAGAATGGGACCCTGGCAGCGGTGTCGAGGAGGTGGCTGGCAGAGGAGCAAGCATGGGACCTGGCATCGACTGTTACATTGACAGAGGTGATGTTGGTGAGGTAGGCCCAGCAACGAAAAATTGAGCCTGAGGAGCAGCGATTTTGATATTGGTTGGGTCAGGCACAGGAGGGGGCGAGCGGTGGCTGAAGGGTTATGTACCTTCATTAAGCTGTTTTTTATAAACTATTCTTAAACCATTCAAAAGGACACCAGACCAGGGCGACAGTGGAAGCCTTTCACTGCATTTTACTGTATTTTTCACTATAAAATACATGTGGCAATAAAAATCATTCCTCTAAATTGCTGAATAAATAGAACAACAAAAAGTAAATTTCGGAAATGGGGCAGTTCTGGTTCCAGGGGTATGATAGTGGAACCATTACTGAATCAACAGGGCTAATCGATGGAAACAAAAACCATCTCTGTACTGTAAACTGAATTCCCAATGTAAATTAGATCAATGGTTTGTAGAGGGTGTTTCTATTCAGTGAGGTACCGTATGCAGTTCAAGGAATATTTGAATACTTTGTGTTAACCAATAAAACTACACAAGAACTCATATTGTAGATAAAACAACTAAACAATCTCGATGTGCTGCCAGTGGAAGTGGTGGAAGCAGGTACAATTACAACATATAAAATGCATTTGGATGGGTATATGAATAGGAAGGGTTTGGAGGGATTTGGGCCAAAGTTGGCAAATAGGACTATGTCAGACTGGGATGGCTGGTCAATACGGACAAGTTGGACCGTAGGGTTTGTTTTCATGCTGTATGACTCTATGATTCTCTAAATTAAGCATTATTAACCTAGCCATAAGGTTACTGACTGTTATGCGCTCAGATATATTCCTTACCTCCTCACAAATTCTTTTCTAAGATAGAACAGTCTTAAAGTTACTTTAGTATGCAACAGTCCTCTGAAGAATTTAGCTCAGCTCCAACTATTCACAAGTAAAATTTTAATTTAACCTTTGTAAAATTACAGATTCCCCAGTCCCTTGTTCTGGTTGCTTTCAATATTTACACTAGTCTGTCTGCTGCTTTCTTTGACAGAAGACTCTGTGAGGATCACTGTAGACTTTTCCACTTGTTTCAAATTAGGCAGGCTTCTGCTCCTTCATAAAATTGAGACTGAGTTTAAGTCTTACCCACACAATTAATTTTGAATTTAGTTTTGCGCTGCTTACAGCACAGGCCTAACTATTATTTATCTCAGTTTGTGAGAACAGTGCACTGAGTGAGCTACAAATGATACAAGGATCAAACTGCAACTAACTCCCTCAGCAAACATTTAGATAAATATGGAGAATTTCATAAACCTCACCCATATCCAGGACTATTTATTCTAGGGTGTCCTTTAGGTTAATTATGCCTCATTTAAAATTTAGTTTTTGATCTGATTAAGTAAATGGGTTTTGCAAAATTTGAGTTTTCACTGAAAGTTTTTACACCAGTTGAGCTCTAACCACAAACATCTCTATGAAATGCTCCAATTGTCAGTATTGCAGATCTCATAAGTGGAAATTTTCTCTTCTCTGGAATTGGGAAGAAGGGTAAATAATGGGGTGTTGACCCTGGACAGAGACTCACCCCTCTCTTGCCACCTTAGAAATTAAATGCTGGGCCCAAAGATCCATTGGGAACGTTGCCAATTCTCACTTAATGAATTAATGGCCACAACTATCCACCTCCCAGATCTCCTACCTTCCCAGCAGGCAAAAAGGGTGGTTAGTTTCTCAACTCAAAAACCACAGTGATCTGTCTGGAGAAGAGGCAAACTTTCAATTGCCCTAATTGGGGGTGTGGATGGTAGTAATTGGAGGCATAGAGGGGGTCAAAAGGGTGTCCTGTAAAAAGTGAAATCTCTACTCTTGTCTCCAACTCCAATGAGCCCCTCACTAACTCCCCATGATATCTACCCTGCCACAATAAGCTAGAAAGTTTTTATTGAATTGATACAGGCCCTCACCAGTGGATGTAGGTTCCTATAAACTGCTGGCCTCTGTTTGAGTGGCAGCTTTTCACTACTGGGCAGTGAACGGTGAAAGGGTGAAATGCTCACCCTCTCTCTGCCTATCAACTTTCATTTGCAGGTCATAAGGTGAGTGAATCTTCTCCATTTTGGTCAGTCACATGCCAGGGTCTCCCAGGAATAGGGGAGGGGATGTTTGACATCTTTAGGAAATCTTTGCGGACACACCTAAGGTATTTCTGCTAACCTCCTGTGAGTCTCCAGCTATAACCGAGCTCTGAGCAGAGCAGTTGCTTCAAGAATGTGGTATCAGGATATGAATGACATGACCCGCCATGTTGAATTGGCTTTGTGTAATGAGCACCTTGATACTTGGCAGCATTTGGAGAGGACAGGACACCACTGTTGACCTTCCTTGTCACTACATTTGGAGGATCTTTCAAAGCCACAACAGGTGGCAATTCTTCAGTAATTTTAGGTGTCGGCTGTAGGCTGTCCAAGTCTCTGAAGCTTACACTGGGAATCGCTACCTCTCAGTAAATCATGACCTCAGGCTCAGCTTTGAGTTCTTGGTCTTTGGGGAGGCTACATTCAATTAGTCCTGATTCTTTGTGCGTATCTGGGATATTGATGTTCCATTTGTTCAATGAATTAATGTGGCTCAGTGGTTAGTACTACTGCCTCATGGCGCCAGGGTCCTGGTTTCGATTCCAGCCTCAGGTGACTGTCTGTTTGGAGTTTGCACATTCTCCCCATGTCTGTGTGGGTTTCCTCCGGGTGCTCCGGTTTCCTCCCACAATCCAAAGATGTTCAGGTTAGGTGGATTAACCATGCTAAATTGCCCTGTAGTGTCCAGGGATGTACAGGTGAGGTGGAATAGCCATGGGAAATGCAGTGATAGGAGTGGGAGGGATTGGGCCTAAGTGCAATGCTCTTTGGAGGGTCAGTGTGCATTTGATGAGCTGAATGGCCTCTTTCCACACCTTACGGATTCTATGATTTCCTAAAACACTTTGGACAATATAGAGAAATGGACAATAACTAGAGTTCCTTCAAATATAACTGCATTTCAACCAAATCAACGGAAGATTTTGCTTTATCTTTTCCTGTACAGTAGGGGTTGGAACTGCGGATAGCTGCTAATCCTTTTCTGACCATTGGAGGGCAGTCTTACTGATGTGTGTGGAGTGAGATGGTGTAGAGAGCATTACTGACTATTGTACTGTGCAGCTATTTATACTACTGAAGGCAACTTTTAAAATTAGACTGCATTTAGATATCAGAAAATGTTTTTACCCATTAGACAATTACTTTCAGTTTAAGAATAAATGAGAAAGAAAGGGAAGTTAGGAATCTGGGTCCTATGAAAATGTTTTTACTGTATGCTAGCTGTAAGCCCTATAGCAGTTGTTAAAACAGATGACAACAATCATAGAGCAGTCAACCCTAATGTGGTGACCATCATGATTGCTGTTAAACTGGATCCAAGATGCTGTTCATTTAACATCAATGTAATGCAACAGCAACTTATCTTTTTATCATGTCTTTGCAATTTATTAAAATGTCCCAAGTTGTTTCACAGGGGCATGATACTGCAAAGTATGACCCTAGGTCACAGAAGAAGACATTTGGCCAGAAGATCACAAACTTCTGCCTTTAAGAAGAAAAGAGTAATGAGTATAGATCTATAGGAAAGGCATTCCAGACTTTGGTGTCTAGGCAACTAAAATTGCAAATATCCAAGACAGAGGAACTAAGGAGCACAGATATCATTGAGGAGCCAGAGGGTTGTGTTTAGAATTATGTTGTTGATGTTGCTAAAAATAACGTCTCTCCCTTTTCTTTTTGAAGTGAGACATGTTCCTGAGGCAAATGGAACATCTTTCCCATTTGGATGCTCAAATCAAGTGCAATGTGAAGGTGCTGGTGTTGGACTGGGATGAACAAAGTTAAAGATCACACAACACCAAGTTACAGTTGAAAAGGGTGGTACTGAAAAAGCATGGCAGATCACACAGCATCCGAAGAGCAGGAGAGTCCTTTTGGGCATGGGCCCTTCATGAGGTATGTGGGGCAGTGGGGAAGGGGGCTAAGAGATAAATAGGAGGGTCAGGGTGGGGGAAGATAGCTGGAAAGGTGATAGGTAGATGTAGGTGGGATGGGGGGGGGGGGAGAGGATGATAGTGATAGGTCGTTTATGACACTTTGATCATTTACTATAAATTCTGTGTCCTATGATGCTGCCCTACTAGCTACCTGACAAAGAAGCAGTGTTCCGAAAGCTTGTACTTTCAAATAAACCAGTTGGACTATAACCTGGTGTTGTGTGGTTTTTAATCAAATCAAGTGTGGCCTAGGTATGAGGCACAGCTTCCTTTGCTTTCCCTAACACTGAAGGCTACCATCTGCTGTTTCAGTCTCCTTTGGCTTCACAATAGCAGAGGCTTGGAAGAAAGTACGTAAAAAGGAAATGTTTAGCTCAGGTGAATGTGGGTCCACTAAAAGCAACATCAGGAAAATTTATGATGGCAAATAGAAAAATGGCAGAGAAGCTCAATGGTTATTTTTGTGTCCATTTTTAACTGAGGAAAATGCAAGAAAGTTTCCAGAATTAGAGTTACAATTGATTAGGGAGAATGAGGACCTGAATGAAATTAGAATGCGTTAAAAGGTTGTACTGTTCCTTTGCATTAAAGCTCAGCGATCTGTAGTTCGGATTCTTCCTGTCTGGGGTCTAATGGTGCTATAGAAGGTTAAGGCTAAGGATGTGTTTAATTGTTGCACCTGGAATATGAAGGGGAGTCATTCACCTGTCAAGAGGAAGAAAGTACTTTCCAGCCTTAAAAAGGACAGGGTGGATGTTGCCTTATTACAAGAAGCTGAAAAATGTGTTACTGGAAAAGCGCAGCAGGTCAGGCAGCATCAAAGGAGCAGGAGAATCGCCGTTTCTGGCATAAGCCCTTCTTCAGGAATGAGGAGGGTGTGCCAAGCAGGCTAAGATAAAAGGTAGGGAGGAGGGGCTTGGAGGAGGGGCGTTGGGAATGCGATAGGTGGAATGAGGTTAAGGTGAGGGTGATAGGCCGGAGAGGGGTTGGGGGCGGAGAGGTCGGGTAAAAGATTGCAGGTCAAGAAGTTGGTGCTGAGTCCGAGGGTTGGGACTGAGAAAAGGTGGGGGGAGGGGAAATGAGGAAGGTGGAGAAATCTGCATTCATCCCTTGTGGTTGGAGGGTTCCTAAGCTGAAGATGAGGCGCTCTTCCTCCAGGCGTCATGTTGCCATGGTCTGGCGATGGAGGAGGCCAAGGACCTGCATGTCCTTGGTGGAGTGGGAGGGGGAGTTAAAGTGTTCAGCCACGGGGCGGTTGGGTTGGTTGGTCCGGGTGTCCCAGAGGTGTTCTCTGAAACGTTCCACAAGTAGGCTGCCTGTCTCCAATGTATTGGAGGCCACATCGGGTGCAGCGGGTGCAGTAACTGATATGTGTGGAGGTGCAGGTGAATTTGTGACGGATATGGAAGGATCCCTTGGAGCCTTGGAGGGAAGTGAGGGGGGAGGTGTGGGCGCAAATTTTGCATTTCTTGTGGTTGCAGGGGAAGGTGCCGGGAGTGGAGATTGGGTTGGTGGGGGTGTGTGGACCTGATGTGGGAGTTGCAGAGGGAGTGGTCTTTCCGGAATGCTGATAGAGGAGGGGAGGGAAATATATCCTTGGTGGTGCGGTCTGTTCAGAGGTGGTGGAAATGACAACGGATGATACGATGTATCTGGAGATTGGTGGGGTGGTAAGTGAAGATCAGTGGGGTTCTGTCCTGGTGGAGATTGGAGGAGCCAGGCTCAAGGGCGGAGGAACGGGAAGTGGAGGAGATGCAGTGGATAGCACCGTCAACCACATCTGAGGGGAAATTGCGGTCTTTGAAGAAGGAGGCCATCTGGGTTGTTTGGTGTTGGAATTGGTCCTCCTGGGAGCAGATGCGGTGGAGGTGAAGGAATTAGGAATATGGTATGGCATTTTTACAGGGGGCAGGGTGGGAGGAGATGTAATTTAGGTAGCTATGGGAGTCAGTCGGTTTATAAAAAACGCAGCAGGTCAGGCAGCATCCAAGGAGCAGGAGAATCGACGTTTCGGGCATGAGCATTCCTGAAGAAGGGCTCATGCCCGAAACGTCGATTCTCCTGCTCCTTGGATGCTGCCTAACCTGCTGCGCTTTTCCAGCAACACATTTTCAACTCTGATCTCCAGCATCTGCAATCCTCACTTTCTCCTAGAAGATTTATAATAAACGTCCGTGTTGAGTCGGTCGTCTGAGATAGAAATGGAGAGGTCTAGGAATGGGAGGGAGGAGTGTGAGATGTTCCAGGTAAATTTGAGTTCGGGGTGGAAGGTGTTAGTAAAGTGGATGAACTGTTCAACCTCCTCGTGGGAGCACGAGGTAGCACCAATACAGTCATCGATGTAGCAGAGGAGAAGGTAGGGGGTGGTGCCAGTGTAGCTGCGGAAGGTGGACTGTTCCACATATCCTACAAAGAGGCAGGCATAGCTGGGGCCCATGCGGGTGCCCATGGCTACTCCTTTGGTTTGGAGAAAGTGGGAGGATTGGAAAGAGAAGTTGTTCAGAGTGAGGACCAGTTCAGTCGAAGGAGGGTGTCAGTGGAAGGGTTCTGGTTGGTTCAGCAGGAAAGGAAGAAGCGGAGGGCTTTAAGGCCTTTGTGATGGGGGATGGAGGTGTATAGGGACTGGATGTCCATGGTGAAGATAAGGCGTTAGGGGCCAGGGAAGCGAAAATCATTATTACAAGAAACACACTTGGATGATACAGAGCATTTGAAGCTGCAACAGAATGGGTATGACTGGGTTTATTTTTCATCTTTCAAGACGAGGAGTAGCAGGGTGGCCATTTTAGTTAGAAAGAATCTCCCATTTAAGTTTTTAGAGTGCATTAAAGGCATACACGAGAGATTTGTAAACCTTAAAGCTTTGATACATGGGGAAGAATACAGGATATTAAATGTTTACTGTACCAGGTCCACCCCCTTAAATTCTTGACATACGCACTGTCTAGACTGGTTAACCTTGTATCTCAACACATTATCATAGGAGGGGATTTCAATTGTCTCATAGACCCTACGGTAGACAGATTGCCCAAAGGCCCACCGATATCTTCTTTGCGATCTAAACAATTAAGGGATTTGTGTGCTGATTTAGAGTTGGTCGATGTTTGGAGGCACCTTCACCCTACTGGCAGGGACTTTACATTCTTTTTGTGCTCACATAAATGCCATATCAGGATTGACCTTTTTCTGACCCCTGCAGCACATCTGGGCTTGGTGGCATCATGTACAATTGGCAATATCACGATTTCCAATCACGCCCCAGTGTATTTAATGGTTAAGAGTAAGGATACAATGGTGGGCTCAAGGCACTGGTGACTGGACCCCTCCACCCTCAAGGATAGCAAGTTTATTGAATTCTTTTCTACTGAGTTCAGGGCTTTTTTAGATATTAACTCAGGCTCGGCCAGTAGCCCATACATTATCTGGGAAACAGCTAAAACCTGTGCGGGGGTTGGTTATTTCCTATTCAGCCAGTAAGAAGCGACAGATGGGTGAGCAGCAATGCTAGCTCGAGATGCGTCTGAAAGTAGCTGAAAAGGCATATTTTGACCAGTCCCTCTCTGGTTAAACTGCTGAGGATCACGGCGCTTCGGTCTATGCTGAACTCCATGTTCACGCGTAGGTTAAATCAACTAGGAGAAAGTGAGGACTGCAGATGTTGGAGATCAGAGTCAAGAGTGTGCTGCTGGAAAAGCACAGCGGGTCAGGCAGTATCCAAGGAACAGGAGAATCAACATTTTGGGCAAGAGTCCTTCATCAGGAATGAGACTTGTGAGCTGAGGAGGTAGAGCAGATTTGCAACAGGACCGACGCCTTGCAATGGAAGATTCTCCACAGGGTCCATCCCGCCCCAGACCGCCTCACTAAATTTAAAGCTGAAACATCTCCAATGTGTCCTGAATGTAAAGTGAGCATGGTCATGCTCACTCATTGTCTTTGTCCCTGCCACAGACTGTGGGCATCCTGGAGCACTGTGCTAGGTAAAATAGAGAAGGCCATGGGGACGGAGGTGGAGATGGACCTGGTATCTCTTCTTCTTGGCTTTGTTAATTCACTTTCATTAGACGCACACAAAAAAGGCTTTTCAGTATCCTCATTTTTTGTGTAAGAAAGAACATTTTTTAGGGCGGGCGTTGGAAAATCCTCCTGGGGCTGGTGAGCTGGCATAAGCTAGTCGTGGAGCACATCCCCTTTGATTTTCTGACAAGTATGGTGCGCCATAAAATGAAGAATTTCTATAAGATGTGTCGGCCCTTTTTGGACTACTTGGGTACAGATTTGTCTGCCATACTAATAAGAGCCTTTATATAGCCATGACAATACTGTGAAATGAATCTGAAATCCAGAGGGGAGGAACTACGAACATATGAATATATATAAATGTATGTGCTCGATGACTGAGGGCTATTGCTTTGTTTTGATGACCTGTGTTTTGGTTATTATCATTATTATTGTTGTTAAGATTTTTTTTAGCTTGGTTATTAGTGATTATTTATTTATGTAATTAGTGGGTTTGTTTTTTTAACATTGGTTTGAATTGTTGGCTTTGTATTTGTTATAATATTCAAAAGAAAAAAATTCCTTTTTTAAAATAAAAATATATTTAGCAATAAAAGGTTGGACTGGAGAAGTTAATGGGGTTGGAAGTTGGTAGTCCCCAGGATCTAATAGTCTCCAGCCCTGAGTGTTGAACGATTTGATTTAATTTGATTTGATTTATTCTTGTTACATGTACCTAGGTACAGTGAAAAGTTTGTTTTGTGTGCAGTCCAGGCAGATCATACCATACAAAGTGCATTAGGGTAATAGAACAGAGCAAAGAATACACTGTTGCGAGAAAGATTAACATTAAATTTTACATTTGACAGATCCATTCAGAAGTCTAATAACAGCAGGGGAAAAGCTATTCTTATATCTGGTGAAACGTGCGTTTAAGCTTTTATATCTTCTGCCTGATGGAAGAAATTGGAAGAGGTTATGCACTTAGTGGTTAGGTCCTAGGGTTTGTTGCTGAACAAAGAGATCTTGGAGTGCAGGTTCATAGCTCCTTGAAAGTAGAGTCACAGGTAGATAGGATCGTGAAGAAGGCGTTTGGTATGCTTCCCTTTATTGGTCAGAGTATTGAGTATAGGAGTTAGGAGGTCGTGTTGCTGTACAGGACATTGGTTAGGCCACTTTTGGAATATTGCATGTAATTCTGGGCTATCAGAAGGATGTTGTGAAACTTGAAAGGGTTCAGAAAAGATTGACAAAGATGTTGCCAGAGTTGGAGGATTTCAGCTATAGGGAGAGATTGAATAGGCTTGGACTATTTTCCCCGGAGCATCGGAAGCTGAGGGGTGACCTCATAGAGGTTTATAAAATCATGAGGGGCATGGATAGGGTAAATAGACAAGGTCTTTTCCCTAGGATAGGGGACTCCAGAACTAAACAGCATAGGTTTAGGGTGAGAGGGGAAAGATATAAAAGAGACATAAGGGCAACATTTTCATGCAGATGGTGGTGGGTGTATGGAATGGGCTGCCAGATGAAGTGGTGAAGGCTATAACAATCACAACATTTAAAAGGCATTTGGATGGGTATATGAATAGGACGGGTTTGGAGGGATATGGGCCGGGTGCTGGTAGGTGGGACTAGGTTGGGTTGGGATATCTGATCAGCATTGATGAGTTGGACCGAAGGGTCTGTTTTCGTGCTGTACATCTCTCTGACTATAACTGGGGTGGGAGGCATCTTTAA
This sequence comes from Hemiscyllium ocellatum, assembly GCF_020745735.1. Classification (NCBI taxonomy): domain Eukaryota; kingdom Metazoa; phylum Chordata; class Chondrichthyes; order Orectolobiformes; family Hemiscylliidae; genus Hemiscyllium; species Hemiscyllium ocellatum. Next base: position 31,029,934 of record NC_083436.1, on the reverse strand, counting down.
TGTTGTTGGCTGCCTGCCCAAGGCATTGAGAAGTATGGATCAAGTTGGAAGGTTGACTTACGTGATGGACTGGCCTGTGTTCATAACTCTCTTGTGGTCCTCGGCAGAGCAGTTGCCATACTATGCCATGATGCACCCAGATAGAATGCTTTCTATGGTGTATTTATAAAAATTGGTAAGTGATAATTGATGCATTTATCATCATCTTGTAAATTCCATAGATTCTGGAAATGATTCTTGCAATTTTCGATGCTTACAAATGTCAATGCACAATTTTTAAAAAGAACAAGGGGAAATAACACAGGGAAGTGCAGACCTCTCTAACTTAAATAGCAATGAAAGTAGTAGTCTGGGTTAGTTCGCTCAATTGGATGGATAGCTGGTTGCAAAGCACAGTGCTGCCAAAAGCGCAGGTACAATTTGCATTGAGAATGAGAGAGGAGTTTCCATAGCTTAGAGCCAAGGCAGCTGACTGCATAGTTGCCTAATGGTGGAACAAAGCCAATCAAGAAAGTTGATGAGGCCAGAATTGGAGAAGTGTAGACATCTTGCAGGATTGTATGAATAGAGTAGGTTACAGATATAGGAGGATGGGGGGATGGGGGGAGTGGATTTGAAAGCAAGGATGAAAATTTTCAAAATTCAGGTGACAATCCAATGATGAATGAAAGGATACATTGAGGCAAGGCAGCATTATCCTAAGAAAGTAACCAACTGGAAACGTTTGAAGGAGTAAACATTAATCACAAGTAAGCACTGAAATAAAAGACACATCTGGAATGAAATAGGCTAGGAACCTCATTGGAGCTCCTCCTTCAGTCAAGGTCAGCAGAGAAATACAAAGTGGCTCTGAAGACATTGTGATGACAGTAAATGAAAATTAGGGAAAAATATGCAAAAATCTGGAGTTGCAAAATTGAGATAAGAGCAATAAGCATAAAAGTGTTATAATGCAGGAGGCCATTCAGTCCACCACTCTGCTCTGTCTCTCCAGTGAGCATCATAACTTAGTGCTGTTCTTCTCCCTTTCCCTCATATCCTTATACATAGGTTCAAAAGTGCATTTGATGATTACTTAAATAGATCCAATCTTCATCATATTTCCAGGCACTGCATTCCTGATCTGAACTAGTCGTTGTGTGAAGAAAGTTCTTTTTCACATCACGTTTGTTTCTTTGGCAAATCACTTCAACTATGCACCTTGATCCTTTTATGACTGGGAACAGTTTCTCCCTATCTACTCAATCCAATCCCCTAATGATTTTGAATACTGCTATCAGATGCCCTCTTAGTTTTCTTCTCTCCAAGGATAATAGTCCCAATCTTTTGAATCTTTTCTCATAACTGAAGTTTCTCATCCCCGGAACCATTGTTGTCATTAGTTTCTGCATTCTCTCCAATACATTCACATCCCAGCTATTGTGTGACACCCAGAACTGTACACAATATTCTAAATGAGGTCTAAAATCTTATGTATCTGCTTGCTCTTGTAGTCTGTGCCCCTATTAATAAATCTTGGTATATTGGGTATTTCACTAACTGTTCTCTCCACCTACTCTGCTACATTCAATGATCTGTGCATATGTACACCCAGGTCTCTCTGCTCCTTCATTTGCTTTAGCGTCTTTGTTTTATAACGTCTGTCCATGTTATTTCTACCAAAGTGCATCGTCTCACACTTGGACTTCATCTGCCATCTATCCATTCACTTCACCAACTTGGGTCTATGCCCTTTAGAGTTTTTACACTGTTCTTATCACAGTTTACAATTCTATGTCTACCCAGTGCCTGGTCAACTGTAAGGTCCAACAATCTCTCCAGCACTTCCTCCTTATCAATTTTGAATCCTTCTAGTGACAGAGTTTCTTCCTTTGTCACCATGGTTAGGATAGCATCTATGTCCTGGATAAAGACAAGTATTCATTTAATATCTCAGCATGACCCTGCCTCTGTATGTAAATCCCCTCAATGATGTCTAATTATCCCTACTATTTGACCATTCTTGTACTATTTATATGCCTATAGAAGGCTTTTGGCTTCCTGTCTATGTTGGCTGGCAGTCTTTACTCATAATCCCTCTTTGTTCTGTAATGTGCATTTTCATCTCCCCTCTTATGTTCTCGCCTTTGTTCTCAATTGTTTATCCTACCTTAATATCTGTTCACACATTTTTCTATCCATCTCTTTGTCATTTCTGGAGCTCTGGATTTCTTTGTCTTATCATTCCTTTTGTGGGAATATACTGTACCTGAATCATCTTCTTTTTGAATGTAGCCCATTGATCAGTTACTGTTTATCATGCCTATCTCTTATCAACGTCTATCTGGCTCAGCTCCATTCCTGCCCCATTGGCATCGTCTCCATCAATTGAGTTTTCTTACCCTGGATTGACCATTGTCATTCTTCTAAACCTCACAATACAATGAAAACTGTCTTCCAAATTTTTACCCACTGACACCAGATGTTGTTGATGTGGTTGTGGGTTTCTCCTAATTAGATCTGGATAATGTTGCTATCTTTCTACAATTTCCCCATAGATTTATCCATCTGTATTCTTCCTACTAGTTTATGGAATATGGACCACGTTGAACAAGGTATGCTGTTATGAAGTTGAAAGTGTGTATTGTGCCTTTAAGAGAGAGTGAGAGCTGTTTTGCATTGAGAGCTTGCAGGCACCCTTCATGTGACTGACTAGAAGTCTCAGCGTGTACTGGAAAATTGAAAATATGTAACATTTGGCTCTCAAACAAACACCTGAGTTTTGGTTTCTATGTTTACAACAATTCAAATTGAACAAATCAGTTTAAATTATGCCCCAGGATACTAAAAACCAATCACTTATGAATTTATTGTTTTGCCAACATCGAACCAATGAGATGATTGAAAGGTGGGGGTATAAAGCAGCAGACATTTTGACAGATAGAGAGAGTAACTGCCATTCAAGACACTCTCTGTCAAAGATGCCTTTTTCATATAAAACATCTTTGCAGCAAAAGACTGAAAACAATCCAGGGAAGTCTGTTACTGAAAGAAAGACAAACACCGACAATGACAGCCATTGGGTGGTTTGAAATTAAGTGGATAAAATTTTAATATGGGCTTTTATTAGAACGGTATATTGTTATTCATTTGGGGGTAGTCAACAAATCTTTAAGAGAAAGCAGGCTTACAGTTGTAAATAGTTGTTGTTTAATGTTCACTTTTAGAGTTAAAGAATAAATTGATATTTTTTCGTTAAACAGTGGAATTTGGGAGTTGTCTGTTACTCATACAAGGCAAGGTGAGCTTTTCTGGATATTTGGTTTAATTAACAGAAGGGTTCACCACCATGTCATAATAATGCACTTGATTCTGCCCTTGAAGTCCTTGGAACATCTCCTTCTATCAGCACCACAATACTCTCCAAAACCAAGCTGCCACCCCTCCTCCTTTAAAGGCAAAATACTGTGGATACTGGAAATCTGAAACAGAGACACAGAATGTTCAAGAAACTGAACAGGCCTGGCAGCACCTGTAGAGAGAGAAACGGGTTAACATTTTGGGGAGATTCATACTGGACTTGTAACTTTAACTCCAGTGCGTCTCTCTACAGATGCTGCCAAATTGCGGAGTTTCTCCAGCATTCTCTGTGGTTGTTCCACACTTCTGCCTTTTCTCTTTTTTCTATTTAATCAGAACACTTTGTAGGAATATTTAACACACAGTCTTGCTCTTTCTTGATCCAAGTATCTGTAATTGCCACGATATCATACTTCCACAAGGCAATCTGTATTAGTAACACCGTAATCTTATTGACTACATTCTATATATTTCTATACATTTGCAGTAACCATGATTTAGATTTTATTACCATCTCCCTTACCCTAAATTTACTTATCAAACTCTATGCTAGTGATACCTGTGTCTCCTGGTATTCTTCTCTGATTTTCTCCCTTGGTTCCAAACCTCTGCCAAGTTAGTTTAAAGCCTTCCCAACAGCATTATTGAAAGGAACACAGAGAGCTCAGTTCCAGTTCTGTTCAGGTGCAACCTGTCCAGTTTGTTCAGATGCCATCTTCTACGGAGCCCCTCCCAGTATCTCAGGAACTTAAAGCTTTCCCTCCTGCACCATGTTTCCAGCCATTACTTATAGAGTCATAGAATTAAAGACCGTTCAGTCCAAGATGTCCAAGCTGATCAGACATCCTAAACTGACCTAGTCCCATTTGCCAGCAATTGGTCCATATCTCTCTGAACCCTTTCTATTCGTATACCTATCCAGGTGCCTTTTAAGTGTTGTAATTGCACCCATTGCCACACCTCCTCTGGCATCATGGTTCATATACGCACCACTCTTTGCATGAAAATATTGCCCCTCAGATCCCTTTTAAATCTGTCCTGTTTCACCTTAAACCTATGCCCTCTAGTTTTGTACTCTCCTACCCTGGAAAAGAGACATTGGCTGTTTCATAGTAGGCCATTTGGCCCATTGAGGCTGCTCCACCATTCATTAAGATCATAACTGATCTATCCATTATCTCAGCTTCACCTACCTATATTATTCCCATAACCCTTCATTCCCCTACCATGCAAAAACCCATCCAGCTGTGTCTTGAATATATTTAATGCATCTGCCTCTACACTTCCTTGGGCAGGGAATTTCAGAGATTCACTACTCTCTGTGAAAAGAAGTTCCTCCTCATCTCTGTCCCAAATCTACTCCCCCTAATGTTGAGGCCATGTCTCCATGCCCCTCATGATTTTATAAACATTTATAAAGTCAGCCCTCAGCTTCCAACACTCCAGGGGGAAATAAAACAGCTATTCAGCCTCTCTTATAGTTCAAACACTCCAATTCCGGCAAGATTAGATTACTAGATTAGTGTGGAAACAGGCCCTTCAGCCCAACAAGTCCACACTGACCTGCTGAAGTGCAACCCATCCAGACCCATTCTCCTACATGTAACACTACAGGCAATTTAGCATGGCCAATTCACCTAATCTGCACATTTTTGGACAGTGGGAGGAAACCGGAGGACCGGAGGAAACCCACGCAGACACAGAGAGAATGTGCAATCTCCACACAGTCAGTTGCCTGAGGCAGGAATTGAACCTGGGTCTCTGGGGCAGCAATGCTAACCACTGTGCCACCATGCCGCCCACAAAGATTCTTGTAAATCTTTTGAAAACTCTTTCAAGTTTAACATCTTTCCCATAGCAGGGAGACCAGAATTGAACGCATTATTCTAAAAGTTGCCTCACCAATATCCAGTACAGCCTCAACATGATGTCTTAACACCTCTACTCAATGCACTGACCAATGAAGGCCAGCAGGTCAGTTAGACTCGAAACGTCAGCTCTTTTCTCTCCTTACAGATGCTGCCAGACCTGCTGAGATTTTCCAGCATTTTCTCTTTTGGTTTCAGATTCCAGCATCCGCAGTAATTTGCTTTTATGCTAAAAACCTTCTTCACCACACTGTCTACCTACACTTCCACTGTCAAGAAACTATGCATCTGCAACCCTAGATCGTGTCTCGCTATTTTTGTACTGACTTGCATGTAACATGGGGGGAGTCTGGAAATTATTATATTTGAGGTCTTCCTTGCTAATTTTCAATCTAGTCCTAAATTCAGCTTGCAGGATCACAATCTCCTTCCTGCTTAAGTCATTGTTACCAATGAAGCGAGAGTCTCTGGCTGTTCATCCTCCCCCAGAGGATACCCTGCACCAAAGTTTCCTCTAAGCTGTGCAGTCACACGGCTCCTGGAAAGAGCCATACACAGCAATTAGCACGCAAACACACAGCTTCCATTTCCAGTAGCTGCTATTGCTCATGTGCTTCAGAGGTTCATGCATTGCCAAGAAACATTAAAGGGAATGTTGTCCTACAGTCGCTCTGAGACATGCCAGTCTCGGGCACCAAGGAGGCATTCTGTAGATATACCAATGGCCACAGAAGGCCTGTGTATTCACCTATCGATTTCCCTGTCACTGTTCTTCATTCATTCTTTCTTCCCTCCTGTACAACAGTGGTATCACAAAGGTGGCTCTGACTGTACTCCCTTGAAGAACCAGCACCTCATCAGCTTCCAAAAACAGAAAGCTGATTGGTGAGCGGGACCCCAGGGAACTCGATGTTTGTGTTGGGTTGCCTCGTGGTCACCCATTCTCCTTCTGCCTCCATGCCCTGAAGCTGCAATGTGATCACCTCTTGGAGCTGCTGCTGGCTGTGGACTGCTCACAGATGACAAAGTTGGATACAATAAAATGCTGTTTGTCGCTGAGAGCATAAAAAAAACCATGTCCTTGAAGTGCTGACCGCTGCAACTTACAAGGACAGACTGAGGGATCTGGGAGTACACATCTGCAAATCGCTGAAAATAGTGATACAGGTTAATAAGGTCATTCAAAAAGCAAACTGAGCACTCGGGTTTATTTCCAGAGGAATAGGGCTGAACAGTACAGAAGTTATGTTCATCTTGTATTGATCTTTTGTCGGGCCAAATGTGGTGGACGTATGCAGTACAATTGCCAGAGTATCCCAAGGATATAAAGATGATGGAGAGAGTGAAAAATAGATTTACAAGGATGATACCAGAGCTTTTGATTAGATCCATCAGGAAAGGATAAACACACTTCACCACCTTTTTCTTGAAAAAGGCTGAAAGTTGAAGGTCCTTGACATCATGAAAGATTTTCCATAAAGAGTTCACAGAGAGGATGTTTCCACTGTGGGGACAAGCAATTTACAGGCCATAAATATAGGTGGAATTTTCTCATATTATAGGGAGAGGTGAATACACTAGCTAGTGACTGACACACCACCTCTATCACGGAGAAAACCCCATCTAGTTCCAACACCAATATCTGACAGTAGAATGTAGGCAGCTTTATCTGCAAATCAGAGGTCTTGACACTGTCACCCTGAGTCCCAGAAGTTGCTGGCAAATCAGAAGGGCAGCACAATGGTTCCGTGGTTCCCACTGGCACCAGGGACCTGGATTCGATTCCAACCTTGAGCGACTGTGTGGAGTTTGCACATTCTCCCCATGTCTGTGCGGACTTCCTCTGAATGCTCCGGTTTCCACCCACAGTCCAAAGATGTGCAGGTTAGGTGAAATGGCCATGCTAAATTGCCCATAGTGTTCAGGGATGTGTACATTAGGTGCATTAGTCAGGGGTAAATATAGGATAATAGGGTAACGGAATGGGTCTGGATGGGTTACTCTTTGGATGGCCGGTGTGAGCTGAGGGACCTGCTTCCACACTTTAAGGATTCTATGATGTTACCCCACTAGCTCCACAATCAAATGGCTACCTCTGCCATTTCCACCACTTCCAGTAGAACACCAGAACCAAATGCACCCTCTTCTCTTGGTCCAGTGTGGGAGAAACAGCTGAAGCTCAGTGGTGAAGTGAGAGTGACTGCCTATGACATCAAGGCAGTATTTAGCCAAGTATGACATCAAGCAGCCCAGAGAAAAACTGGGGACATTGGAAAACATGGGAAAAATCTCATCTGGTGGAAGTCATACCTGGCACCGCGCAAGGTGATGGCTGTGATTCCAGAAGTTCCTCAGAGGAGTGTCCTAGGTCCAATCATCTTCAAATACTTCATCAACGACCTTCCCTTTGTCATAAGGTCAGAGTGGGCATACTGGCTTACAATTGCATAATGCTTCACACTTTTTGACTTATCTGAAACCAAAATAGTCTGTGTTCACATTTCAGCAAAGCCTGTACAACATGTAGACTTGGGTTAATAAGTAGCATGTAATGCCACATAAGGTCCAGGCTTACTATCTCCCCTTGACTTTCAATGGCATTACCATTGCAGAATGCCTTATGATCAAAATCTGACTTTAGGCTTAGCCAGAAACTGAACTGGATCAGCTAAATGAATATTGAGGCTAAAGAGTAGGTTGGAGGCTCAGAATTCTGTGGCAGGTAATTCACCTCTTGACTCTCCACAGGCCTTTTGTAGTCAGCCTATTATGATGCATTATGACACACCTCTGGAGCAGGTGAGACTTAAACCCAGGCATTCTAGCCCAGAGGTAGGTAAACTGCCACTTTTCCTTCAGGACTTATTTTCCTGAGAAGCGAAGAAGACAGCCACAACTGTGGAGCAGCATTGGAATAGAATCAAGGAAGAGCAAAATGTCAATCCAATAATGACAATTCTTTGCAGAAGATCCAAGGCCTATTTTTCCATTTCTTCTTATTGCAGGAATGTGCCCAGTAGCTCAAAAAGTTATTACCTTCAATGAATTTTGATGGTTATGCCACCATCAATACCTTTGATTCACACACCATCCTCTTAATGTTCATGTTTTTACCAAATACATCCTACTGTTGAACCCGATTCACTCTCCCCTTTAATCCATGACCCAGCAATGATTTTAATAGCCCCATTCAGAAGCTGCAAATATCAAGCTGACAATCTTCCCTTTTCCAAAGAAGACAATAACTTGCAATTGTATATTACCTTTAACATAATAAAAAACTATTTCAAGGTGTTTCTCAAGAGTGAATATGAAACAACCTTAAACACAAATTCTACTTCTTTAAGCTAATAGCACCTCAGATTAAGTCATTTTTGTGTGTTGGTGGAATGGGAAAGTTCCTAATTGTTTTTCAGTTTATAATGAGAATTAGCTTGCTCCTGTAAGAAATAGATGGTTGAGCAATATGGCATTTAAAGAGGAACAAGCTCTACTGGTAGATTTATTAGAACAGGAAGTGGTGGAGGCTGGTACAATTGCAACATTTAACAGGCATTTGGATGAGTATGAATAGGAAGGGTTTGGAGGGATATGGGCCGGGTGCTGGCAGGTGGGACTAGGTTGGGTTGGGATATCTAGGCAAAAGTGAGGACTGCAGATGCTGGAAACCAGAGTTTAGATCAGAGTGGTGCTGGAAAAGCACAGTAGGTCAGGCAGCATCTGAGGAGCAGGAAAATCGACGTTTCAGGCAAAAGCACTTCATCAGGAATAGAGGAAATGGGATATCTGGTCGGCATGGACGGGTTGCACCGAAGGGTCTGTTTCCATGCTGTACATCTCTATGACTCTAAATGGACTCCAGCGATCTTTTTCAATTCAATAGAAAATCAGGAATTAGTTAATGGTTTTTAAGATAAGGAACAGTCAGCTCCCATTGAATGTTCTTCAATTATTACTCAACTGAAATGCCTAATACCCCAAATCATTATTGTTGTTCAATATAGTTTTTCAAGAGCCTTATCACATATTTCTTCAAGTTTGACTATGACATTCTCAAATTCTCTTTGAGAAACTTATTGTTGGGCTCAAACTCTGTATATTGACCAGTCCACTCTCACTAGCTATCCCTCCTTTCAGATACAGAATGTTATGTCTAAGTAGCTTAAATTCAGGAGTAAAAGTTTCAAAATTTAAGAATTTGGATTTCTTAAATAAAAACATGTTCTCTCAGTGTTCTCATACCTATTGGTTTATAAACAATCAAAATGTCAGAATCAGAATGTATCATATACAGGAAAGTGTGACAGCACAGTAATACAGCTAGAAATGATGCAGTGAAAAGTTTCATCTGATCCAGCTCTGCAGTGTACGGTGAAACAAAACCACCCACACTAAAATAATCACGCTAGCATTATCAGAAACAGAAACTCACAACTCTACAAACATTAGATCCAATCAAATTGTTAAACTTAACTTCCAAGAGCAGGTGGGATTTTGTCTCAAGAACATAAAGGAAAATAACAACCTCTTTGGTAACTATGTCATATTTGGTGAAACAGCAGCTCAGTGTGCCTTGTCACAGAGCTATCGAGTCATGCGACATGAAAACAGATCTTTCGGTCTAACTAGTCCATGTGAACTATGTTCTCAAATCAAACTAGTCCCATTGCCTGTGTTTGACCCATATCCCTCCAAACATTTCCGATTCATGTACTTGTCCAAATGTTTTTTAAATGTTGTAACTGTACCTGCATCCACCATTTCGTTCATTCCATACATGAACAACTCGCTGAGAAAAAAAAGGGAAAAGGTCTTTGCTATTCACCTTATCTATACCCCTCATGATTTTATAAACCTCTAAAAGGTCATCCCTCAACCTCCAGTGAAAAGAGTCCCAGTTTATCCAGCCTATCATTATCCTACATGTGACACAAATTTCAAATAATTACGTACCTGAGGCCCTAGGCACTTTGTTCTACAACACTATTCAGGGCCCTATCATTAATTATATAAGTCCTGCTCTTGTCTTCTGTGGTTTGGAGGGAGGAGAAGCATCCAAGTTGTTTTTCAATTCATAATGTGAATTAAATTGCTTCAAAGAGAAATGGATAGATGTAGCAATACAGCATTTAAACAGGAACATGCTCCACTGATAGATTTATTAGAACAAATGGACTCTACTGATTTCTTCAATCCAATAAAAGTTCAGGAATTAGTTATGGTTTTGAAGATAAAGAATAATCAGCTCTCGATCAATATTCAAAGGCTGAAGTAAGAGCCGATGTAATGGTTATATGCTTTGTTATACAGAGAGGGAGGTTTTTATCCTCTCAAATTCCCTTGTCTTTAATTTAATTCTTTGTTTACGAAAAAAAAATTGAAATATACAAAATCTTTTCTTGTTTCCCTTAGGTTGAAAATGAATAAAAGTCTTTAAATCTCAATTGATTCATTATTCAATTAAAATCTCATATTTGAACACCCATGAAATACACTCCCCAGCGGACAGTGCTCTTTGATAGCCAACAGAACGGAGATTTTATTTTTGAGGGACGATAAGTCCATAACAAAATAAAATCTCAAGCCTCCAACCAGCTAAAGATGTGAGCTGGAGTGGCAGACAACAAACTGTTCTATGCATTTTATATTATTTAATCAAATCCTGTATTATTTATTTTGGGAAGGTCAATTGCATTCCATGGACCTCTCCCTTAAATGGCAAAATAATTAGTAGCATGGCAGAGAAAAAAAAATTGTTTATGCAGGAGTGGTTAGAATGGAATGCACTGTCTGAGAATGTGGCAGAGACAGATTTAGTTGGGAATTGGATATGCATCAGAAGGAATTTTTAAAAATCAAGGCTGTAGGTGAAAATGGCCATTGGAATTAGCTGAATTGTTACTGAGATTCAGTGTATACAAGATGGACTGGAAGTCCTCCTTCTGTGCTGTAACGTGTGTGACGTTTCACGAGCAAGGCTGATAGAATTGCAGAGCCCCTATAGTGTGGAAGCAGGCCATTCAGTCCATCGAGTCCACCCTCCAAAGAGCATCCCACCTCAACCACACCTTACATTTCCCATGGCTAATCCGCCTAGCCTGCAGACTATGGGTAATTTCTCATCTTTGGACTGTGGGAGGAAACCAGAGCACCCTGGAGAAAACCCACAGAGACAATTTGCAAACATCCACACAACTGTGAGGCAGCAGTGCTAACCATTGAGCCACTCTGCTGCCCATGATGGTGATGGTGGATGAACCACGCCTTTACAAGACATTGTGTATCATGGGTCCAAGTATTGACCGCCAAGTACAAACTATCATTTGTTTTGTCCCTCAATAATGGCTCATTTTCTAACCCAAATCTTATGTGGTTTTAAAAGAAAATGATTGAGAGGGAGCTATGCACATCAGAGTGATGGAGTTTAGAGATCTGATAGTGAGTGTCACTTCACCACGTTGAAAATCACACAACACCAGGTTTTAGTCCAACGGGTTTAATTGGAAGCACTAGCTTTCAGAGCAAAGGAGTAGTGCCCCGAAAGCTAGTGCTTCCAATTAAACCTGTTAGACTATAACCTGGTATTGTGTGATGTTTAATTTTGTACACCCCAGTCCAACACCGGCATCTCCAAATCATCACTTTACCATGGTTTCCTTTCTTTTGGAGATTCTTGTTAAATTGAGGATTGCACTTGAAGAATTGTATTTTAAGGAAGATGAAGATTTTATCTGGCTTCTTGGTGATGGTTATTGCCTTCAGAGCTTCTTGAGGGAGAATATTGTAACTACAGTACTTAACTGACTGCCATAAACTGGCTGTGAAGGTGGTTGTGGTGCAATGATAGTGTGCTGAAAATGTGTTGCTGGTTAAAGCGCGGCAGGTCAGGCAGCATCCAAGGAACAGGAAATTCGATGTTTCGGGCATAAGCCCTTCATCAGGAATCAGCCCTCATTCCTGATGAAGGGCTTATGCCCGAAACGTCGAATTTCCTGTTCCTTGGATGCTGCCTGACCTGCTGCGCTTTAACCAGCAACACATTTTCAGCTCTGATCTCCAGCATCTGCAGACCTCACTTTTTACCTGCAGTGATAGTGTCCCTACCTCTGACCCAGGAGGCCCAGGATCAAATCCCAACTGCTCCAGTGCTGTTTTATAGCATGTCTGAACAAGTTAATGAAGGATTAACAAATGCTATGAGGGCACTTGTGTTGCATTGGCAATGAGCTGAAAATGTGTTGCTGGAAAAGCGCAGCAGGTCAGGCAGCATCCAAAGAGCAGGAGAATTGACGTTTCGGGCATGAAGGGCTCATGCCCGAAATGTCGATTCTCCTACTCCTTGGATGCTGCTTGACCTGCTGCGCTTTTCCAGCAACACATTTTCAGCTCTGATCTCCAGCATCTGCAGTCCTCACTTTCTCCTTGCATTGGCAATGTCCCTACTTCTGGATCTTAAGATCTAGGTTGAAGTCCCACCTGATCCAAAGGTGTGCAATAGCATCTCTGAGCAGACTGATGAGGAAAATATCTGCAACTATTGAACAAAGTACGAGTTCTCAAGTTTAAGAGGCGGGGACTCGGGGGGTGGGGGGAATTGGCATTAAATTTCCCAGCAGCTCTACCAAAGTGTCAAAGTCAAGAAGCGGGAATGCAATTAAAAATGTCAGTGCAAAGTAGTAGGGACTTATACTGCTTGGAAATCTGAATCTCTACTAATGCTATTAGACATCTCGAGGTACTCAGTAAAATCAAAGGAGCTGGAGGCTTTTGCTTATAATTGTCCAAAATAGGACAAGATTAAAATATGTAAATCCGGTTTACGGGTAATGTGGTTTAAACGGAATCAGATTTATTCAGATTATTAGTGAGCACAGATAATGATATTACACCGAGAGCCACCATGTCCCTGGTTTAAGAGCGTCCCGGGGAAATCATTCGCTTCAGTGGCTCAGTCAGCAGCTGCTGCAAGGGTTCGCTTAACCTTTGTGTCTTTGATGGCCTTTGTTGAGCGGCTGTGGGCACAGATGTCGCCGCGATCCACTTTCCATCATGTGGAGATAATAAAATTAAAAGGAACCAGAATTCCACCCCACACCTTTCTATCAAAAACAAAATCCGACTTTTTCAAAGAGCGCCAAAGCACATCATGTGTCGTGACTTGGCTTTTTTCTGGAAATGAAGACCCGTCTCCGTCAAGGACCCCTTGAGGCAAGAGGGTGGGGTGGGGGGAACCATAAATGTTAATCCCGTCATAAAACGGAGAGTTTTCCTTTCTTTTCCTCCGAGGGGAGGGGAAAAGGGGAGTCGGCTGGGCAGATTGTTACCAGAACACGCCTCAGTCCTGTGAGGACCCACTGAACCGTAGTGTGGCTTGAATTGTAGATTAAAAGGTCGTCCAAAGGCGCATTGATCAAAAACTGAGGGGTGGAATTCTCTGACGCTCTTAAATGTATAAACTTTCAGACAATGCGTCTCTTTTTGTTAGGGGGAGGGGAGGGGCGCGCTGATGAACGCCTTAACCCTTTAAACACCCTGTAAAATGATCAGATATTTCCTTTATTTTTGCCTTGATGCATCCAAAGTTAATTAGCATTTCATAAATTCCTTTGGTAGCCAGGGTAATCTCGCCTTGGAGGCATCTCTGTGCACATTTGTCATGAATCAAGGGTTAATCGGCCACAAGTGTCAAAAGTGAGAGTGCGCTGGATAAAGTTGCCAATTCTGGTTTGATGCTTTATCTCAGGAATTCCCACCAGTGTTGGCCATGCGATGTGTAAGGGAGCATAGTGTGCAAAAGGAACTGGAAATGGAACACATTTGGAGATACCATGTACAATATTGCTCGCTCAATAGGTGAGAAACAAGAGGTGAAGATGCTGAATGGTGTGAGGCTAAAAACACTGGGGTGGAACCAGTCATTGAAGCCAAACTGTCCATTCTTCTTAATTGCAAAAGAGCTCCAAGCCAGGTGTAGAATCTAATGAACAGTTGCAAAGAAAACTGTTCCCATGAAATAAAAGCCAAGAGTTCTTCACCAACACAAGTAGGAACTTGGAGTGATAGGTGGAACATTATCTTGAGTTGTTCTCTAGACAGAACAGTTACCAAGAAACTGTGTATCATGGCGGAATTGTACATTGAATCCATTATGGTGGAGTGCAGCAAAGTTATTGACTCAAAGCACCAGTTACTGATGCGAGACCACCTGAACTCATCAATCAAGTGTGATGATATAAAGCCTTAAAGAAGTTTATTTTTATCGTTTTTAATAAAGAAAGGTTGAGAAAGAGATGAAAAACGGCCAGCACCAAGAAAAGGACAACCACGGAGATTGCAAGAACTGTCGAGGTGTCTTGCTGATGAGCAGGCGGGAAAAGTATTTTCCCACATTGCAGACCTCGGCTGAACACATCTAACCTGAATCTCCATCTGGATTCAAAATGGATGGATTTAGAATTGATGATGGTCTCATTACAGCAGTTGTAAGAGAAAAAGAGTGAGCAATCTGACTAAAATATATCTTTTTCACTGATCTCATCAAGCCAATTAACATGTGATCAGAGGCCGTCTTCCAAAGCTGCTGGAGAAAATTGACTGTCCAAAGAAGCTACCAACGTGATGACCCTTTCCATAAGGATACATGGGTAAGGCAAACTAAGATGGATGACAACAGAATCCTTTAAAATCTGTTACAGGGTCACATTGGGTTGTGTTCTGGCACTGACATTCTTCTCTTTGCTACTGTCATGTGCATTCAGTTCAATCAAAGTGGTGGGATTTGCTTGCTTACCATTGGGTGGTACGGTGGCTCAGTGGTTAGCACTACTGCCTCACAGCGCCAAGGACCCAGGTTTGATTCCAACCTTGGGTGACTGTCTGTCTGGAGTTTGCACATGCTTCCTGTGTCTGCGTGGATTTCCTTCGGGTGCTCCGGTTTCCTCCCACAGCCCAAAGATGTGTGTGTTAGGTGAATTAGACATGCTAAATTGTTCATAGTGTTCAGGGATGTGTAGGTTGGGTGCATTAGTAATGGGAAATGTAGAGTAATAGGTTAGGGGAATGGCTCTGGGTGGGATACCCTTTAGAGAGTCGTTGTGGACTTATAGAGACATAGAGCCATAGAGATGTACAGCACAAAAACAGACCCTTCAGTCCAACCTGTCCATGCTGACCAGATATCCCAACCCAACCTAGTCCCACTTGCCAACCCATATCCCTCCAAACCCTTCCTATTCATATATCCATCCAAATGCCTTTTAAATGTTGCAATTGTACTAGCCTCCACCACTTCCTCTGGCATACATGTACCACCCTCTGCGTGAAAAAGTTGCCTCTTAGGTCTCTTTTATATATTTCCCCTCTCACCCGAAACCTATGCCGTCTAGTTCTGGACTCCCCCACCCTCAGGAAGAGGCTCCCCCATCGTAGGGGAGAGACTTTGTCTATTTAATTGTTGGGCCAAATTGCCTGTTTCCATAGTGTAGGGATTCTATGATAGATGACAGAAAGTTGTTCAGCTGTGCTTATGTGAAATCCAAGGTAGACAAGCAGGAGGCCGGAAGAACACAGCAAACCAGGCAGAATCTGGAGGTTGAGAAGTCAACATTTTTGATGTAACCTTTCTTGTTGTACTTGAAACTTTGACTTCTCCACTTGCTGCTGCTTGGCTTGCTGAGTTCTTTCAGCCTGCTGTTTGTCTACCTTGGATTCCAGCATCTCCAGTTTTTTTTGTCTCTATCTGATATCCAAGGCAAAGATGTGCCAAGACTTCAATGTTGAGTTGTTCTACATTGACAATGGCACAGTGACAACTGGACATTGCTAGCAGCTTCACATATCTAGCCTCCAGAAACACTAGCAGTCAGTCACGTGATGTGTCCCAAGTCAATACACTGCAAAAACTGCAGCTCTTACGTCCAACTGAGCAAGAGAGTGTGGAATGACAGCAACTTGATTAAGAGTAGGGAAATGTGAGTCTCTCAAGCCTGTATCATCAGTGGTCTTTTTCTCCAATGTAGAGAGCTGAGCAAAGAGGAGAAAAATCTAAACTGTTTCCGCCTTTGTTGTCTCTGACATCTGTTCAGTAACTTTTGGCAGGGCACTATCGCCCAGTCAGAAGCCCTGGAATCATGGTGCCATCAGCATATATTCATCACTAAGCCAACAATATCTGTGCTAGCTCTGTCACATTCAGCAGGTGCATGGCAACTCTACACCCAAAGGCTTTCTGACAGTGAATTGACCACTGGATCGCAATCTCTTTTTGTCCATTCCTCTGCTACAAGGACCCCTGTAAGCAAGGTATGAGGGTGGTAATATTGATGCTGAGAGCTGTGAGGAGGCTGGAGACTGTACACTTGGAAGGGCATTGGAAACTTTCAGAAGTTCAGCCGGCTGAAAAGTGTCTCCAGAGAGAATTGAAAGGTCAGCAGATTCCTGGACCTTCTCAGCCCACTATCGTCCTTTGTAGTAAGTGCAGCAGAGACTGGCAGGCCAGAGTACAGCTCCTGAGTTATTTCAGATAATGCTTAATATAGAGTTCGCCATCTCACAGCAAACTATCATCTTCGAACCTTCTTAACTACTGTTTCAGCTTGCTTGGCCATCCTCAGAGAATAATGCAGGTGGATCCTGACCTCCCTCTGCTCCTGCACTCCCCTCACCGTTGGACCATTGAGCCTGTATGGTCTTTTCATATTTCTTCGGCCAAACTGCATCACTTCACATTTCTCTGCATTGAAATTCCTCTGCCAGGTGTCTGCCCATTTGGCCAATTTGTCAATGTCCCTCTGAAGTCAGCATCATCCTCACAATTCACTATTCTCCGTAGGTTTAGGTTTATTGTCACATGTCCTCATACAAACACAGTGTAAAGGTTACACATCGTCACTTATAGTGCTATCTCACATACAAAGGTACCTAGATACAAAATCTTAGCAGAAAAATAAGGAAAACAAAGTTTAAAATCTAAACACTACAGTCCTTCTTACGAAGAAATGGAAAAGCAAGGAAACACAGTTAACAGTTCAACATCACAGTCCATGAGCACCTGGCCATGGTAGACTCACATTCCTCACAAAGGCTAGACCTTCTGTGCTCTGAGCTTGACCTCGTGCTCCCACCAACCCTCCCCCACCACTTTGCAGCCTGTTCCTGCTCCCTTCACTGCCTTGGGCTCCAATTCTCATTGCCCTGCTGGAGTGCTGTTTAGTATCATCCTAATATATATAATAAAATAACATGTATATAATACATATTATTGCTCATATCAAACTAATGTATATAATACATATCATCACTTAGTATCACCTGCAAATCTAGAGATTTTGCACTCAACACCCATCTCCAAATTGTTTATATAAATAAGAGGAAGTAGGGGGTCCCAACATTGAACCCTGGGGAACACCACTTTAACTTGCCTCCAATCTGAGAAACACCCACCTATATCCACCCTTAGTTTTGTTCCTTTTTGACAACTTCTAATCCATGCTGCCAAGGATCCATTAATCCCAAACATTTCTAATTTGCTAATCAACCTGCCATGTGGTACCATATCAAATGCTTTCTGAAAGTCTAGTATACAACATCCACAGCACTGCCCTCACCCACTGCCTGTGTCACCTTGTCAAAGAGCTCAATCAAATTTGTCAAGCATGATCTGCCCTTGACAAAGCCATGTTGGCTGTCTAGTATTAACTTATTTTCCTCTAATTTCTCCTGTACTGGGGACTGCATCAGTTTGCCCATGATTGACATCAAATTGATAATTCTGTAGTTTCCTGGATTATCCTTTCCAGTGTCATGTTTGCAAATCCTCCAGTACTCCAGAACTAATTCTGTTTTCAGGGAGTTCTGGAAAATTTTTGTCAACAGCTCTGCAATATGCTCCATTACTTCTCTCAGTAACGTGGTATGCATACCATCCAGGCCTGGTGACTTTTCTACCTGGAGTGCTGCTGGCCTTTTTAGCACCTCTTCTTTATCTATCATTATACTGCTCAGTTGCCCAACACCCACATTTTCAACTGGGCCATTGCTACCATTTTCTAATTTGGTAAAGACAGAAATAAGATACTCACTTAGTACCTCGTCCAAACCCTTTGCTTCAGTCACCAGCTTACCCTGCTTGTTCCTTATAGGTTCCACTCTATCCTTCACTAATTTTTAAATATTAATACATTTGAAGAACATTTAACTACTTGTTTTAGTGTGGCTGCCATCCTTTCCTCATGCTTACTCTTAGTCTTCCTTATTCCAGCCTTGGCGTCTCTCCTGTGTTTGAGATACTCTTCCTGATTTCTATTGCTGTTATTACTCTGGTATGCATCATATGCCTTTTCCTCCTTGTTTTCGCATCAAAACCCTTAGTCATCCAGGGTACTCTGGCTTTAGATACTATGTATTTCTCATGGGTATGCACTTAGCTGCATCCTATTCAGCTTTTTTTATTGAAGTTTTTAAATTTTTCATCTACTTCTGCATCCTTGTCCTCAAATCCTCGAGTTATAAAGGCCAGCATTCCATTAGCTTCCTTGATTATTTACTTCACCGAGTTTGTGATATTTTAACAATGTATATATCTGAATCTCCAAATCTCTTTGGACATCCACCATATTTAACTTCATAACATTTAGAAAGTACCCTGATCTATACTTTTTCGGTCCGAAATGGAAATCTTACACTTGCTTACATTGGACTCCATCTGTCACAGTTTTGCCCGTTCACCTAGGCTACCACTATTCCCTTGTAATTTTATGCCATCATTTATACAATAATTGCAATGTCATCCAACTTGGTGTCATCAGCAAATTTAGATATATGACATTATCCAAGCCATTAATAAATGATTGAAGCCTTAAAACAAATCCTTTTGAGGGCCACCAATTGTCACGTTCCACCAATTTGAGAACCTACCTATTATCTCTACTTCCTGTCACCTCCCATTCAATCAATTTCCTTGCCGTGACAGTAATTTGCCCTCAGTTCCATTCTTCCTTAGTTAACAGTCTCTCATCTGGGAATTTATTAAATCCCTCTGGAAGTCCAAATGAACAACATCCATAGACATTCCCCTATCCATTACCTTAGTCACGTCTTCAGAAAAGTCAATGAGGATTATCAGGCATGACCTACCTGCCATGAATTAATGGTACTTTCCCTGATTAACTGAGAATTTTTTAGGTATTCAGTTATCACCATCTTTGATTATAGACTCCAATTATTTCTCCAATATAAATGTTAGACCAACTGCTCTGTAATTGCCAGTTTTCCTCTTCTATTATAGTTAGTGGACCTATAATGTGCTCCCTTAATTCCTCTAACAGCCTTGGATGGAAACCGTCAGGTTCTGGGGATTAGTCTCTTTATAAATTTATTAATTTCCTCATTATCAATATCTTATATATGTTAATTTCACTTTGCCCCTGTCCTTGATACAGTATTAACTGTAGATACTGAGGCAAAATAATATTTAACAATAATATTCATAATCCCTTTTAGTAGCTCTTATGAACTGTTTTATGGCCCTTTGCTGGTCTTTGTACCTTTCCCATTCTGCAGGGATTGTGCCAGTTTTTGTAAGTCCTTTCCTTTAGTTTTTAGTTAAGGCATTTCAAGTGAGCTCAAGCCCCTTATTTACAAATCCTGCACTCTTGGGAAAGCATAGATGCCCCTGGCACTCTGTGCAGGAGGTCTCTTGGGAGGAGCAACACAAACACTGGGTTCTGGAGCTTGGGTGGTTCCTGGGGCATACATAGTTGCATAGCAATTAGAAGCAAGAGTAGACCATTCAGCCCTCCATCATTTAACATAATCATGGCTGATCATCATACTCTGTTCCCGTTTTCTCCCCACACTTTTGACCTGTTGATCCCCAAGAACAAGGTCAAACTTCTCCTTGAAAACATTGAATGTTTTGGTCTCAATTGCTTTCTGTGACAGAGAATTCCACAGACTCACCACTCTCTGGGTGAAGAAATTCTTCCTCACCTCAGTCTAATGTTCCCATATCCTTAGACTGTGACCCCTGGTTCTGGACTCTCCAGTCATCAGGAACATGTTTGCCCTGTTTACCCTGTTACAATTAGCCACAAACTGCCGAAAGGTATCAGTGGGCTGAACAAGGGCAAATAGAGTTCAACTCGATTCAAAATGTGAGGTAATCGTCTTGGGGAGGGCTAACAATATGAATGGTAGGATCCTGGAAAGTACTTAGTATCTGAGGGACCTTGATGTGTACATCTAAAGATCCGTGAGGTAGCAGGGTAGGTACACAAAGTGGCTGAGGAGGCATATGGGATACTTGTGTTTATTCGCAATAGCATAGCATACAGAAGCAGAGAGAGTTTGCTGAAATTGCGTAAACATTGTTTAGATGTCAAGTGGAGAACTGCATGTGTTCTGGTCACCATATCACCAGAAGGGTGTGATTGCTCTAGAGGCAGTACAGAGGAGATTTATCAAATGCTGCCCGGACTGGAGGGTCAGTGCTATGACAGAGGGTTGGATAAGCTGAGGTTGTTTTCCTTGCAGAAGCAAATGTTGACAGGCATCTGATAGAAGTGTAAGTGATTATGAGAGGTATAGATGGGATAGATCGGAAGGCTTTTTCCATTAGCAGAAGGGTGAATCAAAGGCATAGATCTAAGGTAGGAGGTAGAAGACTGAGGAAAATTGAGCAGAAATTATTTCACCTAGGGGTGGTCTGAGTCTGGAACTCACTGCCTGAAAAGCTGGTTTAGTCATAAACCCCTGTAACATTTAAGCAGTATTTAGATAGTCAACTTGTGTTGTGACTGCCTCCAAGGCTATGGGTCAAGAGCTGAAATTCTTTTCAGATAAATCGCCTTGTTTTGTGCTTCAAATGTCTATTAGATTATTTTATGCTTCGTTTCGATACCAAAATAACATTTATAGTCAATGGATCAACTGTATAAAGACTCACTTGTACATTATTATTAGCTTTGACACACATAACAAAGAATGCTGTAAATTTGTTTCTTAAACAAAGTGGACAGTTTTGTAAAATGGAATATTGTCAGCAGCTATTAAAAGCAGGAACTGTGGAACTTCCTATCTACTTGATATCAGTGCTTATCTATTATTGTATATTCCTAGATTTGTGAAGGCACATTGACAGACATCTGAGTAGAAGAGCAAGAATTAAGCAATAATATATTAATTGAAAAATAAATAGGAAGCAATGAATACATTTATACAGAAAATACAATGTCTCAGAAATATCTGAAAGCCATGAAGATGTGCAATATGTAGGTTATTGTGACCAATCGGCAGCAGATTCCTGTTCACCATGCTCTTCACAAGTCACACAAACAGCAAAGAGTTCTGGATGATGGAAATCTGAAACAAAAACAGAAAATCTCAACAGGTCTGGCAGCATCTGTGAAGAAAATAAACAGAGTTAATGTTTTGGGTCCAGTAACCCTTATTCAGTTCTTAAATGTTAACTCTATTTCTCTCTCCTCAGATGCTGCCAGACATATTGAGCTTTACCAGCAGTTTCTGCTTTCCTCCGAATTAATCCTGAGACAATAGAACAGTTAACCAGTTGTTGGTGATGCTGTTCAGCAAATAATCTTGGTCCATGACATTTTATATTTTTGATGGACCATCTTTGGCTTCTAAAGCTTCTGTTATTTGTTAAACATGATTGGATCATAACTGCAAATGTTACCTCCACTCTTGACTGCCCCGATGCATGACGAGCTTGCATCTCACTTCCTTCCCTTTGCAAACTTGATGGCATCCAAAGCCTTGTTGCCCAGAGGTTAATTCACTAAAAGTCCAATGTATCCACCAGCCCTAAGCTTGTTGTCCTACATTGACACATTTTAAGCAAAATCTCAACTGTAAAACTTTATCCTTACATTTAAATCCCTCCACAGACTCTCCCCTCCTGATTACTATTATCATTGCCGGTTTACAGTTCCCTGAGGTAACTACAGTAATCCTACCTCATCAGCATTTCAGTTTTGGTGCCTGTGCATTCAGCTGTCCTGATCCCAATCTCTGGAATTCCCTTCCTAAACAATGTTGTTTTTCCTCACCCAGTTTTCTCCTTCGAGGTGCTGCCGAAAACCACTTCCTTAGCAAAGCTTTTGATCACCTGCCCTAATATCTTGTTCGGTGGCTCAGTATGAAATTTTACTTGATAATGTTCCTGTGATGTGTTGTGGGATGTATAAGGTGCTAGATAGATGCAAGTTGCTGTTGCAATGCACTGACTCGTCTTGTTTGCAACAACCTTACACCCAACTGTCCAATGACACACAAAAACAATAGTGTTTCCAGGTTGCTTCAATCTGAGTCCACCAGGCAATGATTAGTATACTGTCCGTCATGGTATCCACCCACAATTGAAAGTTTACACGATAGCACCAATAAAAGTGAAAATGTTCAACCAGAACTTAAAGCAAATTGCAAAATCTCCCTTTTTCAATTTCAAAACAGCATACTGTTATAACAAAGGATAGAACATGCCAAGTCGTCAGGTTGAGTTCAATGTGGTTTTAGTGGAGCCAGAATCTGTGTTGAGCCTTTCAGAAGCTATGGGATTTATGGGCATCACCAGCTGCTGGTTGCAGGAGACATTTGACCATTCAGACTTGTGTTGTTAAAACAGTTAGAAATCGAAAGCACAGAGACACCTTCATGCATCACAGGGCAAAGAAAGTGCTTGTAACTATGAGACAGCAACAACACAACATCACCATGTGGGAAAAAAAAATCAGAATTGATTTGCGCGCTTTAAGCAAGCAAAGCTCATGCCATTTTTGTGACACAAACTCGAGCAAACATTAAAATGAAGCATCAGTATCTCACTGTGCCTTCTTTTCAAAGGGTCATCCTTTGGTTATTCAAAGTGCTCCAGTGGGTTGATCAGATTTTCTGGCCGTAGTTACTTTGTTAATCATTTTTCAGAGTTTGCAAGTGGCAAGACATATGATATAAACTTACTCTGATCATCTTAATGAGTTAGTCTTATTGCCATGACTGTTGTTTGATGATCGTTGCTACGCTTTACTATTTCAGTAATGGTGAAAGGGAGAGGGGATGGGAGAGGGACGTTTTATTTTTTAAATGTCTTTCTCTGGCACATTGATGAACAATGTGAGTTCAGGGCAAATTCTGTAGTTTGACTGGGAAATGAGGGAAGTAGGGAAGAGGCTATGTGTCACACCTTTAGACAGAGTGACTCACCCATGGACCACTTCCTAGGGTGGCAGAAATAGTGAGTATTGCCCCAAAAGGATGAAATGTTTTTCTATAAATAAAAGGATTTGTTAAGAAAAGTCCAATTTATATTAAATCAACTTTAGATCACTTACAGTATGGAAACAGGCCGTTCAGCCCAACAAGTCCACACCAACCCACTGAAGCGTATACCACCCAGACCCATATTCCTACATTTACCCCTTCACCTAACACTACGGGCAATTTAGCATGGCCAATTCACCTAACTTGCACATTTTTGGATTGTGGGAGGAAACCCACGCAGACACAGGGAGAATGTGCAAAGTCCACACAGAGAGTCGCCTGAGGCAGGAATTGAACCCAGGTCTCTGGTGCTGTGAGGCAGCAGTGCTAACCACTGTGCCACCGTGCCAAACTTCTTTTGTAAGATCACTGTGATAAATGAGGGTTTGTATTTTGCAGGATTTTACTGTTGTGAACTCCACTGAATTGGGCTCTCTGAAAAGGTTCCATTGACCCTCTCAGCTGTGTTTTTGGGCAGATGTTGAGTGTGGATGTGAGCAAGGGTCCAGCAATCAGTGGGTTCAAATTAGCTGCACGTTGTGTTGGGACTTCTACTACAGCATCATTGTTGAAAATGTGTTGCTGGAAAAGCGCAGCAGGTCAGGCAGCATCCAAGGAACAGGAAATTCGACGTTTCGGGCATAAGCCCTTCATCAGGAAGGGCTTATGCCCGAAACGTCGAATTTCCTGTTCCTTGGATGCTGCCTGATCTGCTGCGCTTTTCCAGCAACACATTTTCAGCTCTGATCTCCAGCATCTGCAGACCTCACTTTCTCCTACAGCATCATTGTGTAAACTTAGGACAATGCCTGTAATTGAAGGGTTTCTGAATTTCCATTTCATTGGGGAATGAGCTGAAAGCAAGTGAAACAACAAAAGCAAAATTGTGCTGCCCCTGTATTCACGTTTACTCCTGGAACAATTCAGGATTGCACTGCCTTTTTAATGCCCGTCCACTGACTGTTGGAAAGTATATGGTAACCCACTCACTCCCATCAGTGAACAGTGGATACTTTGCTGAGGACTAAATGCAAAACTTTTGGTTCACACGGCACAATGTGATTAGATTACGCAGGAGCTAATGGAGTGTTTGGCTACAGGAACACTTTATGAAAGTATCACATTCAAATTCAGCTCGACAAACGCCAGGAGTTTCTGTTACCTGATAAAGTGTTAAATGATAAATCTAACAGTGTCTATAGTTAAAGGCAGGCTGTAACGTATAACAACTTGCTGGAAATCCAAAACAAAAAACAGGTAATACTGGAGAAACTTAGCAGGTCTGGCAGCATGTGGAGAGAGAGATCGAGTTAACATTTCGAGTCCAGTAATCCTTCTTCAGAAGAAGTTTTTCTGGCAATTTCTGGTTTTGTTTCTGATTTCCAGCATCCACAGTTCTTTGTTTTTTTTAACTTGCTGGTTTTATTCTTCACAGAACTGAAATGAATTGAATTGAATTTATTGTCCTGTGTACCAAGGCACAGTGAAAAGCTTTGTCTTGCGAGCAATACAGGCAGATCACAAGAGTTAAGTAGCTTAGATTAGTAAGTAATAGGTAAACAGCAGCAAAAACACAAACACAGATACAAATGAATTTTAAGAGTTTGAGAGTCCATTCAGTATTCTAACAACAATAGGGTAGAAACTGTTGTGAGACCGGCTGGTGTGGGTGTTCACGCTTCTGTACTTTCTCTCAGATGGGGCAGTTGTAGAAAAACATTTCCAGGGTGGGATGGATCTTTGAGAATGCTGGCGGCCTTTCCTTGATAGTGGGCCTGGTAGATTGATTCTATAGATAGGAGGTTGGCCTTTGTGATTGTCCAGGCCGAGTTCACCACTCTCTGTAACCGCCTCCGATCTTGAATGGTACAGTTGCCATACGAGGTAACGATACATCCAGACAGAATGCTCTCGATGGCACACCTATAAATGGTGGCAAGGGTATTCGCCATCATGCCAAATTTCCTCAGCTGCCTGAGGAAGAAGAGATGTTGTTGGGCCTTCGTAACCAGGGCATCCATATGAAGAGTCCAAGAAAGCTTGTTGTGGATCACCATTCCCAGGAGCTTGACACTTTCCACTCATTCCACATCTGCGCTGTTAATATGTGTGTGTGTGTGTGGCGGGGAGGGGGGGGAGGTGGGGCATGAGTAACATCCCACTGAAAGTCAATAATGGCTTTCCTGACTTTACTGGCATTAAGAGCTAGGTTGTCTCAGTGCACCATTTTTCCAGGTCTTCCACCTCCCATCTGTAGCCTGTTTCATCACCATCTGAGATTCGACTGACTATGATGGTGTCATCAGTGAACTTGTAAATGGCATTATTCTGGTATTTGGCGACACAGTCATGGGTATATAATGAGTACAGTAGGGGGCTGAGTACACACCCCTGGGGGGCCCCAATGTTGGGTGTTAGTGAGGATGAAATATTGTCCCCAATCTTCACTGATTGTGGCCTGTGGGTCAGGAGAAACTGAGGATCCAGTTACAGAGAGCGGGGCTTAGTCTGAGATCACTAACTTTAGTAATCAGTCTCGAGGTTATAGTGTTGAGGGCTGAATTGTAGTCAATGAATAGGATTCTTTCTTAGCTGTCCTTGGTGTCAAGACTTTCTAGGGAGAAGTGAAGGGCAAGTAATATGGCATCTGATGTGGATCAATTGGTCTGATAGGCAAATTGGAGTGGGTCAAGAGTAGTGAGGAGGCTGGAGTTGATTAATGCCATGACCAGCCTTTCAAAGCACTTCATGACCACTGAAGTTAGAATCACTGGGTGGTAATCATTGAGACATGCTGCATAAGCCTTCTCAGGTACAGGGATGATGTTGGCCCTCTTGAAACAGGCAGGGACAATAGCCTGCTGCAGGGAGAGGTTGAAGATGTCCGAGACGCCTCTGTCAGTTGATCTATGCATGCTTTGAGTGCACAGCCTGGTATTCCGTCTGGTCCCATCGCTTTCCTTGGATTCACATAAAGGAAAACTGATCTGACCTGTGATGCAGTGACTGTTGGGATAGGTTCATAAGGACTTGTCAGGATAGGTGTTACTTCTCTGCCGAAATTCTGCTCAAAGCGAGCATAGAAGGCATTGAGACAATCTGGGAGGGATGTGTTATTGTCTGCTGTCTTTCACTGTCTCTTTTTAGAACCTGTGATGTCATTCGGTCCTTTCCATACTCGCCGGGTGTCTGTCTGGGTCTGAAGTTTGGATCGGTATTGATCCTTGATTGTCTTAATGGCTCTGCAAAAGTCATACTTGGATTCCTGATATTTGAGTGGGTGTCCTGATCTGAAGGCCTCACGCCTGATTTTTAGATTAAAAACAATTAAAAATAATTGGATGTTAATTTGAGGGAAAGGTAGCTTATTTCTTATCAGGGTGTGAATCTGTGGTGAAAAGAGTCAAATTATACTAATCTAAAATTATATCATGACATAGATTGAAGGATACAGGATCAACTCCAGTGAGAACACCACTTTCTAAACACTAATCTATCTTTCTGTCTTAGATACTGACTGCTGGGCTGCCAGTTCCAAGCATTTGCTGTTTTTTGGTAAAGCACTGATATTGTATTATGATAGCAGAGCAAATTAGGAATCCTGATACGAAAACAGCAAGTGCTGGAGAAACTCAGCAGGTCTGTTAGCATCTGTGGAGAAAGAAACAGAGTTAACAGTCTGAGTCA
The DNA here is from genome assembly GCF_020745735.1 of Hemiscyllium ocellatum. Taxonomy (NCBI): domain Eukaryota; kingdom Metazoa; phylum Chordata; class Chondrichthyes; order Orectolobiformes; family Hemiscylliidae; genus Hemiscyllium; species Hemiscyllium ocellatum. The sequence goes on along the minus strand of NC_083436.1, from coordinate 31,002,764 downwards.
TGTATGACTTTTCTTTGCTTCCTGAAAGTCTGCTGGTGTCCTCATTGGCTTTTGCTTCCACTTTCTTTTTGTTGACTTCATGGGCTAGCATCCAGTACCTGCTGAGCCACAGCTGACTCAAACTTTGCCTACTTTGTACTGCTCAGTTCACACCAGAGATGAATTACCACACCCAGGTGGAATTATGCACTTCATCCCCATCAACATACTGACAGGCATGAAAATCATCTACAGAACAGATAGAAGTTGCTCAACTGACAACACTGTAGTCCCAGAGAACAATACAGCTGCTGTCTCATTAGAGAGAGATGACTGGTAGTGACTTAACCTGAGGGCTCCTGTGCCTTAGGTGAGCAGTGAGGTCGAGAGGTGGAACCTTCATGGTGACCTCAGCTGGTACAGGAATTGCACCTGTGCTGTTGGCGTCACTCTGCATCAACAATTTAGCCATCCAGCCAACTGAGCTAACTGAACCCTCTCAACTTACAGCACCTTCCATCCAAAAGTAAAATTACCCCAATGTCAGGTGAAGAGCTTCAATGTGCAAATGGTGCTTGTCTATGCTCACTCAGAAACTGAGCTCCAGGTCACTGTCAACTACTTCTCTGAAGCATTTTGAGAAAATGGCTCTTTCACTTAGCAACAAGAAAAGTAAGAACTCCTTAAACCATCTCCCACAGTACAACAGCTCCACCCATCTCTTGATTAAGATCAAAAGTGAGATCCTACAAGATGTGGGCCATTTACCAGGCTCCTTTCAACGAAGGCAGACATGGATGACAAAACTTACCATTGGCTCCAAAGTGCAGCACAGTCTTTACAGACTGAAGAAAAGAATATTTGAGGCCCAGAATCTCAAAGATGACACTAAGGTCATGGTTCACTGAGCAGCAATGATCCCCATCTCCTAGATGCTTTGGTGACTTCAAAAAACTACAGAAGGCAATTCAAAACATGGGAGAAGTGTCATTAAGTACCTTCAAAATCTCCTCCAAATCCAATGGCAAGACAGGCAGTCAACAACAGCATCCTCTCTGTACAGGATGCACTGAAGGGCAAAAATTGTTGATGATACTCAACAGCTGCACGACCTTGAAAGAGAGCTGTGAACATTCCTGTATGTGCCGAGGACGGCTAGTTTTCTGTAATTGTTTTTCTGTACTTGCTGTTTGTTACATTGAACAAACAAGAGTGTTTCGTTCCTAGTCACGGGACTTCACCTTGGACCGGAATCGATGAATGGCCTAAGCCTCCAACCCAGCTGAAGGGTCCTCGAGGGCAGGAGGGCGTGACGCTCATTGCTTTATTTTCTTTCCTTTTTCAATTTTTTAAATTACTTAATAAATGTTCATATTTAAATGTTTATTTCTCCCTTTCTTTTCCTCTTTTTATTATTTACTTAATAAATGTTCATATTTAAGCAAATTGCCATTGTCCAGTCTTCCCTTGACTACATTTAAATGAATCCAAAAGAGCTGCCTAGAAACACCCTGTGATCCAAGACACTCTCCCAAACCAACGTGTCCAGCATTGAGATGCTAATCGTTACAAACTAGCTCCACTCAACAGAATACAACACTTTGTAAGCCTGTCACCAGACTCCTGAAGCAACTGCTGTACTCTGAACTTGGCTGCAGTAGGAAATTCCCAACAGAAACACTTACAGGATGTCCTCAAAGTACCCCTGAAGAGGCCAAACACCCGCCATCAACCCATTGGAGACCTTAGCTTGTAACCGACTAATCTGGGAGGGCATCGAACAAATCGCAAATGTTGACTGGGAGCATACAGAGGCAAATTGGAGGTGTCTGACAAAGCACTCACATTTCAATCCTATTTTTTGATCAATCCTTCCAACACCAAATGCCTCACATGTGGCAGATTAAATGCTCAGCCATCTCACAGTCCATCGAACTGGAGTAAAAGCAAGTCATCCTTGCTCACAAGGAATTGACTAAGAAAAAGACAAACCAGAAAGTGTGAAGTTTATTTCTTAATTGAGTGAGTTAACAAAGTTAGTTCATCAGGACCAGAGCAACAGGAACTTTACAGATATCTGCAGAGTCTCTTCAAATAGTTAACTGCATGGAGTATCCTTTTGGCCAATTCTTAAAATAATTCCAGAATTTTCCGCTGCATTTTGGAGAGCTGTGGTGAAATCACTGTCCATCATGTTAAGCATTGCTTTTATACTGTGAATTAGTTCTGCTGCAATTTCTCTTCTTTGTTCTTAAAATCATTGATTATTTTGCGATGGGGTCTGTACTGTACAAAAGTAAACAAAAGACTACAAGCTATAGACAGTAAATTGACAATTCCCTAAACTCACACTTCACAAAGCCTGGCTGCTGGTGGCATTGGTATAATCTCATACTGACAATATATGCACACAAGTGCAAATTGGTAGAATGGACCAAGAAGGTTCTGCTCACAAATAATTGCTATATCTTCCAAGACCCAGGAAGGATTTTGAACTCTTTGACATCAGTTGATTTAAGTCCATAAACTCGCAACTAAAACTCAACTTTTATTACCTGACCATTTTAATGGATACATTAGACATTGACGAAAATGAATATCAATCAGGGACTACAACATGCAATTTACAATGAAGCACAGAGTGCAAAATAAGCACAAGAGAATTGCCGTGCTAAGCCTTTCTCATTAAGGGTCCTGTACCCAGAAGACTTGATCACTGTTGTTTTACATGTCACATTAAAAGAGAGCATCATTCCCTGGCCTCTTGATTACGAACTGATGACCAAGGAACAAGAGTAAGCCATTTGGCCCTTCGAGCCTACTCTGTCTTTCAATAACATGGCTGATCTGATTTTAACCTCAACTCGACATTCCTGCATATCCCTGATAATCTTTCATCCCCTTAGTAATCAAGAATCTATCTACCTCTGCCTTAAAAATATTTAAAGATACTGCATCTAGTGTGTTTTGAGGAAGGGAATTCCAAAGACTCTCAAATCTCGGAGAGAAAATAGAAGTCCTCATCTCTGTTTTAAATGAGCATTTTTTTTTCAATCTCTGACTATGTTTAGTTTAGTTTTGTGCTTTGTGCTGTCAGGACGTTGCTGGGTTAGGCAAGTAAATATCTACAGGTAACGGACCAGAGTTTACTGCCAAAACAACAACCAAGTTCATGGGATCTTTCTATTATTTTTGTGTAAATGATACAATGACTTAAAATACAAATGTGCAGTGAGACTGAAAGATCCAGAAGCTGCTGTCTGAATTGCACTTCATTGCCATTGGCTTTGCATTAACTGGCATCTTGTTCTCTGCCTCATCATTGCCATTGTGTGGAGGTGCCAGTGTTGGACTGGGGTGGATAAAGTTAAAAATCACATAACACCAGATTATAGTCCAACATGTTTATTTGGAAGTGCTCCCAAAGCTAATATTTCCAAATAAACCTGTTGGACTATAACCTGCTGTTGTGTGATTTTTAACTTCATCGTTCACAGACATTGCATGTTGTGAGAAAGCTAACTATGCAAGGGCAAGTCCAAGGATATTCCAGATATTGTTAGAAGCCTTACCACTGCGAAAATGTTAATTAGTTTCTGTTACTGTAAGATGGGGACATTGGACAGAATTCTTCATCAAGCACAGGAAGCAGCAAGATTGTTACCAATCTCTGAACCTGTCGCTAATTGAGAATAGTCACTCTAATAGGCTTTTAACAGGGGCATCTCCTGATTGAGAAAGGATGGATAAGAGAAGGGGGAGTTTGCTTCTCCTCATTATGCTGTCTGAGTGGAGCTGGCCATAGCACAGCAAGATCAGGACTTCAGGAGTAAGAAATCTCATTGCGAGAGCTGTACACACTCCAACAAATTGAATGAAGTTTAACGGTGGCTGATCCCGCCACTTGCAATGCCACTTGAAGTTTTTTCTTCTTTAACAGTTTACAAAATATGCACCATTATTTTATCACTGTCTTATTTCTGAAGAGAAAATAAATTAATGACCTGACATATTCACTTTGAGAAATCAAACTTTCATGTCGGGCTCCCTGTTACCATGCTCTGTGTTGTCTTTGTACAGTGTTTCCCAATTGGGTAAATGCACAAAATCAACACTGCCCCTTCAACAGAAACTGATCCAGAACAGAAGTTATAAAAACTTTACCTTGTTCAGATGAAGTTCCTTGGCAACCATTTCTGTATCAGGTCTGATACCATTAAACATTTGAATGATTATTCTCTCCAAGAGAGATTGGTTTAGCTTTACTGGAGTATCAGTGGTATGGAGACCTAGTCTTCACAAATGACAGTGCTGAATGGTTAAATCTGCTACTCCTCTACACTTCTGCCTTTTCAAGTCTCAACTGGTGTAAACTAATTATCAGTGCAATGATTGAAAGATACCGTTAGTGGTCTTTACTTCTGATGAACTACTATCGAAAGACTGATAAATTTCCCAGCATTAAGAGCAGGAAGGCCAATGGATACAATACCAGGGGACTGAGCACTGTACATTCATTTTTATCTCACAGTCTCGGGATCTGTTCATCTCAAACATGGATTACTGGTCCAGTCATGTAATCACAATATTGCCTGCACCCAGGCAATTTGAAGGATAGGTTGTGAAGTCAATGCTTATACTAATCAGTGAATTATCTGTTCCCCAGTGAGATACATGTAGATCATAAAGCACTCACAATTTGGTCATCTTTATTAACACAAGAAGTACATATAGGCATGATACTAGCAGACAAACATAACCATTTTCTAGAGTTAGAAGGTGAGATACCCTTCTAGGCCCATGTCCATGCAATCCAGGCACAGCCAGTACAAGGACAGAGTAGCTTGACACTGACTGTTATTTCCTCTTTTTCTAGGGGTATGGAATCTATGGAATTTATTGCAACAGAAGGCTGTGGAGACCAGGTCATTCTGTATATTTAAGACAGAGATAGATAGGTTCTTGATTATAAAGGGGGTCAAAGGTTACGGGGAGAACGTGCAAGAATGGAGTTGAAAAATGAATCAGCCATGATTGAATGGTGGAGCAGACTCAGTGTGGGCTGAATGGCCTAATTTCTGCTCCTATGTTTTATGGTCTAATGGGTAATGCTCTCCACCAGTATGTGTCATTTTTCTATGCCCTCTACACCCTCAGTTATATTATTGCATTATTTAGAGTAGCAAAAAACCCCAAATTTAACCTGGCCCCATGATAAGCTGCAGCACTCTACCTTACAACTTTATTCCTGGCACATTGGAGAATTTTCAAGATGTTTGACTAGACATTCTGAAAAAACATTGACAATGTGTTCAGATGTAGAGATGTGGGCTGCAAGCCCTCAGTCTGGCTGCTGCACTCAGACGATTGCCGTTTGAGAGTTGTCAACTCATTCATTGTGACCCTGAAACAGATGCTCGTACCCCAAATAAAATCTCTCATAATTTTAGAAATAAGCTTAAAATTGAACATAATTGACAAGAATAGCGTGCAGCGTAATCCTATGGCATAATTAAAAATATATTGACACTCATGCAAATATAAAAGAATTCACAACTTTACCATGGGAGCAAATCCACAGTAAATGGACATTAACTTAGCCATTATCTCTACACGCGTGCTGTCTAACTTACTGAGTTCTTTCCAACATTTTCTGTTTCATTCTGTACTCAAACATACTTCACCATCAGTATCAAAAACAGTGGGTGCTTGTGGAGTAATGGTAGTGTCCTGAACTCTGTATCAGAAGGTCCGGGTTCAAGACTTACCTGTACTGGATCTACGTCATATCATGCTTGAGCAAGTTGATTACAAATAACTATTGTGGCCCTGATTTTCTTTCATTGCAGATGATACAAACCTTCCTGGAGTTCAATATTTTGGTTATTTGCAGTTTTCCAAATTTCGAGTAAAAAGTGAGGTCTGCAGATGCTGGAGATCAGAGCTGAAGATGTGTTGCTGGTTAAAGCGCAGCAGGTCAGGCAGAATCCAAGGAGCAGGAGATTCGACGTTTCGGGCACAAGCCCTTCATCAGGAATGAGGAAAGTGTGTCCAGCAGGCTAAGATAAAAGGTAGGGAGGAGGGACTTGGGGGAGGGGCGATGGAGATGTGATAGGTGGAAGGAGGTCAAGGTGAGGGTGATAGGCCAGAGTGGGGAGGGGGCGGAGAGGTCAGGAAGAAAATTGCAAGTTAGGAGGGTGGTACTGAGTTCGAGGGAATCGACTGAGACAAGGTGGGGGGAGGGGAAATGAGGAAACTGGAGAAATCTGAGTACATCCCTTGTGGTTGGAGGGTTCCCAGGCGGAAGATAAGGTGTTCTTCCTCCAACCGTCGTGTTGTTATGTTCTGGCGATGGAGGAGTCCAAGGACCTGCATGTCCTTGGTGGAGTGGGAGGGAGAGTTAAAGTGTTGAGCCATGGGGTGGTTGGGTTGGTTGGTCGTTTTTCCAAATTTCCCCAAGTTCAGCCCTGACTGTTGACTAGCCAATGTCTGAACACAACTCAGGGCAGCGATGAAGCTGCTGCTATAGGACAATGAGGCTGAGAGCCCTGGTCCAAGTTTCACTTGGCTTTCATTTTGTCTCTCTGCGGAGGCATGTACAAGGCAATTACTGTTCAAGTAGACACCCAAACCTGGTGTAATCCAGTTCAGGAGGTCCAGTTCAGCATCCTGAATCTTGCTTCACTCATTCTTGCCTGGTTCAGTTGGAAGCATTCCACACATTCCAAAAAAAGACACACTTTAGGAAGAGAATGTGAAGGCTGTAGAAAGAGTGCAGGACATATTTCTTAGAATGGTTCCAACATTGATGGACTTACATAGGTTGGAGTGGATGGGGTTGCTTAGAGAAGATCAGACCGATTTGACAGAGTAGATATGATTAGATTAGATTCCCTACAGTATGGAAACAGACCCTTTGGCCCAACAAGTTCATACCAACCCTCCGAAGAGTAACTCACCCAGACCCATTCCCCATATTCACCCCTGACTATGGGCAATTTAGCATGACCAATTCACCTAACCTGCACATCTTTGGATTGTGGGAGGAAACCGGAGCACCCAGAGGAAACCCACACAGACACGGGGAGGATGTGCAAACTCCACACAGTCAGTTACCCAAGGCAGGATTCAAACCTAGGTCCCTGGCGCTGTAAGGCAGCAGTGTTAACCACTGAGTCACCGTGCCACCCATAGATATGGCACTGAACTCATTAGAGGAAGGATCAGGAAGCACTTTAAGAATTTATTCTTGGCTTTTTTGCCAAGCATTACGTAAAACAGCAACTGGTTAGTATCAGAGTGCTGTCTTTGCACCTGGGAACTGAAACTTCTCCAAGTGTGTAAGTAAGGAAGCCGAGACCCAATGTGTTCTGAACACAGACTCATCTCGGATCTTCATTATTGCTGCAGAATGGTGCATTGAACCCTCTCATTCCTCATACGATCAGTGCCCTTTTAAGTTGTGACTGGGCAGAGCAACCAGAACGACGATATCAGAAAATTACCCGAACTGATGAACTTTGCTGCTGGTAAATAGATTGATGATTCTGATGTGAAGACAAAACTGTTCAGTCTTCCCTCGCTGTTACAAATGGGATGCCACAACCCAAAACAAAAGTTCAGAATAATCATTAACTATTGCATTATGCATTTTGTGGGGCAAACTGCAGCAAGACAGGCAATAAATAACTAGAAGGCGAGTAACATTGTTAGATCCAGGACTGAATATTGACAGGCTGTGGTATTCTTACTAAAGCACAGGAAAGTATGATTCAGAAAGTGATGCACTTAACATGGTGAACTCATCTGCTGAACAAACACCAGCACTTTCTTTTCCATTATTGTACAATTCATGCACGATATTTAGAAGTTGCTTCTCAGAAAACTTGTTAAAAACTGCACCCATGCAAATGAATGCTTTGGTTACTAAAGATGCAAAATATACTGCATGAAATGGTCAGAAATGTAAAAAATGAAATAAGCTGCAGAAGTGCTGGGCTGTGGAGATGCAGAACAGCAGTAAGACGTAGGAGCAAAGGAAATAGGAATCGGAGCAGACCATTCAGCCCCTCGAATCTGATCTGCCTTTCAACTAAATTTTGGCTCATCATTTTTCATGCACTATCCTAACATCACTTAATAACTTTAAATTGTAGAAATCTACTGATTTCTTGATTATACTCAATGACTGAGTCTTCAGAGCCCTCTGCTGTAGAGTATTCCAAAGATTCATTAACTTCTGACTAAAGAAATTCCCCCTCATCTCAGTTCTAAACAGTTGACCTCTTATTCAGAGACTGTATCTCCTGGTTTTAAACACATCTCCACTCAGGAGAAATGCTCTTTCGGCATATGCTCTGTTGTACCCAGCTAGAATTTTGTATGCATCACTGAGGTGCCTATTTTGCTGTGCTGCATAACTGCAGACAGACATTAGCACTGAACTGCATTGGTACAGAGGTGCAGATCTACTATGAAACTGAAGCTACAATGGTGCAGATCCACAGTGGTGCAGAACTGTAGTGATGCTGGTCTGCAATATTGGTGCACTAATGCAAAACTGCATTGGTGTAAAGCTGCAATGGAGCTTGGATTCACATTACTGTGCTGGTGCAGTGCTCGCCTATGGTGGTGCAGATCCACAGTATGTGGTGGTGCATTTACTATTGTGGCATAGGGCTGTACAGTGATGCACAGCATTGCTGTGTTAATATGCCAGCTCACAGTGGCAATGGAAGAATTTTGATGAGGTAAATAAAGAAGTATCATTTCCACTGGTAGCATGGATAAAAGATTGGTTAACTGACAGAAAACAGAAAGAATGTATAAATGGGTCTCCTTTGCATTGTCAGAAAGACACAAGTGAGGTTCCACAGGGGAAAGTGCTGGGCCTTCAACCTTTTATAATCAATATCAATAGTTTAGATCAGAGGATTACAGGCACAGTAGCTCCATTTGCAGATGGTACAAAATAGGAAAGTATGTTGTGAAGATGACATAACAAGGATGGAAGCAGATATTAAGTGTCAAAAATCTGGCAGAACGTGGGAAAATGTGAAATTGTTCAATTTGGCAGGAGAAATAAACAAGCCACATGGGGTCTTGAGTCCCACTTTGGGAAATTCTCTGATGAGGTTTCTAAAGTTGTTAGGTGGCAGCACTAAGTATCTGCAACAAGTTTAATTTCTTTTGTTGGTGACACAAATACAGCACTTTCCTGATGCCCATGAAGAGACTTACAGTATGCTGCTGTGTCTGTGATGTTACTTTCGGAGTGGTACAATTTGTCCAGCCATTTGTGATGATTCTGAACTCACAGCACATCACTGGCTTGCCACAGTTTGGGACTTTTGCACACTAATCACAATGTGTGAATTAAGCTCGCCGTTATTTTCCCAGCAAACACTGGCTCAGTGTGATTTGCAACACCACAGAAATCTGGGAAAGCAGCAATCTCTGCCTTATCCACGACAAACATCTTCAGATAACACTGTTTAACATCGGATCAGACATTTAGTTGAATAATTGTTTGCATGTTTAACATGCCATAAAAGCAATAAGACTGATGTGGATTAATTAGTGAACGAATACTGGGACATGGAATACAATACAAAGATGTCAAAGCAGAGACTCAGGCAGGTCATAGAGCTGACAGCTGCCTTGTTAAAATGATAATGTGCCAGTACCTAATAAAATATGTAAGAGTTTTGGAAAAATAGAATAAAATGAACAATACTTTGTGAAATGTCCATGATTTTGTATAACAGGCATATAGAAGACATGATTAGTACCTTTGCGAATGACATCAAAATTGGTGGTATAGTGGACAGTGAAAAAGGTCATCTAAGTTTATAAAGAGATGTTGATCAATTGGGTCAATGGGCTGAAAAGTGGCAGATGAAGTTTAATTTGGATAATTGCGAGGTATTGCATTTTGGTAAAACAAACAAGGGCAGGACTTATACAATTAAAAGTAGGGCCTTGGGTAGTGTTGTAGAACAGGGAGATCAAGGGGCTCAGTTACATATTTCTTTGAAGTTTAGGTCACTTAAAAGAGGAATATAGGTCAGGTGAATGGCAAGTGTCTTTTCCCCAGGGTGGGAGATTTCAAGACTATGGGGCATATTTTTAAGGTGAAAGGAGAAAGATTTTGAAAAAATATGAGAGACAATGTTTTTTACACAGAGTGCTTCGTGTGTGGAATGAACTTCAAGAGGAAGTGGTAGATGTGGATACAGTTACAATGTTTAAAAGACATTTGGACAAGTTCATGAATAAGAAATGTTTGGAGGGATATGGCCCAAGCGCAGACAGGTGGGACTAGTTTAGTACAGCAGACCCCCGTACCTGCTGGGTTACATTTCAGAAGCCCAAAACCGTGGAGAGGAGTGAATCCATTCATTTCAATGGAAAATGCACCTTCCTGACAGCCTCCTGGTCCCTGGTGCTGGAATGCTCCCTTTAATATGTTCAAGCCATGGTAAATCGCGGATAACTGAAACCACAGAAATGGGAGTTGCCCTGTATGGGATTATGATTGGCATGGACTGGTTGGAACAAAGGGTCTCTTTCTGTGCTATGTGACTGTATGACTGTATGACTTGTACAGAACAATCCCACAACTGATTAGATTAGACTTACAGTGTGGAAACAGGCCCTTCGGCCCAACAAGTCCACACCGACCCGCCAAAGCGCAACCCACCCATACCCCTACATTTACCCCTTACCTAACACTACGGGCAATTTAGCATGGCCAATTCACCTGACCCGCACATCTTTGGACTGTGGGAGGAAACCGGAGCACCCGGAGGAAACCCACGCAGACACGGGGAGAACGTGCAAACTCCACACAGTCAGTCGCCTGAGTCGGGAATTGAACCCGGGTCTCCGGCGCTGTGAGGCAGCAGTGCTAACCACTGTGCCACCGTGCCGCCCACAAATGGAAATGCCCTAATTGCCCATCATTGGGGAAGATCTCCCAGTGACAAAGGGCGCTCTGCTTGTTGTGTGTTTCAGATCTAACTCTCTTTAGTCCCTTAAAGTAATGCTTCCCAAGTCCAGAGAACTTTCTGCAGGAGCTCTTTACTGGCAACTTGACCTACACAGGTTTTAGGCTGTATCTTATAAGGTGTGGTGATCACTCTCAGATTGCCACTCTCCTCATTTACAGTAATCCTGCTGTGGAGCCCTGGGTTCCTGGCTCAGGCCTCTGAAAATGGTCTGTTTAGAAACTCGGAGCATATCTGATCTGGAAGCCCTCCAGTGCAGTTGCAGGACCAGCATTGGAAGCTAAATCATGGCCGTTTATCACATCAGAAACTGCCAAACTCTGGGGTTTAAATGTCCCAAGGTCACATTGAAAAACTATCGAGAGTAGGTAGATAAGGAGGGAGTGAGATGGGGAGTAAGGTAGCATTTGGGCAGAGGGTTTGATTGGCAGATAAATGGGCTAGAAGGTTTGGGTGGTAGGAGGATGAGGGAGCCTCTGGGTGCCAGGAAAGTTGGTGAGAAGGTCGTATAGATCAAGCGATGGGATTGCAGTTGGGTGTTGGGCTGGCCAGATTGTGGGAGAAGTGTGTATCAGGTGTATTGGGGCAGTTAGATCAGGTATTCAGGGCGCTGGTGTGTGAGTGATGGGGGAACGGAGATGTGGTTAGTGTGAATCACTAGGGGTCAGTAGTATCATTAACCAGAAGTTTAGAGCAAATGCTAATTTTTCTAGCTATTTCTTGAGTAACTGTGAAAGCAATTAAATCCAAGATTTCTGATTCTAACTCAGCACTGGGACTTTGGGGAAGCTTCCTGAAGTCAGGAATCTATCAGAAGTTTATGCTTCCTGGACAATGACTGCATAGTCAGTACTTCCAGATATCCAAGGGGCTCCTGTGTCAAATCTGTCAGGGCATGACCAATCTCCATCTGGGCTGCAATCTTCACAATGGATTTCTGCTCCCTCCCAGCTATGCCAACGTAATCCCATGACTCAGCCACCAACAGGATATATGTTTCTGATGTTAAATCCATTACTCGACATGTTGTGTCATTAATATAATTTTTTCCAGGAATTCTGCTTATGTTCCATCAAAAATACAGCAAGATTTGCAGAACCTTTGCCTGATTCAAACAAAGCATAGTGCCATAGTGACAGATGCCAATCAGATCTAGGTCTGTGTCCATTTATTGAGTATTCAGCCTGCTGTCAGGTTCATTCTATCAATGCAATTAAAGTAAAGGGTTGTGACTTCCCTTTTGTTTAGTCTCTGTATGGTTCTGAATTATACTGACCTCATTTTGATTCAGACTCTCTGATGTGCCATCTGAGATCAGCGGAGGTGCTGTTAGGTTAGAAAGAAAGAACTTGCATTTAAATAGCAACCTTCAAAACATCAGGACACTTCAAATTTTTTCTCTTAACAAACCAAAAATGTATTTTTGAGATGCAGCCCCAGTTTTGACCGAACAAGCGTGACTGAAGTTTGTAGCAAGATCCCACCATCAGCAGTGAGGTATTGATTATTAGTTTTAAGTGTTGCTTGCAGGATAGATATTGATTGGCATAACAGGAGAACTCCTCTGCCTTTCCTCAACTCTTTCACCTCCAAAGGGAAGGCTGACAAAGACTCAGTTTAACATTGCATTCAAAAAAAAGATTGCAATCAAGAACCAGACTTCGTTGGGAGTTTGCATACTCAGAACCCCTGGGAACATCTCCCAAAAGGAGTTTGCTCATTTTAAACTGCTTGTGTTTCTGTCCCATGTACAGAGTACCACTTCTTGGAAGAACTGTCCCTCATCTCTAATGTGAGGTGTTGCTCATTTCACTAGACTGGTAATGCAGAGGCCTGGGCAAATGCTTTGGGTTCAATATGAGTTCAAATCCCAGTACAGCAACTGATGAAATTTAAAATATAACTAATTGAAAGCTTGTTTCATTAACAGTGACCACAACACTATCATTAATTGTTGATTACCTTCCCTTAAGAAGGACATCTGCTATCCTTACCTTGTCTGGCTTATACATGACTCCAGTATCACTACAATGCAATTGACTCTTATCTGCCTGTCTGAAATTCCATAGAATCCCTACACGGAAACAGGCCCTTCAGCCCAACAAGTGGCGGCACGGTGGCACAGTGGTTAGCACTGCTACCTCACAGCGCCAGATACCCGGGTTCAATTCCCACCTCAGGCAACTGTCTGTGTGGAGTTTGCACATTCTCCCCGCCTCTGCGTGGGTTTCCTCCCACAATCCAAAAATGCGCGGGTTAGGTGAATTGGCCAAGCTAAATTGCCCATAATGTTAGGTGAAGGGGTAAATGTAGGGGAATAGGTCTGGGTGGGTTGCGCTTCAGCGGGTCGGTGTGGACTTTTGGGCTGAAGGGCCTGTTTCCACACTGTAAGTAATCTAATATAAAAGTCCACACCGACCCTCCGAAGAGTATCCCACCCAGACCCATAACCCGACTCATGCACCTAACCTACACATCCCTGAACACCATGGACAATCTAGCATGGCCAGTTCACCAAACCTGCACAACTTTGGACTGTGGAAGGAAACTGGAGCACCTGGAGGAAACCCACGCAGACAAGGGGAGAATGTGCAAACTCCACACAGACAGTCGCCCAAGGCTGGATTCAAACCCAGGTCCCTGGAGCTGTGAGGCAGCAGTGCTAACCACTGAGTCACCATGCCACCCTTCTGATTTGCCAGCAGAAATGGTCAAGGAAGTCACTCAGTTTAAAAGCAGTTGGGAATGGATAACAAATACTGGCCTTGCCAATGAAATCCACATGAAGGAAAAGGATTGAACCATTAATTATTGCCGCAGTGTCCTCAATGTTTCATGCATTTCCCCTCTGGCAGCAACATGAGGAAGAGGCAGAGGTACCTTATCAGATAGCAGCAGCTAATCAAAGACTGCCTATTTTTATTAGTTCATGAGATGTGGGCATCACTGACTAGGCCAGCATTTATTGCCCATCCCTAATTACCCTGAAGTCAATGAGTAAGTTGTTCCATTGCAACTGCCATTTGATAGTTCTGTTAATGACCCTTTCCATCAATATGTTGATGATTGAGACTAGACTGACAAGGTGGCCGGTTGGATTTGTCCTATTTTTAATGCAGAGTGCATACCTAGGCATCCCTTCATATTGTTGACTACATGCCAGTGCTGTAGCTGAACTGGAACAGCTCTGAGGCTGACAAATACAGGATTGGTTTCCAGGCATGATGGTGATAGCACATTGGGAAATTTCCCAGGCCATGAGGCTGCAGATTGTAGTTGAATTCAATTCTGCTGCCGCTGCTGCTGCTGCTGCTGTTGCTGCTGATGGGCCATAATGTCTCATGAATGATCACTTTGACCTGCTAGATCTGTTCAAAGTCTGCACTCAATTAGCATAGTAGTAATGAGACACAACAGTATTGAAGGTATATAGAGTCATGGAGTTGTACAGCATGGTCCTACTCATCCATGCCGACCAGGTATCCTAAATTAATCTAGTCCCATTTGCCAGCATTTTGCCCATATCCCTGTAAACCCTTCCTACTCATATACCCATCCAGATGTTGTAATTTACCAGCCTCCATCACATCCTCTGGCAGCTCATTCTATATATGCACCATCCTCTATGTGAAGAAGTTGTCCCTTAGGTGTAAGGTTGGCAATTCATCTCCACAAGAACTGTGCAATTGTCTATCCTACGAATACACGATGGTCAAACACATCAGCAACTGTTGAATTGGTGGGAATTAGATCAACTTTAGTCTTCTCCCTTGTTAGTCTATGATCACCACTTGCTGCAGACCCAACTTAGCAGCTACGTCCTTTAGGACTCAGCAAGCTCAGTTAGTACTGATGCTACCATGCCACACTTAGTGATGGACATTGGAATCTTCCACCCAGGGACTCTGCTCTGCCAGGGTGGGAGCTGTGGATGGTGGTAATCAGCAGAAGGTTTCTTACTCATGTTTCACCTGATGTCAGGAGAATTCTTGGGGTCAGGAGACAATGTTGAGGGCTCCTAGGGCAACACCTTTCTAACTGTATACCGCTGTGCCACAACCTCTGACTTGCAAATGAGACAGGATATATCCAGGGGTTGTTAGAGTGGTGTCTGGGAGATTATATGTCAGATATGATTCTGTGTGACTATGTCGGACTGTTGCTAGACTTATTTGCAGGACAAGACTGTCAATTTTGGCACAAACCCTCAAATGTTGGTACTGATGGACTTTGTATGATTGACAGGACTGTTTTTGACTCTGTTGTACCTAAGCTGATGCCACGTTGTCTGTCGGATTTCATTCCTTCCAATGGGTTTTGTCACAGTTTTGATACAACTGAGGACCTGCTAAATCATTTCAGAGCATGGTTAAGGTCAAACACATTGCTGTTTATGTAGACCAATCCAGGTCAAGACAAGACATTTCCTTTCCTATAGGGCATTAGCAAACTATGTGGGTTTTTGTGATAAACAACTGTGGTTGCATGGTCACTATTGGGCTAGCATTGTTAATTCTAGATGTTATTGAATTCAACTTTTGCCATTTGCTATGGTGTCATTCCCAAGGACATTAGCCCAGAATTCAGGATTACTCATTCAATGAATCAGCACCAATCCACTGCCTCTCTCTGGCTGTCTGCTGAGGTGCAATAACTCCAAAGGGTATTGCTGTTATGGCAATGCTGCTTTAGTTACTTCATTACCAAATCTTGGTACAGTAGCTAAATGGTAAATCTTTTCTATTAACTGAGAGTTTAAACCTTCTGTACAGATATTTCCTTTTAGATTTGCCATGACCTGGAGTAATTTAAAAGCAATTGTATCATTTATGTTAAACTGTGGTCCAGAACCACAGATCAGATCAGAAATATCCCTGGGCAATTTAACCTTATGACATTGCAAGATGGATGGGTCACTAACATGTCAAAAATGTAAATACAGAATAGATGGCAGTGGTGGTAAATAAACATGAATAAATACATTATTGGATAAAGTGTTTACTAGCACTGAGGATACACTCCACTCCAGCCTATCTGTTTGCAATTTAAACATTGTTATCTTACTCTGGACTACCTATCCTCTAATATACTCATTGTCCAAGCTCAATCTACGAGGGACAGCAAAGTCACGAGCAATGAATTTGAAGATCCCAGCCATGTTAACTATACACAGCAGAGAATAAAGACATGCTGTTCAAATTGAACATTGTTATCCCTATCTTGTGGATTGAGGCAGGCACACTGATAACCAATTGAATAAGGCATGGACCTATGCACCATCCGCATTGCAGATTGGGCCAACACTTGGTTGTGAATGTTCATTTGAGGTGGAGATGACAGCCTCCTGTGGGGAGTGCAGATCTCACTTTAATCTTGAACTGAGGTACCTATGTCCATTGCAGACCCAGATTTCTAAACCTATGTGAGCTATGCAATACAGTCAGTTCTTCTACAACACCGAGGTTACGTTCTTGTGCAACTCTGTAAAAACAGCGCTTAAAGTGTTGGCGTTGTAATCACATTACAGCCAACACACATTTTAAAGTTTCACGCTGTACAAATTTGTCAATCGTATTACAGTGAATTTGCATTAACAGAATGACCTTCAGGTGCCATATTATGTTAGGACTGGTATATCCAGTCCTCCATTGAGCACAATGGTCCTTAAATGGGCCATGAAAGAATTGATAAGGCCCTAAAATTAAAACATTTTAGTATTTTTCAGAGTCATAATGAGTTCTCTTGCCCTCAGGCCATTGCCTTCCTCTCTCTTACCCTCCCCTCAATATTGCTTTCCCTTTCCGATATGTGCCTCTGCAGTTTAACATGGGGAGAATTGGTGAGTCCCTGTTGCATCTTTCCCTCTACAGAAGATCTCACTCTCTCAATATGTTTTGGCCCTGTAACATTCTTTTCCCAGTCTTGCCATTACATTATCAACAACTTGCAGTTCCACAGCACTTCCTTTCCTTTCTGCTTCATTCATATTTCCATCTCAGGCCTGTGTTCCACTGATGTTTATATCCATTCCAAGCCACTTTACAGAAGCATAATCAGACATTACACACCAATGCCACACAGCATGATAGGGCAGGCTTTAAGGAGCATCATATAAGAGAAGAGGGAAGTGTGGAAAATCACATGTGGACAATGGGATATGCAAAGTAATGTCTAGCCAACAAGCAGAATCTGTTAGCTTGCATTTTCCTTCCCTTGGAAATGCAAGATGTTGTTTGAGACCATTCAACAAATTCTTCCTCACCCTGACTGCATTGTGATTAACTGGGCCAGCTGCATTTTTTAAGCTGTTCAATCATTAAAAGTGGATGGCAAATTGATCAACCAGTTTTCTTCAAATTTGCCACAAAACATTAGCTTCATGTAGATAGGATCCATGATGCTTGCAAGCGAAGCTGTCACTTTCTGTTTTCTGTCATCCTAGGTCCAATCTCAATAACCTCTCCAAACTCAGTATAAAGGAAGCATTGAGTCATTATAGCCTCACCATGCCTTCTCCTTGGAGTTCAAAGCAAGGATCATGACTGGCACTGGTTTTTATTTAAAATCTCAACCACATTGTCCAACCACTCATTAACAGTGGTATTCCACCCAAGAACTGATCTGCAATGATCTGGTGGTTCACACAGTTGTAATATGTTGCTGAGTCGAATCGATTGCCAGCAGGAACAGGACAACTCACCTCAGTGCCTTCAACTTAAAGTGCAAAGGGTGAAAAACGTGCAATGTTCCTCCACTTATTCACTATGCATTACTCCTAAAAGAATGATACGCAAGCATGGATGTAACTGAGTATAAGGACAGCTTGAAATTTACTCCTCTTCTGATCAAATAACCTTCCTATGTAGGGTCTGATGTGCAAAATAGTGCGATTCCACCCCAAGCATCAGTCAACATCACTCATCCTGCTTAAACGAAGAATTATAAAGAAAATGTAGGAAAGGATGACAAGGATAAGGCTAAACACGAAAAACATTAAGATAACTCCTCTCCCGCTGATGAGAGACATAGAAATGAAGGCCAAATTTCATCATGACTTGCGCATTGCTTTAAAATAACAGTGTTGAAAATCACATTCCCAAATCACTCTTTTCTTTTATTGTGTAGCATGTTAAATAGTCCCATATTAATTTCCTGAAAAATTCAGTTTAGTGTTCTGCAAGATTTTTTACGAGCCACTAAATAAAGATGATGGATAGTCTGTGTGATACCTGTCCTCTAATTTGATTAAACCGTATTAGAAACACCAGACTCTCTGTAAAAGAACATAAATTGGCCAAAGTATAAAACAAGGCATCTTGAAATACATTATTTCTTACTAGAATAATTATATTTTATTTAATGGCATTCACCTCACATGAAACACAATCCTACAGCTTATTTGGCCTTTTTGTACTCTACATGCACAACATCATTTGTGTAAAAGTCACTGCTCTTTTGACTTGGTAACACAGTATTAAATGTTAATAGGTCGCTATAATCAAGGTCATAAATGCTCTGCATCGAAGACAATGTATTATGGTAAACATAGACTGCATCATGTCTCAATGTCATAAATGTTCTGCTTAAAAAATAATCTATCATGGTTGACATGGACTGCATCATGTGTCAACACATCCAGCTTCTGGGATTATAGAGTTTCAACCAGCAATCTTTTGTACAGTGCTTAAGTGGGCATTTTCATAGATGTGTTTTGATCGAGACTGTCAATGGTCTCAGGGAAAACCACAGCAAAGTCAGCTCCCTATGTAACTGCCTGACCTACTGTGCTTTTCCAGCACCGTACTCTTGACTCTGATCTCCCGCATCAGCAGTCCTCACTTTGTCCATATGTCAGCCTCCAATCCACATATATCTTGGTTGAATCAAGAGCTGCATTAGAAAAGCCCTTCTTGTTCTTATGTAAGTCTCCTTCCTGGATCAGACACACAGGCGATTGCAGGAAGGTTGAAATCTGCTCAAGTCAGATTGTCCACAGGTCGAGTCTGGGAT
This sequence comes from Hemiscyllium ocellatum, assembly GCF_020745735.1. Lineage (NCBI taxonomy): Eukaryota > Metazoa > Chordata > Chondrichthyes > Orectolobiformes > Hemiscylliidae > Hemiscyllium > Hemiscyllium ocellatum. Next base: position 30,983,766 of record NC_083436.1, on the reverse strand, counting down.
AACCGTGTCCTCTGTGAACATAGCAAATAATTTGCTGCATTTACTCATTCAGCCTCCAGATGATTATTTGCTTTTCAGACAATTCTGATGAAGATTTGCATCATCAAAGGAGCCGAGAACAGTCATCCAGCACAATTTCAGCCCTACAGAGCACCCAACAAATAAATCACCAGCCATAGAGTTATGCTGGTCCATAATATTCCTCCAGTTGGTCCTAGGGTTGGCAAGTGCTGGGCAAAATTCCTCCAACAATATTGATATTCTGGTCCCTAATATCTTGTGCAGTTCCATCATTGCACCAATCGGATTGCATCTTTGGACAATACAGGTTAGCAATCATTAATGATCCATTTGGACACCCAGATCTAAAATGGTAGGTGCAAGCAAGATTCTGAAGGGCCTTGACAAGGCACACACTGAGGCTGCTTCCTGGATGGAAAATTTAGACTTTGTCTTCAAAATAAAGAGTTGATGATTTTAGGATTCATACAATGAGGAACGTTATCACTGAGAGGTCATGGATGCTTCTCCGACATAAAATTGTAAAACTGGGATTGATGGATTTTGGGTCTCAGAGAATCAAGGGATATGAGGTGCAGTTGGGAAACTGGGTTTGGGGCAAAATATCTCACAAAATTTCATTGAATCGTGGAACAGGCTCGAGGGGCTGAATGGTCTACTCCCACTCCTATTTCTCATATTGTCAAGCAGCCACTGAAAGGCAATCCCCATTTTGAACCAGATGATTTCCACTCGTGATATTTTTGTATATGGGTATGAGACGGTGGGGGCAGAGGGGGAGTCATTGAGGGTTGTTCCCAGAAACATTTCCCTCGCACACGACACTTCCGTCCCATTCACAAATCAGAAAGCAAGCCTTTCTGATTTCATGTCAGGTTTAAGCCAGTGTCCAGCTGCAGAACTACGATCCTGCCAAATCCTTTGACCTCTTGATTGCAGAAGGCTTTAGCACAAACGCCTGGGTCTGTGACATTTCTTCAATGTACCCTGAACATTAAATGTTACCCAAAATGATTAATTGGAAGTTAATGAAATCCATCAGCAAAACAATGGGAAGGCAATGAGCTATGCAATCGTTGAAATAGTAAATGAAATGATGTAAACTGTTTCCCTGTTCCTTATTGACAGTGATCGAGATATGGTGGCCCTGAGTGACTCAGCTGTATTTTCTGGCTGGACAGTCAGGCCCACAGTGTTTCACAGAGTCTCTTGATGATCTTTAACCAAGGCAACTTCATGTAACAGAAGGCAGCAAATTGTATTGATTTAGAGGAGTAAACGTGTTCTGAAACAAAGCCCCGGATACATGTTTCAGAGCAGTTGTCAGCCAACCAGACAAGCAACAGCAGCAACTAGGGAGGGGGAGGTCTGCAAACAAGATTAAGGATTTTGAAAGAAAGCACTCGCTCTTTTAACTAGATTTCACGGATTCAGAAATTAATGGCTGCTTAATAGCGAGAGCTTGTCACCAAGGGATCCATTAGCCCCTTTTAACCAAATTAAATGCATATAGTTACCTGAAGGGGGCTGCGCTAAAAGGGAGGTGTGACACATTATTTTTAACTTGAGTTTGTTTTGTTTCCTGAGTCACTGTGGCGTTTTTGACCACCAAGGCCTCAGCTGGCATGTGAAAGGTGGTAAGAATCAGGCATGTGTGAATGCGAGCCTGGGCCTTGCCACAGCGAAGGCCCAAGCTATTCATCACTGGCTGGTGGCTGACAGTGACTGATGGGATAGGCTCGGGTCTGGCACTTCACCAGCACAAGAATCATATGAGGCAGGGAGCAGACTGACAGCTGGAGCGCTGTGTCAAGTGGTGTAGAGACCAGAGCTATTAATAATCTGTGCCACATGATCCGCAGCACGGGGAACAATGATTTAGACATTGGTTGGAATAAAGATTTTACATTTAGTGTCAGTGACAACTACAGTGCTTGATATGTAAAGCTGATCTATTAATCAGATCTATGGAAATAGATTACAGGGTGACGTCTTCGACTGTGAGTACGTGATCTTTTTGAATGAATGCTTATTTGTTTTTAATATCAGAAATATTAAAGAGCTACTCTGTTTGTTCCAGGAGAAATCCATTCTTTACTTAACAGCTTCCATCTTCCAATCCCTTATGCTATTTTGTATCAATTTAACATGACCTGTGACCAACTATAATGATTATTCGGAGCTCAGTAATCCTTAAAGGATGCATAAGTACAAATGAGCCTGTCTACAAAATTGAATTTTATTGGTTGGCGGGGTTAAAACATAAGAATAATTTATTGGTATAGGATCAGTCTGAGTAGTAAACAGTAACTATCATTATTGATGAATCATGCGTTGTTATAGATATCTATCGTGTAAAGGAGTTAGATGTACACCAACTGATCTGAGCTATAAGGAACAGTGGCTAACAAAAATGTTTTCCTCATCCCTATGAAATGATCCCACTGCTGGACCAGCTCGAGGCAATTCAGGCAGTCCGAACTTATATATAAATATAAAAACCAAACAATTTTGTCACCCAATTATTTTCTTAGACAAGAGCACAATGAGTTATGTAACTAAAGCAAACAGGCAGGGGTTGTGATATAGAGTCATAGAGATGAACAGCATGGAAACAGACCCTTCAGTCCAACTTGTTCATGCTGACCAGATATCCCAACACAATCAGGTCCCAACTGCCAGCACCCAGCCCATATTCCTCTAAACTCTTCCTATCCGTATACCCACCCAGATGCCTTTTAAATGTTGCAATTGTACCAGCCTCCACCACTTCCTCTGGCAGCTCATTCCATACACATGCCACCCTGTGCATGAAAAAGTTGCCCCTTAGGTCTCTTTTATATCTTTCCTGTCTCACCCTAACCTATACCCTCTAGTTCTGGACTCCCTCACCCCAGGGAAAAGACTTTGTCTATTTATCCTATCCATGCCCCTCATGATTTTATAAACCTCTATAAGGTCACCCCTCAGCCTCTGACGCACCAGGGAAAACAGCCCCAGCCTATTCAACCTCTCCCTATAGCTCAAATTCTCCAACCCTGGCAACATGCTTGTAAATCGTTTTTGAACCGTTTCAAATTTCACAGCATCTTTCCGATTGCATGCAATATTCCAAAAGGCCAGGGTTGGAGGATTTGAGCTGTAAGGAGAAGCTGAATAGGTTGGGGCTGTTTTCTCTGGAGCGTGAAAGGATGAGTGAAGATCTTACAGAGGTTTATAAATTCATGAGGGGCATGGATAAGATAAATAGACAGAGTTTTTCCCCTGGGCTTGGGGAGTTCAAACTAGAGGCCATAGGTTTTGGGTGAGAGGGAAAAGCTATAAAAGTGACCTAAGGGGTAATTTTTTCATGCAGAGAGTGGTGCTTATATAGAATGAGCTGCCAGAGGAAGTAGTGGAGTCTGGTACAATTACATTATTTAAAAGGCATCTGGGTGGGCGTATTAATAGGAAGGGTTTAGAGGAACATGGGCCAAGTGCAGGCAAATGGGACTAGGTTAGGTTGGGATATCTAGTCGGCATGGACAAGTTGGACCAAAGGGCCTGCTTCCATGCTGTACATCTCTATGACTCTATGATTCGAAGGGGCCTGACCATTGTTCTGTACAACAACAACAAATTAGCTATTACCTATTCAAAAGTGTAGCAGACTTGAGGGGCTGAATGATCTACTCCTGTTCCTATGTTCCTGAAGCAGTCCACCTGGGTGCTGATATGGTTTAATCTAGTCAGTCGTACTTATAGCTGTCTTTTGTTCTGATGTGGGATATGTGATTCCTGGACACTGCTTCTTTTGGATTGGGATAATAGTGCAGCTGGTAAACTTTGCACTATGGCAGGAGCCTCCATGTCATGCCACCTCACCCCCTCCATCCCCATTTACCCCATTCTGTCATGTCACCAAATGCCCTCCCAAGAGTCTCTGGTGCCATCCCCATACTCCAACTTTGCAGATACAGAGAGCTTTTATGGTTGGGTGTAGGGGGATGGAGTGGAATGTGGAGGGAAGAGAGACAGAGAAGAAGGAAGGAAAGATGAAGGCAAGACCGGTCTGCAACATGGTCCTTATCTGGTAGATTATTGGAAATGGGGTGGGTGTGAAATGTCAGGAATCTGAGGAGCACTCAGGGAAATGAACCCTGCATATATCCTGCAATAAAAAGCAAGTTACTTAGCTCTTGGTGTGTGGAACTTGGAATGATTCCTCTAGCCAGATGTACACACTCCTCTCAATTGCTACTGTTCTCATGCTCACATCTCATGTTTATGAAGATCCCTGACCATCAACCTCTCGGCTCCCTGGTCACCGATTGCCATCATCTCCACCCTGGATGCAAGGTCACACTTCAGAATGTCCTATGGTTGTGAAAGGCACTAGAGAAACACAAATCTATCGATCTTCTGTTTGGAGGAGAAAGTGAGGTCTGCAGATGCTGGAGATCAGAGCTGAAAATGTGTTGCTGGAAAAGTGCAGCAGGCCAGGCAGCATCCAAGGAACAGGAAATTCGACGTTTCGGGCATAATTCCTGATGAAGGGCTTATGCCCGAAACGCCGATCTTCTGTTTGGGTCCTTTCAGAAGAGTGTTAGTTAGAATGAGGGGTGTGATTTGAAATGTGACTGGATGTTTCTTGCCATGACCTTTCAAACAATACCAATCCAATTCACCCTGGGGAACTGGGGAAAGTCACCCATGTCCACTGCCAACAGCTGGAAAATTCCAGTCTTTTACTTAATGTCTATTTTTACACAAGGCTATCTTGATTTCACTGTATGGGGAATATTACTCATTCTCAAATTGATCATTTGATGGAATAGATTGATGTAGGTTTCCAAAGTGATACATTGTCATTTTTATTAAAATTACATTGATGGTCATTCAATCAATAATAGGTAGGGAGGGGGGGTTGCAATTAATTAAATGTCTTGCTTCCTAGAATACAGTGACAAGTCTTCAGCACCTCCACACTCCAGCAGTACATTGACGTTCAAACTCACACTCATGAGCATAATACAACCATTAATCAACAAGCACAAAATACATGACAATCATTTTGTTCCCTTCTAACTAATTTCAGGAATAGTGAATAGAGGACAACTTAAAATGTCAGTTCACACTTCTGTAAAATAGTAGCGTTAGATAAAGTTGGAAGCAGAACCTGCAGGCTACAGTGTGTATTTCAAATGCTTTTATTTATTCAATCAAATACTTGTATTCTATATAAACTTTATATATCAATATTGCATTTGAACTCTGCAAACTTAGAAATTTACATATTTTTCAATGACTGTCTTATTCAGGACAAAGTTAAAGATCACACAACACCAGGTTATAGTCCAACAGGTTTAGTTGGAAGCACTAGCTTTCCGAGTGCTAGTGATGAAGGAGCAGCGCTCCGAAAGCTATTGCTTCCAATTAAACCTGCTGGACTATAACCTGATGCTGTGTGATTTTTAACTTTGTACACCCCAGTCCAACACCGACGTCTCCAAATTATTCAGGACAAAAGCTGTCTCCCATTGGAATAAAAACAGAAATTGCTGCAAATACTTGGTAGATTTGGCAGCATCTGTGGAGAGAAAAGTAGAGTTTCCAGTTAAATATGCTTCAATAGTAATTCTGTCAAAGAATCATTTTTGACTTGAAATGTTAACCTTTTTTTGTCTCTGACAGATCTGCTGAGATTCACCAGCATTTTCTGTTTGCTTTTCAGACTTCCAGCATTCACAGTACTTCGCTTTTTATTTTAGATGATTACTCGACAGTGAACATGTCAAATGTACTTCATAAAAAATCATCACTCCTGGCATCACTTATTATCCTTAAAAAAAGGACCTTGTACATTTCCAGTGCTCCAAACTGTAATCGACCACTCGTGTGTGCCTTATGGATCTTCACTCCTGCTTTACTTGTGAAGTCCTGACTATTTTCTTGCGTGGAAGTGAATTTGGCAGCGTGGAATCTGAAGAACACTGACAGGTAATGTTAAATGAATCCCCTTTGCTTATAATTGATAAGAGGGACTCAAACTAAGAGAATTAAAATTGAGAGGGTCTAATAAAGACCTGGTGATGTGTTCTCCTCAATTATGACTCAGGAGAGGAAGACTGAAATGTTTCCTTATTATTCTATTTGTTCTCCTGACTTGGCTCCATTCTTCATACTTTGTAAACTTCACATGATCCAAACCTCTGCTGCAAATATCCCATTCCAAATCAAATCCCACTTTCCCATCTCCCCATACTTCCTTGACATGCATTTATTCCCAGCCTAGGCAGAAGTGGGTACTGTAGATGCTGGAGATTAGAGTCAAGATTAGAGTGGTGCTGGAAAAGCACAGCAGGTCAGGCAGCATCCGAGGAGCAGGAGAGTCAACGTTCCGGGCAAAAGCCCTTCATCAGGAAGGGCTGATAAAGGGCTTTTTCCCAAAACATCGATTTTCCTGCTCCTCGGATGCTGCCTGACCTGCTGTGCTTTTCCAGCACCACTCTAATCTTGACTTTATTCCCAGCCTCCCAATGCTTCTGATGTAACATTCTCATCCTTATGCTTAAATGGCTGTGTTCTTGCCTATCTCTGTATCTTTCCTTTAGCCCAACAAACACCCTGCAGACTTCTCCTTAGTCCTACTGTGCCCTCCTGCGGAGTTCTTCATGTTTTGTTTGCCCCATCGTTGCAAATGTGCCTTCAGCCACCCAGCCCACATGCTCTGGAATTTCGTTCTTAATTGTCTTCACTTCCTTTTGCTCCTTTAAGCTCTACCTGAGAACCACTTATGTTAGCCACATCTTATACGTCTTGTTAGTCCTGGTGTAAGGTTTTTCATAACTTTTATTTTAAAAACTGCTTGTTGTTGCTGTTTGTTTACTGCAGGCATCACATCCATTCTCCATTTGAGCCCTCTGGTAAATATTCTCCTCACTGACCCCCCCCCCCCCAGTGCTACTCTGCAGATAGGGTGATATTTGATTGTTTAGTGCGTTCTGAAGCTCTGACACATTCTTGAGATTCTGATAATTTGATAAAACAATCCCAGGTTTTGCTCCTGCAGTTGATGACAGCACCTGAACCCCTTGATAGCATATTTGCCAAGGTCAGTCCATTGCCAACCGTGAGATATTATGAGGAAAAAAGTGAGACAGATTGCAATTTTATTGAATTGAGGTATGTTTATACATTTCAATGAAACACACAAAATCACACAAATGTTTGCTGGAGGCCAGCTGAAGCTTGACAGAACTATGATTGTATTCCAAGTCTGGTAAACACATTGAAGAAGCCAGGAATTATTATTCAGCCGCTTTCATTTTCCCTGTTCTTTTAAGCTCCACCCAGAGATTGCTCCTTGAGGCAGCTACCGTTCTCCTGACAGACTTCAACACTGTTAACTATAAATTGCAGTATTCCCAGTTTACTTGTGGTATTGGTCTGTGCACATATGTAAATGCATGTGCCTATTATATATGTCTGTATAGCATATATATGCATATGTGCCTCTCTGCAACAATGCTGCACAGGATACATCACACAAGAATGATCATCCAGTAGCTGTTTATTAAAACATCTGCATTAGATGATATTTGTCAACTGCTCAATTTTTGTTTAATGCTCCTCTGTTTAGACACATTACTATGGTTTTTATTATTTACCTCATGGCATCTTCACTCATTTGTATGTGCACTGTGATAAAGATTTAGAAATATATTATTATTATCATTTGGAAATTTGGATTCTAGAGTAAAGATAAATGGATAGTTATTTTTAGTTTTGTGAAAGTGACTTTTTTATAAGAGGTCAGATGGTCATTTTTGAATAGTGAATTAAAGATAGCTTTTCCAATAGTGAAATAAAGATAGCTTTGACTTATGCTACATGACTAGCAAGCTATTTTTGACTTTGGTTACTAAATCTTTCACTTAGCTATTAATTTTGACCAGAAGAAAAGATAATGAGAGCCACGACCAAGCTTCAGTTGAGAAGAAAAGATTCTAACCACCAGAAGGTCAGTCCAGTTTGTTGAAACGCTGTCTCTGAGCTGGAAAGAAGTTCTTCAACTGTTTTAGCTGCTCACGTAGACAGTGTTCTTCTTAACGTTCAGAAGAAATTGAGTTTGCCAGGCTATGTACTTTGGGGAGAGATGATGATGAAATCAACCATACATGGTGAATGTGCAGAAAATCCAAAAGGAAACACTTGTAGCCTTTTCAGATGAATAGAAATTTTAAAATTTTCGAAGATAAGAGTGGTAATTCAGTGAGATAGAGTGTCTGTAAAGGATATTGCTTGGGAAAGAGGAATGTTTTTCTTTTTCCTGTTTAAAATAAGATGTTTTCAAAGTGTTTCATACATATTTGTAAACTTTTTGAGTAATAAGCTGTTTTTTGTTAAAGTACATTTACAGTATTCTGTAATAATGTCCAGTGAATGACCACGATGGTAACCAATGATAAAAGGTAAAACCTATAACCTATCAAGCGAGGTTGCATTTTGCAGAGCACCTACATTGTGTTGACAAAAGTGACCCTGAGCTTCCAGTTGCCTTCCACTTCATCATTCAACTGTGTTCCCTGATCGACAGTTCTGTGTCGGGCCTGTTGTAGTGCTCCAGCAAAGCTCAACGTAAGCTGGAAGAACATGGCATCTCATTTTCCACATGGGGACCCTGCAGCCTTTAGGACCCAGTTTGATAATTTTAGGACCTGAACACTTTCTCTGTCCTTTACCCTCCCCCACTTGACATCATCTGGGACACTTTCAACCCATTTTTGCCCAGTTATGTTCTGCATTACCAGCTTTTCTTTTTCCCTGGCATGCTATTATCCATCTCTTGGTTTGCCAACTGTCTTTTTCACCCTCTAGGTTCTGCCTCCACCTATCTTCTCACTCCTTCACCAACTCTCCCACTCCTTGCCTTCAACTTAAGTACCATCTTTTCCTAGCAGCTAGTAGTTCTGATGAAAGTTCAGTGGGTCCGAAACAGTTGCTGTTCTTTCTCTCCACAGATGCTGCCAGAACTTCTGAGCTCCTCCGCCAATGTCTGTTTTTGTTTCATTTTTAAATCTGACTTGTCCAGATGGGATCATGACACAGTCCCATTGTGCAAATCTTCAAACTTATTTTCCTCTGTTTAGAATAGAATTGTCTCCTTTTCTTGACTGATATTAGGGTTTTCCCCTGTCAGCATGGATTCTCCAACATAAAGTTTTATAGATTCATGCTGAAAGAATTCAACTGCTGAAAATATGGCTTCTTCACAATTAGCTGGAAATAGAAACTTGTCTTGATATTTCCCCTGCAGCTAGCATCTCGTAGTGAACTGGTTAAGATCAACAAACCCAGCATGGAGCAGAGACTGAACCTTGAATTTCCAAGGGGAAGTCAGTTTTACATTCACTGCCTGTGCAGATTGCAAACATAGTGGATCTCCCTCATTTTCATTGCACTGAAATCATTTACAGAGACCCTTCTGGGTTAACTTTAGATAAGGTAACTCAGTGCTGACCTGAGACTGAAGTTGCTGGGAATCAAGTAAAAGGATGCAAAGGTAAACCTAACTGATGCATTATAGTATGAAACCATTAAACAAATACTGATATTGTCAAGTCTTCATTCAGAACTACAGCCAGAGTACGGTGGAGATCCTATAACTTTTGCTGATGAGGTGAAAAAATGTTCTGACATAGCAATTTTCACATCCGGAGAGAGTGCTTGTAAAATGGGCTTTATTGAGATCATTCAATGCCTAAATTAATAAATCCAGACTTGTGCCATTCATTTCTGCACTGTATTCAGTTAACAGCAATTCATTAAACAGGCAAATAAATAAATAATACTGCAGGTGCTGGAAGTCTGAAACAAATACAGAAAATGCTGGAGAAACTCAGTAGGTCTGGCATCAGCTGTAGAGAGAGAAGCAGAGTTAACATTTCGAATTTGGTATGACTCTCCTTCAGAACACTCAAAGAATGCTGAGTCTGCTTCATGTCTGATATCAGGCATTTTCAGATTTGTAAAGCCATATGTCTGAGGTGCAGTATATCTTGAAATAACCCAATAGTTGATTGTATATTAATTGTGTTTAATTGTATGCAGGCCTTTGGCATTAACTGGGGATTTGCTTGAATTCCTTAAAACAGACACAGACTAAAATTTGACTTCTTTTGGTTATTTTGTAAAGAAATGCCAATAAACAGTAGTTGAAAACGGTTGCCTAATGTTGAAGAATACAATCTAAGAAAAACGTCATTCGCAAAAGTTACAAATGGGAGAGATGGTGGCAAGTTAATAATATCAGTGGATTAGTAATCCAGAGGTCTGGACCAATGCTGTTGAGGGATGCGTCCATATTCCAGCAGTTTTAACATTTATTTGTGCAATATGGGCGCCATTGACTGGTCAGCATTTATTGCCTGTCCTTAGTTGTCCTTGAGAAGGTGGTGGTGAGCCACTTTCTTGAACTGCTGCAGTCCACTTGTGGATTGACCCACAATGCCATTAGGGAGGAAATGCTACTGGGCCAGGATTTTGACACCGTGACAGTGAGAGAATGGTGATATATTTCCAGGTGATATATTTCCAAGTCATGATGGTGAGTGGCTTGGAAGGGAACTTGAAGGCAGTGGTGTTCCCGTGTATCTGCTGCTCCAGTCCTTCTAAAAGAACATGTTATGGTTTTGGAAGGTGCTAGCTGCGGAGCTTTGATGAATTTCGGCAGTGCATCTTGTAGGTAGTACATACTGCAGGTACTGAACGTCAGTGGTGGAGGGAGTGGATGCGGTGCCAATCAAGTGTGCTGCTCTGTCCTGGATGGTGTCAAGCTTCTTGAGTGTTATTGGAGCTGCACATAGCAAAGCAAGTGGATGGTGGAATTTAAAAGTCCAATTGATAAATCTGGAATTAAAAGCCACTCTTCATAAAAGTGACCATGAGAACAAGCATCAATCGTCTAGGGGTGAAGTAATATCAGGTTCACTAATATCATTGAGAGAGAAAAATGAACTGTGCTTACTTGGTCTGGCCTACTTGTGACTCCAGACCCAAAAGAATCCATCGAGAAGGACAAGAGCATCAGATACATGGGAACACCACTGCCTTCAAGTTCCCCTCCAAGCCACTCACCATCATGACTTGAAAATATATCACTGTTCCTTCACTGTCACTGGGTTAAAATCCTGGCCCAGTGGCATTTCCTCACTAAGGCCATTGTAGTTGACACTTGACTGCCCTCTGTAATGGCCTGCTCAAACCAAACAATTCAAACGTAATTAGGGATAGGTAACTTGGTCTTGTCAACTGCTTTCAGATCCCATGAAAAAATGTTTTAAATCCTAGAGGAAGATTGACAGAAATCACACATAAACTGTTTGGGGGACTATCCTCTGTTGTTCTTGAGGTGTGAACAATTTAACCAGAGGAAGAATGAAGTCGAGATGTGAACACAGATCACAGCCTTACCAAAACAGAAGCAAGGTGTGTTGCTACATTCCGCAAGACATAAATTCTGCAATAAATTATTTGAGATGGTGTATTGTAGTTAGATAGTGATAAACATTTGGACCCTCTACTAGAGTCTTTAGATGAAATCTGCAGAAAAGATGATCTGCTAAATAGCTATGAGGCATGATCAGACTATGACAGATATCAAAAAACAGATGGTCATTCCATGGAAGAATGCATCATATGCTTGAATACATTGCTTCAAATACGACAAACTTCATTTGAGGATCCTTGGATCATTACAAATGTTTCACTTGCTGGATGGATGTGATGTATTTCTTAAGAACCATTTCTAGCTAGTATTCAGTTCTCAGTATAAAGTTTGGGGTTTATTCTGAGGTACCAGATAAGGAGAAATAAGCTTTGTCACATTGATAGACTTGTGCTGAAAATGTCCTGGCAGATTGAATTTAAAAGGCTAAAGTGAGGATTGCAGTTGCTAGGGGATTGAAGAGTGACTGAGTGGTACAAGAGTTAGCATGGACTAGCCCAGAGGTGGCAAATCATTGCTTCTTATTCACATGTGTCTCCATCAATTGGCAAAACAGCTGCATTTCTGTGAGATGATAATTTTCACCAAACATTGACTTTGAAACCACCAAATGAAACCTCACCTGACTGAAGCCTAGATTAATCAAGATTGTGCTGAAATTGTGTAAAATATTAGCGAGACTGCAGCTAGAGTGTGGCATACAATACTGGTTGATGTGTTTCAGGAAGAATGTGATCGCACTAGGAAGGGTTTAAAGAGGAGTTTTACGAATAAGTCTTCAGAAATAGAGAACCTTACCAAGGAGGAAAGGTTGGATTATGGTGCTGTTTTCCTTGGAGCTGAGGAAGTTGAGAGTACGCTGAATCTGTGTCTGAACTTCTGAGGGACTTTGATAGAGTACAAAGGAAATATCCATTTCCATTACCAGTGAGATCTACAAGCTGGGTTATCAATTTAAAATAATAGGTAGAAGGATTACAAGGGAGTTGAGAAGTTTTTTCTTCATTTGGTGGGTGATGAAGGTTTGGAATTCATTGTCTGAAAATATGGCAAAGTCAGAAACCCTCACTGTAATTTAAAGACACTCAAGTATGCATGTACAGAATCACAAACCAAGAGGTGGATAACGGGATTAAACCAATTAGCTCTTTTTTTTTGGTGAGTATGGGTGAAATGACCTCGTTTGTTGGTATAAATCTTTCTCAACATTTCCAGTGTTGACAAGTGACCTTGTCTTTATTTCAACAATGAGCTTTGGTAGTGTGTTCCATAACATTCAAAATTTCTCCTGCCCTCTGGATCAACTTAAATTTTCTCTATCCTAAAACCCTTGCTTACCGGAACCAACTTTTTTGTAACTGTTCTGTCACATCTGTTGATAATTTTGGGCATGCTGATAAATCATTTCCTCTGCTGAAAATGTGTTGCTGGTTAAAGCACAGCAGGCCAGGCAGCATCTCAGGAATAGGGAATTCGACGTTTCGAGCATAAGCCCTTCATCATTCCTGATGAAGGGCTTATGCTCGAAACGTCGAATTCCCTATTCCTGAGATGCTGCCTGGCCTGCTGTGCTTTAACCAGCAACACATTTTCAGCTGTGATCTCCAGCATCTGCAGACCTCATTTTTTACTTGAAAATCATTTCCTCTGTCATAATGAAGACAGGCTGAGTTTCAATGTATCCTTCACACCTGTATTTCCTTGCTCTAGGGAAAAGCAAGATACCAGTAAGGAGCAACAACATCTGGCCCCAGTGGAAAATGAGCCTTAGCAACAGGAGATTAAGGGCAGAAAGTGATGTATACATCTCTGCTGCACTGGGTGACCGGGTGATTCTTCTGGTTGGAGTTGCAAAGATGTCCATTCTGTTTGCTTAGAAACACTTGCCCTTCAACAAACTCATCAGCATGAGATGTGTTGCCATTGTTCAGTGCTTATACATAAATCATGGGAAGCATTGGTTTTTAATCAGTGACATTTATTTAACTGGAATGTATATTTCTGTGCCGATCTCATGGTGGCTCAGTGGTTAGCACTGCTGCCTCACAGCATCAGGGTCCCAGGTTCAATTCCAACCTCGGGTGACTGTCTGTGTGGAGTTTGCACATTCTCCCTGTGTCTGCATGGGTTTGCTCCGGTTTCCTCCCGCAGGCCAGGTGAATTGGCTATGTTAAATTGCCCATAGTGTTTGGTGCATTAGTCAGAGGGGGGTGGGTTGCTCTTTGGAAGGTCAGTGTGGTTTTGTTGGGCCAAAGGCCCTGTTTCCACACCGTATGGAATCTAATCTCCTTGATCATTCCCATGCCTTTAGTGCAATGCGGTTTTGAAACAGTGAAGTTTGAGAAGATTTATTTATTTGCAAAGATTTATGGATAGCGAAATGGATTCCAGTAATTGAATAGGTGATTTGAATTGAATTGGGAATGCTGAAAGTTGCTGTGTTCTATTTGTTCCAAACACTTTCTAAAACTCATAGATAGTGATGGAAACAGAGCTATCAAGCAACATCTGCTCGGCAATAGACTGCTCAGGGACGCCCAGTTTGGGTTCTGCCAGGGTCACTCAGTTTCTGACCTCATTACAGCCTTGGTTCAAATACAGACAAACGAGCTGAATTCTAGAGGAGTGGTGAGAGTGATAGCCCTTGACATCAAGACTGCAAGACACCGAGTGTGGCATCAAGGAGCCCTAGTAAACTGGAGTCAATGGGTATCAGCAGGTAAATTTTCTGCTGGTTGGAGTCATACCTGGTACATAGGAAGATGGTCATGGTTTTTGGTGGTCAGTCATCTCAGCTCCAGGACATCGCTGCAGAGTTCCACCGTGGGTGTCCTAGGCCCAACCATTTTCAGCTGCTTCATCAATGACCTCCATCATAAAGTCAAAAATGGAAGATGTTTACCTACAATTGCACAATGTTCAGCACCATTCTTGACTCCTCAGACACTGAATCAGTTTATGTTCAGATGTAACAAGGACAATATCCAGGCTTGGGCTGATAAGTGGTAAGGAACATTCTCACCACCCAATTGCCAGACTATGGCAATTACCAGTATAAGATAATCTAACCACCTCTCTTTGACGTTCAATGGTGTTACCATCAGTGAATCCCCCACTATCAACATCCTTGAGGTTACCAATGACCAGAAACTCAAGTGGACTTTCCATATAAACATAGTGGCTACAAGAACAGGTCAGAAGCTCGGAATTCTGTAGTGAGTAACTCACATTCTGACTCTGAAAGTCTGTCTGTCATCTAGAAGGCACAATTCAGCAGTGTGATGGAATATCCCCACTTGCACGGATGGATGTAGCTCCAACAACAGCCAAGAAGATTGACTCAGGGCAAAACAGCCCATTTGATTGATACCACATCCACAAATATCAACTTCCTTCCACACTGATGCTCAGTAGCAGCAGTGTGTACTATCTACAAGATGCATTGCAGAAATTCACCAAAGATTCTTAGACAGCATGTTCCAAACCCATAACACTTCCATGTGGAAGGATAAGGGCAGCTGATATATAGGAACACTGCCACTTGCAAGTTCCCCTCCAAGGCACTCACCATCCTGACTTGGAAATACATCGCCATTCCCTCAATGTCACTGGAACGCCTTTCCAAATGGCATTGTGAGTCTACCTACAGCACATGGACTGCAGCAGTTCAAGAAGGCAGCTCATCACCACCTTTTCAAGAGCAACTAGGGATGGACAATAAATGCTGGCCAGCCAGAGATGCTCAGATCCCACAAATGAATAAAAAAAAGCAATTACCTCCAATTATTGTGATGTATAGACTAACAGTACATTAAATATCTAAAATGAACTGTCCTGAGTTGTTCCTACCTCCTGCTTTCAAGCTTTTAAAAAGGTATGTTCTGTCTACAGTTGTACCAAGTGTGGTCACCTCAAACTGCTATCAACTGGCAAATAGCACACCCTATTTAACCTCAAGGTGTTTGTGGTCATAGTCCCAGTAGGTGTAATTCCCTGTTGCACCATGTACATTCCTCTTTCAATTTCCCCAGCCCTTCCCCATAGATGGATCTGCAGTCTTCCTCTTACAAATAAATGATTGCCCATCCCCTCAGCTTCCTTCATTCTGTGCTTATTATCTTGCTGACTCAAATTAGTGCAGTACATCTCTCAGTGAATACCATTTGCTGCAATTCAGTCATCAGTGTGACAGAGCCATCCTTGATCAGATTTCTCATAGCCACATTTATACCAGATCTATGATCTTCACAACACTTGGTCCATCAGAACCAAGAGAAAACATAGAAAATCAGGAAGCAGACTGATATCAAACTAACTAGAGCTTTAGAGCTCAAACACCTTGATGTTTACAGCAGACATTCTGCTCAGCCACTCATACCTTTGACTCTATTTATGCTGCACTGCTGGCATACCTTATATGCCAGGATTCAGAGAACCAGCTTATTAACCAGCTGTTGCCAAAGACAACTTTATTTAAACCTGTCTTTCTCCAGCTCCAAAGCATCACTTATAAAATTGTCAGAAATATATCTGTGAAGAAAAGCTGTACTCACATCTATTGCTAAGAACTGCAGATTCTAATTAAGTCACCTCAGAAATCTGAAGTAGACATTATCAGAGGTAAATTAAAGTTAATCAGATGACCATCAGCAACAAGTGAACATTTGTCACATTGAAATGCTTGTGAGATCAACAAATGAACAAATATATGCTAAATTACCCATAGTATCAGGGGCATTAGTCAGGGGTATACATAGGATAGGGGAATGGATCTAGATGGGTTACTCTTTGGGGGGGTTGGTGTGGACTTGTTGGGCTGAAGAGCCTGTTTCCATACTGTAGGGAATCCAATATTAAATCTAATAAAAAACTGGGTAAAACTTTAGAATCACAAGTAAAAGATAGATCCAAAGGTTTTTACCAAGAGAGCGAACAATCAAATAAGAAGGTTCAAAATATACGAGTCTTTATTTTGTATTAATTATGAAAAGAAGTGACATTTTGGTTTAGCTATTGACTGCATCCCTCAAATAAAAATGCACATAACTGAATTTCTGTAAATCTCATTCTTCTCCATTATAATAAATATATCAAATCAGAGTCATAGAGTCATAGAGATGTACAGCATGGAAACAGACCCTTCGGTCCAACCTGACCAGATATCCCAACCCAATCTAATTTGAGTGCCACTTGCCAGCACCCGGCCCATATCCCTCCAAACTATTCCTATTCATATACCCATCCAAATGCCTTTTAAATGTTGCAATTGTACCAGCCTCCACCACTTCCTCTGGCAGCTCATTCCATACACGTACCACCCTTAGGTCTCTTTTATATCTTTCCCCTCTCACCCTAAACCTATGCCCTCTTGTTCAGGATTCCCCCACACCAGGGAAAAGACTTTGCCTATTTATCCTATCCATGCCCCTCATAATTTTGTAAACTTCTATAAGGTCACCCCTCAGTCTCTGATGCTCCAGGGAAAACAGCCCCAGCCTGTTCAGCCTCTCCCTGTAGCTAAAATCCTCTAACTCTGGCAGCATCCTTGTAAATCTTTTCTGAACCCTTTCAAGTTTCACAACATCTTTCCAATAGGAAGGAGATCAGAATTGCACACAATATTCCAACAGTGGTCTAACCAATGTCCTGTACAGCCGCAATATGACTTCCCAACTCCTGTACTCAATACTCTGACCAATAAAGCAAAGCATACCAAACGCCTTCTTCACTGTCCTATCTATCTGCGACTCCACTTTCAAGGAGCTATGAACCTGTGCTCTAAGGTCTCTTTGTTCAGCAACACTCCCTAAGACCTTACCATTAAGTGTACAAGTCCTGCTAAGATTTGCTTTCCCAAAATGCAGCACCTCACATTTATCTGAAATAAACTCCATCTGCAACTTCTCCGCCCATTGGCCCATCTGATTAAGATCCCGTAATCTGAGGTAATCTTCTTCGCTGTCCACTACACCTCCAAGAGGATAAATGATTCACAGACCTGAGCAAAGCTGCTCCAAACAAAAATCCTTTGGGGTAATTTTAACCTCCTCTGACCAGCAGGAACCAGATGGTTTAAAGAAACCAACAGTTCATACCTGGTTTGATTTTCTTTCCATTCAAGTTAAATACTGTGGCTACAAGAGCAGGGCAGAAACTGGGAATTCTGTGACAAGTAGCTCACCACCTGTCTCCCATCAGCACCACCATCTGCAGCTTTCTCTCCAAGTCACACACTATCTCGACTTGGAACCATATCCACTGCCACTGCTTCAATATATTCAAACATCAGCATTGTAGGTATAGCTATCCATGAAGAACCGCAGTGGTTGCAGAAAGCAGATCACCACTACCTTCTCAGGGCCACTAGTGGTGGACAATAATTGTTTACCTGACTCTTGATGCCCCCATGCCCACAACTAGCTCATTACCATCTTGAATGAACCATCCTATTTGATCAGCAACCCATCCACCATCTTCAACATTCACTCTTTCCACCACTGATGCGCAGTGACAGCAGTGTGTACCAAAGACAAGAGACACTGCAGCAACTTGTCAATGCTTCTTTGAAAATTTCTTCTACCTGGGTCAAGGGCCGTGGATACAGTTAACACCCATCACCTGTAAGTTCTACTCCAAGCAACCCACCATTCTGATTTTGAATGCATCGCTGCTCCTTTACAGTGACTGAGTCAATATTGTGCAACGACCCACTCTAAAACCATTGTATATGTACCTACACCACATGATTAGCTCAAGCAGGTGACTCACCATCACCTTTCAAGGGCAATGAAGGATGGGAAATAAACTTTGGAGTAACCAGTTCTTATCCTATGGAAGATTAGAGAAAGTGGAAAGATTGAACGCCATGCCCAATTAATCCATTGTCACATGCAAAGCTGTGGAAAATCATGGGGATGTACTAAATGGCAAAATGACTCGGACTTTTAAAAAAATTGTAAATTGATAAGTTTGCTTTTAAAAGAAAGAATTATACCGTGAAACAAAAATGAGTTTGGCTTGAGAGGTTGTAAGATAAATACTTGAGTATCAACCAGTAACAAGTGAAAACAAGCAACTGAAACATGGACTGACCTTTATTAAACCACCACAAAACCACTTAACCTGCTGGACTGGGCCTCTAAGGACACCTGCTGAAGCAGGCTAAACAAATAGCGATTCTTAACTGAAGAACACTTGGTTTCTTTCAGCCAAGCTCCCATCTGTTAACAGCCTTTTGTCTGAACTGTGTTCAGCTGCAGCAGCAGGCAGGCCTGAGCTTTGAGGTGCCTTTTCTGTGAAGTCCTCTTTAGCATATCCCTCCCTTCTTTTCATGCCCTGATTTATTCATTGGTTTCACCCCTTCTCCCCTCCCCCGCGATGCTTTCGGAGTGCCTTCTTGTCTCCAGTACTCTGAGGGTCATGTCTTTTCAGTCACTTGCACAATACCTAGTGCCTGCATCTGTTTCCAGATCAAATCAGGCATATTGTGATCACATCCTGCCTGAGAATTGTTCCCCCTTTTGCTAAGCATTGTCGCCAATTTCATGCCATGTATCGCTCCATGTTTTGTGCTTCATGAAGCTGTCATGGGCATAAAAGTTGCCTGACCAGGGTCGTAGTCAAAGGGGTGGGAATGAAACATCAGCGAAATGTTTATCGGGCCACCCACACTACACTCCAGGAATTAATGGTAGCCAGCAGGCTTCATTATGCAGCCTGTAGAAGTCAACAGTTTTACAAGACCAATAAAGCTTCCTCTTTACAAGACCTAAGAGCAGGGAAAGGCACTGCCTTTCACTTGGTCATGTTCCGACTGAGTACAGTTAGTATGTCTCATCTCAACCACAAACCTGAAGAGCTGGATTAGGCCTGATAATCTCCCAAATATTATTTAAACCAACGCAATTGGAATATCTTATTAGCACGTTCATTTATTCTCACAAGAGTTGGTTGGGTTTGTGGGAGGGTGGTGGGGGGTGCACGAGGGAGGTGGTGATTAGTTCCTCGCAGGAAGCCTTTGACTGACATGAGAGAGCTTTGTCCTGTGTATGTTAAACAATTTCATGGACATCTGTCACACATAGTTAACTTTGCATTGCTGCATTTCAGTTTGGCAAGCTTATAGCAGGTCTCACTGATAAGCTAGCTGGCAGTCAGCAAAAAGTGCAGCATAGCGAAGCAGGAATCATAAAACCCAGTGCTGTCCACTAATATCCAAGTTCATTCAGTGCAATGAAACCATGCGGAGGAGCTTTATTCCTGGGTAATTATCTGGAAACCTATAAGACAATAAAGCATCTGGTGGTCTTTCTTCCATGATACAATTTTTCTCAATATTGTGACAGGGAAAAGCATTGTATTCTTCCCTGGGTGGCTGATGCAGGCAGGGAATAAAAGCAAGGTTCAGAAAAGAGCAAATAAATGAATTTATATCTATCTTTTCTTTTTCTTTGGTTAATTCCACTCAATATTGTTCTGGATGACTTCTTCACTAGTTTTCAGCTCGTGATTCTCACTGTGATCTCCTGAATAAATCTTTGTTTCCCCCCTTCCCTTCTCCTCCTCCCAAACAGACAATCGGACAGTGTTTTTCTAAAAGGTAGTACTGATTTGAGAGCTATTAAGGTGGGTGCAAAATTGGAAGAAACAAGAATACAGGATGGAATCTTTCAAAACCATTCAGCGATTTTATCACCAATGATTACCAGTGTGCTCAAGAATATCAACTCAACATTTAATTTTGCATGTAAGTGTTGACAGGCATCACTGAATCTCTTTAAAATATTATAACACAGAACCCACTCCCAGAGTTTCCTTGGGAATTGTCGATTGAAATGCACGTTTAAAAAGAGAGGGGAACAAGCACATTATAAAAGGCAAGACCTCAAATGGATCTCTGTAGGAACTATAAATTGCACTTGCTACTTGTGATTGGCATGCATGGAATTACCATTGCTGAGTCACTCACTATCTACATGCTGGGGGTTGCCATAGGCTAGAGATTGAATTGGACCAGCCATATGAATACGATAGCAACAAATATAGGCCAGAGGTTGGGAATTGTGCCATTAATGTACCCCCTGACTCCCCAAATCCTGTCCACCATCTACAAGGCACAAATCAGGAGAGTGATGAAATATTCCCCATTTTCCTTGATGAATTCCAACAACATTCAAGAAGCTTGGCACCATCCAAGACAATGTAGCTGGCTTGATTTGCATCAAAACATCTACTCTTCTGCCACTGATCCGGGAAACATTGAGGAGCTCAAGAGGGACTATGCAGGTTGGAGAACCGTGAAGCCCCTCTTTGAGTCCCCAGCGAACTGGTGCGAAACAGTAAAAGGGAACATCAAGAGGTTCTTCATCCTCAAAGGTGTTCAGGAGGTGAGAGAGAGGCGGGGAAAACTGTCCCAGCTCCAGGAAAGTATGCAGAACCTGCTCCTGCTGCAGACCATGGGGGTCGATGTCACGGAGGACCGCAAGGAGGTGAAGGACCAGCAAGCCTCGCTCTTTACCTCGGAGGCCTCCAAGATAATCTTCTGGCCCAGGGTCCATTCGGTGGAGCAGGATGAGACGTGCTCACGTTTCTTCTTCCAGAAAGTGCACAAGGAGAGCTCCGTGCTCAGCAGCCTGAAGGAAGAAGATGGCTCGATAAAGTCATCTCAGGCTGACATCATGAGGATCAGTAAATCCTTCTATGCCAGTCTGTATGACGTGAAGCCGACCGACAGCGCGGCCTCCCAGTCGCGTTCCTGTCCTCTATCACAGAGGTCTTAGGTGACAGAACACGCGAGAGGCTGGACCAGCCGCTATCTCTGGATGAGCTGACCAAGGCCCTCGAGTCCTTCGAAAAGAATAAAACTCCCAGAAGCGACGGCTTACCGGTCGAGCTCTATTCCGCTCTGTGGGACTTGATTGGCCAGGACCTGCTGGAGGTGTATGTCAGTATGCTTCGGGCAGGTACCATGAGTGAATCCATGAGGAAAGGCATCATCACCCTCATCTACAAGCAGAAGGGTGAGAGGGAGGAACTCAAATATTGGAGACC
The DNA here is from genome assembly GCF_020745735.1 of Hemiscyllium ocellatum. Classification (NCBI taxonomy): domain Eukaryota; kingdom Metazoa; phylum Chordata; class Chondrichthyes; order Orectolobiformes; family Hemiscylliidae; genus Hemiscyllium; species Hemiscyllium ocellatum. Next base: position 30,962,207 of record NC_083436.1, on the reverse strand, counting down.
AATTTCACTGTTGAATGCGGATTAGAAAATTCTGTCAAAGGTAATCCCCAACCGGGTCAGGTCTGCTCTGGGGTCGGTGATTCACCCTGACCAAACCTGTGCTATGCCAGGCAGGAAGATCGCTGGGTCTTGCACTCCTCAGAGATACAATCGCCTACGTGCAGGACAGAGGGTTGGACACCTGCCTTATCAGCCTGGACCAGGAGAAAGCCTTTGACAGAATATCACACAGGTATATGAGAGATGTTCTCTCCAAAATGGGCTTTGGGGAGGGAATCTGCAATTGGATCAGACTGCTCTACACCAACATTGTCAGTGCAGTCTCAATCAATGGGTGGGAATCAGATAGCTTCCCAGTCAGATCTGGAGTCAGGCAGGGCTGCCCTCTCTCTCCTGCCTTGTTTGTGTGCTGCATAGAGCCATTTGCTGAGTCCATCAGGAAGGATGCGAGCCTGAGAGGGGTGACTATTCCTGGCAGCGGGAAATATTCCTGGTCTATTCCTGGTCACTTTCCATCTCGGGAGAAAAAACCTGGTCATCAGGTGTGAGGCACTGTCATTGCTATTAAACGTGGCACAGATCTGGCCTATTCCCAGAACCTGTGCCGCTGCAGTCACCCTGGCCATCTTCCAGTTTATATGGAGATCAAAGATGGACCGGGTCTGAAGGGACTCGCTGTACAAAGATCTGGGCAACGGGGGAAAAAAATACACCCAATGCCACCCTCACCCTGACGGCCACCTTTGTGTGTGGCTGCATCAAGCTGTGCGTGGATCCCCAGTACGCAAACACCAAGTGTCACTACGTACTGAGGTTCTACCTGTCCCCTATGTTGCGAAGGATGGGCCTGGCCTCGCTGCCGCGGAATGCTCCGAATAGTTGGACCGCTGCGTATCACCTGTCCTTCGCAGAGAAGTTTATGAAGAAGAACACCTTTGACCACAAGTCCATCAGGAAGTGGTCAGCACGTAGTGTCCTTGAGATCCTTTGGGAAAAGGAGAGGGCGGATCCTATCGAGTGGTTCCCTGAGCGGACTGTCAAAGCCATTTGGCAGAATGCCTCATCGCCAGAACTTTTCAACAAGCACCAAGACATGGCTTGGTTGGTGGTGAGAAGGGCTCTGCCTGTGAGATCCTTTATGCACGCCCGGACTCTCAGCCGCACCGCACGCTGCCCTCGAAGCAGCTGCGGGGGGGGACGAGACTGTCACACACCTCCTTCTGGAATGTGCCTACGCGGAAGAAGTCTGGAGAGGAATGCAGTGGTGTTTGTCGAGGTTCAACCCGAGCAACGCTGTGGCGCAGGATTCCGTGCTCTACGGCCTGTTCCCCGGGACGCACACTGAGACGAACAGCAACTGTGCCTGGAGGATCATCAACTCAGTGAAGGACGCTCTCTGGGTGGTCCGAAACCTGTTGATCTTCCAGCTGAAGGAGTTGATCACGACTTGAGTGTTGCAGACTGGCACATTCCAAGGTCCAGGACTACGTGTTGAGGGACGTGCTGAAGCGGTGGGGAAAGACCACCGTGTAACATCTGCCTGCCTAAGAAGAACAGGGGGCCCCACGTACTCATTTGGGCTCTGCTGGCACCTCAACTCAAAGTGTAATCGTACCGATCTGTAAATAGGAATGATTACTCTGTTTCGGTATGCAAAGAAATGGAATGTTTACTTATGTATGGCATGTCCAGTTGTATAGATCAAAGTATTTATGAATAAAGTATATTTTTGAAATAAAAAAAATCCACAAGGTGCATTATAGTAATCCACCAAAGCTCCTCCAACAACAACTTCCAAACCCACAACATTTACTATCCCAAAGGACAAGGGCAGTAGTTGCACAGGAACACACCACCTTCAAGTTTGACTCCAAGTTGAACAACATTCTGACTTGGAACTATATTTATGTTCTTTCACTGTTGCGGGGTCACTGAATCCTAGAATCCCTACAGTGTGGAAACAGGCCCTTCAGCTCAACAAGTCCACACCGACCCTCTGAAGAGTAACCCATTTGCCTACTGCGCTACATTTACCCCAGGCTAATGCACCTAATCTACAGATCTCTGACCACTATGGGCAATTTAGCGTCACCAATTCGCCTAACCTGCACATCTTTGGATTGTGGGAGGAAACTGGTGCACCCGGAGTAAACTGGGTCAAAATCCTCGAACACATTTCTCAGCAGTGTTGTAGGTGACCTTACTCCCCAAAGACTGCAATAGTTCAAGAAGACAGTTCACTACCACTACCTCCTCCAGTCAATTAAGTTAGAGAAATTATTCTTATACAAATAGCAATACCCATATCCCAAGAACACCTTTTAAAACATTCAGATGTGAAAATAAATGAGACTGACTCAGAATGGAATTGGAGAAGGATATCCTTGAGAATTAGTTTCTCCAAGAAACTTGATTTATAATATCCAGTGTATTCAGGATCTATTTCTGATTTATTCAAATCAAGAAATGAGTTTATGTTTTCTCGACTTTGTGATATGACCAAACCACTGCAACTGCAGATGGGGCAGCGGGGGGAGAGGAGGAGGGGGGTGGTTGTGGAATGACAGAAGGAAAAGCAATAAACTAAAATTGCCCACCTGTAATTCCTCTTAAATCTTAATAAAAATCAATCTTGTTGATGGTCATAATTACAATTAATGGGATGCCTGTAATTTGCACTTTGACGATAACATCATAAACCATGCTCACAAAACTGCTGCAGCTTTTAAAACATTTACCTGATCCTGCAATCACTGCCAAGTGTTTGATATGGTGCACAATATAAAGGTCTTTTGATTATACTAGGAGATATCAGCATATGAATAATTAGCACATCCCACTCTCCATTATTTTTTTGATGGCAGCTTCTATATTTTAAACAAGATAAAGTCCCCACTGTGAGAGGGAGTAAAAAAATTCTCTAAAACTGTCTTCTGCATTTTAAAACTGGAGCCATGCTGTTTTATATATGAAGTGAGGGCATGTCCTCTTATTTCCAGTCAGTTAGACTCAGCATTCTTTGCACTGGGAGACTGCTGACAGCATTGAGTTGAGTGACAAAATTACAGTGGATCTCTCAGGAACACTACAGATGTTGCTAAGAAATCCTAAATCCGAAGCTGATCCTCTGTGAGATTGATAGTACCAAATCTGCAGCCTGTCCTACACTCTGTCTGATTTCCTTTCTTTCGATTGATCAGGTAAAGAAGCAAGCTGCCAATTCACCATCACTGGACTTCGGTTGGCCAAATTGTCAAAGATAAACTTCACCCTTGTTCCTTGCTCAGTTCTGAAGAATACCATAGAGCTTCAGAAAAAAAACCCTCGGATTTGTTGAAGTGATGTGGCATAATTTTACCTAACATGCCCATGGAGTTAGGTGCATTAGTCAGAGGGAAATGGGTCTGGGTGGTTTATTCTTCGGAGGGTCAGTGTGGACTGGTTGGGCCGAAGGGCCTGTTTCCACACTGTAGGGAATCTAATCTAAGTTTTGAGGAAGAAACAAAAGGCTTTTTTTTTCCTCAACAGTATGTAACCTGATTTTATCATGAGAACATTTGCAACAATCTAAATTTTTGATGAATATTGACTGTTCAAATTCAGGAAAACACTGAATGAAAATTGAATTAAAAAATTTAAGAGATGTTGCACCAAGAACAACCTTCAGAAATAACAAAAGTGATATTAAGTGCAATTTTTTCTCAAGATGCAATCAATTGGGTTACTGATAAAATGAACTGTAACTGACCACAACTCTGAATTCTGAACAACTCTCTCGTTCCTTTCCATTGATGCAGATTAATACAATGTAGATACAAAGAAACTTGTAGTACAGTTGAATTGTCATGATTTCTGGGTTCAAGTCTCACCTGCTCTAGATGTGTCTCATAACATGAAACAGGTTGAGTAAAAATAATGACAATGTAGGTATTTCATTGACAGAGGAAAAGCACTGGGAAAACCATCTGATGTATACTTTTCCCCAGTTATGTTGCCCATCAAACTTGAAGTGACAGGCTGTTACCAACAACTGAAGAGAAATTGCAGACCGGGGAATGGGGGAGAATTGAGACAACGACCTGTTCTCAGGCCAATCACTACAAATTATTTTGTAGAATTAAACATGGAAAGAAAAGATGAAATTTGTATAACATGTCCCCTAATTATGAGAGAAATGCGAGGAATTAGAGTGTTGTGAATCTATGGAACTCTATTTCCCAGAGAGGAATGGTAGCGTTAGATAGATTCTTGACTACCTGGGGTTCAAAGATTATTGGAGATAGGTGGGAATGTAGAGTTGAGGCAGTAATCAGATCAGCCCCAGTCCTATTGGAAGGCGGAGCAGGCTGGAGGGGTTGAGCAGCCTAATCCTGCTGATAATTTGTATGTTTGTGTTTTAACGATTCTGGAAACAGATAGCAGGTTCCAAGGATGGTTACACAGTTCTGACAGCAGGTTATCAACCAGAAATGTGGGCCTTGTTTCTATCTCCCATGGAGTCTGCCTGCCCTACTGAGAGTTTCTGTTTTTATTATTGAAGGTGATGGGAATCGGGTTAGATGAAGAAGAGTGGAAGGAGGCTTGTGTAGGGCACAGACCAGTTGGGCTGAATGGCTTGCTTCAGTGCTGCAGATGTGATATAATTCTATGTAATGCCATGTCCGACTGCCTTGTTAAAACACAGCGGCGTACTAGGATTTGTATGGTGTCCCAAAATGGTGTTTTCAACATTATAAAATGTCCCAACATGACTCACAGGCGCCCTATCAAACTCATCTATGTTAGAAATATTACAGTACCTTAAGCCCAATGATAACTAGATCTGCAACTTGTCACTGTATTCATTTACATGCCTTAAAACGTAAGCTATTGTAAAGAGCCCTGTTTTAGAGTCCTGGAAACTCGCAATAAAGAATTTGCCTTTTTTTTTGTTTCCTTTTCTTTAACGTTCTGTTATGAACAAACCAAGAGCCTCCTGGCCTCTTCCCTATTCACAGGCTTCTCCACATTCTCAATTATTTTCTGTTTTGTGCACAAGTTGCAATTGGCCTCTACCTAAATTACAGCACCAATAAATTCTGCTCGAGCAGTGAGCCAGGACCCCCACTAACTGTCTGATGAAAGGTAATTGTGTTGGTCTCTTTCAATGGCATTTGATGCCTTTAGTAAATTTGAGTTTATCTTGCGCTCTGGTGATAGAGAATGCAGCGAAATGAGATGAAGCCTGGGTGTTTGAATGGAAGTCCTTAATCAGATGCATCTTCTTAGTTTTTCAAGTGCCTATCATATCACACAACTGCTCTTGAAGAGCCCTCCATTTACCCTCTCCCCCTAATTAAATGTGCACTTCATTAATGTAAATTGGGGGTTTAATGCTCTTGTTGAAATTCTGAAGAAAGTGCTGTAGGCTTGCAAAATGCTTGAGCATCATTGCAAATTAGATTAGGGACCGAGAAAGGCAGTAAAATTAGAATGATAATGGCTGATAGGGCTTCTGACAGGCATGACTATTCAGAGATCAATGCAAAGGAGAGCAGCTCCTATGGCCTAAGAAAGACGGGAGTAACGTCAGCCTACAGATGTTGCTTTTGGAAGCACTTTAAATTAGTTTAATTTGGTAAATTGTGGAGATTTAAAGGACATTAGTTGGCTAGATACAAGACAGAGATACATTTAATCTCTTTTATTGAAACATAAAACAGATTGGACAAATACATATACCAACCAGAACAGAATGGCTTTAATTTAAAACGGAAATGGAACCCAATAACATTTACTGTTGTATAGATATTTCACTGGTTTAAAAATATAGATTGACTGGATAGTAATATTAACACAAAAACTAAGGCAAGTTAAACATATTGATTGTTTTGCACTATTGACTCATATCAATAACTGTTAATAATTCACAGAGGAACTCTGGCTACAGTGCATTTCTCTAAACTTCAGCCATTCTGTGCTTCAATGGTTAGGCGGGGTGGTGTGGATCACCATCATTTATTCAGGCTGTAAAGTAGCTTAAGCACATAAGAACATTAACGTTTGGGTTCCAATACCAGATTGACCCTTTATTCATAAAGTGCAAATGGTTGGAAGTAGAACAGATTGGTTGCTAGCGATTCCCTTTTATGTGCAGTTTAGTGTCCTTGATTTCTCCCCTTTCTTCCTTTAATCTGACATCAGTGGCTTAATAAATTTGCTCTCTGAGTAAACAGGCCAGTGCAGGCCCTTTTTAACACAGAGTCAAGGGAAAGGGCGACATTAAAAGGTTTGCTCTGAGAATTAAACAACTTAGGAATGAATGAAAACACCACTGAATAGTGTTGTGTGCCAACCATTTTGCATAACACCCGTGCTTTCTGCTTTACCGTCTGCTCTCAAACATTGGACAGATTGCACCTGTACAAGAAAATGAAGAATGCAAAGATTCATTCTTCCTTTCAAATTGCATGACCTTGCTTCAAGCTAACAAATAACATTTTTTTAAAAAGCAGAGTTTAAGCTTAAGCTTTTCATGTTTTGCTTTCTTGCCTTTGATTAAAACTTTTACATAAGCCAATGTGACTGTTTCAGCTTTTTTCTAACTGCTCATACAATATGCTTAAAAGTCAAATACAAATATTATAAATTGGTTGTTCAATTCTCCGCTCTCAGACATGAACAGATGATGTGAAGAAGCTGACCCTTACACAGGCCTATTCAGAAGAAATTGCACTGTTGGCCTTTGTAACTGAATTGTTAATGCAAAGAAGGAAATTTGACTGTGTCCGGAGTCTTCACAGAAGTCTCTGACTGTCCCTAAAAGGGCTCGGAGGGTGGTGTGTGGGAGGGAGGAGTGGAAATTCCAATTAAATAATTCATAAAATATTAAAAATGACCATCAAAGACGAGCCCTAGAATTAATTATGGTGGACAGAATTTGTGACTTTCACTTCTGACAGCTTTTATAGAACATAGAACATAGAAGGATACAGCGCAGTACAGGCCCTTCGGCCCTCGATGTTGCGCCGACCGAATCCTACCTAACCTATACTAGCCCAATAACTTCCAAATGCCTATCCAATGCCCGCTTAAATGACCATAAAGAAGGAGAGTTCACCACTGATACGGGTAGGGCATTCCATGAACTCACAACCCGCTGTGTGAAGAATCTACCCCTAACATCTGTCCTATACCTACCACCCCTTAATTTAAAGCTATGTCCCCTAGTAACACCTGACTCCATTAGCGGTAAAAGGTTCTTAGTATCTACCCTATCTAAACCCCTAATCATCTTATACACTTCTATCAGATCTCCCCTAAACCTTCTCTTCTCCAATGAGAACAGCCCCAAGTGCCTCAGCCTTTCCTCATAAGATTTTCCTACCATTCCAGGCAACATCCTGGTAAACCTCCTCTGCACTCGTTCTAAAGCTTCCACATCCTTCCTATAGTATGGCGACCAAAACTGCACACAATACTCCAGATGAGGCCTCACCAGAGTCTTATACAACTGCAACATGACCTCAGGACTCCGGAACTCAATTCCTCTGCCAATAAAGCCCAGTACACCATATGCCTTCCTCACAGCAGTATTTACCTGGGTGGCAACTTTCAGAGATCTGTGTACATAGACACCAAGATCCCTCTGCTCATCCACACTACCAAGTAGCCTACCATTAGCCCAGTAATCCATCATCTTGTTATTCCTACCAAAGTGAACGACTTTTCCTGTAGATTAGATTCCCTACAGTGTGGAAACAGGACCTTCGGCCCAAAAAGTCAATACCAACCCTCCAAAAAGTAACCCACCCAGTCCCATTTCCCTCTGACTAATGCACCTAACACAATGGGCAATTTACCATGGCCAATTCACTTGACCTGCACATCTTTGGACTGTGGGAGGAAACCAGAGGAAACCCATGCAGACACGGGAAGAATGTGCAAACTCCACACAGACAGTCGCCAGAGGCTAGAATCGAACCCGGGACGCTGGTGCTGTGAGGCAGCAGTGCTAACTGCTGTGCCACCGTACCACCCCTTTAGCGAAAGGTTGGTGTGGCTACTGGCCATAGTGCCAGCTCCCCAAATAGCAACTTGCGCCATTCTACTAACCCCAGCACTCCAGATGGACCAGCTGTTACCCTGGTCTTGGGTCAAAGTGGAGGAAGCAGATGAACAAGAGGAGGTATGAGGATCGACAGTGTGTGAAGAGAAGGAGAGAGTTGGTTTCACTCTGAGGCTTCGCTGTCTGTTCAAAGTGGCAGCAAGAAAATGTTCAGGCTGTGGAGAGATTCTTGCCTTATGTAAAGGAAACAGTACCTCTTGTAACCAAGTCAGTTCTTCAGCAAGTGTCCAGAAACATCTCGCTATTCCAGATCAAACCATGGAGCTTCATAAGACAGAATGAGGCCATTCAGTTCATCATGTCTGCTAACTTTTTGCTGGATCAATTCAAAACTAATCCCACTGTCACTCGAGTGTTCTGTATCTTCCATCTTTAAAATTACTTATCCAAGTAGTTTTTTAAAGATGCAATGATTCAACCCCATAATATAATAATCTTCACCTCTTAAGATATTTTCCTAGTCTCTGTCATTTTATTGACAGAGTTGAATTGATGATTCCTCACCAACCAAAGAAACAGCTCTTCCTTACCCTTACCCTATGTAAATAATCTAAAAATAAATTCTCAATTAAATTTTCATAGCAAGTCCCAATTCTCCATACTTCGCATAGGAACGATTTAATCTTCCGAATCCTGAACACTCCGAACATTTGCAGCATGTAACAGTGTAACCAGAAAGATGGAGAAAAGCTGCATTTACATAAACAAGACGGGTTCATTGCAACCACCAAGCTTTGCTTTATGTCACCTTATTATCCTCCTGCCCATTCCATCCAACTAGCTAAGGGACAGTTCAGAGGAAAAGAAATTTTGATTATATCCTTGTTTCTGCGCTCCTGTAGATCCATTGGGGAAGGCAGATTCAGAAAATGGAAAGTATAAGACAGAAGTAAAGAGCTCTATAATTGCCACTTTATGGTGTACACTCAATGGGGTGACAACCTACAGCAGTGTGAGATCTTATTTCATGTCACCCTAGAATCAGGTCAAGCTCAACTCTGGATTCCCACTGTCAGTTCAGTGCTGACATAATTTCACCCAGATGTTCAAATTGATTTGCAAATGTCATAAAACCATATTTTTATTATTTCTTGCAAAGAATTGTTGACTCGCGAATGATGGCTGTGAGACACATAAAGAAAGCTGACATTTCTTACTTCTCTAATTTTAACAGTTACAGAGTGAATGACAAAGCTTCAGCAAAAAGCTAGCAATGACTTATGTTGAAAGAACCAAATATTAATTCTAGATTGAGAGCCAAGCCTTCAGTATTTGCCAAAAGAGGAACTTGTCGGTCCACCTTACCTTAGAATACTGGTTTCCAACCTTTTTAATATCAAGGGACACTTTAGAGAGACAAATAATTCCACCACATGTCTACTTATTTCAGCTGGATCGATTGCTCGCATACGTCATTTACGTACATTTACTATGGTTACAGCCTTAACAGAGAGGTTTGTAGCATAGCATATACAAGAAGCTAAAGAAGGTTCAAAAGCATTAATGTATCAAATCCAACGACAAAAGTCACCTTCAAGTACAAGCATGGTTATGGTTTCAAAATCTGCTCGACTCAATTCTTTCTAACTATTCATGAATAGTAGATCCAAGCAAGTAACATGGTAGAGTAAATTGCAATTTCTCTGATGCATGCAGAGCTTTTAGATTTGGGGGGGAATTGATGAGAGGTTTGCTCCACCAATAAGCACTCCCTCCTGTTGTTTTACATGTTCGCCAATGTAAAAAAATTGCTAGCTTGTAATGGTGTGTTGTCACAAATGGCAAGAATACAGTAATACCGTGGTCAGAGATTGTTGTATATTCATGTACCACAGTCAGCCAAAACACATAGAAAGACACCTCTCCAAACTTTAGCTTTGTTGTGCAATCCATCCATAGTTCTCCATATTCTTCTTTTTTCTTTTAATGTCAGCTTTTGCAATTCGTCAGAAAGCAGTGAGCTAAATGGATCACCTTCCACACTGTTGAGGGGAATTTGAATTTGAATTTCTTTTGGAATGATTTGAAACCCTGCGAGATATGTCAGCTTAGTCCAGCAGTAATTATCAGTCAGTAACGCTTGATAAGGCGGTTCATGCTTTGTTGAAAACACTGTTAGTTCTCTCCAGAACTCAGGAACATGGGAGAGAACCTTTCCCTGTGATGGCCATCGCTCCTCAATGTGTAACAGTAAATGCTGATGCACGGCCCCCATCTCTACAAACAAAGGAGCGAACAAACACAATTTCAGTGTCCATGATTTTATGCCATTCTCAATTTGCATGGTTTGCTGTAATATGGCAGCTGATATCAGTGCATTCTTTTGGTTACAAGAGCTTCATGGTAATGGATGGGGTGGGTGATCCGAATGTCAGGAATATGCTAGTGAATGGTGGATGGAATGCCAGCCAAACAGTCTGCTTTGTCCTGAATGATGTCAATCTTCTTCAGTGTTCTTGCTGTTGGAAAAGTGAACCACAGGAAATCACTTTGATTGTGCGAAGAATTACACCAGTAACCCATTTAGGATTGTCAGTCGAACTCATAAGGTAACACGAGTGTGTATACTGAAGCTGCATGTTTTAATATCCAGAGCTCTGTTCTTTGCAGACTGAAACATCATACAGCCACTTTACCCTGTTTTAAATCATCAATACAGATTACTGCCATTCTCTGGCTGTCAGGACAATACCTTGAGTGTTCAGAGTCAATCTAAAATTTAAACAAAGCTTAGCAGTTAACTAAGAGTCACCATCTAACTAGTGACTTTTCAATAGTAACATCACTACTGATCAAAGTCCATTTACCAGTCAATCAGTACTCTCCTCTATGGTATAAATTTTTAGATTACTTACAGTGTGGAAACAGCCCAAGAAGTCCACACCAACCCTCTAAAGAGCAACCCACCCAGACCCATTCCCCTTCATTTATCACTAGGGGCAATTTAGCATGGCCAATTCACCTAACCTGCACATTTTTGGATTGTGGGAGGAAACCAGATCAAACCCACACAGACACAGGGAGCGTATGCAAACTCCACACAGACAGTTGCCCAAGGCAGGAATTGAACCCAGGTCCCTAGCACTGTGAGGCAGCAGTGCTAACCACTGTGCCACCGTGCTTGTTTTGCCTTAGTACATCATCGAAACTCTACAGTGTGGGTGCAGGCCATTCGGCCCATCAATTCCACACTGCCCCTCCAAAGAGCATCCCACCCTGATCCACCACCCAACATTATACCTGTAACCTTGCATTTCCCAAGGCCAATTCACCTAACCTGCACATCTTTTGACCGTGGGAAGAAACCGGAACACCTGGAGGAATCCCACACAGACATAGGAAAAATGTGCAAACTCCGCACAGTCGCCCGATGCGGGAATCAAATCTGGATCCCTGATGCTCGAAGGCAGCTGTGACCACTGAGCCACTGTGCTGCCCTGATGAGTGCAAGACAAAAAGCTTTGATAAAATGTGACCTTTTTCAACAATAAATACAGAATTATCACAGTGCAGAAGGAAGATGTTTGATTTCAGTTTTATTTCATTATATTTTACATAATGTCACAGTGTATGTCAGTTCGATGAAACTGATGAAGACAATGTGTAAAGTTAAGAATTTGTTTAAGGCGAAGAAGGGATAGTGAACCACAATGGATTTTGCCAGGGATTAGATGCCATATATATTACTTGCCCACAGGTTTCCTTGCATTTCAATTACAGAGAGTAAATCAGGAATATCCAGAGAAATTAAACAATGATATGAAATAGGAGAGAAATACCCAGTTGGGCAACGAACACTTGTGACAATTAATGTTCAACACAATTAAAGCTCATTGTTACAACGCTTTTAGACACTTGGCCACTTTTACATTCAGTTAAAGCTGCGTTAACTGCACCAAAATAGCTTCATTTCTGACTTGAAAATAAACTGTGCACAGAAATATTAAATGCATCTCTTGAGCTCGCTTTAAATGTGAGGTTCAAATTTAGCAATTATTTCCTCATTCTGGCTTTCACTGTGTACTCCAGAGTGTAAAATCCAATTGAGATTCACTGTATCAAAAATATTATGTTTACATAAAGCTCAAAGAGAAATACTCACTGGACAAACCAACAGGAAAGGCTGGAAGGACTGTAGATCAGGCAGCATCCATGGAGACAGAAGCAAAGTGACATTTCAGGGAAATATACAGGATATTTTAGGGGCTTGACAGGATAAATGCAGAGAGGATGTTTCCTCTCATGGGAAATTCTGGGACCAGAGGGCACAGTCTCAGACAGAGATTTAAAACAGAGATTCCCTGCCACAGAGACCTGTGGGGACTAAGTGAATAAGCATGTTCCTGTTCCTATTTCTTGTGGTCTAATGGTTTCATAGTAAATTACTTATTACTGGAACTGGGAAAAGCTAAAAATGCAATTGGTTTTAAAGAAGTGAGGAGTTGGGAAAAGGGACGATGGGGATGATGTGTGAAAGTGTGAAAATTAAATGACAAGAGGTTGGAAGTGCAGGGCCAAAGGGAGTCATATTGGGAAAAATAAAGAAATAAAAGATGCGGCCAGATGAGGTGTGAATGCCACAATGAAGCACAGCTCCATGCAAAAAAAAACAACGTACAGAGAAATAATTGAGTAAGACTAAAACCTGCAAAACAAAAGCAAACACAATGGGGACATGTCTTATGGACTGAACTATTGAACTCAAGATTGAGTCTAGAAGGTTGTAAAGCACCTAAAAGAACCAGATTTATATTGAGCTTCCATGAATCACTGCAGGAGGGCAGTACAGAGATGTTAACATGGTTGAAAAATAAAACACAACAATGGCAATTAACCAAAACCTCAAGGTCCTGTTTGCAGGTTGAACAGAAATATTTTGCAAAACAATCACCCCACCTTCATTTGATCTAGTCAAGAGCAGTTTCGTGTGAACATCAGGAAGAGTGTACTGTTAGAAAGATGCTTCATATTTAATACTTTTTGAGGACTTAAGCATTTCTTGGAGACCGTGTAGTTCCAGATGATTGCTCTGTGAGGCTATTTGAAGTCAGTTGAGAGAAAACACAATTCTGTTGTGTCAATTTGTTAAGCAGATTGTTCTACTGTCTGAACCCTATCATTTCAAGAGATCTGCACGAGCTTAAGTAGGTTGCACTGCTCAATCGTGTCCTCAGTATATAATTCTTCTTGAAAGTTTTGCTCGATTTTATCATCTGGTCTGACTTCAGGGATGACAGGAGTATTTTCCAGATCAATTCCTGATGAAGGGCTTTGGCCCGAAACGTCAATTTTCCTGCTCCTTGGATGCTGCCTGACCTGCTGTGGTTTTGCAGCACGACTCTAATCTTGACTCTGTTTTCCAAACCTGACTAACCAATATAATTGCACGTTTCACAAGGAATTATAAAATCTTTAATCTCTTTTGAAACCGCTGACCATCACAGTGCTGATTCAGCCTTGAATGTACCCTTGGCAATGCTTAGGTCTCCTCAATGTTCTGTAATTTATTTCTCTGCCAGTCTTTTTCAACACTATTGCGGTAATATACTAGCAAACTCTTTGATAAAGCTTTCAAATTCTATTTAATGATGTTCTGTAATGATTAACTGCTTTCAAAGCTTTTAAATTCTGATTCACTGAAACACTGTCTTCTTGTACTGCTGCCTGGGTTTATCCCACGGTTTTAAATGACCTTAATCAACATAAAAGGGGAGGTGATCTGGCGAAATGAGTCTTTTCCCCTTTCTCCAAGGCCTTAATGACAAGTTATAGGGGTTCACTGAATGAAGGCCTAGAGTATTGGTTCTTTTTTTCAATTTCCTACAATTGATGGCGTGGTTGTTTTGTATTGGAAAATTTTCAATTAAGAAAGATCAGAAATATGTTTTTGGTTAAAATCTCCAAATATTGTCAACAGATTAACAGGGATGCCAATCCTTTCTTTGACCATTGCTGCTGAACAGTTAAATGTCTTTTGGTGACAATGCAATTAATCATTGAGTGTAATAAGAGCTCCACCTTCTTTGTGCCTTTTACCCTAGCACGGATTACACTGGCTTGGCAAGTCTGACTTGACTTCAGTTTTCCCAGATTCAGTGACTGACACGTTGAACACATCAAGGCTGTTTCTGGATCAGTGGTGCTGGAAGAGCACAGCAGTTCAGGCAGCATCCAATGAGCAGCGAAATCGATCCCTTGAAGGGCTTTTGCCCGAAACATCGATTTCGCTGCTCGTTGAATGCTGCCTGAACTGCTGTGCTCTTCCAGCACCACTGATCCAGAATCTGGTTTCCAGCATCTACAGTCATTGTTTTACCACATAGAGGCTGTTTCCAAGTCACAAGAAATAGGGGACATGATGGCTGCTGGCAGGAACAGTAATTGGCTTGGGTGTTCACTGCACTGCTCCCCATTAAACCTTGCAACGCTGACCTGCAACAGATGGTAGCAGATGGCTGCTCAATGTTGACTCTCTGATTTGAAAATAGGCAGTCTCTTGTCCAAAACCTTCACTTGACATTCAATAGCATTACCATCACTGCACACAGGGATTCCTTGCATGGTCAGTGAATTCCATTCTTTGACCTTACATTGTCAGCCAGGCTTGGCTTTATTTTAAATGAACATTTTATTGAAAAGTTCAATATGTTTTTAAGTAATTTGGGGTTGTGATCCATCATCATAACAATGTAAGCCTGAAACACTTCCTTCCCAACCCTGTCCCCATATCTCCATCCCCATTGTCTCACCACAAACATACTTTCACGCCTCTCTCTTTTCAGATGCCATCGAGTCAAACATGTGTATGGGAGTGTGAACTGGAAGAGAAGCAGGACACTGGTAATGAAGAAACATTGTCACTCGATCTCACAGAACTCAGAAACTGCACGCTGTGTATACTATCAGTAGAAATCTCAAGACAGGATCTGTAGATCATGAACCATTGGGTAGAAGTGGCTTTCAGCCACAGCAGGGGGGGGAAGGGTGGTGTAAGATTCCATCCAATTCTAAAGAGATAACAGGCTGCAGATAAAGAAAGCAATCCTTTAGCTTCAATATGTACATCAACTTGATCCCTTGCTCACCAATCCTTGTTAGCTGAAGGAATGTGGTTGGATTTGCAACCATCAGCACCATTTAAGTGCTAGCATTCATCAGGTTAGAATATTTTCAGCAAGTGCTGCTCAGTCAAAGAAAATTTCATTGGCATCTCTCACCAAGAGCACAGTCTAAATCACACACTCAGCAAATCTGTAATGCCAGTGATGTCATTTTTAAATAGCTTAATAATCAAGAGAGGTAATTCATTATTTAAATAATCTATAATGATTCTGTTAAAGTATATTAAAATTTGTTTGGTTTCAGACTCCAATTTTCCTTCAATTGTAATCATTTTAAGGGCCATTTTTTCAATCTGATTGCTGTTCATGTAATGCTGTCTCCCTGTTGGTCAATGTTTAATCTTGTTTGATCTTCAGAGACCAGGCTACTTGTACAATAGTTAACAATGTACAGGCAGGAGTTCACAAAGGCATGAGGGAATATGACAAACAGCAGCATTCCCATACCCCCTTCTCCCTCTTGGCTCAACCACCCCCACCCCCCCAAGCCTCCCAAAGAGGGCACCAGTGAGAATTTAAAGAAGCAAACAGGTAGGGAGCAAATAGACTTCACCTTGATTGAGCAGGTTGGGTAAAGTGATGAAGTCAGAATATCAGCTGGGGGTCCAGACTCTAAAACATCTGGCCGATCCTGAGATCCTGATCAGAGAGGGAAGTGAAGCCCCTGCTAAGGAAGTGAAGTTTGTTTTTGGGAGCTGTAAATAATACCCTTGAACGTTGACCTGGAGCAAGTTATAACTCTTCTAACACTGGATGTCAGAGAAATAGTTTGACAGCACATATGGAGATCGTGTTCCCAGAAGCTGGGCTGAGGGGTAGAGTGAGCTGTTGTGATTGTCCATGTGGAAGTTGGTGCGGTGATGCTAGGGAATTGTGGGGAATGCTAATGAAACATTACCCGGCATCACAGCTGTGATCCAATAAGAAAGAAAATGAAAATGTAGTTCCCACTGACCAACGTTCAGTCATTGGGCATTGCTTTGACTAAAGATGGTCACGTGGAATGGCCTGAAAGGAAGTGACGAGGTAACAGCTGAAGGCTGTGATTAATTTGATTGTTAGTGGCCGATGCTTTGAACCTGATTAGGCTTGGGATCTGGATACTTGAATGAATTTCAACTCCCCGACATTTCCCCACTGGCATTGAATCATTCCTGCTGTTTTGAAATGCTGACATCCTAAGAAAGCAGGAGGCAAGTTCCTTGTCCAATTAGTGGCACTACATAAGTGTTTCCACAAAGCTGGAATAAACCAGAAAGTGCACTTTTGGCAGCACCTCTGAAGAGAGAAGAAGGATTTGAATAACAGGGTTGAATATGTGTTTTTTTCAGGAACTGCAGAGTGCCAGTGCAAAAGGCAGGACCTACCACTGTGTTGCAGCCCCTGAAAAGGTCAACAGTGTTAAGACAAAGAAATATCAACAAAATAAAGCTTTAAAAAAAAGTATAAAAAAAACAAACTTTCAGATTTGCCTCTGACAAACTGCCTCTGAGTTGTTATGAACTAGACTGTTTTGAATCATGGAACTGAACATTGAAAATCGTGCCTTTGCCTTTCACAATCTCTTATCAAGATCATCAGAGAGCTCAATGGGCCATTCATTGGAAGTTAGTAGGTCCCTGTATCCCTCCATGCCATTCTCCATTTGAAATTGCAGTGGATTCCAGGGGCATTAGCATTGAGACAATGTTTGAGAAGGTGACTCTTACACTGTGTCCATATTTAATTTCAAACTTGCTGGCAATTGAATAGCCAGCCCTATTTTATCAGCTGGATGCACGTGCTGCTGTCATGCATTCCAAAGCCCTGTCACTTAATCACTCCAAAAATTGCAGAGTCAGTTCCTTCGATGGTTGAGTTGACTTGGCATTCAGGTTTCGTCATGTTGTGGGGTGACTGTGTTGAGATGTCCACAATCTCTCTGAGATGCTTTATTTCATCTTCTCACAGCACTATCAAATAATGTACTTGAAATACTTCAGAACCAACGTTAATTTGCTTCATCTTGCCAATTCTATGGCACTAAATTGGCCTGTACATCAGACACTTTCATTTTTCCTTTTTCAAGAACTGGAGGAGAAAATGACAGGAATGGCAAATATTCAAGTGAACGAGCAATAAGGAGATATTCACCACAAGAATGTAGTCCTTGACAGCAAGCCCATGGTCTTCCCCCCAGATCCACCATCAAATAAGACTTTTAAATGATCACTTAATGGACACATATTATTCACGACAATTTCCTGCTTCTGATTGGATGGCAGTTCAGTTTGGGGCAAGACATCATAAAGCATAGGACACAACACAGTCCAGTACAGGAACAGGCCCCTCAGCCAATCATATCTGTGCTACCATGATACCATTCTAAACTAATCCCATCTGCTGGCACATGAGCCATATTCCTTTATTCCCTGCTTCTTCGAGTGTCTGTCGAAAATGCTTCCTAAACTTTGCTAACGTATCTGCTTCTGCCACCTACCCTGGCAGTAGTTTCCAGGCACCTACCAACTTCTGCAGTAAAAAAAACTTGTCTCCACATCTCCTTTAAACTTGCTGCCTCTCACCATAAATCTATTTGCCCTCGTGTTTGACATGTCAACCCTGGATAAAAGACTGACTATCCACCCTAACCATGCCACTAATAATTCTACATTCTTCTATCAGGTCAGCCCCTCAGCCTCCTACACTCTAGCAAAAACAATCCATGTCTGTCTAATCTCTCCTGATAGCTAATACACTCTAATCCAGGAATCATCATGATAACCCTCTTTTGCATCCTCTCCAAAGATTTCTATATTGTGGCGAACTATACACAATACTTCAAAGAAGGCCTGACTAAAATTTTAAACAGCTGCAACATGACCCGCCAACTTTTATACTCAATTCCTCAACTGATGAGCTGCATGCCTTCTCTACCACCTTATCCATTTATGTTATCACTTTCAGGGTGCATCCCGAGATCCCTCTGTATATCAATGTTCCTAAGTGTCCTACCATTTACCACATACTTTCCCATTGCATTTGACTTCACATAATGTATCGCTCCACACTTGTCCAGATTAAATTCCATCAACCATTTCTCTGCCCAACTTTCTAACTGATCCATATCCTGTTATATCCTTCGACAACTTTCCTCACTATCCACAACACCACAAATTTATGTGTTGCCTGCAAATCTATTAATCTATTAACTATATTTTCACCTGTCACTGTCCCAGGTAGGGATTCTTCATAAAGCCTGCAGAGTGAACACTGAAGTGCGTGATAGAAAGTTGATTTAGTGGGCTTTCTGTTGGCAGTTCTGGGGAGTGACATCTGTCCCCACACGTAAACTGCAACATAGAAACTTCTGGCCTTGGAGTCACATCAATATTTGTACTGAAGGATTTCCTTCATGATTCAGTTTTTTATTCATTTGCTCTTGGCACTTTGCAAATGCTTCATGGGTGAAAGCCTCTGAGCTGGCGCGTGCAAGGGAGAATGAAAGTGACAGAGGGACTAACCTTTGAGGGAGTGAACCAGAGGAACCTGGTGCAGGATTATGCTTCATGACACAGCTCATCTCCGTCTTGTTCCTTGCCATCAGATTCATTGTCCTCAACGAGGAAGAATCTTAGGCTAGGCTGCTCTTTTGGATCCCGTTTCATTTGTGCTCCCATTGCTATGGTGGATTTGCAGGAACAAAGAGGGGGAAGAATTGAAAGATAAATAATAAAATGAAAGAAATAAGGAATGAAGGAAGTCACATTATTGCAATAATTTTCCCAGTCTTAATGATTGTGACCATGAAACCATCATTAGCACAATCATTGGAAATATATGGCAAAACTTTATTTTAAAGAAAACCTTCCATTGCTGGTATTTTAAGAAATCTTCACCTGCACAAATCCCTTTCCAAACTTGTCTTCCAACAGACAGTCACAATGGAAAATGCAGAAGTCTTTTCTTCTTACTGGTCACGAGCAGCTATATCCAAGGGAGCTGATGGTTCAATCAGGGAGGCTTGTGTATTGAGTGAGGCTTGCCCAGGGAGTGCAGCAGTAAGACCAGTTGACAGACTCTGAGATTCTGCCTGGGGTTTCCAGCAGGAGATTAGACCTGGGGAGCAACTATAGAAGGAAGCTGTTATAAGGATTGGCCTGGAGGAACTCATATGCAATTAATAGGAGGTGGTTGGGGAACCATAAAGAGATTGTTGCAAAAACTGTTTTCTTTACTAATGCACTGTAAAGAAGGAAGCTAGCCACCCTTACCAATCTTCCAAGTGACCTCAGACCCACAGCAATGTGATTGACTTTTAACTGCAATCTGAAATGGACTAGCAAGGCACTCAGTTCAAGGATAGTTAGGGATGGGCAGTGGCAATGATGATATGGTCAATCATGAGAATAGAGGATAAAAGAGACAAAATCACATCACAACCATTTAAGTATTTCATAAGGATGCAGGAAGATTTTTAAATTGCAAGTGGAAGGAAAAGTTGCGATAGCTCGGTGGAAGGCTCAGTTTGTCGCGTGAATAAAACCCTGGAGGTCCAATCACATAAAATTCAATCCCCTGATTTCCAGCACAATTAGATTAGATTACTTACAGTGTGGAAACAGGCCCTTCGGCCCAACAAGTCCACACCGACCCACTGAAGCGCAACCCACCCATACCCCAACATTTACCCCTTACCTAACACTACAATTTAGCATGGCCAATTCACCTGGCCCACACATCTTTGGACTGTGGGAGGAAACCCACACAGACACGGGGAGAACATGCAAACTCCACACAGTCAGTCGCCTGAGTCGGGAATTGAACCCAGGTCTCAGGTGCTGTGAGGCAGCAGTGCTAACCACTGTGCCACCGTGCCACCCACAATTTGCAAATGTTTGTCTGTGGAAACACGGTTCTCAGTAGGTACATTTTAAAAAATACTTTATAGCAATGGGTGGTAGGCCTGTGAGGGAGTTACATTTGTTTCAATTAGTCAAGGGCTACATTTTCAGTCATATTGTAAAAACAAATGGGAACTCCATTTGCAAGATAGCAGCAGCCCTTAGGTTAAATACGGGCAATGCCTGTAAAAAAAACTGTTGGAAAACAGAAGCTAATGTAATATATATTATAATCTTTGTATAAATCTTGGAGGTGTCTGTGACCCACCAGAGTTAGGTCAAGGAGATAAGACTGACTGTCCCCGCGCAGGCATGAAATAAACAATTGTTAACCTGATTGCCTGAGTCCTCTTATCAATTCGAGAGTGTGGTTCTGGAAAAGGACAGCAAAGCAAGGCAGCATCCGAGGAGTAGGAAAATCGACGTTTCGGGCATAAGCCCTTCATCAGGAATTCCTCTTATCAATTTGTTGAGCTGTCCAATAACAACCTATAACCAAACACAGAACATTCAAGGAAGCCTTCATAAAGCCACTCACAAATGTATAACTCTTTTCAAGTTTCATAGCCTTGGCGTAATGGCATGGGCCATGACATAATCCTAATAATCGATTATTAGGAGAAATAAAACTGGTGAAGCAGATTGTAAATTTACTGAGAACAGGGTATTTGTTGTAGAATGGTCTCCTTCCTATCGGAAAGATGTTGTGAAACTTGAAAGGGTTCAGAAAAGATTTACAAGGATGTTGCCAGGGTTGGAGAATCTGAGCTACAGGGAGAGGCTGAACAGGCTGGGGCTGTTTTCCCTGGAGCGTCGGAGGCTGAAGGGTGACCTTATAGAGGTTTACTAAATTGAGGGGCATGGATAGGATAAATAGACAAAGTCTTTTCCCTGGGGCTGGGGAGTACAGAACTTGATGGCATAGGTTTAGGGTGAGAGGGGAAAGATATAAAAGAGACCTAAGGGGCAGCTTTTTCACGCAGAGGGTGTTGCGTGTATGGAATGAGTTGCCAGAGGAAGTGGTGGAAGCTGGTACAATTGCAGCACTTAAGAGGCGTTTGGAGGGATATGGGCCGTACGCTGGCAGGTGGGACCAGATTGGGTTGGGATATCTGGTCGGCATGGACGGGTTGGACCGAAGGGTTTGTTTCCATGCTGCACATCTCTATGACTCTAATAAACAGGTCTCAGCAAAGCTTGGAGAAATACAGCACAACTTTCTTTTAAAGAAAAGCTTCCATTGCTGGTATGTTAAGAAATCTTCACCTGCACAAATCCCTTTCCAAACTTGTCTTCCAACAGACAGTCACAATGGAAAATGCAAAAGTAATTTTTTTCTCACTGGTCATGAGCAGCTATATCCAAAGGAGTTGATGGTCCAGTCTGGGAGGCTTGTGTATTGAGTGAGGCTTTCCCAGGGAGTACAGCAGTAAGGCCCAATGACAGACTCTGAGATTCTCCCTGGATTTCCAGCAGGAGGTTAGGCCTGGGGAGAAACTGTAGAAGGCCAGGAGTTGAAAGCTGTTATGAGGAGTGGCTGGGAGGAACTCATATGCAATTAACAAGAGGAGGTTGGGGAACTAAAACGAGAGTTAAGGTAGATGCAAGGCTTTGGGGCCTGGAAACTTGGGTGACAAGGATCTGGAAACAATAACAGCTTGATTAACTTTCAGGAGGTGGGATACTAGAGGATTTACAGAGACATGAGGCATGGAGAAAGTCCACAAAGAAGACAGATGCCTTGGAAGGAAGAGGTGAACTCAGTCGAATCAGCGGTCCTCATTCAATTGGTTAAGATTAGCCACTTCAGTATTTACAATGGGCCATAGAATTGCTCCAAACAGACAAAATAAACAAAGATTTTTACACAAGTGGAGCAACAGGTTATAAACTTCTACTGATAGTTCTACAGTCCCTGCATTTTTGTGGCATCTAAGATATGAGGTCAGGAATTTATGCTGAGCAGAATTAAAACCTTTGTTGCATGTCAGAGAAGAAGCTTTTCATGTCTGCTACTAATGCAGTTTTGTCAGCTTTGTTTCTGACAGTGAAATGTTTTAACTGACAGGTACAAATTGTTGCAGATTTATCAAAATCAATGCACTGTTAGAGTTGCACGGTGTGATGGAAGCATTGTTGAAAATACCGAATCAGCAAAGTTTGAATGACATGAGTAATTACATCACTTCTTGTAAAGTGTATTTCTCTGTTAGATTATGTATTCTAGGTCACCCATCATCAACATCCTGTAAAGTGTGGATGTTCTGTGATATCCATTGAACTTCTTGCTCTTCTTTCCAGCATTATTGGTTCTCAGCTGATAATTTGACATTTACAACTATTCTTCGGATAAATTGTACCAATGTTACAGGTTCCTGAAACATAAACAGAAATTGCAGGAGAACCTCAGCAGGTCTGGTAGTATCTGTGGAGACAAAGCACAGTTGACGTTTTGAGTCCGGTGACCCTTCTTCAGTTCTGAAGAAATACCACTGGATTTGAGGGCAGCATGGTGGCACAGTGGTTAGCACTGTTGTCTCACAACACCAGAGACCTGGGTTCAATTCCCGCCTCAGGCGACTGACTGTGTGGAGTTTGCACATTCTCCCCGTGTCTGCGTGGGTTTCCTCTGGGTGCTCCGGTTTCCTCCCACAGTCCAAAAATGTGCAGGTTAGGTGAATTGGCCATGCTAAATTGCCTGTAGTGTTAGGTGAAGGGGTAAATGCAGGGGAATGGGTTTGGGTGGGTTGCGCTTCGGCGGGTTGGTGTGGACTTGTTGGGCCGAAGGGCCTGTTTCCACACTGTAAGTAATCTAATCAACTTTAGCTCTGCTTTTTCTCTACAGATACTGCCAAACCTGCTGAGTTTCTCTGGAAATTTCTGTTTATGTTTTGGATTTTCAGCATTCACAATTCTTTATTCTATGATAGGGTCCTGTTGAGTCGTGTTGAAACAGTCAGTCCCCATTTTAAATCTGTTATTTATTCTCATTTTCCAGCGCTCATTTCAAAAGCTGTCCCTACAAAGGATTATTTGATGAAAAAAAATCAATGAATGGGGAATAATTTACAGATGCTAATAGTCTCTTCCCAGCCATTATTTTTTTGGCATACAGCCTTTAACTTTTCTGCTGGTGGCATTTAAAGTCAGGTTGGAAAATCTATTTGCATTTCAAACCTCTTCTTAAGTGCTGGAAAGAGAAAAGAAAAATATTGCATCAGGAAAATAATGACAAATGTTTATAAATTTTTCTCAGAATTGATTTTTCCAAATAATTCTTTTTAATCGTTGTATTTGAAGCATTTAAATTCATATCAATCAAAAGAAGGTAAGGGAGGAGAAATTACACTCAAAAAAGACAGCAAGTGAATTGGTGCAGTGTCCACAACTCCGTACATAACATTAAAATTCACTCCAGTTAATTCAAGTTTTAAACAGTAAATTGCCACCTTACTGCACTATTTGCATTGTGGTATTGAAAGTTTTGTCATGCAAAAGAGCAATTTTAAGTTACCAAGTGTAAAATGTATACTAGCTTTCCAGAAATAGCAGTCAAACCTAGCCATCAATTTTACCATTAGCAAATCGCATGCGTGGGATTAACAAGACACATCTATGTGGTAACCTACCTCAGGATTTACAAATCACTTTAATGCTATAAATGGATTAATGTCTCTACGATATGCATTCCATTTCAATGTATGCTTAGAATGGCTAATTTCCATTTTAACAATAGAACATCCACATTATTATACTATTTATTATCAATTCCATATGATATCACTCATGGGTACTTCTCAAGGAGATTCAGGATAGGGGTACAGGACTCAGATTTAAAAATTAAAATAACATGAGCCAGTTGCAATGAAACATCCGTTCCACTGTGCACTGGGATAGTGCATCAATGTCTGAAAGATCATGTCATACATTGGGATGGGGATGGAAAGTGCATCCTTTTTTCAAAACTGATTCTTATCTTTCACGTGGGCTTTTTCATAGTTTATGGGTGCTGTTTATCCTGTTCTTTAGGACACTAGTTTAATACTTAAACAACACACCATTGCATGAGCATCATTAGCGCAGAACACCACCATTGTAGCCCAGCAGCATTCTATCAAATATTCTTGCACACTTTTATTCGAGTACACCAATGTTGCAGCAAACAAAACTTCCATTGTTCTAGCACACCATTATCTCACACAAGAGCACTTCTAGAATATCAAATTTCTAGCCCAATAATATTCGAGAGCACCACATTGGCGAAATCAAAATTACTGCACTGCAACTTTCTCGCGGTTTTATAGCATACACACACACTCAGACATACATGCATCCAACAATTTCATTATTTCAATCCACCTTTACTCTATCACACCAGCCTTCTAAGACATTCCAGCATGTTAGCAAATTGTTCTTTAGCATAGCAGCATTCTATCACATCAACAAATAAGCCACTGAGAATGCTCCAGCCCACTAGTATTCCCATGCATAAATATTCTGGAAATCCCACATTTTAGCACATGCTTGCATTAATAAATACCATACCATCATTCTTGTACACTTTTAATCTAACTTGCCAGTATAAAATTCTAGTCAACGTTTTTCTAGAATTCCAGAATTCTAGCATAACAAAGTTCACATACGTGTATATTCCAATAAATAGCCAGTCTAGTTCTTAGGTTTTCCAGAATACCAGTGCAACAGAACACCAACATTTAAAAAAGACCAACATTCTAGCCCTCAAAACGTCTAGCACATCAATCTAAGAGTACATCAAAACACCAAGATGCTAGCATACCAGGATTCTAACATGCTAATATCTTAGCCGATCATGACGTTATCATATAAATAATTCAGTACACTACTGTTGTAGAATGACAATGTTTAAACACATCAGTATCCCAGCACATAACCTTCTGAAGGACTAATCCTCCAATTCCTGATGAAGGGCTTTTACCCGAAACATTGTTTCTCCTGTTCCTTGGATGCTGCCTGACCTGCTGTGCTTTTTCAGTGCCACACTTTCAACTCTAATCTCCAGCATCTGCAGTCCTCACTTTCTCCCAACCCTCCAGGACACCAGCAAGCTAGCACACAAGTATTCTGTCGCAACAATACTTTACATGCAGAAATCCAGCACACCAACATTCAAGAGCATCAATATCGTAGAACAGCAATATTTAGCACACCAACAGTTTAACAAAACATCTGTCTAGCACACCATTTCTCCAGCACACCATTATTATTGAGCATCAACATTCTAGCATAAATAAAATTCCAGCACATTGAGTATTTGGCAAACACACCCTTATTCTAGCACACTCTTATTCTACTTACCAACATTCCAGTAGACCAACTAACAGATACTTATTCGAGCACACAATTATTCCAGAATGCCATAATTTAACATTTTAGCATAACAAAATTCTCACCAAACAGCATAGTAACACACTAACATGCTCTTTAGGGTATCATCTTTATAACACATTAATCTTTGGGCATGTCAGAGTTCTAGATTACCAAGCCTCTACACAATGACACCTTTAACATACCAGAATTCTACCGAGCTGATCAACACATTGAAACACCAGCAAATATGACACCACCATTCTAACCAAGAAGTTAACTTGTGTTTCTTCTGGAACACCAGAATTAGAGAAGACTACTGGCATTTTAGAACACTGACAGCCCAACATTCTAGTACATCATCAGCATAGCACATTAGCAAACACTGATATAGAGTCATAGAGTCATAGAGATGTACTGCATGGAAGCAGACCCTTCGGTCCAAACCGTCCATGCCGACCAGATATCCCAACCCAATCTAGTCCCACCTGCCAGCATCTGGCCCATTTCCCTCCTAACCCTTCCTATTCATATACCCATTCAAATGCCTCTTAAATGTTGCAATTGTACCAGCCTCCACCACATCCTCTGACAGTTCATTCAATACATGTAAAACCCTTTGTGTGAAAACGGTGCCCCTGAGTCTCTTTTATATCTTTCTCCTCTCATCCTAAACCTATGTCCTCTAGTTCTGGAGTCCCAGACCCCAGGGAAAAGAATTTGTCTGTTTATCCGATCTACACCCCTCAAAATTTTGTAAACCTCTATAAGGTCACCGCTCAGCCTCTGATGCTCCAGGGATAACAGCCCCAGCCTGTTCAGCCTCTCCCTGTAGCTCAGATCTCCAACACTGGCAACATCCTTGTAAATCTTTTCTGAACCCTTTCTAGTTTCACAACATCTTTCCGATAGGAAGGAGACCAGAATTGCACGCAATATTCCAACAGTGGCCTAACCAATGTCCTGTACAGCTGCAACATGACCTCCCAACTCCTGTATTCAATGCTCTGACCAATAAGAGAGAGGATACCAAACGCCTTCTTCACAATCCTATCTACCTGTGACTCCACTTTCAAGGAGCTATGAACCTGCACTCCAAGGTCTCTTTGTTCAGCAATACTCCCAAGGACCTTACCATTAAGTGTATAAGTCCTGCTAAGATTTGCTTTCACAAAATGCAGCACCTCACATTTATCTGAATTAAACTCCATCTGCCACTTCTCAGCCAATTGGCCCATCTGGTCCAGATCCTGTTGTAATCTGAGGAAACCCTCTTCGCTGTCCACTACACCTCCAATTTTGGTGTCATCTGCAAGCTTACTAATTGTTCCTCTTACGCTCGCATCCAAATCATTTATGTAAATGACAAAAAGTAGAGGCTTCAGCACCGATCCTTGTGGCACTCCACTGGTTACAGGCCTCCAGTCTGAAAAACAACCCTCCACCACCACCCTCTGTCTTCTACCTTTGAACCAGTTCTGTATCCAAATGGCTAGCTCTCCCTGTATTCCATGAGATCTAACCTTGCTAATCAGTCTCCCATGGGGAACCTTGTCAAACGCCTTACTGAAATCTATATAGATCACATCTACTGCTCTGTCCTCATCAATCTTCTTTGTTACTTCTTCAAAAAACTCAATCAAGCTTGTGAGGCATGATTTCCCACGCACAAAGCCATGTTGACTATCCCAAATCAGTCCTTGCCTTTCCAAATACGCGTACATCCTGTCCCTCAGGATTCCTTCCAACAACTTGCCCACCACTGAGGTCAGGCTCACCAGTCTATAGTTCCCTGGCTTGTCTTTACCACGCTTCTTAAACAGTGGCACCACGTTTGCCAACCTCCAGTCTTCAGGCACCTCACCTGTGACTATCGATGATACAAATATCTCAGCAAGAGGCTCAGCAATCACTTCTCTAGCTTCCCACAGAGTTCTCGGGTACACCTGATCAGGTCCTGGGGATTTCTCCACTTTTAACTGTTTCAAGACATCCAGCACTTTCTCCCCTGTAACCTGGACATTTTTCAAGATGTCACCTCTATTTCCCTATAGTCTATTCTTCCATATCCTCTTCCACAGTAAATACTGATGCAAAATATTCATTTAGTATCTCCCCCATTTTCGGTGGCTCCACACAAAGGCCGCCTTGCTGATCTTTGAGGGGCCCTATGCTCTCCCTAGTAACCCTTTTGTCCTTAATATATTTGTACAAACCCTTTGGATTCTGCTTGATTGTATTTGCCAAAGCTATCTCATGTCCCCGTTTTGCCCTCCTGATTTCCCTCTTAAGTATACTCCTACTTCCTTTATACTCCTCTAAGGATTCACTCGATCTATCCTGTCTGTACCTGACATATGCTTCCTTCTTTTCCTTAACCAAACCCTCAATTTCTTTAGTCGTCCAGCATTCCCTATAACTACCAGCCTTCCCTTTCACCCTGACAGGAATATACTTTCTCTGGATTCTTGTTATCTCATTTCTGAAGGCTTCCCATTTTCCAGCCGTCCTTTTACCTGCGAACATCTGCCTCCAATCAGCTTTCGAAAGTTCTTGCCTAATACCGTCAAAATTGGCCTTTCTCCAATTTAGAACTTCAACTTTTAGATCAGGTCTATCCTTTTCCATCACTATTTTAAAACGAATAGAATTATGGTCGCTGGCCCCAAAGTGCTCCCCCACTGACACCTCAGTTACCTGCCCTGCCTTATTTCCCAAGAGGAGGTCAAGTTTTACACCTTCTCTGGTAGGTACATCCATGTACTGAATCAGAAAATTGTCTTGTACACACTTAAGAAATTCTTCTCCATCTAAACCTTTAACACTATGCTTGGAAAGCTAAAATCCCCCACCATAACTACCCTATTATTCTTACAGATAGCTGAGATCTCCTTACAAGTTTGTTTCTCAATTTCCCTCTGACTATTGGGGGGGTCCATAATACAATCACAATAAGGTGATCATCCCTTTCTTATTTCTCAGTTCCACCCAAATAACTTCCCTGGATGTATTTCCGGGAATATCTTCCCTCAGCACAGCTGTAATGCTATCCCTTATCAAAAATGCCAATCCCCCTCCTTTCTTGCCTCCCTTTCTATCCTTCCTGTAGCATTTGTATCCTGGAACATTCAGTTGCCAGTCCTGCCCATCCCTGAGCCATGTTTCCGTAATTGCTATGATAGCCCAATCCCATATTCCTAACCATGTCCTGAGTTCATCTGCCTTCCCTGTTAGGCCCCTTGCATTGAAATAAATGCAGTTTAATTTATTAGTCCTACCTTGTCCCTGCCTGCCCTGACTGTTTGACTCACTTCTGTTCTCAGCTGTACCCATCTCAGATCAATCTCTTTCTTCACTATCTCCCTGGGTCCCACCACCACCACCTCCCCCCGTGCACCCCCCCCCCCCCCCACTTAACCTTACTAGTTTAAATCCTCCCAAGCAGTTCCAGCACATTTCCCTGCAGTATATTAGTCCCCTTCCAATTTAGGTGCAATCTGTCCTTCTTGTACAGGTCACTTCTACCCCAAAAGAGATTCCAGTGATCCAAAAATGTGAATCCTTCTCCCATACACCAGCTCCTCAGCCATGCATTCATCTGCTCTATTCTCCTATTCCTGCCCTCACTAGCTCATAGCACTGGGAATAATCCAGATATTACTACTCTTGAGGACCTCCTTTTTAAATTTCTGTCTCACTTTTTGTAATCTCCCTTCAGAGATTACAAAAACCCATCCAGCCCCATTCCCCTACCCTATTGCTCTTTATTTTCTCTGACTAATGTACCTTATCGACACATCTCTGAACGCTATGGGCAATTTCCTAACCTGCACATCTTTGGACTGTGGGAGAAAACTGGAGCATCTGGAGGAAAACCACAGAGACGTAGGGAGAATGTACAAACTCCACATAGACAGTCACCTAAGACTGGAATTGAATCTTGGCCCCTGGCACTGTGAGGCAGCAATGCTAACCACTGAGCCATCATGCCACCCACATCTTCCAGAATGGCATTGTAGGATACTGGGGATCCGGGATACTAACACCTGGAAGATAAGTATTCCAAAGCACCAATAGTCCAGAATACCAACTTCTTAGCACAGTGACATTCTAAGATATTAGATCTTTAGCAGATTTGTGTTCTGGTACATCTACATAATAGCACATCTAACACACTAATATTCTGGAATCCCTATATTCAAGAATACCAATGTTCAAAACCATCATTCTGGCAATTTAACATTCCATCACAAAAAAAACTAGCATACCAAAACCCTAGCACACTAACATTATAGCATGCATGTGCAAGTAGTTTACTGTGTTTTAGCTTTGTCACTGTTATACCAACATTCTTGTGCAGGTGAGATTTCTGGAAATCAGTATTTTAGCATTCTGCTAATCTAGTCTGTCAGGCTCTGCGGTGTGTCAGCTGTGAGTAACTTTAATTACCCAGTTCCAGTTCTAATCTCCAACCTATCAAATGTTACTGATTCTCATTATTTGCTACGACAAACCTGAGGGAGTAGAGTTTAACATGGCCTTTAGTCAGATTCCAACATAGTTTCATCAAGGATGGTCAACATTTCAAGCTAGCCCATGACAGAGGCAGGTATGCCAAAGTTCACAAGTAGATTACATGAACTTTTCTGACTAGAGACCCTCTACAAATTTTATAGATTACTGAAATATGAGGGGTTTTCCCACAGACCTTGGCTTGTAGCGCATATGGGGTTCAAAAATCCACTGACGATCCTGCTCTTAATTAGTTGTAAAGGGCCATTATAGAAAGAATCATGCAGTTGTCAATGATACGTAATGATTTTCAGCTACTGTTGTCCTTGACGTGGAGCGGTTAGGACTGTGCCACAGGATAAAGGCACTATTTGGGCATGAAAGTCACCTTTCAGTTAATGTAAAGCAGCAAATCATGTACCAAGTGGCAGCTACCTGAGAAAATGTGGTCACTGTGGTACCCAGTGTCTACCTATCCAAGGGCAAGATGTTTGCTGGCACCATAATAGGGGTTAAAAGTAACTAGGCTCCCCTGTGTTACTCAATTTTCCCTCAGCGCCCATCAATCACCCATGTGCTTGATTTAGGAATAGATAGTCCCATTTCAAACACTATCATGCCAATTGCCCCTCTGCATAAGTCATATCTCTATATGGCAATATTGCATGGCTTCCTTGTCTTGAAAGTGACCCAGCAAACAGATGGCAAAGCAAGCAAATCAAAGAGCTTTCCTCCTTCACGCTCCTGGCCATCATGCTCAACAGCATCCATGGTGACATCCTGGTGAGAATTGCCAACCCTCCAGTGTTGCCCTGGAGGCTCTCCAGGTAAAAAGCAATTGAACGTTAATCTCCAGGATGCTGCTGTTAGCAACCTCTGACAAAAAAGATAGTGGCATTAAACAAGATTGTTTTGTCAAATGTTCTTTAAACACTTTTGCTAATTAGTTATACAAATATTGGAGATGGAATGAAAGATATTTGAAAAGCTGCCAAGTACCATGCAATGGAATAATGAGGAGTCTGCCTGCTTACCAAACACATGAAACATGATGCATTGCAAAGATTAAAATGATGGTAAACCAATAATGGGAGTGGGGCAGTGGGGTCTCGTGGTTATATAGCAAAGCAGGATGACATGGTATTTCAGTGGTTAGCACTGCTGCCTCACAGTAGCAGGAGCGTGGGTTCAATTCCATCCTTGGGCAACTGGCTGTGTGGCATTTGCACTTTCTCCCTGCATGTGCAATAGGTTTGCTCTGATTTCCTTCCACAGGTCTGCAGGCTAGCAGATTAACCTGGGAAATGCAAGTTTACAGGGATGCTCCTTGGAAGTTTGTTGTGGACAAAATGGCCTACTTCCACATTGTAGGGGCTCTATGAATAAGATCCATCTAAGAATCAAAGCCACCAAGAATACACATAGCCTGAGGTGGCAACTTTAATTACGGCTGACGCTCCTACCACATGCAATGATGTATCGCTTCTGCTATACACAACCATTCATAACTCAATAACTGAGTTGGCACAAGGAGTCAATTTGCAGTCAGGCGAACCTTATTACCCGGCAAAACCCAAAGCCCTGTTCAGCTAATTCCTCCTCTACAACAAAAGAAAATCTTGCCCCTTGCAGGCATGACATATATCAGCTTCTTAAACTGATGGTCGCTTGTTCAGCCTGTGTATAAGTGATTTACAAGGAAAATAATTTATTTTCAATGACATTGGGGACTATAATATCCACCACTTTGGTCATTTGAAAGTCAGAACTATTAAATTGGTTCCAGTCCCAGTCTCCAACCTATCAGATGTTACTGGTTCTCGTTATTTGATGGAGCAGACCTGAGGGAGTAGTATTTAAAATGACCTGTATGTTACTGAGAGTTTCACTTACAGGTTTGCTTATTTAGGGTTTACCGCCAAAATAAGATTATAATTGACAAAAAAGCAGCTAAAGTGCATGTTCCGTAAACATTTTACTTTCCTCAAGGGTGATTATTTTTGGTATATGTCTGGCTGTTAGCTTATTCAATTGTATATTTTCTTCACTGCTAGTTTCAAGTATACACATGAATTTCACTTGACAACTCCTGCCTGATACTTGAGGATTTACTATAGTTTGGGATTGAAAGAGGGACCGTGTTGGAAATGGCTTAAGCCAAATAATTATAGTAAAGTTAAAAATATCGATACGTGAACAATGCCAGGTGTCAAAAACCAAGTTGTTTGGAGGAGAGCAGTGCATACCTGATAAGGGCCTGTTTTCAAGCCCCCAGCACTCATACCCACCCTTATGACATTTCTGGATCTGTGTACCACAATGAAAGTAAGACTATTCTGAATGTATCTGCAGCATACAATTTGACAAGTTCACATCCCACCGCACTGTCAGCATTACCCCCTGGCTTCATACACCACTAGTATAGGCCATGAATTTCCTAAAATCTGCTCCCTACCCTGCTGCTAAAGGTTCACCAGACCATAACATTTCCAGTTGTAAACTGGGTTTACTTCATACTTCAGTATAGTTAAAGCAATGAGGTGAAAATTGCTCCAAGTAAATCCAGAACTGCTCGTCAGCTTGTGTAGTTCTGAAGTTGGCACATCAGCTGTTGTAAACCTAGAAAAGCCAAACGATAGAACCAGTAAAACTGGCAAATGAGATATATTAGTCTGACTCACCTTGTGTACAACAAAATGGAGCTGCAGGACCACCAATATATTTATTTCCAAGTTTAGCTTTATTTTTTTCTGTATTTTTTCCTCTGGGATAATTGACATTAGCCTGTTATGCCTATCACCAGCAAATTTGCTGATGTGGCTGATTCCTGAGTTTGCTCTGAATGATGGCCTTAGATAGTTGGTACAATTCTACCGCTCCTGTTATCATGAAGTGAGCTGGTGATACTAGCTTTTCTCTGCCATTTCCAAGTACAAGTAACAGGGTATATAGGCAGAGATTGTAGGCTAAAGTCAAAATGTCTCCCATTTTGTTGGCCCATACAAATACCTTCTTCTCACCTCAGTTATGTGGTGTATTGGGAAACTCTTTAAGAATTTCCTTTGTCATCATTGTGCATTACATCACTTCAAAAGCAACATCAAAACTGAAGGGCCGGATTTTATATCCCTCATGTTGGGCATGACTTTGGCAGTGGACAGGTGATGCATGTAAACTAAAATGGGTTGATCATGCCACAACCTTCCATTCAACATCTAAGCTGTCCCTTACAATACTGTGGGTGGGCAGACAACAAATCACTCACTATTACCAAATAAATTAATATTATTAGCATTTGAGCTTGTTACTCAGGGGAATGTAATACTGTCAATGCCATAATAGGGGGCAGAATTGAGTAGTCCTTTTTGTTGAATAGAAGTAAAATGGTGCAAAGAATTCCAGTGATAGAAGTTGCAGAGTAAATCAATTCGAGGTCAGGGAGGGTACCCCTTGTGCAGTGAATGAATACCCCTGAAATCTTTACCCCTTATTCTGTTCCCTCCTTACTGGCCTCCAGAACTAATTCACCCCATCTTCCCTGCTCCTCAGTGACATCCCTTACTCAGCTGTCCAGGCCCTCCTTTTCCAAACAGCCAGAGACACCCCCCTCACCCACTGATCCATTAAAGTTCTTTGTGGGCCAGCTGGAAGTCCTGATGGTGCCAACTTACTGAGTGTTGGTGCTGTGCAGACTGCCAGGGCAGCAGGAGGGCAGGTAACCTTCGAGGGCAGGGCTTCCTCCCAGTGAGGGGTGCAAACCCCCTTCAGCCTGTTTGTTGTGCGAAACATACATAAGGACTGTGCAGTGAGCTTTCTTTTGGTGCGTAGTTTGCAACAGCCAGATGAATCCAACTTTGGCCCAGAGGGCAGAAACAAAAGCTTGTAGCAGTGGAAAGGCAGCAGTAACCTCACAAGGGCATTTCTGCACAAAGGCAGATTAAATATCAGTCAGGTTTGGTCAGAGTCAGGCTCTCCTGTCATTGTCATGAGGAATCTGCCCCCTCCGACACTGTGAATTGGTGGCCAACCGCTGTTCAGTACCAGAAAGCAGCAGCACCATCAGCAGTGATGAGTACTGCCAATAATACAGAAGGATTGGGAATGGACCATACTGGGTAGGGTGAGTATGGTGCATTAACTCAGGTCAACGGGGAGGCTCTGGTGAAGGACCAATGATGGTTAGCATTTCAAACAGGCAGGAGTCTTCGCCAATTTGCAGCCCATATTTCTAGCCAGTATCGCTGTTGGGAACGGGCTGTCCGACCAAGAGAGACCCCACCACCAAACGGCAGGATTGTTGCCCTCAGGACGTAGCCCCCATCAGTTGCTGTTTAAATGTCAGCCTTGGTATGATGATGCCTTAGACAACCACAAGCACCTCAATACAAGGGCCTCAATTGGCTTCCAGCAGGAAGGCTACCCTCAGACTCAATCAGGGTGATTCAAGAAGGCAATGGTGTCGTCACACACACTTCCTGCCTGATTAAGTTGGCCTCCTGTCTCCCAGCGTGTATCCAGGAAGAGAATTCTGCCCTGAATCTCAGAAAAGGCCACAAGGACTGAAACCAGAAACTCAATTGAAGTAATCTGTTAAATAAAGAGAGTTAGAGAGGTACAGAAACATAAGGAGTGAATTTCAAACCTTAGGGCCTAGGCAGCTGACAGCAAAGCCAGCAGTGACAGAACGATTAAAATCAGCAAAATGCAAGAGGCTGGAACTCGAGGAATGCTGAGATCTGAAGGTTCATGGATGTGGCAGAGTTATAGGAATTGAAAGAGATGAGGCTATGGAAGAATTTGAATCATCTTTGCATTCTCTGATTTTGTAGTCTGCATTTTCTCACTGCATAGAACAGTGTAAATGTTTGTTACAAAGTGATATTTGAGGTTGACCCCCCCCCCCCCCCCACAGTACAGAGAGTGCCAGTGTCATGCTGACTCTCTTGGGCCTGTATATCACTAAAGTGGTTAATGCATTGCTCACCCTAGGGACACATGACATATTGTCATAAAATAAAAGGCAGTGGATTTAGTTAATGCACGTGAAATGTGTTGTTATAATACTTCATGCTCAAAATTGCACCGTGATTTACAGTGTGCATTTTTAAAAATGCTTCTATTTAATGGAGAGATGAATGGGCCTTCGATAGGTTGATTTAAACTGGTTCTGCATTTGACACTTCGACACTTTAACACTCGAGTGTAACAGAGAAAGTGTGGACGTTCTGAAGAGCCTTTATCTAACCCATTTTATAGATCATTTAGTTTACTATAATTCTCTTCACATGGCAGGAATAGATGTCCCGTACTTCAAGGAATCAATTGTAAAAAGTGAAATTAGTCATTCTAAATCATTTGGTGCTGGTCGAAAGGACCTCTTCTAAAAATCATTAAACAATCATGTATTCTTATTGATTTATTCAAAATACATTGAAGGAAAGCAGATTAAAAACAAGGCAAAAGGAAGCTAATGCAAATTAAATGGATGAAAGATGGGTTGGTAGCTCCCTGGGTAGGTTTTGTACTAATGAGAGGAAAATTATATGTACACCATTAAGAGGATAAAAGGGTCTATCATAGGTCTTTCACTTGACATATTTATGTATTTAACATACAAATTTGTGTAGTAAATTAAGATTATTAATAAAACATATTATTTATGCAGCTATGTATATATCTGGACAAATATTACTGTGCATTTTATTACCAGATCTGATCACATAGTGAACCAACCCAGCATTTGACCCAACCTCTTGCATTAGTCAGTGTAATACATTGGTGAGGCAGCCAGAAGGATAGGTTCACCCTATTCAAAGCAAAACAAAACCATCCACTCCAAGGTCAGGGCAGCACTTCCACTGCCAAAAGATGTTTATGTTTCAATAAAAGTAGTTAATGATCTTAGGCAGCCTATACCAGGGTATTTGCTTGTTAAAAATCTGATTTTCTGATTGGATAATTAAGGATGTTAAAAGGTTTCTGTCTGATGTGCTGCATTCAGAAACAAAGTTCAATTGTTATTCTCACTCTTTCCTTGAATATTCGATCACCTAACCTTGGTTTGAAGTATACAATTCGGCAATTATCATGGACATAATTTGACAGTCGCAGGTCTCAGCCAAGCAGCATGAGTACAGTAGAAAATTAAATCTGTTTTGCCAGGAGCAGAGTGGTGAATACTATTGGAAATGTGACATATCTCATGTAATTATACCATAAAACCAGTGTTTGAGCCAGTTACACCATGAGCATGAGTCAGGATAAACTCAAAGACTGTCTATTCCATTGTCAATGAGTTCTAGGTTCCCTTCATGACCTTGCTCAAGTACAATCATAAAGTTGTCGAGTCGTTGAGATATACAGCATGGAAACAGATCCTTTGGTTCAAATCATCTATGCTAACCAGATATTCCAAATTGTCCTACTTGCCAGCACCTAGCCCCTATCCCTCTAAACCCTTCCTATTCATATACCCATCCAGGTACCTTCTAAATGTTGCAATTGTACCAGCCTCCACCACTTCCTCTGGCAGCTCATTCCATACATGTACCACCCTCTGCGTGAAAACGTTGTCCCTTAAGTCACTTTTATATTTTTCCCCTGTCACCCTAAACCTGTGCCCTCTAGCTCTGGACTCCGCCACCCCAGAGAAGAGATTTTGTCTATTTATCCTATCCATGCCCCTCATAATTTTATAAATCGCTATAAGGTCACCCCTCACCTCCGACACTCTGTGGAAAACAGCCACAGCATATTCAATCTCTCCCTATAGATCAAACTCTCCAACCCTGGCAACATCCTTGTAAATCTTTTCTGAACCCTTTCAAGTTTCACAACATCTTTCCAATAGGAAGGAGACCAGAGTTGCATGCAATATTCCAACCGCTACATGACCTCCCAACTCCTGTACTCAATACTCTGACCAATAAAGGAAAGCATACCAAACACCTTATTCACTATCCTATCAACCTGCGACTCCACTTTCAAGGAGCTATGAGCTTGCACTCCAAGGTCTCTTTGTTCAGCAACGCTCCCTAGGACCTTGCCACTTAGTGTATAAGTCCTGCTAAGATTTGCTTTCACAAAATGCAGCACCTTGCATTTATCTGAATTAAACTCCATCTGCCACTTCTCAATCCATTGGCCCATCTGATCAAGATCCTGTAATCTGAGATAGCCTTCTTCGCTTTCCACTACACCTCCAATTTTGGTGTCATTTGCAAACTTACTAACTATACCTCTTATGTTCATATCCAAATTATTTATCTAAATGATGAAAAGTAGTGGACCCAGCACTGATCCTTGTTGCACTCCACTGGTCTCAGGCCTCCAGTCTGAAAAACAGCCATCCATCACCATCCTCTGTCTTCTACCTTTGAGCTAGTTGTATATTCAAATGGCTAGTTCTCCCTGTATTCTATAACCAATATCCCATGGGGAACCTTGTCGAATGCCTTACTGAAGTCCATATATTTCACGTCCACCACTTTGCCTCATCAATCCTCTTTGTTATTTCTTCAAAAAACTCAATTAAGTTTGTGAGACATGATGTCCTTACTCAAAGCCATGATGACTACCCCTAATCAGTCCTTGCCTTTCCAAATACATGGACACCCTGTCCCTCAGTATTCCCTCCAACAACTTGCCCACCCCCTTGATGAAACATTGAGTCAAGTGCAGTAAAAATGCAATTAAGGAATATTTTGACATGGAACGAATGGTGAAAGTTTTAAATGTGCTCCAACCACAGTAATAGATGTTAGATCAATTGTCAATTCTACAAGTGATAGATTTTTGTTAACCACAGATATTAAGGGCTATGGGACAAAAGCAGGTGTATGGAATTGGGTCACTGATTAGACGTGATCTAATTGAATGGCAGAATTGTCTCAGGGGGCCAAACAGCCTACTCCAATTCCTATGTCCAACAAAATGCACACGTTTTAAACCCTGATCTGCCCAGCTCTGGTGAATTGTTGTCATAATGTAACCAATCCTTGATTAAGCAGTAGAAAATATGAGACAATGTTTCTCTTTTAATAACTTTCTGATATCCAGCTTTGAAAATGTGCAGCTTATATGAAAATTAAGTAAGATCAGAATGAAATTTAGTTTGATTTCCTATGGCATTAGCATATTGATGTTCACCCCCTAGATTAATAAATGGTGGCCATTTGAGTGAGCTTACCAGTACAATGGAGCAAAAGCTCCATAGTCCAAGTGTTAGAGTGGGGGAAAGCATGGGCAAAGGTGCTCAAGCCCGAAAAGAGTTGAACTTGATATAAAGTCCAGAAGGTTCCCCAGCAGAAATTGAGATGTTGTTCTTCCTGTAAAAAGTGAGGTCTGCAGATGCTGGAGATCAGAGCTGAAAATGTGTGTCTGGTTAAAGCGCAGCAGGTCAGGCAGCATCTAAGGAGCAGGAAATTCGACGTTTCGGGCATAAGTCCCCATCCCTGATGAAGGGCTTATACCCGAAATGTCGAATTTCCTGCTCCTTGGATGCTGCCTGACCTGCTGCGCTTTAACCAGCAACACATTTTCATGCTGTTCTTCCAGCTTGTGCTGAGCTTTGTTGGAATAATAGACAACAGGTGCAGGAGTAGGCCATTCTGCCCTTCCAGCCTGCACCACCATTCATTATGATCATGGCTGATCATCCTCAATCAGTATCCTGTTCCTGCCTTATCTCCATAACCCTTGATTCCACTATCCTTAAGAGCTCTATCCAACTCTTTCTCAAACGAATCCAGAGACTGGGCCTCCACTGCCCTCTAGGGCACAGCATTCCACACACCCACCACTCTCTGGGTGAAGAAGTTTCTCCTCATCTCTGTCCTAAATGGCCAACCCCTTATTTTTAAGCTGTATCCTCTGGTTCAGGACTCACCCATCAGCGGAAACATGTTTCCTGCCTCCAGAGTGTCCAATCCTTTAATAATCTTATACATCTCAATCAGATCCCGTCTCAGTCTTCTAGACTCAAGGGTATACAAGCCCAGTCGCTCCAATCTCTCAATATAAGATAATCCTGCCATTCCAGGAATTGACCTCGTGAACCTAACCTATACCCCCACAATAGCCAGAATATCTTTCCTCAAATTTGGAGACCAGAACTGCACACAGTCCTCCAGGTGTGGTCTCACCAGGGCCCTGTACAGCTGCAGAAGAATCTCTTTGCTTCTATACTCAATCCCTCTTGTTATGAAGGCCAGCAAGCTATTAGCCTTCTTCACTACCTGCTGTACCTGCATGCTTGTCTTCACTGACTGGTGTACAAGAACACCTAGATCTCTTTGTACTGCCCCTTTACCTAAATTGATTCCATTGAGGTAGTAATCTGCCTTCCTGTTCTTGTCACCAAAGTGGATAACCATACACTTATCCACATTAAACTGCATCTGCCATGCATCTGACCACTCGCCTAACCTGTCCAGGTCACCCTGTAATTTCCTAACATTCTCCTCACATTTCACCCTGCCACCCAGCTTTGTATCATCAGCAAATTTGCTACTGTTACTATTAATACCATCTTCTATATCATTAATATATACTGTAAAAAGCTGCGGTCCCAGTACTGATCCCTGCGGTACCCCACTGATCGCCGCTTGCCATTCCGAAAGGGAACAAGCCCAAACCAGAGATATTGGCCAGGGAACATGGAAGTGTACTGAAGTGGCAAGCAACTGGAAGCTCAGGGTCTTTTTTGAAGATGGAATCTCAGTGTCCTGGGAAGTGGTCACCCAGTTTGCACTTCATTTTCTCAATGTCGAGGAGACCATGTTGTGAGCAGCGAATGCAGTAGACAAGGTTGATTGAAGTGCAGGTAAAGCACTGTTTCACCTGCAAGGTGTGATTGGAGTCTTGGAGAGTGAGGAGGTATAGGGTCCCCACTTGCCACCCTCAACTAAATGCTGTCTCATGAAGAACTCACCTTGGGAGTGGGTGGGGAAACTGCAACTCTTATGTCACTTATTCCATTACGACTTCCTTCAGATTTGCATCATTACCCTCTTTGACTTATAATCACTTACACCTCCCATTAATCACAGACTTTTAATTTGTTCTTCGGATGTGGGCAGCACTCACTAGACCCACATTTATTTCCCACCCTTCACTACTCAGCCATATCTGAGGGTCTGGAATCACACACACACACACACACACACACACACACACACACATTTACCCACCCTCCAAAGGACACTAAGAGGGTGGGTAAATGGAGCTGAGACCACAAAACAATTAGCTATGATGCTATTGAATGACAGAGCAGACTTGAAGGGCCACATGGGCTACCCCTAGCTCTTATGTAGCAAACCAAATGGAACTTTATAACAACAGGCAGTGGTTACTATAGCCTCATATTTTATTCAATGGTCTCATTGAATTCAAACTTCACTACCTGGTGCAGTGGGATTTGAACCCATACCCCCAGAACATTGGGAATCTGCATTACAAGCCCAGTGACATTACCACTGTACTATCACCTTCACTTTTATAGCTTCTGCTTCTGCCCTATCTCTCAGGAAAACCCATCAAACTACATGCCAATAGGGCTGGCCTTCCTATGCCATCAGATGCCCAGCCCACCCAGAGTTCCTGATCCATCCGAGGAAGCAGCACTTGTACTCAACATCACCACTGAGGACATCATGGCTACTGGACACCCAGTCCATAGATAAGGAATGTGGTTCACAAGGTGAGGACCACAGGGAGAGGAAGGCAAGGGGATGATTGGAGAAAAACTGCCAAAAGCTGCAACACAAAAAGACTTTGGGTAACTTGTGCACAAAACACAGAAATTTGGAGTACAGGTGCAGCAGGTAATCAGGAAGGCAAGTGGAATATTGGCCCTTATTTCATAGAAGTTGGAGTATAAGAGTGGGGAAAATCTGTTTCCTTTACCTCTGCTGTCTTACCTGGTGTTGTGTGATTTTTAACTTTGTCCACCCCAGTCCAACACCAGCACCTCTACATTATCAACAAAAACTGCTCTTTCACTAATGTTTTAATGTGCAGTCAGTCACTCACTTCACAACATTTATATAAAAGTAAAATTCTATGGATATTGTCGGTCTGAAATAAAACCAAAAGTGCTAGAGAAACTCAGCAGGTTTTGATAACATCTAGTGGAGAGAGAAACAGGGTTAACGTTTCGAGTTGGGAATGACTCTTTCTTAGAATGAAGAGAGAAGATGGGTGTATCAATCAGCTTGGAATTCGTAAAACTGCACCAGCAACATCACGCGATGTATAGAACAAGCCTTAAAGTATTCATCCTCCAGCAACACCAAAGTTAAAGGATTGCTTGAATAAAAGTCCTTGAAGAGAGAAAAGTCCAAAGGCATAAATTCAACATAAATTCACCCTTCTTCCTTTTTTAATTAATAGTTTTTACTTTTCTTTTGTCCTGTGGCTGCTTACGAAATTTCACCTGTGCACTTGCACTCTGATTAGATTTCACATTTTAAAATCTTCACTCTCACACTGCTGTACTCTCTGAATTGAAAGAGCCAACAATTCACTATTAACTTGTAAGCACAAGAATTACTTCGACTACAAATTCCCCAACTCCATTAATTTGAGTTTGGTGACTTTGTTCTGCTAAAGTTCATTCCTTAACATCAAACAAACAATGTGTCTCTGTGTCTATTGATTTGTGAGACAAACCTTGTATTATAAAGAAAGATAATGATATCATGCAAACATAACCTATAAACCATTCCAAATCTAACCTCATAAGATGATTATGGCAAAGCCAGCAACAAGTTATCACGTTTCATATCTGAAGGATCCCCGATGTACATTGTACTTATATACCCTTGGTCACTGACCTTCAGAATTCAGCTGTCTCCCATTTTAATGGAGGTATATAGACAATTGCTTAAAGCAGCTCACCCGAAGCTGAATGGGGTCTTAATTGATCTTTGGATAGTCAAAGGTCATTGGGCCTCAGTGACCACTTCACCTTGGGTTCATCTGTGGAAGTCAATGCATCTGCCCCCACCAGCTGAAGAGCTGGTTTGAAGACAATTGAGAAGCTGAGGGGACGTTGCAGCTAAGCTTTTTATTAACATTTCTTTCTGGGAGCTGGAAGGCCCAGGATGTGCCCTTCAAACCACTCTCTTCCCTGCTCGGACTGCCCATTTTCCCTACCATGAGAACCCAGAATACACTTCCCAACAATCACCCATTTTCCGGCAGGCAATAAAGTGCTGTTTGATTTTCTAGTAGTTGGCCATTTTTGGTACTTCCTGCTTCACATTATATGCAGTTGTTTTTGAGACACTGTAGTTAAAGTTGCACTGGCCCCATCATGTTGCAACTTAAATGTAATGAATGGTATTGTGCCAGTTTGCATCAGAAATTTGCTGACAGTTAGACTCACTCCCCCACAAATTCTTGTTCCCTTTAGTTCCACAATGCTCTGATGTCAGGCAACACTCAATGCCTCACCTGGTAAAGGAAGAGCAGAGCTGAAATGGTTTAATGAGGGATTAACCAGAAATTTGGGTCAAATGAAGCCCAAGAAGGCTTTGTGACAGCAGACAGCATTTCAGCAACACCCTTAACAAGACCTTAACCAGAGGCTGAGAGGTTTGTATGGAGCAAGATCCTGTCTCCGATTTCAAAAGTTCACAATGCCACCTTTTCATTATAGTGTTAGAAGGTTTGGACCTGAACCAGCTAGGGCTGACTTAGTTATCAATAAACCCAACAGGCATATGTCTTTTCAAAAGAAAGAGTTGTTATTATCTAAGAGCAATCCAAAGTACTATAGGTCCAATGAAATACCTTTCGAAATGAAATTACTCTTGTGATGTAGGAAAGGAGGTGATAACCTAATGGTATTATTCCTAGCCATTAAGCCAGAGACTTAGATTATGTTTCAGATGTTTCATGTAATGGCAGATGTTTGAATTTGAATTTAATAAAAATCTGGAATTAAGCGTCTTTTGATGACCATCAAAACAGTGTCAATTATTGGGAAAACCCATCTGGTTCACTAATATTGTTGAGATAAAGAAACTGCTGTCCTTTCTTGATCTGGCCTTCATGTGACTCCAATCCCATGTGATTGGCTCTTGATTGCCCTCTGGTCAATTATGGATGGGCAATAAATGGTGGCTTAGCCAGCGATACCCACATCCCAGGAATGAATGGAAAGTAAAGCAGCTGACTTGCACAGATTCACAGGATATAAATGAACAGATAGCCTGGTTTAGTAGCGTATGGATTGAGGAATAAATATTGGCTCAGGAAATTCAGCTGCTCTTCTCCAAATGACCATTTTAAGATTATGTTCCCTGTAATTTTTCCTGCAGCTCTGTGGACCTCTTAGTTGTGTAGACAGCAGCCAGAACCGGTCAATGAGCCTGCCCACCGATTACCCTGAGCTGAGCCTCCAAACTGCTGCACAGCCACACGGCTTAGAGGGAACACTTTGAGATATTGTTCATCAACCTGTTTAGATATATTATGACACACATTTTAAGAAGGTGGGACTTGAACCCAGGGTTCCTGACTCAAAATTAGGGACATTACTGGTGCACCAAAATACTGCCAAATAGTGACATTTTATAATTACCTCAGAGCATCGATGGGGTGCCGCGTTAATATTTCATCCAAAAGGTGGCATCATTGACAATACTGCATTCTTTGCAGG
Organism: Hemiscyllium ocellatum; assembly: GCF_020745735.1. Classification (NCBI taxonomy): domain Eukaryota; kingdom Metazoa; phylum Chordata; class Chondrichthyes; order Orectolobiformes; family Hemiscylliidae; genus Hemiscyllium; species Hemiscyllium ocellatum. The sequence goes on along the minus strand of NC_083436.1, from coordinate 30,918,572 downwards.
TACTCTACTGGATTGTCAACCTGGAATATGTACCCAAATACTTGGGTGGGGGATGTACTCTTTTTAAAAACTCTTTTTAAAGCTATAAACTCTACTATTTTAACCAAGTATTGTTGACACTTAACAGTTGGTGCCATCATTAATTGGAAGTATACTATATGGTATGTTGTAAAGAATTGATATTTGCTGGAAGATCACAGGAGGTGTCAGCCAGTGGGTAACTTCAAGGTGTGAATCAATGTCACTACAAATCTTTTGTTTGATCAACACTCCTGTCAAGTGCCTTGGGATATTTTGGAATATTAAAGAGACTACATAAATGCAATTTGTAGCTGGTTGTTGGTGCGTCTAAATATAATGCATCTCACTGCAAGAATGCCAGATGCAACATACCAGTGACTGACAGTTCGCACTCACCCTAACTCTGAAATTAATTTCTGATGTGGCAGACACTGAATACAAAGAAGTTGCTACTGTATTTAATATTTCAAATGAGGCTATAGGATCAATTTTGAAGAAACAAAATCTGAATATCCTGCTGGCTTCCTCCTCCCCTACACCTCTCCCCTTCCCCACCTGCTCCCCCTCAATCCTTTTGTGATTTTAGCTTAACACTCATGCTCAGTATGTGAAACAGGATTTATACAGAAACAGACTGAAGATGTAGCAGAGGCCTGTTCTGTTTGCCAGGGTCTTACTGGGATGGTCCATTTCATTCAGTTGCAATGCCCTTTTGTTGACAGAAGTAAATTGATGACAGTCAAGAGAGAAGCATTTGCTGGAAAAATTCTGTTGACCCTACTCAGATTGGAGTTCCCACTAAGCAGGGTACCAACAGTTGCGGACATGATAGATTATTGTAATGACCAGCCGAATGGCCTTTAGTCATGTTTAAATGGCAATAAATTTTACCAGGAAGAGGGCAATTTAACCACTTAAGGGGAGAGAGAGGATCTTTTCTGTTTGAGATGTAAATAAAGTACGGCTCATTAAGAGAACACATATTACATAGCTGGCTCATTGATGGAGCTGTGATTGTTAATATTTAATTTGATTTTTCCTGACCTGGTTTGAGGTTTCCTGTGTACAAAACACCCGTAAGGAGTAAACATATTCCCTGACAGCAGATAAAAATGATGTTGACAGCTTCATCTTCTGTATGATAGTCACTGATCTGAAGATATAGTAAACAGTCTATAATAGTATGTAAATGAAGTAGCCTGTGCCAACAAGTGACTACTTTTCCTTTTATCATGAATAAATATTAGCAGTCCTCACTCTCAAACTTCCGAGTTTATCTTCATTATTTTAAGATGTGCAATGTCTTCCATGTGCAGAATTCCCCTCAGCGCTGTATTTTCATTACACCTCATCTCATTCTTATTCACTTCCTCTTCTGCAATACAACATATAAATGTTCACCATGTCTTTAAAGGGAGCATCAAGCAAACCACTGATTAATGTCTCACCACATCAGTTTGCCATTCTCTGAATCAAACTCCAGGAAATTGTTCCCAGATTTTTGGGGAGTAAAACAGCAAAGGATTTCTGAGGAAACTAAAAGCCAAGGACTGAGGATGCTGGAAATCTTAAATAAAAACAGAAAATGCTGGAGAAACTCTGCAGAACTGAGGAAGAGTCATATCATACTCAAAATGTTAATTCTGTTTCTCTCTCCACAGATGGTGCCAGACTTGCTGAGTTTCTCCAACATTCTTTGGTTTTATTATCTCTGTTTCTCCCTCCACAGATAATAAGACCAAAGAATATTGAAGAAACTCAACAGGTCTGGCAACATCTATGGAAAGAGAAACAGAATGAATGTTTTGAATCTGCTATGACTCCCCCCTCAGTTCTACTGAGTTTCTCCAGCAATTTCTGTTTTTTTATAGGATGATTTCCCTCCTCCCCTGGAACACATGATATTATCAGAGTGTGACAGTCAATGATGCTGTTTGACCATTTCCAACAAGAGGGGGCCCAGTACACTAAGCCAAGACAGAAAAATCCTAGACCTGGATATCCTGAATTTTCAAAACTCCACCCTTCACTGACCATTAGTGACAATGTATTATGCAGCTTGCCACTCTCTGCAGAAATCTCACTCTCCAACCATCAAAATGTCTCCACAAATGTACCTCTGATTACAAAATCTCTTGCCTCTCTTAAATGTTCTCCTAATTCTGATTCAGTCATTGACTGTCCTCTCCATCCCTTGTTCTGCCACTTTGAAAGCACTGTCTAAATGCAAGTCATTCTGTTTATCGCAGAGTTCTGTTCCAAATGTATTTCATTTATTTTTTTTGACACAACCTGTTCAGAGATGCATAGTACACATCCCAGGAGCAGGTGGGAGTTGAACTCGATTTTCCTACATCAGAGGTAGGGACACTACTGCTGTGCTTCAATACCTTTGCAAATATGAGTTTACAACCAGCTTTCTTTAATTTCACAATATACTTTATTCAAAAAAGCAGTGGCTCAGTGGTTAGAACTGCTGCCTCACAGCACCAGGGACCCAGATTCAATTCTAGTCTTGCGTGTTTGTCTGTGTGGAGTTTTTACATTCTCCCCGTGTCTGTGCAGGTTTCCTTTGGTGTTCCAATTTCCTCCCATAGTCCAATGTTGTGCAGGTTTGGGTGGATTGGCCACACTAAATTGCCCATAGTGTTCAGGAATGTGTAAGCTAGATGGGTAAGCCATGGGGAATGCAGGGTTGCAGGGATAGAGTGGGATGCTCTTGGAGGGTCAGTGTGAACTTGATGGGCTGAAGAGCCTGCTTCCACACTGCAGAAATTCTATAAATACATACAAAGTCACTAAAACAGTTCTGTATAATGGTATGTCAAGAAAAACAAACATTTGTAGTTTGACTCTATTCAACAAAAAAACCAAAGGCATCTTATAAATGTAAAGATATATTTACATATATTTGGGAGAGTTTACTAACTGAATGGACCCCAATTTAACTTCAGCAGAAAGACCTCAGACAGATATTAATCTATAAACAGCATGATAGACATTTGTATTTAACCTGTTCAGGGCTGTTGTGGCTCATCTCGGGCGCAAATGGGATTTGAACTATGGGAAATGGGAAATGACACTACCACTGCACCCCAAGGGCATTTTGTTTTAAACAAGTATTGTAACAGTACTTTCAGGAAACCTTGGGCTAGCGGTGATACACAGTGTTGATGGAAACAAGTGGCCCTTTAGAGTAACATGCAGCTATAATATCTGGTCATTGAAATCATGCTGTTCAAACTGCAGTATCGTTTGACATCTCATGTACCAGATTACCAAGAATTCCTCAAATTATCATTCCATCGGTGTTAATGGTCCCATTCGCTCTTTGATGGGACATCTGGGTTTGACGAACTTTCTTGTTATTTTAATAAGATACATAAAACCTTTGCATTTTGCAATGGAAGGCTCTGATTGCCTTTCCCCGCTTAATCACCACAACACATTTAATGCCACGCGCTTGAACACAGAGTCCAGGCCACATCCAGCACCAGGGGACAACTTTATTTAAGAGTCAAGAATCAAGAAGAGATGCATCAATTGAGAGATAAACAGTGGGCAGTCTGTGTGGACTCGGTAAAGCGAAAGCCCCGCCGGTGCGCTGCAGTCCTTATCGATTTCCATTTTAATTCGCTGTATAAACCTGATGCCGAAAGATAATGTAACCAGTTAAATCCATTGTCCTTGTTTGCAGCTTTTTGTATGCCTGTGTTTCTCTCCGATTGTTTTATTGTCTTTGCAGTGATCCATGCAGTGCCTTCATTATCAATTCAGCATTAAGAAATTTGCTGCCATTGAACTGGGAGACATTTCCATCACACTATGGCACTGTGACAAATGATTAATTCAAGTCAGCTGCTCAAAATAATTATTGCATTATGGGAGCAGTAATCATTATTTAGAACATGATTAAATATGTCTGCATCTATTGACTCTGCCCATGATTTATGTATTTGTTTAGTCAATAGTCTAATGTAAATTATGTAATTAATTATAGATGTTGGTGTCAGGTCATTGGTGAAAACGATTTGATGAGAACAAGGATTCTGCTTCCTGGCAGATGTGAGACGGAGGTTAGGGAATTCCGTGCAAAAATTTCTCATGTGTGAATGCAAGCTCGGTTCTCAATCTGCATGCTCCATCACTTGTTCAACATTCGGTTTCGAAAAAAAAAATTGAAATAACTTGTTAAGCAAGGAAAGGGAGCACATCAGCGCAAAAGGACACTTGGGATTGAGCTAAAGAGCCAGCTGCTCTGCAACAAAAGCGAGAGAGCCTCCATCATTTACTGCTTCATAAAATTCACCCGACTTAATGGTTTCTGAAATGGAAAAAGAGAGAGAGAGAGAGAAAACTGGCGTGGAGTGCATAGAGAGCCAAGCCATAATATCACCCTTCTCCATAAATACTGGGGCTTGTTGGTTTAAAATTTGCAGCAGGCGCAGGTAGCGCCGCTCTCACTTAGAGCTCGTGTTAAATATGCAATTCTCCATCAGCACTTCTGCTTTCCCTGCTGTTTTTTTTATATTAAAAATCTGATAATTCGGTCAGCCATGTTGCATTGAAGAGGCAAAGGTCACCCCAGTCCTGTCAGGTCTTGCAGAAGATATTTCCATTTTAATGTCAGAGCTATAATCTATCAAAGATTTGATGTACAAGATACAATAGGTTTAAGTGGTCTTCATATATCACTAGTGTCTTGCCTTCACCCAGGTAATAGTTTGAATTACTCTCTCGACTTCACAATCTGTCACCTCAGTGAAGAAACATTGCCACAATGTGTTCGAATGACAGGTTTCTCAACACCAAGTTTATTGACACAGCCCCGGCACGTTTGAAGGAACAGGATTTCGAGAGGAGATGATGGGCAGTGTGAGCCTGTGTCATCACAATTTCAAGCTGACCTCCTGACACCAGGAATAAAGCAGCCAACTGGACCAGTCGGAAGAAGGAAGAGGCAGAGAGGGGAAAATCTGCTCAGGTAGATCATGCGTCCCGCAGCGACCCCCCGCCCCCATATAATTGATTAAAAGAATCAATCAGGTGAGAAGTGTAATATCCAACAACTATGATGGTCACAATACTAAAGTTTATTCAGACATGACTGCTCCAGTGCAATGGACATTAATCTATCAAAGCTGACTCAGTTTTGCTAAAATCTATGTTAACATTTGAGATAAGATCTTTGGTGTATTTATATCAATTGGCTGAGCAATTGCTGGTAATTTTGACAGTATAACTGGGGACGAATAAGAGCAATTTGTTGTGGGATGAAACACCCTTTTAGTTTAAAGTCACGACAATACTGTACAATTTGTGCCAGCCCATCATTACACTTGCAAAAACTGTAACTCGCTATCCACGGAAGTGGTAGTAATGTCACAGAGCTAGTAATTCTCAAACCTAGAGTGATGTTCATCTCATGAACTTTTAATTCAGTAAAATCTTGAGTTTAAACATGACCATTGTCAATTGCGATAAAGGCCATCTGGTTCACTAATATCCTGTAAGGAGATTTGCCATTGTACACAACTATTAATTAGTCTCTGCAGATATTCTTCTAACTCCTATTTCATTATCATTAAGGTGTGCTCTTGACATAATATTCAACATTGGATGCCCTGAAAGAGAGCAATTGAAAAGTCTCACTCACTTAAGTAGTAACTTGTTGCTAAAGATTGTTAAAATTTAAACCTGATTTTGTTTTCTTATTTTTCCTCTTTGGTGGATTTGTTGGTTAATCAGAATCTACCAACCTAGTCTGAGAATTAAGGTTCTGTGCTTGCTGAAACTCTATGTCAATAACGGCCCTGTTAATCAGCACTAGTGCAAGCCTTTCCCCATGGGGCTGTAGTCCTCTATCCTGATTTAAATGTGGACCTGGAGGCTGCCTCTGAAACTTGCCACCTTTGTGGAGATCTGCGAGCTGGGCAGATTGATAAGCAGATTTGATGTAGCTCTTAAGTTTTGTTTTCATCTTTCTTTAGTTCTGAATAGGTCATGAACCCGAAATCAGATTAAAGTGGTACTGGAAAAGCACAGCAGGTCAGGCAGCATCCGAGGAGCAGGAAAACCAATGTTTCAGGCAAAAGCCCTCATCGGATGCTGCCTGACCTGCTGTGCTTTTCCAGCACCACTCGAATGTGGACTCTGATCTCCAGCATCTTCAGTCCTCGCTTTCGCCATGAACCTGAAATGTTAACTGTTCCTCTCCACAGATGCAGCCTGATCTGATGAGCATTTCCACAACTTCCATGTTTTTTTTTATTTTGGATACAGCCCCGAGAGTGTTACAGGGCTTTTTTGTGTCTGCTGGCAGTCAATTAACTGTGATAATCTTACCTCACACTGTGCTTGTGGAAATAAGAGATTCCTGCCTTAAAATCTTTATATTTCATAAACAAAATGATCTATTTAAGAGCCAGAGCAATGGGAGGTCCTAGCTAATGCATTTGCCAAAGTGTGCCACAGATTATTAATGTGCTTGAACTGCTGTTAATTTCACTTTGGAGGAATGATTTATGGGGGGGTAAAGGAGAGAGATGCAATCTAATTGAGATCAGAATCACTGCATCAAAGATGAATAACGAATAAGCAAATAGCGTACATGCCCCCAAACACAAAGGACATAATTTCGATAACTCTTTCTTTTGGATAAGATAAAGCTTTAAGGGGAAAATGTTATTTCAAGCAAACTCATGTGGAGTTGCAGTGATGAGGTAAAGTATTAGCATAATTATACAATGATAGTGTAGTCTACATTAGCAATGCTATGCAGCTTCTGTCCTACCTCACCAGTGCGTTTTGATCTGGGAGGAAAGCTGCTAATAGCTTGGGTTTTACAGCAAAACATGTGACAATTAATGGACACCGGGTTAATGAGAACATCCATTTAAAGGTAATATTTATGCACAGGACAATTAATTCCCAACGCGTCCTAATGGAAACACTGATGAGTTAAAGAAACAATTTAGATAGAAGTTGTGGCTATGCCACAGATATTGGAACTAATCTGTTGTTACATTAAAAATCTAAATAAGCAATAGTCTAAATTTCATTCCCTTGTAGTTCGTTACAATACCCATTGTGATAAATGTTGATTACACTCTTTTTGTAGTAACTAGTGATTGTTTACTGAGCAGGATTGAACTGATTTTGCATAACTTTTTATAGCCGTCCTACAAATTCTACAGATAAAACTTGAACAATTTTCATCCTTGACTTCAGAACCGCAACTATTAGCTGCTCCCAAACCCAACCAAAACATCATCCCCCTCCAAGCACATCGGACCCAGTCTTCTGCAAAGTTACAGTGAGCAACTATTCAGGAAAATTCACTCTTGTTTCTGTGTTAGCTCTATTTTAATCATTGCAAGTTTTCATCATGAGTGCAAGTTAAGATATATCCTCCATTCAAATCATCGATGTTGGTTCAGGTGAGTTAACTGATCAGGAGTACATCAAATAACAACAAGTGTTGTGTCATTCAACTGAATCCTGGCTAATGCTCTCCCTGTGTCCTGGCCAGCAGTTTCAACACCACCAAAACAGTGATTTATCTCTTATTTGTGAGAGATTGCTGGGGAACAGTGTCTACATCATAACAATGATCATCCATTGTAGAACAATTCACATGTTAAAGAATTTTGATGGAACAACTGCTGTATAAATGCAAACAGCATTTATTGTTATTCATGACTTCAGTGGTTTGGACAGCAATGAAAGCATGGAGCATCTCATCAGCTTAGTTAAAATTCCAAGCACATTCTAAAATTTGAAATGATATTGCCCACACCATTATGTGATCAAAGACCACAACTAAAGTTGCCTGAGCTTACACCGAATCTTTTGATAAATTTACCTCCTACTAGTGGACAGACTATCACTGCTTCCAATCCACTATCATTTCCTTCACTAGCCAGTTGAGGCCTTTTTATAAACCAGGAAGAAGTCTTCCAGATCCTATGATGAAATGGGGGTCCCAACTGCACTGAATTGCTGACTGGATGGAGTGCTATATAATCTCTACACAATCCAACCTAATGGTGTATCCTGATAGGCAAGCAGCAATTATGGTTCAAGCATCCAGAGTGCTCCTCTGGATGGCTGGGTTGGGAGAGTCAGTTTTTTTTCTCTCCACCCCCTCTGCACATCCAATTCCACATTCAGAATTTATCCTTGTACTGGCATGGTGCCAACATTGGAGATAATTAATTGCTCAGGATATTTATTTGGCATCCGCGTGCACACTATATTTATGTTGATAATACCTGACTCCCGACATGGCCCAGGTGTCTTTCTAGTACTACCCAACGCACAACTGTATCCACCCAGTCTTCCACCTCCACCCTCTAACAACCTCAGTATGTGCTTATAGAGGGCTGTTCAAAGTTTGTGAGAAGATTTGTAGCTCGGGTGCTCGTTGTTGTGGTTCTGTTCGCCAAGCTGGGAGTTTTTGTTGCAAACTTTTCGTCCCCTTTCTAGGTGACATCCTCAGTGCTTGGGAGCCTCCTGTGAACTGCTTCTGTGCTGATTCCTCCGGCATTTATAGTGGTTTGTCTCTGCTGCTTCCGGTTGTCAGTTGCTGTCCACTGCAGTGGCTGGTATATTGGGTCTAGGTCGATGTGTTTGTTGATAGAATCTGTGGATGAGTGCCATGCCTCTAGGAATTCCCTGGCTGTTCTCTGTTTGGCTTGCCCTATAATAGTGGTGTTGTCCCAATCGAATTAATGTTGTTTGTCATCTGAGTGTGTGGTTACTAAGGATAGCTGGTCGGGTTGTTTCGTGGCTAGTTGGGGTTCATGGATGCGGGTTGTTAGCTGTCTTCCTGTTTGTCCTATGTAGTGTTTTGTGCAGTCCTTGCATGGGATTTTGTACACTACATATTACTATAATAAGTTTCATGTCCATCAGTGAACTCTGTGAAAGGTACATGTGAAGTCTTTAAGGAATGATAAGTAAATGTTCAAATAAAAGCAAAATACTGCAAATGCCAGAGATCTGAAATAAAACTGAGAGTGCTGGAAAAGCTCAGCAACTCTGGCAACATCAATGCAGAAAGACACAGGGTTAACATTTCAAGACCATTATGAATCTTCTTCAGATAAATAAATGTACTTAGCTTCACAAAATCTGAATGAGGACACCCAAATACAAAAAAGCAAAATTAGCCCACTCTCGACCAAATACTGGTTTTAAAATGTCAGATGAAAGGCTAACAATCTGAAACATTAACTCAGTTTTTCTCTGTACAAAAGCTGCCAGAATCACTGAGTCCTCTAGCGTTTTCTGTTTTAGTTTCCAATTTCTAGCTTGTTCTTGTAGTTTGTTCTTTCTCCTAAACCAGAGGTTCGATCCCTTTGAGACCCATCACAACGAAATGTTTAAATTGAATGATGCTGCTACCTAGAGTTGCTTTAGTGTAAATAAATTAGCTAGTTGGTGTGAGATTTAAACTTGAAACTAATTCTGATAAAATCGAAACCAAATCAATGTTTTTTTTTGTGATCACCTTATACCATATAAAATCTTACAGCACAGATGGAAGTTATTCAGACCACCATGTCTGCATCAAGCCATGAAAGTGTCTTCCAACTATAATCACTTCCCTTCTCTTTCCCTGTAGCCCTGCAATTTTCTTCCTTCTTCAAGTTTATCCAGTTCCCTTCTGAAAGTTGCCACAGACATGCTTCATCAGGTAATTACAATAATTCTACAAAAAGAATGTTTCTTTCACCGTTCACTTTGTCCAGCAGGTGAAGAATAGAACTTTTAACCACCGCCTGTCTGTTCACATCAAGCATCGTGATACAGATAACTCTATGGCTAGTGGGTGGACCAACTGACTTTCATAAAAGATCACATTGCTAGTAATGTTGAAGTGAACATGCATGTTCAGGTTCCTGAAACATCTTTTACACTTAAACAAGTGCAGATTTCAGAAATAAACTTCTGTTCTTAAATTACAAAGGATTTCTAATTGTCAGATATTAGTACATGAGCCAATAGTGTGGGTTAAATTCTGACACCAGCTGAGTTTACCATAAAGGACTCTTCTCAGTCTCTTTCCTGACCTGAGGTTTGGTGACCCTCAGGTGAAAACACTCTCTCTCTCTCTCTCTCTCTCTTACTAATCAGAGAACAGTCCTGTGGTCCTCTGGGACAATGGCAACTTCACCTTTTTACTTGAGAACTCAACACAATCCTTTCTATGTATTCTTTTCTCTTGGAACCTTTGATTTGACTTGATTTTGATTTTATAGTCATCTGTACTCAAGTACAAAAGTACAAGAGAATAGGGAAAAATGTGTCATGTCACCATGTAAGGTGCCATCTTAGGTACAAGCACCTAAGTACAGAATCTTAAGAACAATGCAGAAAGAAAGAACAACATTACAAGTTAAACATTGCTGTAATCATAGCATAGCATAAAACATATGAAGTAAGATTAAGAGTTATACATTGCAGACCTTCTTAGTTTTAAGTTGAAAGAAAAGAAATAAAGCTGAAAGTTCAAACATAACAAAGAACCTTCAGAGGCGATGGATCAGTATCTCAAAGTCTAATGTTTATACAATTGTCATAATCAAAACTGGACCTCACACATATTAATATAGGCAAGGTGCATATGGGGTGAAAACTAAAATAATAGAGGAATTTTGCAAGAAGCATATGCACCCTTGCATCAATAACACATAGAATTATTTCATGCCTAATGTATTTAACTCTAATCCTGAAACTAATTTAGTTGCAAATGTCTTTTAAGAGGATATGTCATATCCTGTGTATGCATGTTGAGATGTTAACGTTAAGGATTTAATGTTAAATATTTTTAAATGTTTATTTAGATTGTAGCAATTTAATTTGTAACCATATTTAACTTATAAATTACTTATAAGTTAGTATAAGTTCATTTACTACCATGAAAAACACACCAGAAATTCATAATATTGGATATACTGTATTTATATAATTAGCGAATTTTTAACTTTTCGAACAAGAATGTGAAATTAATCTTTGTTATGAAGCCAGAAAATAACAATCATAATATCAGTTACTGCTGCTTTTGCCTCTAAGTCTGAAGGTTCTGTGTTTAAGCCCCACTCTAGAGGCAAGCACAAAGACTAGGCTTACATTCCCAGTGCAATATTGAGGGAATGCTGCATTCCTGGAGATCCTACTTTTCAAATGAAATGTAATACCAAGGCCTCATCTTCTCTCTCGTGCGGCTGTTAGAGATCCCATGCCACTATTTTGAGGAAGAGTGGGGAGTTAGCCCTAGAGTTCAGGAAAATAATTATTCCTCAACAAACATAATAAGAGAAACAGATTATCTGGTCATTATCAGACAGCCAGTTTGTGAGAACTTGCCTTGTGCAAATTGGCTGCTGTTCTTCCTGTGCGCCAACAGTGTCTCGACTTCAAAAGAACTTTATTGACAACAGAGATTGGGAAGCCCTGATGTTGTGAAAGAGTAAAATAAAAATTCAAGTCTTTCCTCTTTATAGTGTAGACATTTTCAGAGATAACTCCTTACTTACTGTTACACGTAGTGCTTCTGACTGTATGGAATTGTAACAATTATACTTTTCACATTGATATGCTCAAGCTTAAACCAACCTGAACTTTGCTACCAGACAACTTTGACTGAGTGGTTTTGACAGTTCATCACTCACATTATTTAAAGTTATATATTGAGGGCGTAGACATTAGTCTGACAGTTCTGTGGTTCTGATAACAGGAAAAGCTCATGTGTGCCCATAACCTGAGAAACTTCATATATAATCAAAGAACATCATGTTCATGCCGATGGATAAGAAAGAGCTTGATATAACAAGGAAACATTTGTATCTTATTGTCAAGACATTTGTTTGCAGAGCAGGAGTATATTTCAGCTTGAACTGTAAAGCCCTTGGTGTGACAATGTTCAGTAAAATCTCTGAGTAAATAAACTCAATTATTTTAAATGTTTCTTAACTTGTGAGGTATTCCTGGTTTGAATTTTAAAAACACTTTGTGTGACTCTTCCATTTCACAATGCTGTTGTTGTGATTATTTTTATTTCAAGGATCACCACTTGTACAGAACATGGTCAGATTTTCTTGTGTAGAACTTCTTGGGAGATTGTGAATTAAGTCCGAGAGGTACTTGAGAGATTGAGAGTTTACTTCCTGTTCTTGTCAGATGTAAGAGTTCAAGCATGATAGGTTGACTCAGGGCATGATGGGTGCACGAAGAGCTAACAATCAAGCCTGAAGTCACAGTAAAAAAGAGGTAGATCAAGTAATAACTTGGCAGTAAGCACAGTCCCATATATTTTGGGGTGTTACCATCCTGATAACAGCAGGCAAATGCCTTCAGAATTAGAGCCACTATGTCAACATTTAAAATTAAATTAGACTAAATAAGTCATTGATGGGAAATAGGCTGAAGAGATATGAAAGAAATGTAGGAAAATATGATTAGGATTATTTTAATGGATGATAAGAATGCATGAGTTAGGAGTACAAGTTGACCATTCAGCCCCTTGAGATAAGATCATGGCTGATCTGATTGTGTCTCTTCTGCACTTTCCTGCCTACCCACAATGCCCTCGGAGTTCCTTGCAAATGAAGAATCTATCTACTTCTACCTGTAAAATATTTAATAACTTTGCCGTTACCTTTTGTTGGATGAGAGATTTCCACAGAAACACAACCTTCTAACTGAAAAGTTTTTCCTCATATCAGTTTTAAATAACAGACCCATGTTTTAATCTCTCCTACCATGGGAAACATTCTTTCAACAATTACTCTGACATGTCCCCTCAGGATCTCACATGTTTCAATCAGATTACCTCACTTCTAAACTCCAATGTCTATTTTCCCCATCTGTCTAACCTTTCTTCATGACAGGGATCAGTCAAGTTAACATATTCTGAACTAATGCAATTACGTCTTTTATTAAATAAGGCAACCAAAACTAAACACAGGACTCCAAATGTGGTCTCACCAATTCTCTATACCACTGTGACTAAGTGTCCCTTCTTCTATAATCTATCTGCCTTACAATGAAATGCATGATTCTGTTTGTCCTTCTAATCACTTGCTGTACATGCACACTATCTTTTTGTGATTCATGTACTAAGACACCTAGAACATACAACATCCCAGAGCTTAACAATTTCTCTTCATTTAAATGACATGCTGCTTTTCTGTTTGTACTGACAAGTTCACATTTCCCATCTGCCAAAGTTTTGCATACTCACTTAATCCATCCACATCCCTCTGCAGACTCCTTAGGTCCTCTTCACAATTTACTTTCCTACTTATCACTGTGTCATCAGCAATTTATCAACCGTACACTCGGTTCCTTCAAATTATTTATGTGGATTGCAAATAGTTGAGGCAACAGCACTGATCCTTATGGTAAAGATAAAATAATGTGGATAGTGGGAATCTGCAACCATCATAGAGAATGCTGGAGGAACTCAGTAGGTCCAACAGCATCTGTGGAGAGAGAAACAGAGTTAGTGTTTTAACTCTGATATGACTTCTAAAGAAGAATTATACAAGACTCAAAGCATTAACTCTTTTTCTCTGTTGACAGATGCTGTCAGACCTGCTGATTCCTGTGGTAAACTACTGGTTACATTGCACCAACTGGAAAATGGTCCAGTTACATATAATCTTTGATTCTTGTTACATTTCTCTCACTTGACCCCACTATTTTGTTAATAGCGTTTTCTAATGCCCTTGTGATGCAACTCACCTGAATAATGTTCTCAGCATGGTTCAGATCAAAGTCCCAGCCATACATCTCCCACCTTCTCCAATACTAGTGCCAGTGCCCCAAGAATTGAAACAATTCTCCCTTACCAATTTTTCAGTCATGCCTTTAACTCTCTAACTTATATAACCATACATCAATTTGCTGTTGACTCTGGTGACTATTATCTTTGAGGTTCCATTTATTAACTTCGGCCCCTGTTGCTTATAGTCCCTGAACAGAAATTCTTTCCAAGTCCTACCTATGTCATTGGTAGCTGACAACTGGATCCTCCCCCAGTGCAAGCTCCTCTCCAGCTCAGAGCAGCTATTGCGAACCCTAAAGCCAGGCAGCAATGACTGTTTTATGCGTTCTAGCTTTCAACTGCAGAGAAATATACCTATAACCCTACTGATTGACTACAGCCAATCCCTATTCATTCTCTCCATTTCCAGAGCAAAAGACGGGCTGGAGGATTTGAGTTGTAAGGAGAGGCTGGATAGGCTGCGACTTTTTTCCCTAGAGGTTGCTATTTAACTTACCTATGCCCCTCATGATTTTATAAACCTCTATTAGTGAACCAGATGGGTTTTTTCAACAGTGGACAATGGATTCATGTTCATCATTAGACTCTTAATTCCAGATTTAAAAGAAAATCCAATTTCCACCATCTGCTGTGGTGGGATTAGAAACCAGGTCTGTGTATTGCAAAAGTACCTTTGTTATTACTTCAATTCGATGCCACTTAAATCCAATTTTATTTCAGCTTCCTATTAGTTACAAAGAGAGCATTTTGTGTGAGCATTTGATCTCATTCTCTGCATCATGAGCAGAATTTGTGCCTCCTTACTGCCTGTGATATTTTATAGTGAATGAAGCGCATGTTCTGTTTTACTGAAAGTCCCAAATTTTGTGTCATCTGATGCCTATTCATCAATATCAATGCACAAGGTTTCAGAACTTTAACATCAACAGGCATAGGATTCTCAACGCATTTAGCAACGAATGGAACTCTACTGGCTCCTGAAAGGAGTCAGATTTCAAAGGCCTTGAATCTGTTTCAGTGATGATTCAATGGAGAATTCTTCATTTGCTACTCTAGTTGGGAGGTCATGTTGTGGCTGTACAGGACATTTATTAGGCCACTTTTGGAATACTGCGTTCAGTTCTGGTCTCTCTGCTTTAAGAAAGGTGTTGTGAAACTTGAAAGGGTTCAGAAAAGATTTACAAGGATGTTGCCAGGGTTGGAGGGTTTGAGCTACAGGAAGAGGCTGAATAGGCTGGGGCTATTTTCCCTGGAGCGTCAGAAGCTGAGGGGTGACCTTATAGAGGTTTATACAATCATGAAGGGCATGATTAGGATAAATAGCCAAGGTCTTTTCCCCAGAGTAGGAGAGTCTAAGACTAGATGCCATAAGTTTAGAGTGAGACGGGAAAGGTTTGAAAGGGTCCTAAGGGGCAACTTTTTCACTCAGATGGTGGTGCGTGTGTGGAATGATCTGCCAGAGGAGGTGGTGTAGGCTGGTACAACTACAACATTTAAAAGGCATACATCATTTAAAAGGCATTTGGATGGGCAAATGAACAGGAAGGGTTTAGAGGGATATGGACCAAATGCTGGCAACTGGGACTAGATTAGTTTAGGATATCTGATCAGCATAGATAAGTTGGACGGAAGGGTCTGTTTCCATGCTGCACTTGTCTATGACTCTATGATTCCCGTATTTCTCTGGTGGCATTCACAAGTGCAGCCTGTTTTAAGATGTATTGACTTCCCCTTTTCTGGTACCTAAAGGATGGGGTGTGTCCCTGATCTGTCCTATGTCCTTTGAGCCACTGAAGTTCCCAGGTGGCTCATCAGCTTCTGTCACATTGTCTGCTCGCACATTAACTAGCATTTTACATTTTACTGGACCTTCCTTGGTTTCTGTGAATTCAAGTGATTGGATTTTGTTTACTTTAGTTCCCAAGGCTTACATGCTGACTCCCTTTACTTCAGTTGTCTTTCTCCTACCCTCTATAAAGCTGTCCACTGTTCCAATGATCTCTCTTATCCTTATTTCCCCCAATGGGATGTTAGAGACTTTGCTCAGCTCTCTGCAGTTGAGCAGAATTTTGCTCATTTCCTTCTGTTCCCCTGAGTCTCCCTGGACTGCTTCTGACCCTGTGCGCATTGCACTCATTTCCCAATAATACGTCCCTGTACTCCCTGCATTGTTAATCTCAGACCAGTCTTAACCATCCCCACACTGGTAACCTACTCACTCTGTAGGTTATTGATATTCCTATATCAATGTCATATCCAGTTTCAATTATCTTAATACATTCCCAATCCTCCTTCCAAACTCCACACTCCCTCAGTACAAGCCCATTGCAAACTCCCTTGTCCAATTTCTATCTCGTAGTATGACAGTGGCTCACAGTCCACAGTCAGTTCAAGCATAACATTTCTATCTTTGTGTTGTAATCCATTCATGATCTCCCCATCTGCATAAGCCATGACACCATCTCCCCACCTACCCCCTCTGGGAGCCCTTAAACAACATGGGCATGGCAAGAAAGATGAGAAAATCAAGTGAGATGGCCAGAGAAGATTCTTAATATCAACAACAAAATGTCCCATTTCCCCAACCAGTGTTTAAATGTGAGATGTGATTCTAAATAGTGAGTACATCTCACTATTAATCAATCTCACTTCACAAATGTTCAGTTTCCTATTCTCCCAATTGCCAGATAGAAAATAGGCTAGGGAAATTCCCAAAATGAAAGTAAAATCAGTTACCTGGTGACTCCTGCTGACTGTTAGTACTTCTGGCCTCCAACCTGGACATCAGTTACCCATGTCTCAGGTTATGCTCCATGGACAGCAAACACACACACACTCATCCATGGAACCTGGCATCCAACATGTACCCTTCTGACTGCATCATGATGGCACATCTCTGATCTACCGAGAGTACGGTTCAGCATTTCAATGCTGCACTTTGAGGACCTTTCATTCCAATGCTGCTGCAAGGATATTTTGCACACAAAGAGACACCTATCCCATGGCATCGCATGGATCCCTATCTGCATCTGCATCTCCCTACCTGCATCTGCCTACATATCTGGATCTGTTACCTCCCCTGCCTTTTTTAATTACCAGCTCTTTACATTTTCGATCACCCTTCTAATTTTCTCCCCCTGGTCTTGGCATCTATTGTTATCCTGTATATAAAGAAGGATGAGTTATGAGACATTTAATGTTACACTTCTACAGAGCTCATTGAAATTATTTTTATATTAAATACAACACAAACATGTGTCATTGTTGATCACTACTTTGATGAGGGTACAATGCAGCATACGACTAATTTTTATGTATGTAAAATATAGATTTGCAAAGGTAATTTCTTTTAAAATACAACTTTGTTCAGTGTCAGTGACTGAATACTGAGAAATCTAAATCCATCAAGCCTTACGGTGGCTAGTCATTAATTTAGAAGAGTTAAGTCAGATTACTGACTGTATTCATTTGTAATTAAAGCAACTCATATCTAAGGGACATTGGTCTTATGTATTACCCTGAATACTTTAACAACTGGCATGAATGTTTCTTCATATACAGATAATCAATGTTAAAGATGATATTTGTTTAGTGCATTCACTATGATGTGATGTATTTGAGCACAAGCACATTATGTGCATTATTCATTGACTACATTTGTCAGGACATGCATGTGTATCAGGAGTTAATGATCCATATTAAATTTATGATGCTATAAAGGAGAAAAATACTCTTTCTCCACAACCATGACGGAAGTGACCAATTTTGATAGAAGGGCAAAGAATAAAACCTTAATCAGATGAAGCATTGCACTGTGAGAGAATTTTAAACATTGAGAATAAAACACAGCATGTGTTAACTTTATTAAGGCAGGTCTGACAGCCACTGAACAGGCATACTGCAAGTGTCTAGAAAGTCACGACCTTCAGTATAACAAATTGATTAAATGACTGCGTAATAGTCTCTTTAAACAAATCTTGCGTAACAAGCTAATAGATCTGATCCATTACCATACTGCAACAATCAGGTGTTAATCTTAACTATTCATCAGCTTGGTTAAAATATTATTTTACCTACAACCAACCTTTATATTTTCAATTTTAACATGCTTTTTTTTTAGAAATGGTAGATTTCTCTTTATTTGTGTATATTCACTGACTGTGAACTTCCAACTAAAATGCAGACGACCTGTTCAGGAAGGCTGTTCTCGTCTGAACTATTCACTCTGAAGATCAAGGGTTGATAATTACACATATGCATACCTCATCTAGAAATCTCTCTCATTTGTTTTAGTAGATGGTTCCTGTTAGAAGCAATGTGTGTGGGTGTACACCACAATGCAATAGAAGCAAAAGAAAAGTCACTAGCTCAGTTGGCTGGATGACAATGCAGAATAATGCTAACAGTGTGGGTTCTACCCCCACACTGACTGTGGTTACCATGAAGGACTCTTTTTCTCAACCTCTCCCTTTGCATGATGACCGTCATGTTTCACTCTACCAGCTGTCTATTTCTAAAGAGACAAGCCCTATGGTCCAGTAGGACTATGGCAACTTTACTTATTTACAAAAGGTAGGAGCCTTTCCTTGGTCCACCCGATACCTCAGTGATTAAAAGCATCTCACTGATAACGACTTACACTGATATAGCACCTTTGACATATGAAAAACATCACAAGGACCTTCGCAGGAGATCAGACTAACATTTTAATACAGCTCCACACCATGTGACATCAGGACAGATGACCAAAAGTTTAGTAAAAGTAGATTTTGTAGGAGCAACCTAAAGAATGAGGGAAGCGTGGATGGTGAAGTGGTTCGAGGAGGGGATTCTGAAATTTAGGGTCTTGGTAGTTGAACAATCTATCACCAAAGGTAGAACACTGCAAATGGAACAGAATTGGAGGACCTTGGAGATATCAGAAAGGCTGGAGGAAGTTCTGATATCCTGCTACAAGGTGATGAAGCATATGGACTAGAGTAGTCCCATATTCAATCAACGGTCTACCCTTTTCAAAATAAACTGAAACAGATCATACAGCCCCAGTGGGGCACAGTAACAAAAATAAAATCAGTCAACAAAAAAACTTAGAAAACTGCAAAAGAAACCTGAAAAAAATTAAATCAAAACTTTGTTGTCAGGAGTGATGATGCAACCAGCTCCTGCAGGGTCCGCTGGTCCATAAAGGTCTCTATTGTACCAGTCAAAACCACACACCCCCTTTAAGCAATTGGTATCTTTCCTGGGTTGATCAAGCAATAAGGAAGGAACAATGAAATAGTGTGTGTCTGGGAGTGGAAGAGTTTGTGGAGTGGGTGTTCCCATACATCTGCTGGCCTTGCTCCTTGAGGTGGTAGAGGTCACCATGTTGGAAGGTGGAATTACTACAGTGCATCTTGTTGTTAGCATCACTTTTACCACTGTGCATCAGTGGTAGAGGGCACAACTGGTGAAGATTTGGAGATGCCGGTGTTGGACTGGGGTGTACAAAGTTAAAAATCACATAACACCAGGTTATAGTCCAACAGGTTTAATTGGAAGCACACTAGCTTTCGGAGCAATGCTCCTTCATCAGACAATCACCTGATGAAGGAGCATCGCTCTGAAAGCTAGTGTGCGTCCAATTAAACCTGTTGGACTATAACCTGGTGTTGTGTGATTTTTAACTTTGTATAACTGGTGAAGTTGATGACATGGAGTGTCAATAAAGTAATCTATTTTCTCCTGATGTGTCGGGTTTCTTCAGTTTTCTTAGAGTTTTACTGATCCAGTGTTGAGCTTTCCACAGGACTCCTGACTTGTGATTTGAAGATGGTGAATAGTCTTTGGAAGTCAGGAGATGAGTTACTTGCCCTGAAGTCCTATCGTTGATGTGCTCCTGTGGTCACAGTTTTCATATGGATGGTCTAGCTCAGTTGCTGGTTAATAGTGAACATCAGGATTTTGATGGCAGGGATTGCTATTAAAGGACAGGGGAGATATTTATTCTCTAGCTTGTTGGAGATGATTATCACCTGGCATTTACGTAGTCTGTTGTTTTATTTTTCATTTGAATGCCTGTGTTTTGTCCATAATATAAACCTAACCTTCTAATGGTTTACCATTTTAACCCTTTCTTCCATTCTGATTTCTCTAGCCTTGGTCTGCTGCGGTGATGCAAAAAAGCTCAAAGAACAGCATCCCATCTTTCAGTTAGTCACTTTGCAACCTCCTGGACTCAACATTCAGTAACAATAATTTCAAACTACAAAGTCTATCCCCTCAATTAGTTTCTGTTTAGCTTTTGCATGTATCAGTCTGAACATTGTTTCTCCTGCTGTTACTTTTGCGCACAGTAGATCATTATACTGCCATCTACACCCACTCGGGACAGATCTTCGTTTCTTTATTATGACCATTTACTCCCTTTATCTTTTTTAGCATGAAATCTTTTGTTAATTGACCTCTTCTGCCTTTCAACCTTTTGTTCTTGTGTCCAATTCTCCTCTCCATTGTTCAAATCCTATTCCATTGTTATCACATTCAGTTTGGACGAAAGGTCCCTGACCTGAATGTTTCTCTCTCCATGGATGCTGCCTGACCTGCTGCGTAGTTCCTAGTATTTTATTTTTGTTTTTATTTCATTTGAGTCTCCCGTTGAAACACAATATGAATCAGTTGTTTTGGTGAGACATTGGCCAGCTGGCATGGTGTGGCTCAGGCAGGAAGATCACAAAGAGAAGATTAAAACCATAACAAGCAATGGAATCGTGAGATTAGATATTCTATTGTCACACTCTTCAACACCCAATCAAGCCTTGAAAATGTCTGTAGGCCCCAAATGGCGAAGACAGGTTGAATTGAGACACTCAGGGGCGAATTGGATTATTATCTGAAAAGACGGAATGTGATGGACCATGGAGAGAAGATGGGGAATAACATTTGGTGAGTTACGTATTTGGAGATCCATCACAGACAAAATGGTACAACTGGCCTCCTGCGGTGCCATAACAATTCTTTGAAGTATCCCACAAAGACTGATATGTTCTCCTCCACTTCGCAGCAAACCTCAGGTAAGACCAGCACCATTTCAAACATTAGCCGAGTCTGAATATGAAACATTTGTCCGCTCAATGGGAGTCAATGATTCCATTGCTAGTTACCAAGCTATTCTCTAGAACATCTACTCAAATAGTTAACAATATGATCCTACAACATGATATACAGGGACTCTGTGTTGTTTCTGCATCCCTCATTGCTTCTGCTTAAATCTCCGAGATGCAGAAACCAAAGATTTGCTTGGCTTAGTCTAAATTATACATAAAACAATCCTTCCAGAACTTTAATTATGTGCACTGTGAATGTTATTTAACTGCAAGGAAATTTATTATCTCAGATATCTGCAGGGAACCCTGGTGTCTGCTCCCCCCATGCAAAAGCATTCTCTGTAATTACTTTCTGTGCACATCAATCATTTATTGCACTTGTAGCAGTTTATAAGGTAGATTCCCTTCGCATGACTGGTGATGCTAAAACAGTGGAGAAGGCAGACAAGTGGGGGCGGGGGGGGGGGGGGGCGGTGGGCTGCTGGGGGAGGGGATAAAAATGGAGAGAATGCTCTTTCACTAGCCCTCCAGCATTCCTTTGCTGTATGTCAACCTCTAGCTAGCCTTTTATAGTGGCTGGCCAACCTACTACCTCATATAAAGTGCAGTGAAATTTAAATATGAACAACGCAGTGTCAAAGGTGTCAAGATGAGGGAAGGGTTGACTCCCCAGTGTCCATGTTGAGTGAACAGAGGACACATGTTTGTCCACGTTAAAAACAAATATGGAGACCAGGCAGAGTTTGGCTGATCAAAAGTCAACAACAATTATTTTAACCAATGGTTTAAATTGGATGGCTGATTGGATGCTGTCGGTTTCCTGACCATTTGGTTGAAATGATCCATTTAAAAGCAAACCAAACTTTTTCCTCAGTCCAAGCGAAGACCCCAGATGGTAAGATTCCATTCCAAACTGGCAGGAAAAGAAGCCTTCATATGGATATGGAAGGCAATGCCTGAGGGCATAGTAGAGGCAGGTTCTTGAAGTGATGACCTGGGAATAGGATTGTTATCTGGAAAGGATGAATGTTCGGGAAAAGTGGGGGAAGGAAGGAGTGTAGCTCGAAGTAGCTCAAAGTTGGTGGGTGGCACGGTGACACAGTGGTTAGCACTGCTGTCTCACAGCGCCTGAGACCCGGGTTCGATTCCCGACTCAGGCGACTGACTGTGTGGAGTTTGCACGTTCTCCCCGTGTCTGTGTGGGTTTCCTCCGGGTGCTCCAGTTTCCTCCCACAGTCCAAAGATGTGCGGGTCAGGTGAATTGGCCATGCTAAATTGCCCGTAGTGTTAGGTAAGAGGTAAATGTAGGGGTATGGGTGGGTTGCGCTTCGGTGGGTCGGTGTGGACTTGTTGGGCCGAAGGACCTGTTTCCACACTGTAAGTAATCTAATCTAAACTGCTCCTATGGAGAGCTGGCACAAACAGGATGAACTGATTTGTCTCTTTCCATGTGGTAATAATTCTGCCATTCTGTCATTACACACCTACCTTGACTCAGGACACTACACTTCACTATCTCACAAAGTTGCAAGCATCGGCAGCAATTAAGACAGTGTGGGAAGCAAAAGCCCTACCAGCTGTCACATGTGGTGGGCCAGGTGCCATATTTTTCTGCCACTTCCCTACCTGACTCAGGGCACAATATTTTATATAGAGAGAAGATACTGTATGGTTCAGAAAGAGTTAATGCTGAACACTGCATTAAGTTCCATCCAATCTGATGACATCATAAGGATTTGAATGGGGAAAGGCAGCACACCTCTAGATATTGAAGGAGATAGACCTGATCTAATCTGCCCTTATAGTCTGCTGCTGATGCTAATGTTGTCTCCTGACCTTCAGCAGGATATTAGTGTATGACAAAGAGATACCTGTGTTGACTCCCATAACATAGCAACTAGACCTGGATAACATAGTGCTGAAAGCTTCAATAGACTTGTATTACAATTCCTGAGAGCTACATACATTACAATCACAAGCAACACCATATCTAAGCTAGTTGAGTGATTTGGTAGCATGTATATGCCAGTGGCTGCAGCAAGACGGAGACTGAGACCTTTATACTGAGACCTGTATCAATACAACGTGATATACAGCTGTGTTGATTGGAACTCGATTTAGCTGTATAGAACAAATTCCATCAAACCTAGAAAAAAATCCAGTTAAAGCTACAGGGTAGACATTAGCAGCAGAAGGAGCTAAACAACCAAACAGCTTGGAGTGGACAAACTTGCGGCAAAATTCAACAAGGGAGACTCAATGCTGAAAGCATTTCTGACCTGGTAAGAGAAGTGTGGAAATAAGTATGAGCAAGAAGCTGCACAAACTAGCCACATTTAGCAATTACAGATTATATCAGATACGAATGAACTGCAAGAGCTTCAGTCCCTATTTAGAGGTTCAACCAGAAAGTTGAAATCCCTGGTGGACAAAGTGGAAAACTTTAAAATGCAGCAGATTTACAAACTGAAGAAGCTAGAAGCATAAAAAGTGCTTACAGCTCAGAGCAAGCATTGGCTACTACAATGAGGAATGGTTGCACAAGCATTGCACTGGGGGAATAGAAACAACTTATGCTAAATTTATCGCACTGGGATCATCACAAAGCCAGAGTTCAAACAATGATGAGCAATTTAGAAGGCTAAGCAGACAAATTCTAACAGAAAAAAAACATACTGGAGACTATAGAGGCCATTATGAGTGCAGGAGATCCATAACTGAAGCTACACTTAGAGAGGAAGGCATTAAGCTGCAAGAATCCAGAGTTCATTCAGAGAAGCCATTAAAGTGAAGGGGAATCTTCATTAAAGTTATAAGGTTTTGGGCATTATTACAAGTGCTATGGACAGCATGAATTATCTACAGAAAGTTGTAAAGAGAAAGCAATTCAGCTTTAGAATCTCAGGTAGAACAATTCATTTCATGAAACAGCTAAAAAGGTGAAGTATCATTTATCAGGCTCCACAATGCAGGAATCTTACATTTCAGTGACAGAAAAAAGGAATCCTCTTGTTTTGAACTACATAACCATGGGCAAACCTTCCAAAACAGCACTACAGAGAATTGGTATTGCTTTACTGCAGAATTAAAAACCTTTAAAGCAAGGATAATAAAACAGCATTGCTATCTTGCAGAATCAAAATACTTCCAAGAGAAAGAAAATGAAACCGAATCGGTCTAGCAGCAGATTTTAACAGCAAATAGAATAACCCAGTGTTAATATATTCCGTAAATAAAAGCTTTAAAATAAAATGAACATTTAAATTGATTTAAAGAAATGGCAGAAGAATAATATTGTCAGGAAAATTATTTTCAGAGATGGGTTAAATAGAATACAGAATTAAACGTCTTGGAGAAAACAGTTCTTAAGATACAGAACTGCTTTCAAACCAGACACTAAATCTACAGCTGGGTAAAAACAATGACTGCAGATGCTGGAAACTAGATTCTGGATTAGTGGTGCTGGAAGAGCACAGCAGTTCAGGCAGCATCCGAGGAGCAGTAAAATCGACGTTTTGGGCAAAAGCCATTCACCAGGAATACAGGCAGAGAGCCTGAAGGATGGAGAGATAAGTGAGAGGAGGGTGGGGGTGGGGAGAAAGTAGCATAGAGTACAATAGGTGAGTGGGGGAGGGGATGAAGAGGATAGGTCGGTGGGGGGGGGAAAGGGTGGAGTGGATAGGTGGAAAAGAAGATAGGCAGGTAGGACAAGTCATGGGGACAGTGCTGAGCTGGAAGTTTGGAATGTTGAACAACACTTGGAGGAAGCACTGATGGTGGTAAGGGTGCAAAGTGTACTCTGGGTGGGAGATCTGCAGTCATTGTTTTTACCTTGTTGATTTTAACCCTACTGCGAATCCTCTTGCAAGGATGCCTGCCTTGAAGAAGTTTTCCTCCTCTCTCTACAAGAATCTCAGGGAGTCCCTCTCCCACTGCAACTCCCAGGTCATTTCCTCTGCCCTGACGCTCTTCAACCATGTCCTGAAACAAACTCACTCCTCATTTCCTCTTCCCCCACCTCACCTCAGTTCCAAACTTCCAGCTCAGCACTGTCCCCATGACTTGTCCTACCTGCCTATCTTCTTTTCCACCTATCCACTCCACCCCCCTGACCTATCACCTTCATCCCCTCCCCCACTCACCCATTGTACTCTATGCTACTTTCTCCCCACCCTCACCCTCCTCTCACTTATCTCTCCACCCTTCAGGCTCTCTGCCTGTATTCCTGATGAAGGGCTTTTGCCCGAAACGTCGATTTTACTAAATCTACAGCTATCAATTTGAAGAGGAGAAAATCAACCTTATCACAGGTGATGTGTAGAATCCAATCCTTTTGTAATGTACAAAGCCCTAAGGACACACCTGAGAAGTCAATATACACAGAAGGCCAAGTTGCAGATACTAAATGTGAGTGTCAGTTCTCAAATTTCACAGGAATCATGTCTAGCTATTAATAATGAATGCTATATTTGTATAACAATGGGTCACTGCAGATGTAGAACACAGTTACAGAGCAGCAAAAAGTCAAGAGTTCCTCACACAATAACGTTACAAGGTATAACAACCTGCAATAGAACAATCATCCAATCCATTCCAACGAATAATTGGAGATTCAGCAACTTCATTTTGGCAAGAAGCAATTTATGTCAATGGATATGTGACTAATTTTAAATTGATACTCATTATCAGATTATATTTCATGGGTAAGGAAGCACACTTTACAGTCTATAATGTTGCAACTATATAGCCAAAATAATAGACTCGGGAAAAACAGCCAGAACCCAATAAGTTTTTCAGCCTGTAATCTCCAAAAATATTGAAGAGCTGATAGCTGATTGTGAATCAATGACTATACAGGATTAGCAGAAATGTTTTCCACTCCATTGCAACATTATTTAGTGAACAAGTTATTCGGGGAGATTCAAATCCGATTTCAGATGTTAATAAAAGTCCAAGTAGAAAACATTTCTGTTCTTCCAACGAAGAATCATCAATACCTGTAGCAGTGGCCATTCTATGTAATTAGCAATCCTCAAGTGGACTGAACTGAATATGTTGGGTTAACCAGTAAAGTGATCACCGAACAAATGTTGACAAATGCAAGCATCTAACAAGTACAGAGTCTTTTTACTTTAGCACTGATAGGTGAGCAGATTAAAAATAAAAATTTGGTTGCACGCATTGAAAGTAAATTGCATATGGTTGCTTGGAAGCCACTACCAATACTGGCTTACCACCAGCCACAGATTCAGGATGTGGTCAAGAAGAAATTGCCTGGTTCAGAAATCCAGGATACTGTCTAGGAAGAAAATAACTGTACCAAGATGGCATCTGCTTTCCATGAAGATGTTCGGGGCATTAAGGATCCACTAGATGGGATGACTTCTCTGATTCAGCAGGCACCATAACTTCCTCAAAGGACATCCAAGAGATAAAAGATTCTCCAGTGGGTAGAGATTTTATAGGCTTCATAGAATCCAGAACATAATCAAGATTAATAGTTCTCAAGTCAAAGGCCAACCAATTATCTCCCACCACAACCAACTCGGTGCACCCCCAGCACACACACACACACACACACACACACACACACACACACATTGGTGGAGCTGTTGTATCAGACAATTGGTTAAAGTGTTAAAGGTGAAAACTGGTTTAAGCTCTACCCAGTCTGGTCAAAATTGGAATGGTAGACATTAGGTTCTGAATCCAGGTCTTAATACCAAGAACCTATACCTGATTGCTACCATGCAATAAACTACATCTTGTTCAAGACAAAAGCCTCTTGTTAAAATATGCAGTGGTTTTCCTCTATCTCCCTGGACACAGCAGGCTCTGTAGATCCCAACTAAAAGGAAGATGGTGGCAGCAAATCTACTTTATGGTAACCACAAGTCCAGCTAGCTCATAGAATAGAGTAACAGCAGAGTTTACACATTTACAACACACATAATAGTGTAACTCTGCCTCACGTGCATTCACTTAAAGTGACTATTCTGTGTAAATAAACTATAACAGCATTTAGTTATCAGTGAATGCTGATAACTGTCAAAAAGTGTGGTGCTGGACTTTCCAGCATCTGCAGTCCTCACTTTCTCCCAATACTGAGAACTGTGCCATACAATCAGATCTGTAATCAGTGAAAAAATATTGGCTATTGCTGCTCAGACAAATATGAAAAGCAACACAGATACAGTAAAAACATGCAACTGCAGAATGCAACAACTAATTCACTTGCATTTATACAGTACCTTTGACATAGAGAAATCTCCTTGGATTTTAACAGGCACAATTATTTTAAACAGTTAGTTTGACATTGGAAATAATTTAAGCAGGGGTATCTAAAAACTTGCTGAAAGAGGTGAGTGTCATGGTATAATGAGATTCATGTATGTCGTGGTGATGTAAATAATCAGAGTCATAACATCCATGGCCAAGATACTTCAGACTGTTATTTCAATCAGTAGATAGCAGTATTGACTTAAAGCACAAGATGAAGTAGGTATTAAAGGATAATTTTCAAAGAGAAAAAGGCCAGGGAGAACTGGAGGATTTTTCTAGGGCAAGGTGGTAAGGCAGCTGAAGCCACAGGCACCAATTCTGGGATAAAAATGGGGTGTTGCAGAAGTGCCAGTGATTACTAAAGGAATTGTTCTGAAGGAGGTAGTTTTTGTGTTACATTGAACTCTACAAATATGGTGGAGATAGGGGAGTTCTACACTACCTTTCAATGGGAGCAGATGTGTTCTATACAGTTCCTGAGAGTCATGATAATTATGCTTGACTAGTAAAGTAAATTATATAAATTGTTTTCATGCAATAAACCATTTTGTTAACAAAGACAAGTATCACTTCAGTTTAGACTCATTAGTGATTTGTCCACTACTCTCAAATATCTACAATTTATGTCAGTGATGAAGATAAGGGGAATGAGTACATAATGCAAAGTTAAAAATCACACAACACCAGGTTATAGTCCAACAGGTTTATTTGAAAGCACTAGCTTTCAGAGCGCTGCTCCTTCATCAGGTGGTTGTGGAGTATAAGATTGTAAAACACAGAATTTATAGCAAAAGTTTACAGTGTGAGGTGACTGAAATTATATATTGAAAAAGACCTGGAGTGTTTGTTAAGTCTCTCATCTTTTAGAATAACCAGTTCTTTCATATGTAAATCCCCAGAACTTTTGTTTAAAGTTACATTCTCAAGTGAACTTTAACAATAGCTGTCATGTTGGAAGACCATGATGAAAGAGCAGCACTCCAAAAACTAGTGCTTCCAAATAAACTTGTTGGATTATAAACTGGTGTTGTGTATTTTTTAACTTTGTACACCCCAGCCCAACACCAGCACCTCCAAATAGGGACATAGTAATTAGTGTTACAGGTGGTACAAAGAGATTTTGTAAAGTGTCTGGTGAAGATAACAGGAATGCAGATTGATAATAGGCTGAGTGAGCGGCAAAAATCTGGCAAATGGAGTATAGTGTGGAAAAATGTGAAATTGCTCACTTTGGCAGGAACAATAAAACAGTATTATTTGAATGAAAAGTGACGGTAGAATTCTAAGGCGCAGAGGCATCGAGATGTTTTCGTGCGTGCGTTAGAAAAAGTGCAAGTGATTCAGTAGAAAAATGGAATATTATCCTTTATTACAGAAATAAGATGTTACGCTTCATTTATGCAGAGCATTCCCAAATGTGGTCAAACTATGATCTTGTTAAGGGTGACAGGAACCTGGGTTCGATCCCGCCCTTGGGTGACTGTGTGGAGTTTGCTCACTCTCCCCATGTCTGCGTGGAATTGAGAGTGGGCCTTTTGAGGAAGAGGACAATAGAAGTTCTAATAATTGGTGCAACAACACTTAAGGAGAAGGAGTAATTGAATCAGGAACTGGGTCAAGAGAGTCTTTGGAGAGCAGTTAACAAATCTTGAGAAAATGTTAGTGAGGGACTTGAGAAGTTTGAGAAGAAAGGACTGGGTGGTTGACTGAAGGTGAGAGGTAATGAAGCAACTAGTTGGATGGTCTGCATTTGGAGTCAAAACCCCTCCTCAAATTCATTCAGCATTAGAGGGGTATCAGGATATTGGAAAAGGCACAGAACAGGTTTTCAGTATTTGCTGTATTTATTTAGTGGTAGATATACACAATTTTCTATTTCCATCATCTATATTTATTTGTGCATGACAATTTCTCAGCATATCATCCAGCAAGACCAGCTTTCACAAATTTATGTTTCTGCTCAAAGGATAATGTTCTCCCAATTTCCTTCAAGAAACCACAACAGTCAATTAGTACGCAGCAAGCTCTCACATCCAACAATGATCAGTGAACAGCAAATCTGTTTCAGTGTCGGTAGTTGAGGGATAAATTGCTGATAAATTCTTCTTCAGATAGTGCAAATAATCTTTCAAACCCACATGAGAGAGAAGACAGTGTAAAACTTCCTCAACTTCATAGTGTCAACTCTGGATTGAGATTTAACCACATATCTTCCTGACTCATGAATGCTGTCACTGGGGCAATTAAGGGTCACACACAAGCAAAATGAAGCAAATTAATGCTTCTTGTTAACTGAATTTCAAGCTCTTTTTGTTAACAGTTGGACAAAAACCTTGCTGTGTTTTGATTCTAGACGATGATATCAGATGATAGGGGAGGTGATGGCTCACTCAGCTAGTAATCCAGACACTCAGGCAATATTCTGATGATCCTGGTTAAATCCCACCATGATAAATAGTGGAATTTGAATTTAATAACAATTCAGAATCATTAATGATTGTTTATAGAAAAGCCAATTTGTTGCATTTAGGGAAGGAAACCACTGACATATATATGATTCCAGTCCCATAGCAATGTGGTTGACTTTTAATTCATAGAATCCCTATGGCGTGCCAAGAGGCCACTAAGTCTGCACCAAGCCTCTGATGAGCATCCCACCCAGACCCACTCCCCTACCATACCCCTGCATTTCCTATGGCTAATCCATCTAGCCTGCACATCCCTGGATACTTTGGGCAACTTAACATGGTCAGTCCACCTAACCTGCTTAACTTTGGACTGTGGGAGGAAACTGGAGCACCCAGAGGAAACCCATGCAGACATGGGGAAAATATACAAACTCCACACAGACAGTCACCTGAGGCTGTGGTCCCTGGTGCTATGAAGCTATAGTACTAACTGCTGAGCCACTGTGTCTCCCCAATTGCTCTCTGGGCAATAAATGTTGGCTTAACCAGTCACACCCACATCCTGTAAATGATTTTTTAAAAATTGGGAGCCAGCAATGACCCCATGTGCTTAACCCTAACTCTTTCTTTCACTAGTAATTTTCAAAGCAATAGGTCAGCTCACGCTGTACAAAAACTATTTAGGCAGAAAATGGCGATCATATCAATAAAAGATGTCTGTATTAGACAAAATTAAAATTTTCAGGATGCCATATGTTTTTCATATTTCAGGGAATTCATGTTAAAGTCTCACATCGTATATGTGTTTGAAGTAATTCATCAACTCATTACCGTGAAACTATATGAGTAAAGAGAAGGTAATTATTTCATCAAGTCTCGTAACAATAATAACCAATGTCTGACCCTTTGAAATCAAATTGCTGTCTACTGTTGCGTGCTAACAAATTTTAGTCCTCCAACTCTCACATGGCTCACAGTTTCAGATTAAGCCAAGTCACTACGTCTTTTGCAAGCATTAGACACTTGAATCTCAGGCACAGAAACAATAACCTATGTCTAGGGCTCTTACTTATAAAGGTGATCCTTAAAGATGGCACTTCTACTATGACCATTAAAGGGTAGACCATATTATTTGCCTCCTTACCATGCTGATAGTAAACTCAAAGCCCATCTGTGGAAAACTTTGTCTTGAACCTATGAGCACTAGGGACATGTGCTATCCTTTCATACAGTTCAGTTTTGCAATATGAACCAAATCTAGCTGGTGCAGCACATTCGGTTTGACTTCTTCCTGTGCCCATCAGTTCAGGAAAATGGCTGCACCATAGATATTGGAAATATAAACTGACAATACGGTCAATGGAAGATCAGGGACCTTAGTGAATATTGGGACCAACACTATGTCTCTTTAATCGATGAGAGTTAAGGATTGAGAAAGAAATAGAACTGACAGACAACCTAATATGGTGAATCAGCATCAAATCAGGTAAGAAAACCACAGAGATGAAAGGAAACATCTGATTAAGAAGAAATACAAAAACTGACGAGTTTTTTTTCAGAAGTACGCAAAATATTTCAAACTTTAAAAATAATATTTCTATAGCTATTTATAGGAATGAATTTCAGCTATTTAAATTGAAGAGCCATATTGGACTCAAAATGCTATCATTGTGTGTCTATCCACAGATGCTGCCAGATCTGCTGAGCTTCTGCAACAGTTTCAGTTTTTATTTCAGATCCCTAGCATCCATAATACTTCTAATTCAAATTGTTACCTTCATGAAACAGAGAGGCTGACGGGCATTACATTAACAACTATCATAGCAGTAAAGGAGTGGTTATGTTATTAACTAATGGTCCTAATTTTCTGGAATGAACTTAATAAGCAACTAATCTGTAAGTTCAGTGCATTTTTAAAATAATGTGGCGAAGAGTAAGATATCTGTATGAGATGAAACGAACTACCTCCAAGTTCTGGACATTCACAATCACATTGCAGCTCCTCATCCCCTGATATTTAAGGATTAATACATCATTATTTTACCAGAAAGATTCAATTGATTGTTAAATAAATTAAATGTTCTGGAAAAGTAGATGATAATATTTGCCTCCTAGTTTAAGAAAACAGATTTCTTCATGAAATAGCTGTATTACTCGGTCAATATATATAATTTTAAAAATCAAGTACCAGTTCTCAACATGAAAACACTATTAATCATCTTAATTAACCTCTTTAAATATGTTGCTACCCACAGCTGGGATTTGAATCCAGGACCCCTGGGTCAGAGGTAGGGACATTAATGCGGGTTCAAGTCTCACTAAAGCTGTGCCACAAGATCCTCTAGGAAAGTGACATTAAATGGCATAATGTTATCAATGCCTCCTGAAAATTTCACAAATGGCTTGAAACCACACTATAGGATATTGGTATATTCATGATTTGATATTCATGTTTTGCGTGTTCATTTGTTGTTTCCCTCTGTGCTTTCTGAATCCTGAGTTCTCCCCAGTGTGCTGGCCAATAGTGACATTTCATTCAACTTCACTAAAGTGGAGTATCTGATGATTGTCCCAATGCTGTTTTTGGGAGCTCGCTTTGTGCAAATTTGTTGTTCCTTTCCTGTATTACAACTGTGTGTTCCAAAGGTGCTTTATTGACCATGGAAAGCATTTAAAGACATCCTGTTGTCATGAAAGGTAAAATATACATTCTCAGATGGATTGAGATGTAAATCTCTGGTTTTGTATTATAATATTGGAAATCTTTTGTCTTTTCCACGCTCCTTAAACAGCCCCTTTCAAACCTGAGACATTAGCAACTGGAAGAGCAAGGGCAGCAGATATATGGGAACACCACCACTTGCAAGTTCCCTTCCAAGTCACTCACCATCCTGGCTTGGAAATAAATTGCTGTTCCTTTAATATGGCTGGGTGAAAATTCTGGAACTCCCTTCCTAATAGCACACGGTATCTACCTCTACCTAAAGGACTGCAGCAATTCAAGAAGGCAATACACCCTCACCTTCTCAAGGGTAATTAGGGCTGAGCAATAAATGCTGGCCCAATCAGCAAAGCCCACTGTCCTCAATGAATAACTAAATAAACTTGTACTTGCCTTTTCAGACAGTTGCAGAATGGAAAGTGTCCTCACTTACTGATCAGGAGGCGAGGTTGGAAGTTTTAGAAAACTGCTATTTTAATTTGCTTCAATTGCAGCAGTGAAATCAAGAGCCCCACAGGCTGAATCAATTCCATAAATGCACCTCCATCCACTCCCCACACCAAGTCTGTGCATTCAGTCGAAAGGAAAGGTAACAAAATGCAGGACATGTTAAGGACAACAATAGTGCAGAATAAGAACAGAGAACACAAGGCAAGCATACCTCCCAAGTGGGAAGTAGATGAAAAAGTTGCAAACTGTGAGTGCTATTCAGGCTGTGGCAACTCATACTTAACTCAAAACAGGTAATTCACATTCCAACCTAAGAAATGTTGCAAGAGGTTAGAGCACAGATCAGGTAAGAAATTCTTTGATGATCTTTTAAAATTAATGATGCCAATGCAAAGAAATATTACCTTTGCCTGAATGATCGTTGAAAGTTACATAAGTAAAATACTAAATAAGCAACTGGGATACAATTATTTCACCTAGTTTTCGTTCTCCTTCAGAACGCCACCCTTAAAAGAAAGTAACATCGACTATTTTCAGGAAATGCTCTTGTTCGATCTGGGGCTTCTGAACTAGCTCAAATATTTATCTTACAATGAGTTTGTTTGAAAAACCTCAATCATGTGTCAAACATGAATGCTGATCAGGCCTCGTCCTCAATAGCTGGCATCAGATTTCTATCACATTCTTGGGTCAAGATATTCATGTGAATGATGTTTGTGAGTGATGGCCTGGTCTAAATGCAGTTACATGTACAGGCAGCTCTATGTAATACAGCTTTGATTCACATGACACCCCCTACATACAAGTGCATTGGAAGAAAATCTATTACCCAACTGCCATTTTGTTAAGTGTTTGCTCCCTGTTGTGACCCTGCCACTTTAGCTGTTGATTTTTATTTTCTGAGTGCACAATGTCCATATGTTACTCTAATAGTTGCTATAATTCTTGGGCAATAGGGTTGATGTTTTATTGGGACAAATTAAAAAGAATGCACTTTAATAAAAAACCTTAGCAATACACAAATGGTTTGACGCTGAAGTATTTGCATAAAGATGAAATATTGTGACTTTCTTGACACGACTTTATAATATGATTGAATAGGTTATTACAGGGATGTACTTTAGTGTGAGTTAACTAGTTATTTTAGTGCTGCTTGTGTTAATAAAAGTATGAATGCTGAAGTCTATTGATGAAGACCTTTCAGGCTGGTTTTACAAATGTTTGTTATTCTTATAATGTAAATGAATATTCATACTCTGTTGTAATTTGAAATCTGTTCAGTACTGAATAATCTTGAATGGTTTAATTATTTGAACTTTGTTAATGTCTTTGTGTGTAACCTTTTCTTCAATCTTCTGGTCCACACAAAACAATGTTCTATAATGTTACCAGATAGACCATTAACCAGAAAGTAAAATTACAAAAAACTGTGAAATGTTGAATTTTTTGATCGAACAGTGCAATTCAACATTTGCAATGGTGCAGATAGATCTGGAGTTATGACTTTAGATCCATCTGCACCATTTGTTACCTTGCCTTCAGCTGCAGAGTCTGAAGCACCCTCCCAACACTTTCAGCCCACTCTTTCACTTGTCCCTCCTTCAAGGTGTTCTTTAAAATCTATTTCTTTGACCAAACAATTGATCACCTGGCGACATATCACCTTACCTGGTTTGTCACCAAACTTCATTTGATGTTCCTGTGCAGCACTTTGGGGTATTTTACTGTGTTAAGAGTGATACATTTATAAATGCCAGAGATTGCTTTTGTTCACACCATTTCTCAAGAGAAAATCGATGAATGGTTATTACCTTTATTCAACTCACCGAGGCATTTGATCATGTGAGTAGAGGTAGCTGATTTAAACTAGAAAATTGGCTACTCATCAACATTGCTGAATACAATCTTCTCTTTCCATGACAACACATAGTAGTCACCATAGTTCCAGAGGACTGCTGATTCATTAGAGACCAAGGAGTGATAGTGAATTGTAGCCAAGAGGTCACCATGTCTCAGTCGAGAATGCAAGACCATCATGGCAACATGAGATGGTGTGAAATTAAATCGCATTGTTGATGGCACTCTGCATCACAAACCAGCCATCCAGCCAACTAAGCTAACTGACTCCCCCCTCATGACAACATGGTAGGCAAGGTCAACCATGACAGAGCAAAACCAGAGCCCAACTGAGATCTGCACTGGGGTCAAACAAGGTTGTGTTCTGGCCCAAACACTCTTTGGCGTATTCTCCTCTTTGCTACTGTATTACCCCATTCATTTTATCTAATTACATACTAGAACTCAGAGAAAAGCTATTTAGCTGTGCTCACCAGAGGCCTAGGCCAGAAATGTGCCACGTCCTCATCTGAAAGTTACTCCATGACGATGATAGTGCAACTGCTGTTCCAAATGGAGAAACATCTTCAGCAGCAAATGGACAGGCTCTGTCATACCTGTCAGGAGTTCTGTTTGACCATCATCACCAGGAGATAATGGCATGGCCTTGGACATCATAGTACTGCTATCTGTCAGTATTGACAATGTGAAGTTGGAGGTTGTTGATAGTTTCATCTATCTAGGTTCAATAATAACCTGCAATGTACCACAGCTGAAATTCACAGATGCATTGCTAAAATTGCAGCTCTTGTATCCAAGTTAAATGATAAAATGTGGAAAGGATTAAGAAGGTCAGACTGTGAATCCTCCAAACCCAATTTCCCAACGTATTCTACAGCACAGACATCTGGGATCTCTGTAGGCTGACTGGTTGGAAGGGCTTTGGAAGAGGCAAGACGTTCTGCAGGCTGAGAAGATGTTCCCAGAAAAACAGAAGTCAGCAAATCCTGCAGTTTCTCAGACCACCATT
Organism: Hemiscyllium ocellatum; assembly: GCF_020745735.1. Classification (NCBI taxonomy): domain Eukaryota; kingdom Metazoa; phylum Chordata; class Chondrichthyes; order Orectolobiformes; family Hemiscylliidae; genus Hemiscyllium; species Hemiscyllium ocellatum. The sequence goes on along the minus strand of NC_083436.1, from coordinate 30,882,943 downwards.
GTTCTGCAGCCAATGTAGCAGAAGGGCCTGTTGAGCCACCTAAGGTGATATGGAGTTAGTCACCAAGACCAAAATGGATGACCGTCATTGATAAATACAAGTAGTTGCTGACGTGTGCTCAAAGTTATTTGCCAGCCACAATCAACGCTGGCATGGTGGCTCAGTGGTTAGCACTGCTGCCTCACAGCAGCGGGGTCCCAGGTTTGATTCCAGCCCCGGGTAACTGTCTGTATGGAGTCTGCACATTCTGCGTGGGTTCCCTCCCACAATCCAAAGATGTGCAGGTCAGCTGAATTGGCCATGTTAAATTGACCATAGTGATAGGTGCATTAATCAGAGGGAAATGGGTCTGGGTGGGTTAATCTTCGGAGGGTCAGTGTGACTGGTTGGGCCGAAGGGCCTGTTTCCACACTGTAGGAAATCTAATCTAATCTTAATTTGTTGACCAAATTAGAGTGGTGCTGGAAAAGCACAGCAGGTCAGGCAGCATCCGAGGAGCAGGAAGATCAACGTTTCAAGCAAAAGCCCTTCATCCTGCACCGCTCCATTAATTTGTTGACTCCAAGCAGAAGTTTTACAAGCTTTATTACATAGGTGCTATTGAGGTTCATTTGGAATCTGCCTCATTGCTGTGAGTGTGATGAGAATTGTTGGGGTGAAATTGACAGATTGAGTAAAACACAGCAGAGCATTGAGCTGCAACAGAAAAGAAACTCCTTCAGAATTACAATGGTATAGCAATAGCTTGAACGTCCAGTTCGGATTGATCATATAATGATCAGATCTAGGAGTAGAAGTAGGCCGTTCAGTCCATCATGTCTGCTCCACCATTCAATGAGATTATGATTGACCTGATAATCCTCAACTCCATTTTAATGCCTTTTCCCCATAACTCTCCACTGCCTTACTGATTAAAAATCTGCCTATGTCAGTCTTGAATTCATTTAATGACCGAACTTCAACAGTGCTCTGTGGTAAAGAATTCCACAGATTCACTAACCTCTGGGATATGAAATTCCTCTTCATTTGTCTTGAAAGCTCTTATTCTGAGATTATGCTCTCTGGTCCTAAACTATCCCACAAGGGAAAACAACCTTTCCACATCTACCCACTCAAGCCCCCTTAGAATCTTTTACATTTCAGTCAGGTTGCCTCTCATGCTCCTACATTCCAGTGAGTACAGAACCAAGCCACTTAACTTTTTCTCAGAAGATTATCCCTCCATACTTGATTTCACCCATCTCTGGATTGTCTCCAATGCCAGTATATCTTTCTTTAGATAGTTCCATTGTACCTTCTGTACATAAATAATTGCCTCAAAAATACTTAACCAAACAAGAACATCTTGCAAAAGCCAAAAGTACAATTTTCTCAGCGGGATGCAACAACCTTGTGGTATTGTCAGTGGGCCATTAGTCTAGAGGTCTGAGATATAGATTCACAACTTTTTTTTAAAGATTAGATTACTTACAGTGTGGAAACAGGCCCTTTGGGGCAACAAGTCCACACCGACCCGCAACCCACTCAGACCCATTCCCCTACATTTACCCCTTCACCTATCACGATGGGCAATTTAGCATGGCCAATTCACCTAACCTGCACATTTTTGGACTGTGGGAGGATACCCACGCAGACACGGGGAGAATGTGCAAACTCCAGACAGTCAGTTGCTTGAGCCGGGAATTGAACCTGGGTCTCTGGCGCTGTGAGGCAGCAGTGCTAACCACCGTGCCGCCCTACAGTAGATGGTGGAATTTGAATTCAATATAATTAAGAGTCTAATGATAACCATTGTTGGAAAATCCATCTGGATCACTAATGCCCTTGAGAGAAGGAAACTTGACCTGGTTTGGCATACATGTGACTACAGCAATGTGTTTGACTTTTAACTGCCCACTGGGCAATAAATGCTACCCTAGCCTGTTGATGTCCTTTCCTGTGAATGATTTTTTAAAAAATTATAACAAATTCATATTCTCATTCTCCATAGCAGCTTTACCATTTTACTATACACTTTTTTAAGCAAAAGGAAATCCTCCAAATGTTTCAAGCTAGCCATTTTTTTCTTCTTGGCACACACACTGTTTTTAGTCATAATCGAGTACTTAGGTTGTGCATATACCAGAACAGAATATTTTCCAAATCTGAACTGGAACTTTTTTTTTCAGTTAAACATGGCAACACACATTCACAAGCTAATGATAAATAACCCGACATACCTCAATGTCCAATTAATATGACATGTGCATTTAAGATTAGGCAAATAGTTTGAAGGTGGTACAACCTGGGTAAAGTCCACTATTAACATTTCTTCTTGAAGCACTGGCAACTTTTCAACTAGCATATTTTATATGAAATCAGGGTGACAACTAGACATTTATGAATGAAGTGTTGGTGCAAAGCTTTACTATTTCTTGCATCTAAACATATTGCAGAGGGTGAAAAGAGGCGACTCTGATCAAGGTAACTGCATTTCTTGACATTTGAGGGCAAATATATTGACACGAACTGGAAGTCCTTTTATTCTGAAATGTTGATGGCTCTATAGCCATAATCGCTTCAAAATGCTTTCAAGCTATTGGGGAGTCTATTTAGGAGCACATTTGTCTCACAAAAGCTTTTTTCGATGGTTATAAAAATAAATTGTGAAGAGGAAATGTAACCTTAGCATACGCTTCTATGAAAAGGAATATCCCATCACTTACACCATTGTTGGCCCTGCATTCCTCTGCCAAATATTTGCTTCTGTACTCAGACACTGCAATAACAGAATGAATGAATGGGGACTTTGTATTCTAGCTTGTGGTAAAGGTTTTCATCTGAAACTTCTTTTCAAGTTGAAATTAGACAAAGTCAAAACAGTTCATAAACATCTTGCAACGAGGTCACAGGATACCACAGGATAACGTCAATAAAGTAACTATCATATTTTTCAGATTAATCTCTTGCTTTGAGAGAGACATAGATAATTGTTTAATTTTCAATTAATATTTACAGTTGTCCAAATGATGAATGCATTTCTAAAACCTTTGTCGGTCTTGTTTAATCATTGCAATAAATGCTCATGGACAATTTAAATCTCAACTTGCCTTCGATATCTTAAGCAGTGTTGTCCTTTTCTAATGGAAAGATGACAGGAAGCTGTCAAATAATTTCAAGGTGTTAAACAAGCTTCCCTTTAACCAAGTATCACTGCATTTGGTGAAGCCAAACACGACTCTAACATATTACCAACAATGTCATTACATGTTAAATTTCCTCTGATTAGTTACTGCAGATCAAGATCCACCTAGTTTAACTGTGCTGTATCCCAGTGGCCTCCCTGAAACAGCATCTATTAGAGAACAGCTGTTCCCAGTCCTCCAGGAGAGATATAACTGCTGCTCGAGACAGCTGTTAACTGCTGGCTCTGAAACTATTTGAATATCCAAGCTCACATTATGTCAAAAACAGTGACAGCTAACTACATGATAAAACAGGTATTTCTGATCTCTGCTGCATTGAATGAAAAATAAGCACAGTTTGATGGGAACTTTCCTAAACGATATCCCCTATTACCTGGTAAAACTGAAACCTACCTACCTATGGTAATTGTTGGCACAGCAGTGTTCATTTAGCTGAAGACATCCCAGTTCCAGGGTGTGTGTGAGAAAAACACCACATTTTGAGGAAAATGCACTCCAAAGTAAACAAGTAACAGAGAGAATGTTACAGAATGCATATATAATCTCACATATAGTTTCCATGTATAGAATTTGTAGCACATGGATATTTCACAATAAAATGCCTACTAAAAGGTTATAATAATGTAAAATGTTAATAAATCTATTATTGATGAATCAATTGAAATAAAATGTAAAAACATGTGTAAAAGTTGTGGTTCTGCTCGCCGAGCTGGAAGTTTTTGCTGCAAACGTTTCGTTCCCTGGCTAGGGAACATCATCAGTGCTGTTGCAGCCTCGTGTGAAGCGCTGTCATATGTTGCGCTGAGGCGGTTAGCGCAGGATTCCCATCTCCTGGCTTGTTTCAGCGTTTCGCGCCCGTAAGTGTTTAAAATCTGATTGAAGATTTGTAGCTCGGGTATCCGTTGTTGTGGTTCTGCTCGCCGAGCTGGAAGTTTTTGCTGCAAACGTTTCGTTCCCTGGCTAGGGAACATCATCAGTGCTGTTGGAGCCTCGTGTGCAGCAAAAACTTTCAGCTCGGCGAGCAGAACCACAACAACGGATACCCGAGCTACAAATCTTCAATCAGCTTTTAAACATGTGTAAAAGATTCAGTTGAAACCTCCCAACCCCTCACTGGATAGCATTAAAACTATTTTGTAAATTAATGCCTAATTCTTTGTTTTTAAAGATTGTTAATTGCTTTTGTAATAATCCAGGCTAAACAGAAACTTACTTGGTGAATAAAATATGGTGGAATTCATTAGTGCAGACTAATGCTTTGATTATGTGACCGGGAATGGGTTTGCTTAAAAAGGTCTTTGAATCACACCAAGACTCCGCAGAGCTTGCACTGAAATAAGTTCTTTAATCTTGAAGACAACTGTCTTCTATGCTCTCCCAAATGTGATTCCACAAGTACCAGGCAGTTTTCAGTACCTCAATAATTCGTGACTTCAAGAACTACCAAACAGAAGTAGTCCACTGAGCTGAAAAGTTCATTTCCAGACATTTTGTTACCTTACTAGGTCGCATCTTCAGTGGACCTCATGCAAAGTATTGCTGAAAATTGCTGCTTTCTATTTATATGTTTGGGTTTCTTTGGGTTGGTGATGTCATTTCCTGTGGTGATGTTATTTCCTGTGGTGAAGTCACTTCCCGTTCCTTTTCTCAGGGGGTGGTAGATGGGGGTCTAACTCGATGTGTTTGTTTGACTTCACATGAGGTCCATTGAAGATGTTACCTAGTAAAGTAACGAAACTTCTGGAAATGAACCTTTCTGCTCAGCGAGCAAACCTACATCCAAAACTTCAACCTGAGCTACAAATCTTCTCAAAACTCAGTAAGAAGTAGTCCATTTAGCCTATTAGACCATTCTATCAGATCATGGCTGTTCTGTACCTGAACCCTATTCACTCAACTTTAACGCAGGTATCAAAAGAATATCAGAAGTCAGAAAATGCAGGTTAGGCAGACTTTGTGGAGAAGGGGAGGTTTGATCATTTTTCAGGCAGATTGATTCTCATCATAAATGCAAGGTGTTACAGGCAAATTGTTTATACAGCAAGGCAAAACCAGGAAAAGGGGACAAAAGAAAATGCTGTATTTAGGTGGAGAGCAGGAGAAGTTCAACAACAGAAGTGATCATGCATAAAGGCAAAAGAAAGCAACGGTGAAAGAAATTATAGAAAACAAAATCTGCATCAGAGATCCAGAGATCCGTGAATGGTTATGGCAAAGGAAGGAAATAAACATGACAAACATGATAAAGTGGAGAAGATTTCAGTGACCTCAGGATAAATTAGACAGCCAGGGTGTGGGAGTGGAGCAAACAGTTTGCTCCAAATCTCTACTACCTTCCTTATATATTCAACATCAAATGTTAACAATAGGCGAGCATTGGCACATTGGGGGAATTGGTTAGCTCAGTTAGTTGGAGTTGGTGTCGTTGTGCCAACTTTGGGCTTTTGCCTGAAATGTCAATTTTCCTGCTCCTCGGATGCTGCCTGACATGCTGGGCTTTTCTAGCACCACTCTCATCTAAACTCTGGTTTCCAATATCTGCAGTCCTCACTTTTGCCTGTGCCAACTTTGTTACAAGGTTACCACAAGGGACTTGTATTCTCAACTTGTCCCCTCGTCTGAGGCATGGTGACCCTCCACATGTTGTCTCTCTCGAATGAGGACCCACACCAATGGTTCAATAGGACTATAGTGACTTTATTGGCAGGCTATTCCATTCTGGTGCAGCATATCATAGAATAATAGAATCCCTACAGTGTGGAAACATCTGTTATATATTATTGTATGCGTATTGTTATATGCTACAGTTAGGAACTAAAGATATGTACAAATCTTGCAGTAGGTAACATATTCACAGCTGCACTGTAAAAGCATGAGAGAACAAGCTGACCCAGTCTGGTGCAAACTGAGCAGTGTCCTTCTACTGTGTGATCAGCCTGCAGAATAAACAAGGCAGAGTTTTTAGTCCTCAAAGCTTGAAGTATGAATATTAAAAAATTATGGACTCATAATCTATTTATCAATAGCGAAGGCAAATTCTGTCCTTCTTTGATGGTTGAGTACATGAACTTCCATTAGAAATCTAATGATCCAACATTGAAACCCAGACTAAATCTATCAATTCAGCACCACATAGGCTAATTGTAGTGTTCCCACTCTCCCAGCTGCTTACTGGTTGTATCTGTTCGTCCATGAGAGGGGTTACCCACCATTCAATCACAATGCTAAAACTCTTTTGATTATTCCATCGGTTTATTTCCCTATTATGAGTTAAAATCTGACAATTCTACCCAAATACTCCCAGCCTGGGTTCTGTGATGTTTAGTGTGATGTTGAAAATCACATACAAAGATAGAGAGTGCTGGAGAATCTCAGCAGGTCTGACAGCATCAGTGGACAGAGAAACACGTCACCACTTCAAGTCCAGAGGGATTCTTCTTCCGAATTTCTGAAGAAAAGTCGCATTGGATTTGAAATGTTCGTTCTGTTTCTATCTCCACAGGATGCTGCCACACCTGTGAGGTTCTCCAACATTCTCTGTTTGTTTCAGATTTCAAGCAACCAATGGGCTTTGTCTCTATTATTGTTGAGAATCACATGTTTACTGGATTATAACCTCTCATCCAATTTTCTGGGGAGTGTTGCTTGAGGTGGAGCCATTGTCAACTTTAACATTCCCTGATGTGAGAAGCTGGAGCAAAGATGTTAACCTCTCAAAACAATTGCTGTCCTTTCCAGACATCAGCCCATGTTTTAGAGGAACAATTCTGATCAGTTATGGTCATGTTGCTGTTTGGTGAACAGGCAATTTTGCCAACTGTGAGAAGTACCAACTATGACATTAGATCATTTGCCAATGCTCCAATAAGGTAACTTTTCCTTGATTCTGGCTACCTTAGTGATATGAAGAGCAATGGTTCTTAATGGGTCTTAATTACTGTAGATGCTGGAATCAGTGCAAATTGGCATTGAAGTTCCCTGCCAATATTCCCACCCACAGATGTGTGGGCCTATTCACAGCAATTTTGTTTACCTGGTGGATACATATGAGTACAACTATGGAGCAGCGTGTAGGAATATGAGTTTCTGTCTATCTGTTTGAAAGCATGTAATATATCTAGACTGCATAACTTTATTAATGTAAGCATCACTGGGAAGTCTGGCATTTATTATGCATTCAATTAATGATTTTCATTCCCTTGTATAGTTAACAATAACACAGTTATATTGAATCTATAATTAAGAAAAAAAAGGCATAAGGTGATAAAAATAGATTCCAACAATAAAGCAGATCTTGGGATTGGTGTCCAAAAGCTTTTAAAGAGGTTATATTGAAAGAGGGTGTTCAAGAGTAAAAGGGAGGCAACGAAACAGAGAATTTCAGAGAAAGATTCCAGACATTGGGATTCAAGGCCACCAATAGTGGGGTAAAATAGTTGATGGATGGACAAGGGACCTCAGGCAGAATCAAAGAGTTTGGGGATGTGTATGGCTGGAGGTCGTTACAAAAATAGGGAAGGATAGTATCATAATAATGTCCAAATCCGAGGTGATGCATTTTAAATGTGGAAATCTGAGAATACAGGGATGAAGAGTGGTATTTCCAAGGACAGAGGAGAGCTTTGTATAATGTAAGAGTTAATGAGGCACTTAAGAGTTAGACAGGCAGCTAATGGGCTATTGGAATAGTCAAGTAGGAGGTTGAGGCAAAAATAGATGAATGGGAGTTCCATGTGTGTGCTGAGGCATGGCCAGACCCAAGCAGTACCAGAGGGGGGTAATTGGCAATCTTTATGATGCAAAAGATGTAAACTCTTTCTATATCCATCTCATTCAGTTCTTAAAACTTCCCATCCTCAAAAACTTAAATACATCAATAAGATCTCCTTTGCCAATAGTTGAATTTCTAAACTTCTTTCACATATAATATATGCAATTAAACATCTAATCCCAGTTGTCCACTAAATCAAGCAAGAAAATCGTATGGATTGCCTTCACGTTCCATTCTGACAGGTATTTAAGATATAGATGCATTGACTGTATTACAGATCTGCTCTGCATTCCATAATAAAACTAAGACAAAGTACAGAAGGAAGGCAATTGATTGTAATCGGTCAAACATTAGATAGATAGGTTAGAGATCCCACATAGTGCAAAAAGTACAAAAGCGCTTAAAAAAATCTGACACTGACGTCAATAGAACCAATTCCTATACCATATTTCCTACCTGCATTGATGAGTTTTGTGAGGAAAGGATGAAAATATTTCAGGATGGATGCATAAAAGCAAGCCTCTGAGGATGTTGCTAAGCAGCAGTCCATCTCCCAAATCTCAGACATTTGCTTGAACAATGCTTACAGACATTTTTATAAATATCGGTTTCAATCAGTGTCAACAAAAGGCTTGTTACAAAAGATATATCTTTTTTGCTGCAGGCATTCTGTGTTTTTCATGCAATTTCATCTTTATAATTTTAATTTATCGTCAAAGAATGTTACTCAATGCAGGTTAATAAAATGACGTCTAGTATATTTAAGGCAGCTCCACTATCACCTTTGTCCATTAATCCTTCCTTTTATAGGCTCTAATCTTAATAAAGTGAAGTATGTAACCCATGTATCTCAATGCTGTAACAGTGATAGTTCTTCTAGTCGAGAGAAACAGTTAACAAAAACTGAGACCAAATTAAAGGAGAGGCTCATTAATATCTTCAAATCATAAAACTCATTCTACCTGCCCAGAAATTAACTTGTGCAAACTTTCTTTTAATTTAATCTGCTGATCTGCACTCAGAGTCTTTGAAGAAAGATCCACTGGCTTTTGATCAAACTTCTGCTCATTTTAATGTTGGTAAAGCATGGTGGCTCACTGTTGCCTTACAGCACCAGGGGCCTGGGTTTGATTCCCACCTCGGGCAACAGTCTGTGTGGAGTTTGCACATTCTCTCCGTGTCTGCATGGATTTCCTCTGGGTGCTCTGGTTTCCTCCCACAATCCAAAGATATGCTGGTCAGGTGAATTGCTCATAGTGTTATGTGCATTAGTCAGGATAAATGTGGGGTGGGGGAATGGGTCTGGGTTGGTTGCTCTTTGGAGGGTCAGTGTGGACCTGTTGGGCTTAAGGGCCTGTTTCCACACTGTAGAGAATCTAATCTAATATTATTTGATGGAGTTTAATCCTTACTGGCTTTTCACAATAATTTTACTTATTGCTAGTCTGCCCTGAGGTAGCTATTGATCAGATGCTCTGCTATAAGCACCAATGAAAGGGCTATGATCAAAACATAGAGTATACATTTAAAGAAGTTATGATTAACATAAAACACTGATTTAGTCCCAACTGCCATAATGTGTTCAATTCTGGAGACAACACTTTAGGGGGGGATGTGATGACTTTGGAGTGGGTGCACAAAAAACTTACAAGAGTGGGCTCAGAGATCTGTGATAAATGGCATGGATAAACTGAAGAGACTCTTTAAAAAAATAAGTTGCCTGGAGATTTATAACAGTTATATTTATTATTTAATTTATTTTGTTCTTCTTAACCCCTCCCCCCCGCCAAAACAATCATTCTTACCATCTTTTTTTATTTCTCTTTCTGCACCTGATTTGACATTAAATTCATTCATTCTAGTGTACACTTTCTTTGCATTTCCTGGACTGCTTAATTTAGAATCCATTAAATATGAAATATGTTGTCACTGGGGCCCTAAGTTGCCCAGTTTCATCCTTCAGATACCAGTTTGCATTTTTAGCAGCTTTCCACACAGAGATATAAAAGCTTATCAAACATGCAAAGGGAAGTCTAATTGCACTTCGAGAACAAACTCTAATTCATCATTACAATATGTATCTTGCAGAACTAGTTTAAATTACTTATGACTCATCAGTGATTGTCAATATTATAAACATTGGAGCCTTTCTGATTCAGCAAGTGGCCACAGAGTTTTGGTGGTACTTGTGATTTCAGAAGTTAAATGTTATGCTCACAATCCCAGTGAGTATGAGTTGAACTAGACACATTAGATAACTGCTTGACATTTTTTTTAACAAACGTTTCCAGGCCATGGGTGAAGATCATCCCTTTAGCGTGGAATACGAATCATGAACCAAATGACAGGTTCCTTCCCTGAAGGAAATTAATGAACAGATTGTGGCAGTATCTGAAGTTATTTTGTCTTGCGCTACCCAACAAATTACCAGATTTAATCAATCAATTTCTCAACTCAACATTATGGGATTTTGAATTTAAGGCTTCTCGGTTCCTTGTCCAGTTCCGTAATCACTTGCCCAATCACTATCCCGCACCTTAACAATAGTTTTCAAAGTCTCTGGTTTGAATGGATTTTCATGGGGAAATAGGTAGACTGTGAGAATGAGATTTGCAAAACATTGGCAACAGTTCCAGAACATCTTAGAAACTCGAGCAATAAAATCAAATCACTTAAATAACTCATGCAGTTTGTCAACCAATTTTACATCAATGCAAAGCTAATTTTGATCTGTAGCAAGGCCAGTCTGCTTGCACAGCCTAGACTTCCTCTATAAAACCCGTGAAATTTCCGAGCAGTGAATAAAGCATCCTGCCATTTCCTCTCTCCTAAAATTGGCTGCCAGTATCATCCTCTACCCTCTCTGATGACAATAACAGCGCTGAAACATATAAATAGTGATGAGTGAGTGCAGCTTGCATCACCACATCTGTTGTACCAGTCAGAAAGAGATACAAAAGGCTAACAGTTGCATGCTGGATTTAAAATGAGAGGAAAGAATCTCTGACCAAGCGACATTCCCCCCATCCCCTCACCATCACCCCCCACCACGCTCATTAAAAGCCCGAGACAAGCCCTCCACATTTGGCCAGTTTGTACCAGAACCATTTAGCAGGCTTTTGGCGATTGCTTTATTTAAAGAGGAACCTCTGCACCCATCTGCAGAGGAAGCTCTGTCCGGTTCCAGCAGAGCCACTGGGATCATTGGCCATTGCTAGGATTGTTTATAGACCACAACGGCAATCATTGTGAAGAGAAGTGGGCCCAGGGCCAGGTTGGTAGGCCTTCATAAGTGGCATAGCCATTGGGCTGAACAATGCAAGTGGGAAGGACGTTGGGGGTAGATGATCTTGGGGAGGACTCGATTGGACACAGGGGCCCAAAGTGCCAGTAGCTGAGCAATGAAAGATGTCAGGCTGTTCAGTTGACATGGTCATTTCCCTCTGTGGGCTAAATCCCTACATCCAGTAGAAGCAGGAATCCCTGAACTGGCCATTAAGTAGCAAACCCCACATCAGCCTGCCAATCTGATTCTGAGAGTAGGATGTGGGGATGGTGTGATCTGGGACAGTGGGAAGAAGGGTTGCTCATAAATTTCAATCTGTGCTAGTAATCTAAAAAACAATTATAACCCATTTAGAATATTGAATTTTGCTCTCTATTGTTTCTTGGGGGGATATATTGACCTTGAGGTGAGTGCAGCATGGTATCATTGGAATAATACTAGAGTTAAAAGGATTAAATTATGAGGACAGTTGATATAAACTGGACTTGTGTTCTCTTGCTTATTGAATATTGAAACTGAGTTAACTGATGATTAAGATTATTAATCAGGTTGGGGGCAGATAGTGAGAAGTTAATGACATTGTTTAAAGCTCAATAGGAAATGCCCTATTTTATGGAATACTTTATATATTTAAAGGACCACTGGTTATTTTAGAATCCTTTATCAAAGTTATCAAACAAACATGTACCAAAGATGGTGTTGTAAGTGGCGACTTGTCAACTTTTCACTACACTCATTTGAGTACATGTGATAATAAATGTGAAAATGGATGTCATCTCCTCAGACACCTTAGTTCTCATTCTGAGATTGCAGGAAAACTGGAGGTGCCTCCGCCCATGTGCTTTCTTATGGCTGTTAAATCCTTTGGAGAAACTTCTGCTCTCCTTCCTATCAGAAAGATGTTGTGAAATTTGAAAGGGTTCAGAGAAGATTTACAAGGATGTTGCCAGGGTTGGAGGGTTTGAGCTACAGGGAGAGGCTGAACAGGCTGGGGCTGTTTTCCCTGCAGCATCGGAGGCTGAGGGGTGATCTTATAGAGGTTTACAAAATTATGAGGGGCATGGATAGGATAAATAGACAAAGTCTTTTCCCTAGGGTCGGGGAGTCCAGAATGAGAGGGCAAAGGTTTAGGGGAAAGATACAAAAGAGCCTAAGGGGCAACGTTTTCACACAGAGGGTGGTACGTGTATGGAATGAGCTGCCAGAGGATGTGGTGGAGGCTGGTACAATTGCAACATTTAAAAGGCATTTGGATGGGTATATGAATAAGAAGGGATGTTTGGAGGGATACAGGCAAGGTGCTGGCAGGTGGGACTAGATTGGATTGGGATATCTGGTCAGCATGGACAAGTTGGACCGAAGGATCTGTTTCCATGCTGTACATCTCTATGACTCTATGACTCTATTCCCTCTGGTGGGGAAGCCTAAAAGAAGGAGGCACATGCTTAAAATGAGAGGCCATTCAGGGATGAAAATGCTTCAATGTAGAAGATCCAAGAAACTGTCCCACCAAAACAGATCAGGTTAGATCTGTTGAAAATTTAAAACAGTGGTTAATGGAACTTGGTTTGGCAATGGATTTAATAGTGATAGAACCAAGGTCTGTCAATGGAGTTGAGGGGATTGAGTTGAATGGTAGAATAGGCTTGAAGGGCTGAATTTCCATTAGTAAGTAACCAGCTAAAGGGCAGCAAGTTCTTTCCCTGCTGATAAGGTCCTGTTAAGAATCCTGATTGTGGAGATGACAGCTTCAAAGTGGTGTCAAATGCCATTTCATTAACTGGGTTAATAAAGTGCTGAAGACCTCTTGGACAGTTTATAAACACACACAGAGCACCTGCTTTCTCAATGGCCAGCGCAAAGCACCCTGGCCACAATAATTTGATTCTGTGGCAGGCACTGTAAAAGAAAGTTCTGCTTGAGTGAATCAATTTTGTCTTTGACCAGTAGCAAAAGTATAAATGAATTCTTAATATAAAGCTGCTTGAATGTTTAGCAATTGAATCTTGCATTGACAACACACAGTTATAGCTTTTATCTTATGTAATAGTCAACACCATAATTTTTGCATGAAGGTGTGTTTAATTCAGAATTTATTTCAACACCTGATAGCTGTAGCTGGTGCAGACAACATAGTATTAACATTCTGCCAGTTCCTATGGTATTTTTCCTGAATGGGAAACATGAACACATGAAGCTTTAGAGTCCTGTATTTCCAACTGGCAACTAAAAGCAAACATTTAAATCCTTCAGAATGTTATAATCTGTGTTATTTAATATGTCTCTATTCATGATTAAATAGACAACATTACAAATGCAATATAATTTAATCCAGTCTCCGAGCATGGTGGCTCAGTGGTTAGCACTGCTGTGTCATAGCGCCAGGGTCCTGGGTTCAATTCCAGCCTTGGGTGACTGTCTGTGTGGAATTTGCACATTCTCCCCCTGTCTGTGTGGGTGTGCTCTGCTTTCCTCCTACAGTCCAAAGATGTGCAGGTTAGGTGAATTGGACATGCTAAATTGCCCATAGTGTTAGGTGCATTAGTCAGAGGGAAATGGGTCTGGGTGGGTTACTCTTCAGAGGGTTGGGCTAAAGGGCCTGTTTCCACACTGTAGGAATCTAATAAAAGGTATTGCAGTGGGTGTAAAGATTCCTGCTAAAAGCTGTGTTTTCCTACCAAAACTTTGCAACTATATAACCATCTAGTTTTAGTCAAGGGTTATTAGCCTCGCTGTACTTTTATGAAGAAGGGTACAGCAACACAGATTTATATATACTGGTTGTTATTACCGTGATGCATAATTCTGATTACATCTCCAAATAAATACTGACCTGCATTTATATTGCTGCTTAATCGTGATGCTTGTTTTGTTTTAGAAAAAGCAGAAGGCTATGAATTTAATATAAGCTACCGAGGTAAGGATGATAGAAAAGAATAGTATTGAAGAGGAATTAGAACATGAGGCTGTGAGAATCACAAGTGGCAGAAAGGATTGACCTCAAGGCAGCCTGATGCTGGTTATATTGAAGAGCTATCACTTTTCTGAGTACAACATGATGCTGTCTCATATTGCTCCCATCTCGGATGGTTACATTAATAGTGGCTATAGCAGCACTCAGTGCAAAAATAATAAAGTGGCCATCCATTTTTGTGGTTTCCGTCGAGGGAATAAATGCCCATCTTCCCCCCCCCCCCCCCCCCGCAGTACCCTTCAGAATGTACTAGTTGTCAGATGACCTTCAGTTCAACTAACAGGTTGAGTCTCTTTGCTTCTTCAAAAGCAATTATTTAAAACATCATAGCATGTTATCTAAAGCATGTATTCAAGTCCATGAACTAGCATTAATTGTATCCCCGGTTTAGTTTTAATAACACAGAAACATGTAATGCTTTGGTGGTGAAAGTGGCTTGACCTTAAAAGATGTTATGGTGATATCACAAGTAAAATATTATTCAATTAAATCCATTCATATTTTAAGAATATTCATTCCCCAGTGGAAAAAATAAATAATCTAATCCATTAAAAACATGAATGTAGAAAAAGAAGTGAGTTTATCTTGAGCCACTAATAAATGAAAATATAATGAAGCAGCACTGTGGCTCAGTGGTTAGTACTGCTGCCTCACAGCACCAGGGGCCTGGGTTCAATTCGGGCCTTGGACGACTGTCTATGTGGAGTTTGCACGTTCTCCCCGTGTCTGCGTGAGTTTCCTCCGGGTGCTCCGGTTTCCTCTCACAGTCCAAAGATGTGTAGGCCAGGTAAATTGGCTATGCTAAATTGTCCATAGTGTTAGGTGCATTAGTCAGGGGTAAATATAGGGTAGGGAAATGGGTCTGGGTGGGTTACTCTTCGAAGAGTCAGTGTGGACTTGTTGGGCTGAAGGGCCTGTTTCCATACTGTAGGGAATCTAATCTAATATGACTCTTGTCTGTGACTCATGGTCAAGTGAGAAAAGGTAATAACTCAAGCACCAAAAAAGGTGACAAAGTAAAGATAGCTTCAACTCCTCCATTAACTTACCACATTGTTCAGCGGTATTGAACATATTACCAATTACATATTACATATCTGGTAGACATGTTGTCCTGAGTTGAAGCTTTAATTCCTTAACTGTTATTAATCATTGAGGTTCCATATATCACATGATTGATTAATATGGTTGCTGTTCATCACATGACTTCACGTAGTTTTTTTATGACTCGTGAACCTTCATTCATGGTTTCTCTATAATTTTGTGGTCACTTTTGATAATATGCAACAGAGCAAACAAAGAACTTTGTAAACTTTGATGCCCAATTTCTAGAAACATGTTTCCAACTTCCTGAGTAAATTGCATATCTGTTTTGAAAGGGCACTTTGATTGCTGTGTCTTTATCTAATGGAAATTGACTGTAGATAAGTCTGTTCAAGATCAACAATGCAATTCCAAGCCAACATGTGCAACAAATATTTCTGTGAACAAGAGTTTTCCAGAAAATTAACTGGGCCAGCCATATCGGCACTGAGACTGAAAATATAAAAGTGTTTTAACGTACGAACACACACAAACTGTCCTCCATGTCACAAACCATCCTGGCTTGGACATGTAGTGCCGATCCTTCAACCTGAATCATGCTCAAGTCAGAATTCAGGAATTCAACACCACTTTTGGAGTGCCATTGCCACAAAGACTGGAGCAATTTCAGAAGAAAGTCCCATTATCTTATTCTGAAAGCAATAAAGAATGGATAATAACAGGGCACCCATATCCCAAGAACCAATAAGAGTAAGGTTTACTCTTCTGATTTAATTTAAAATAAAAGTAATTGCCCACCAGGATAAGCTGCACCACACTCAATGGATCAAACAAAGTTGTGCAAACAGTTGAGTTGTAGAACCCCATGACCCCTGAGCAAAATTAGCAAATAAATGCCTTTGCGTTTGTTTTAAATGTGTTGATGCTTGTGCTGAGCTGGCAAACAGAGATCTATCTTACAGTAGTGGCTGGAACATCTGCTTTAAGATCTTCTAACCAATCATTTTCAAACAAATAAACTTTTCAACATATGCTACATGAAGTGGAACTAATTTACATTCCTAGAATGAGAATTTAATCCTTTGTGATTAATTGAATTTAATACCACCATCCTCATATAAATTATTAAAAAAAAATCTTCCTTCATCAAATAGTCAAAGATCCCAAAATGTGGCAGTTAATGACAAGGTATATGTGTGCACATGTGTAAGGGGAGTTTCTTGTATATGTTACAACAAACAGCTAACTTTTTCAATAATTGACAGTGTAGCAATACTGCTGATGGATATCTGTTTGAATTTCATACCTGAACCTGGATCAGTATGACAAGTGTTGCACCTACTTCTGGATCACAAAGCTATTGTCACAAAAAGTATAGGCACAAGTAAGTTGGCTTGAAACTAAACTGTTTTAATCAATGAGAAAGAGGATGACCAGATAGTATCATTACATGTCCAAGATAGATAAGAATACACAGAATTTACTGAGACATTGCATCCCTATTTCAACAGGAATTTGCAATATTCATTTTTCATATCTTCATTTATCTCCCACCCTTCTCTCCCAAAGTCACTGACTTCTGTTGGTTTCCATTTCAACTGTCAACAGCAATCCTTCTTTGTGTTAATCTGGATACCAGATTATTGTATCACTGTGGCATCTCAGTCAAACCCTGTCTTGTCCATTGACAACATGTAAGTGCATCAGAAATAACACATGATACTAATTTAAAAAAAGGGAGAAACATTTCCCTGACAAGATATAATGTAAAGTAGCACATTTACCTAAGATGAGATAACAGAGGTTAGGAGTCAAACAGGACATGATTCAGTAATACAAATTCCTCAAGTATTCCTTGTTCAGTGGCCACTGACATCGGGACAAAAGATTTCAATGACCTCCTATTAGGTCTAGTCCACCTGCATTTTCTTTCCCACTGCAGAATTAGTAGGAAGAATGGTGCAGCTTTAGCTGAGGTACCAATTATGCAGTGTCTGATTTCAAGCTGGTGACCCATATCAAGCATTAGCATTCAGCTGGCACTTCTTCTTCATTTCAGCCCGCAAGAGTTAAAAATCTAATCTCACCATTGAACATTGCAACAGTAATGTAAGTCTTGGTTATAAAACCACGTTGTTGTTACCTGTGCTTAAAATTACCTGAGTTGCACACTTGCAAAACTGCCTGGCTGTCTGATGTCATGTACCTGGTCTTTCTCTTTTTTATTCATGGGTTATCTGGCTGTCACTGGCTAGCCCAGCATTTATTGTCCATTCCTAGTTGCCAAAAGGGCAGTTACAAGTCAACTATATTGCTGTGAGTCTGGAGTCACGAGTGGCCAGACCAAGTAACGAGCTCCTTCCCTGAAGGATATCAATGAACCAGATGGGTTTCTTCCAAACATTTACAATGGTTTCATGGTCATCTTTAGACTTTTAATTCCAGACATTATGCGTTAGGGATTTGAAATTCAAAGAAAACACCTCAAAGAATCTCACAGGTCACCAGAGGATAGCACAGTGACTCAGTGGTTCTCAATGCTGCCTCACAGCATCAGGATGGAGGTGGGTACTGCAGATGCTGGAGATCAGAGTGGTGCCGGAAAAGCACAGCAGGTCAGGCAGCATCCGAGAAGCAGGAAAATCGATATTTCGGGCAAAAGCCCTTCATCAGGAATTCACCATCGTGACTAGGGATGGGCAAGTTAGGTGGGTTAGCCTTGGTAAATACAAAGATAGGATAGGGGGCAGGTCTAGGTGGGATGCTGTTTGGAGAGTCATTGTGAATTCGATGGACTGAATAGCCTGCTTCCACACTGTAGGGATTCTATCATTCTATTCTAACTTTGAGAACAACTGAGCTGCAAGATATCTTCTGCAATGAACAACCAGGAGAATTTCTTCCAGCACTTTCATCCTTAAAATTTGCTGGATGTTGGCTGGGAATCATAAGTTCCCAGGAATTATTGTGGTCCATTGATCAGGTGTGGGAGATTAGCAGAAGTTATAATATGACTCTACCTTGACTGACCTTAGATCTCTTGTATTGCAACTCCAGATGCACACAACTGACCTCCCTGGACACCTGCATCTAACCTTTCTTTAGATGGTCCTTGTGACTATCCAGGGAAACAGAGCAGCTCTCCTCTGTTCACTTCCACCTCCAATACCTCTAGCATCACACTTGCAAGCCTAAAGCCTTCTCTCCCTCTCTCTTTCCTACTGTGTTCCTTGTTCACAAATGAAGCAGTGATATTTAGCAACATCTTGGTGTAAATCAGTGCAGCTTCCTGATAATACCACCACTATTAACAAACTCTACTTGGTTTCCTACTGAGCACTAAGACATGCAATAGTGCTGGCACCACTCTAACGTACACTAAACATTAGATAAATCAGTCAACAGCACTACATTTGCATGCTACCCACTTTCACTTCAACAGATGTAGGCAGGTTACAAATTGTGACCCCATGCAGAAAATATGGTATAGATCAAATTTTACACCACACAATCAAATTTTGCATGGAATACAAAAACATTTATGGTAAAGAAATTCCCCATTTAATAAGTCCTTATTAAATTTTAATAAATACAACTTTATAAAATGAAAGCTGTGGAAATTGTGTACCCCATGTGCTCACAACCAAGTTGTGATTGGAAGATTATTTGAAAAGTTTCAACCTGGTTGCAGCATTGTGCCTGTGTGTTTCCCTTCACTTCCCCTGACAAATAAGCAGTGCTCCGAAAACTTGTGATTTCAAATAAATCTGTAGGACTATAACCTGGTGTTGTGTGACTTCAGACTTTGAAATAAAGGCTAACTTTCCAATAGTCTTATAAATTATTTTAGAATCCATTTTGTTCTCAACATCAGATTATATTTTTTTCCTTTTTATGAGAAGAAACTTAATTGTTTTACTGTTATGTTTTTATTTGTTTGTGGAATGTAGGCATCACTAGCTCAACAGCGTTTATCCTAACCCTAATTCCCTTTGAGCAGGTGGTGGTGAGATGACTTCCTGAATCACTGAAGTTCATGGGTGTGAAAGGGAGAGCTATGTACACACAATGTTGTTAGGAAGAGTTTTCCAGATTAAATAGTAATGCAGCTTCTTCTGCTGCTGAGAATCTCATAAAAGTGGATTCTGTCAACGTGGAAGCTATATCCCTGACACTTTCTGTGGCATACACTTTGTGGAAAATAACAGTGAGATTCTGATACTTGAAATTTGCAATTACCTTTCTAGCTTGGTACAGGATACAATAACTACTATATACCAGATTCAAAGAATGACAGTACATAATTGAACAGAATCCCCCACTTTAGAAACCTTTGAAGGTTATGTAGACTGTGATGGAAGCAATAAAGCAAGAAAATCTTGTAATTTATTTAAATTATCTGTGGCATCTAATTGTTTTTAAGAATGCTTGATAATAACTTTTACAAATTCACATCAGTTGTAAAGGATTCATTGTAATATTCTTGGACAATAAGAGATGCTGGTCCATGTGAGCTATGACCTGGAATTGATAACAACAGGAAGAAAGTCAAGAGGCTTTGTGCAGAGCCATTGGAGAGCTGCAGACAAGGGTTGGTTGGAGTAGAAGGGAGAACACAGAAGGGACTTTTAGAAAAAAACTGTGTGTGTAACACCGTTGAATTGGACAGAAATCTAAACATCAGGTTAGAGCTGAGATTGTGAATTATATTATTTTACTGCAGCTGCAATAAACGTTTTCCAGCGTCAACCAGATCATTTAACAAGCTTTAGTAAAGAGATTGCATAAAAGCAAATCTGTGCCATCGAGATCATTGTGAACCAAGCTAAGAGGGTTTTGCAGGAGTATATTGTTCAAATGACAACTGTTTCTGGACATTGCAGATCAAATATAGCTGACAGTATTTGACTTGGCATCCAAATCTATTGAATGAGAAAATGAGAGATTCTATCTAGGACAGGCTGATTAAAAGATCTTTGGATCTTTACGTGGTGCCCCTGTCTGAGAGAAATGCAACAGATGATTGTGGTTTTATGAGATATATCTTTGTATCATCAACTTTTGGAGTAAAATGGATCCTTTTAATTAATATTTCCCGGTAAATTAATCCCTCATATATGTTTATTATGATGTGCTAAAGTAAAAGTCACAAGAAGTGAAACATTGTTGATAACTCTTTCTTTTCAGGGTCATTCAACAAATCTGGTTATTTGGTTTCCAGTTACCTGAATTACTGAGATAGACTGTTATGGAAACACCATAGATGTATATTCATAATGAAATTTTAATGTATATAAAGCTCCCACAGCTGTTCAGAAGTTAAATCTGGAATATACATGAACATCAAGACATAGTACAAGATATTAAAAGTGGTCCATGAATATTGATCAAAGATGAGACTGTTAAATAAGCTCTTAGGGAAAGAGAGGAAACTGGGGAGCTTGTGGACTTTAAGTAAAGCAGAGATCTAAAGTGTCAAGCCTGGACAGGTGAGGCTTAGTCACTCATGGTAATACAGCAAGAAAGAACTCAGAACAACAATCAGAGGAACATGAAGTGGGCATGATGAGTTTGGGGCTGGAGAAAGGTACAGAATGGAGCACAGAAGCATGTAGGGGAGCCAACGGGCAATATGTGTCAGTCAGGATAGAAGTGAGGTGTGAGTAGAACTTTCCACTAGATTAGTTACAAGCAACGGTTTTGTATAAGTTGAAGTTTCCAGAAACTGGATGGCTTCCTTCAATCCTTATATAAAAGAAAATGTACAAAACTGAAAACCAAATCCCATTTACTTCTACTTCAGAACTCATGACCTCAAATAATCATCATGTATTTTAAACCTTTATCACACACATGGTTAGGTTCAAATATGTGGATGTAAATGCCATTAGCCTAGATATGGCATCTAATATCACCAAGGAGGAGCATGAATCTGGAAATAATTAAACAGAAATTACTGGCAAAACTCAGCAGGTCTGGCAGGATCTGTAGGAAGAAAACATAGTTAACCTTTCAAGACTCGAAAACAATCCTGAAAGTTTTCTGATTGCAATCAGTTAGATAATATCAGGTATATGCAGAAAAGTAATGCTTTTGTTGTGAAATGTTGTATGTGACTGTATATAAAGAAGGACAAGCAATCCAACATCAACAGAGACAGAAAAATGCAGAGGACTGAAGTCTCATTGTTGTGTTCAGGGAAATTGTCATAAATCAACAGGGTCATAAGTCTCCCAGACATCCTAAATTCCACACAAATCCCGTAAAATAACAAGATTCCTGTCTTAAAACCTATGCAATCGGATTGGGTACCCATTTGGACCAATGACAAAGCTATCTCAAGATATTCCTTAAATTCATGAATTCTCAGGTGCAGTATGTTTTTGTATTTTTAACCTGGATCTCAAATAAAGAGGTCGAATTTCTCATTCTTAATTATTAAAATTTAAGGTTTTGTTTTGTATTTATAATTGTTGTGTAAAAAATTTTCATCATGAAAAGAGTTCAAACAAACAAAAAAAAAGTGCTTTAGATGACTGCTAAAAAACCTTGGAAAACGTTTGCCAGAATGGCATTGTTAGATAAACCCAAATGATATCAATTTCAATATTAATTTTGCCAAAAATAAATTCCACAAATGGGAAGTGATACTCGATCAATTGTTCATTTAAATTTGAGATCAATGGATTTTTTTTTGTTAGGCAAAGGTATTAAGGGATTTGGGTAAGGATGGTTGTACAGGGTTAGGTCACAGATTAGCCATGATCTCACTGAACGGTAGATCACACTCAAAAGGTTAAACTGTATACCCTTGTTCCTATGTCTCTACTTGTGCACAATTATTTTTAATGTTGCTGCTGTATGACGATAGCATCGATAGTCTATTGGAAATTCAAATCTTGTATAAGAACTAGTAAAAACAGTTCCAACTAGTTATGCTTCACTGTGCCTGAATCCTTTTGCCCCTCTATCTCTTCCTTCAATTTTCAAAACTTAAATTCATTTGTTTTGTCACTTTGATTTCCTCTCTCCATACATTGGCATCTATTTCTATTGTGAAGCATTCTTAAACTTTTTTTTATATTTTAACCAGATTTAAATGGCACAAATGCAAATTGCTTTGGTTTTGTAGCTGAAATAATTTCTGAGCTAACAAGTAGAAGTTAAATATTTTTGAATGTTCCATCTTTTTCTCCCTCTTTATCTCACCTTTTATTCATGAAGATACAAAAAAAAATCAAGGGCATGAAAAATATTGGAATTATTCTTCTATTACTATAGTTTTGTGCATATTAACTGCATTTTGAGTATCCCTAAAAATGCTTGACTCAATTAACCTTCACAACAGATTATTTAAATAGCTATCATTCTTTAATTATAAAACATGCTCTAATATATACAGCAAATTTAAATTTCACATCTGACCTTGTTCAATTGTAATATTTTGGCTATCTTTATAAACATGATGTAATTAATATTCGAGAGAACTCGAATACAGTTTTTTCCTATTTTTTTTCATAACTGATCCATTCACTCATCAACATTAATCAAGTTACTTTTGCCTTGCAATGTAGATTTGTTCTATGACTTTCACTAGAATAGAAGGCTATGTCCAGGTAGGGTGGAGCCAGTGTGTTGTAAAACTCTAGAGCAAGGTGGCTCATTGGTTAGCACTCTACCTCGCAGCACCAGGGTCCCACTTTCTAATTCCAACCGTGGGTGTGGAGTTTGTACATTCTCCCCGTATCTGCATGGGTGTGCTCTGGTTTCCTCCCACAGTCCAAAGATTTGCAGGTTAGGTGAATTGGCCATGTTAAATTGATCGTAGTGGTAAGTGCATTAGTCAGAGGGGAATGGGTCTGGGTGGGTTACTCTTCGGACGGTCGGTGTTGGGCTGAAGGGCCTGTATCTAATCTAACAACTTATTTTTAAAAAGTTGTGATCTGCATTATTCATCATGAAAAGAGTTCAAACAAACAAAAAAAAAGTGCTTTAGATGACTGCTAAAAAAGATTGGAAAACGTTTGCCAGAATGGCATTGTTAGATAAACCCAAACAATATATGTGATTCAATTTCAATATTAATTTTGCAAAAAATAAATTCACAAATGGGAAGTGATACTCGATCAATTGTTCATTTAAATTTGAGATCAATGGATTTTTTTTTGTTAGGCAAAGGTATTAAGGGATTTGGGTAAGGATGGTTGTACGGGGTTAGGTCACAGATTAGCCATGATCTCACTGAACGGTAGATCACACTCAAAAGGTTAAACTGTATACCCTTGTTCCTATGTCTCTACTTGTGCACAATTATTTTTAATGTTGCTGCTGTATGACGATAGCATTGATAGTCTATTGGAAATTCAAATCTTGTATAAGAACTAGTAAAAACAGTTCCAACTAGTTATGCTTCACTGTGCCTGAATCCTTTTGTCCCTCTATCTCTTCCTTCAATTTTCAAAACTTAAATTCATTTGTTTTGTCACTTTGACTTCCTCTCTCCATACATTGGCATCTATTTCTATTGTGAAGCATTCTTAAACTTTTTTTTATATTTTAACCAGATTTAAATGGCACAAATGCAAATTGCTTTGGTTTTGTAGCTGAAATAATTTCTGAGCTAACAAGTAGAAGTTAAATATTTTTGAATGTTCCATCTTTTTCTCTCTCTTTATCTCACCTTTTATTCATGAAGATACAAAAAAAAATCAAGGGCATGAAAAATATTGGAATTATTCTTCTATTACTATTGTTTTGTGCATATTAACTGCATTTTGAGTATCCCTAAAAATGCTTGACTCAATTAACCTTCACAACAGATTATTTAAATAGCTATCATTCTTTAATTACAAAACATGCTCTAATATATACAGCAAATTTAAATTTCACATCTGACCTTGTTCAATTGTAATATTTTGGCTATCTTTATAAACATGATGTAATTAATATTCGAGAGAACTCAATTATACAGTTTTTTCCTATTTTTTTTCATAACTGATCCATTCACTCATCAACATTAATCAAGTTACTTTTGCCTTGCAATATAGATTTGTTCTATGACTTTCACTAGAATAGAAGGCTATGTCCAGGTAGGGTGGAGCCAGTGTGTTGTAAAACTCTAGAGCAAGGTGGCTCATTGGTTAGCACTCTACCTCACAGCACCAGGGTCCCACTTTCTAATTCCAACCGTGGGTGTGGAGTTTGTACATTCTCCCCGTGACTGCATGGGTGTGCTCTGGTTTCTTCCCACAGTCCAAAGACGTGCAGGTTAGGTGAATTGGCCATGTTAAATTGACCATAGTGATAGGTGCATTAGTCAGAGGGGAATGGGTCTGGGTGGGTTACTCTTCGGACGGTCGGTGTTGGGCCGAAGGGCCAGTATCTAATCTAACAACTGTTTTTTAAAAAGTTGTGATCTGCATTAGTTCGGCTGATATTTCAGTGCAGCACTGAGGGAATGCAAAAGTATTGGAGGTACCATCTTTCTAAGAATACACTGAGCGGAGGATTCGCCTGCGGTGTCAGTGGTACTCGCTATACATTATCGGGCTACTTATGGCGAGCTGAAAACGTGTTGCTGGAAAAGCGCAGCAGGTCAGGCAGCATCCAAGGAGCAGGAGATTCGACGTTTCGGGCATAAGCCCTTCTTCAGGATTCCTGAAGAAGGGCTTATGCCCGAAACGTCGAATCTCCTGCTCCTTGGATGCTGCCTGACCTGCTGCGCTTTTCCAGCAACACATTTTCAGCTCTGATTCCAGCATCTGCAGCCCTCACTTTCTCCTCCTACTTATGGCGAGCACTTGCCTTTCCAGCTCGTCATCCCTCGCGCCTCTCTCTCTCTTATCTCCAACCGTTCCATTCACTTTGCTCCCTCTGTCTCACCCCAACCATTATCACAGCAAGGCGTTCTCAAGACGCCAGCGGGAGGAGGGCAGTGAGCCAGCGAGGGGTGGGGTGGGGGGGGGTGGGGCAGCGGGAGAGTCAGCATGTAGGAGGGTGGGGAAGCGGTGAGCGGAGAGAAAGTAAACATGACTAAGTTCTTCAGAGTTGGCGAGTTACTGGGACCTCAGGAGACACAGAAGGATGGAGGCGAGTCATTTAAAATTTTATAAAGGTAAGTTCTTATTTGGCAATGAAATCAAATCTTGTGCAGGTGGATTGGAATGTGGAATTTAAAAAAGATGCTGCATGGAACGGAATGGTGGTGTCAGGGCCGAATGGCCTACTTCTGCATCTAATTCTAATGAAACACGTTGTTGACTGCATACTTTGCACACCAACATATATTTTACAACTTTTCACTGAATCATAGGTACCGAAGTATTTTTTGAAGAAATAAATCATTTTGAATTAAGATTTTAAAAAAAATTCTACCCAGTAAAAAAATTCCTATAAGTCCTCAATATTTTTCTACTGAATTCCAGTGATATAAAAGGCCCAATTCAAAGAAAGACAGTGGTAATTTCAGTACCCATGTGATACTCTGCATGTAATATCCTCAAAGGAGTTTCATCGGGAACAGACGTCTCTAAACCTGTGTCATTATGTCATTAAGTTACTTTGACGTAATCTTCCAAACTATCCTCAGAATAGGTTCAGTTTTGAACCTCTTGGAAACTGCCTGGGTCAGGCTTCGCGCTAAATTTGTGGTTCCACTTCAAGGCAGCTTTACGACCACCCAATGATGGTAGGCAATACCCAGAGATGTTTTGCCAGGCCCCATTGGATACCACAGGAAATGTGCCCACGAGCCCGAAATTCCTAAATCGCATGGAAAGACAGTTTAAAATCAGAGCAGGGAGCGTTGCAATCCTGCTTTCTAACCCGGATTGAATGGGGAGGGAAGGACATTTCAGAGCATTGGTCAGTCAGTATTCATGTCTATCGACCCACGGTTTGTGGGGGAGGGTGTGGGTGGTGTTGCTGGTCAGGGAAAGTGCCCAATGACGCCGTCCTGTGACGGGAAACTAAATTATGAACTGGTATTTGCCAAACGGCAAATCCATCCAAATGCGGTGATGGGATAGTTAGAGAGAGGCGTTTAGAAGGTAATGAATGGTGAGCGGGGTTCAAGTTTTCCTTCACGTTTGTAAATGACAGCAGATCTTTTCTAATCAACCTGTTCAGGGATGTTATTACACACTTCTGTTACTCTGATGGGACCTGAACTTCGGCCTCCTGGCTCAGAAATAGGGACACTACCTCTGTGCCACAAGAGGCTCCCCAGCAGAATGTTATATTGAATAATAATGAAATATTGTCAACGGAAGGGATTTTGTTTTATCAGAGACAATTCCGCTCTTGGCTTCATTTTTGTGATTCCTTGCTGTGTTGAATCCAGTTTTAACGGGATGTGGGAGCTGTTTGCTTAGTTGGGGAGCACATTTCCGAGCTTTCGTTCCGATGTCCGGCTGAGTACCTCACGGTACTGGGTGTCAGAGCCCTGCGCTCTGTTATCGCCGTTAACTTCAGCTGCAAAGTCGAGGAAGCGGCTGGTCACATTATTTCCCAAGCTTTGCTTCGCCTAGCGAGGGCCACACACAAACTCCTGGGCTATTGACCCAAATTAGCATGTAATGAACATGGTTATTGGAAAACGATCTGAGCAATCCGGACCTTTCTCTTGATCAATACAAAGCTGTCGACTTGTGCAGTCGCCGTCTGTGAAGCAGGTTTTAAAGTCTGCGGGCCGTCAATAAGGAACAGCATCCTCTGCTGGCGCCTGATCTCGATCTGAATACCCTGAATGGCGCTAATGTGGGACCCAGTGGGAAGTGGCCTGCGCCTTTTGTGAGATATTCATGTCTGAAGCCAGGGAAAACTCCTGTGCTCGGGTCATCAATCCCTTTTAAGAGAAATACCAGCGGCCCAGCAAAAACGCTAGTGATCACTTCTTGTACCTATCAATGGGGGGAGGGGCACCTGGAATTTAAAATGCCTCAACAATTTTGTTCAAAACAAAGTTTATTTTGTTTTAACTTTTAAATAACATATCATTTCGCTGACTTTAGGCAGATTGAGCATCACAACTTATCAAGCCCTAAGCCAATACACTTTACTGTTTTGGAATGATCCTTAATTTTACTCAATCTCTTGAAAGAGCGGTAGCCCTCAAAGTGTGTCACCTCCTTCTGCTCATCTCGGCTTGGCTACAGTAACAGGAGTCCACTTGATCCGGGTTCACCTCGCTTTCAGTGTGCTGCAGGTCTCACCGTGTGCACTCCTACAGTTTGTCAATGAGTCCTGGACTTCACTGGGATCCCCAAGGTATTTATGATTCAAGTGGGCTTTGACATCAGAAGGGGGTTTGATATTCCTCGGGCGGGAGAGGGGGGGGGGGGGGGGGGGGGGAGTGGTCATGGTCAAGACAATGTCATACGTTTAATAAACCGCTGTCTCCAATCTTCAGCCTGGAAGCTGAGGGGTGATGGTATATTTGGTATATTTGTCACGCTGCAGTCCAGCACTAAGATCTGTCGCCCCTGCACCCCTGAAAATCTTCTCTGTATGGCCCCGTGTGAATTTATTGTTACCCTCCCGCACAGCGTCTCAGGACGTTTTAGGCTCTATATAAATGTCAGTCGTTGGTGACGGAGAGCAACGACTTGGGGGTTTATTTCTTGCAGAGTTCATTCGAAGGCGCTCAATCAAGTCGTTTGCAGAGGAACATAAAGTTCTTCGGTATTCTACTGAACAAAATAAAAATCAAATGGGAACTAAGATGATGGCAAATGTTTCAGATTAGAAACAGTTTCAGTCACAAGGCGCAGTCTCGGGTATTAATCTCCTACCGAATTCATAATTAGAATCGTCACAAACGGTCTCAATGAGAGGCCGGTCCCTTGTACAAATCTCCTGTAAAATTGTCCTGTATAATTCAGCACCTCCGCCGGAGAGTACAATATTGTCAGATACCTAACGTCGGTTTTAAAGCAGCGTGCCCAAACCAACTTCATTGGCAGGTTTGCATTCACGCGAGAGAACACACTTAACAAACTGAAACTTGTTCAGCAAAAGAACAAAAAAAAAACTCTAATCGAATGAAGAGCAACACAAATTCAGGGTGGGTTGTCCTGCCCCACGGCAGTATAACTAGAGATCTCTTTGAATTGCCCCTTCGATGTTATTTTTCCGATGATACTTCTGAAATAACGCCGCCCTTTGTAATTACTGTCGGCGGGGCTCCTTTTTCAATCAGCGGTACTCATGTCTATACCCTGTCCATTCACCAGATATTCTGAATTAGTTATTACAACTATTAGTTACCCAGTCGTTCATTTTGCCAATGCACTCGATCTCTCGAAATAAATACGAAAGAAGATTTAACTCCATCTGCACTGAGGAAACAGCCGTTTTATAATTTTATAATTGTCCAATTGTCACAGAACACTAATTTATATCACTGCTATCTCTTGTCCTCTGACCCTGTCACGTTCCCCTATTTATTTTATCCTCCTATCCTTTCTGTGATGACCTTTCCTTCTGTAAAACAAAGCATCGTTTTTTAAAGAAAATAATGAAATCAAATGTCAAGATGGATTAAATCACTTGCGGTCATTCTGAAATTCTGAACTAACTGCCTTAGTCCCCCATTTTACATAACTCCTCTCACTTCCCAAATATTACTGCAATCTGATGTCTGTTTTGTTCGTTCATAAAATGAACGGATTTTGCTCCCCATCTGTACAGTTTCATTAACACCGTCTAATTGAAGCTCCCAATCTCTTTCCCCTCCCCCCCAAAAAATTAACAGAGGAAGCTGCGATTCTGAATGGAGTTTTATTCACTGTTTAATTCATATAACCGCCTCCAAACTCCACACTATTTCCCTCTGAAGTCTGACATCGTCCCATCAGCATATTATGGGATGCCCGTTATTTTTCTAGACCGGTTCTCGTCGCCAAAACCATGACAGCACACCACCTCCCCTCTCTCCCCAACACATCCCACCCTTTATTAATGTTCTGTCACAGCTCCAATAGCGTGAACGGGGAAGACTGCGGAGACGTTGGATTTTCTCATTAAAAGTAAACGCCATTTCAACGGCCGGTCTCAACAAACACAAAAGGCTCTCTTCGTTCTCATGGTAATTACTGAAGTACACACACACACCCACACACACACAAAAGCAGGTTACTTCTTCAGAGAGAGAGAAAAAAAATGTCCTTGTAATGGTAATAAATTATATCGTCCGATCCCCTCTGTAATTACTCTTAACCCGTTTTCCGGGATCGCTCGGCAGATGCCTTTAGACCTGGAAACAAATAACTCTCGAATACCGGGAGGGATATTCACTTGAACCTCAAGAATTGAACCACAAACGTGTCTCTTTCTTTGCTCTGCTCCGACGTGTTAGCCCACAGCACAGTCGAGCGTAGAAAGGCAAAACTGAATCAAATGTCCATTTCACCCACAAAGGGGAACCGCTCGAAATGTTAATGACCCGTCGCCAGACTTAGTCCTTACAAAGTGCACGACCTCAATGCAGAAATCATCCAAAAAATTGCCTCAGGTCCAAGCGGCCAATTTTCCTAAGTAGGTCCAAGCGGAGACTGTTTTGTTGGAGGAGTGGGGGGGCGTTATGTGGAGACCCGGGGAGATTTTTAGGGAATAGTTTTAACACTATTCATGAAAAATATTTTTTTTCTCAAAAGACAACTAAACATCATATCTCAAGAGAGAGGTCAGGGGAAATCCAAGCCACAACATCACCGCAAGTTTAAAAATAATTTTAACATATCTGTGTGAGAATCTAGGGCAAGTGTTTATTCTCCCGGAGTCGACTCAGAGATTCAGGTAGAGAGGCCATAAAACTTTCCTAAAACAGCCTACACCCAGATGGTCACTAATTGGAATTACAATATAATTTATTAAACGCTAACGAATTAAAAAGACACCGTACTTTTTTTTGTTTTAAAGTCACAAACACAAATTCTGACGAGACTTGGCATTCAGACTCCACAAGATTCCAAAACACGAAGAAATGAAACTAAATCTATACATTAGAAACCAAAGCCCAATGCTAATTTTAAACGGATCTGTTCTCATACAAAATGTATTTTACACATAAATATTCACAGTTTTTTTTTCTTTCTGTTCGGCATTTAATACATGGGCTATTTACATGTAGCGGAGCTCCTCACTCGCCACAATTAGGACTCTCAGTCTCTGAGCGGAATATATTTCTGTGCCCATCTCAGTGTAAAAATGTTCGAGATTGGAGGCTCAAATGTCCTTCAAGAGGCGAGGCGGGTGGAAATTAGTGCTTCGACCGCTCATCAAATCTTCCCATAACTTATATATAAAAATATATACATCTCTGAAAATGTACAGAGAAGTGGTAAATAGATAGTTTAGTGCTAGTTTCCGCAGGATTAGGAATATAAAAGCCCCGGATTCTCCCTATGAGCTTTCGTTTTCACTGGTAAGGACGTGCAATGTGTTGGGTTTGTGTTTCTTCAGCAACTGGGAGATTTTTTCGTCGTCCGAATTGGGATCCAGCGGCTTGTTGTATTCATCATCGTCATCCTCGTTTTCCGAGGTGCCCTTCAGTCTCTCAGTCTCCGAGTCCTGCTTCTTTTTGGCTGTGGCCATTTCCGCGGCGTGTTTCTTTCTCCACTTCGTCCGTCTGTTTTGGAACCAGACCTGAATCGAAAGGAGCACAAGTTAATGCCAGCACTTAGAGAAAATGCGTTTACAAAGAATCTCTCTCTCACACACACAGAGAGGATGATTTACAGTCCCTGTGAAAACTCTGAGCAGTCAGTTCCCCCCACCCCCCCTCGAATGCACACGTCAGAAACCTGCATCCGTTATACTTTGGTCTGCAGATTGAAGATGGCAATTTTGACCGAGCTGGAATGACACTTGTGTAAGGACTCAAGACTGAGAGAGTCCTGGCGCAGAGTAATTCCTTCACCTGAGAGCTGCGCTGCTACCGTTAGTTTTCAGAGTTATGGAACCACTTAGGCGTGTTACACTTCGTGTGAGCGTAGAGTGACAGTATTAATTTTAGTTGCGTTTCGCAGAGAAAGCACGGTTTGGATGAGGGTTTTAAATATTGAAATCCTTAGCAAGAATAATTATGTAGGTTTTAGATTGTTGACCATGCGCCATTTAAACTGGTTCTCTGTCACACACACAAGCCCATTTATACAGCGTACTGAGATAAATTAAGTCCTTTGACAGTTTTGATCTTTATCTAAGAGCTCATAAATGTAAATTACTTATATCCCTATATTAAGAGCTTCTTTCCTTTAAAAACAAATACATTACAATTTGCAATGTTCCATTAATAATTACCCCACAAATGATTAACACAATAAATGTGCTTAGCCCTTCTCTGATTTGTTTTAATGATAGAAATATTTTATTTATGCGGTTGTCAACTTTTCTTTGATTGTCGTGGTCGTGCCTGAAAGGACTACAATCGCTTGGCAAAAAAAAATCGAGTGCGCTCCAAATCGCAAAGCGGGGGAAATATATATCTCCAATGAATAACCTCTTAGATCAGACGCTGCCACCGACCGCTGGTCGCCAATAAAAAACAAATCAAACGGAGGGGTTAAAAGACATCGAAGGGTAAAAGACAAGGTGCGGGCTACAAATGCTAAACATGGGTTCTGCAAATGTGACTTTGAAACACAATCTTCGGTGGAACAGTGGATGCTAAATTAAGATGTTTCTGTGAGTTGAAACTAGCACTGATTAGGAATCAGTCGCTCACATCAAAAAGCAGCAGTTTGGGTCGGCACGCTTATTAAAGTTTTACTGTAATTATCTTATTTCGATTTTAATTTTCACATTTTTTTCAAGAATATAAGTCTCCTAATTTTGCTCGATCAGATTTGGGTTTGTGAAAATCGCCCGCCTTTGACCTATCTTCATCTGTGCTGTGTTTGTGATAACACGCATCTGTCAAGCAACCCTACCTTGACTTGACTCTCAGTCATTCCCAGTGAGTACGCCAGTCTCGCCCTCTCGGGTCCGGCTAAATATTTCGTTTGCTCGAAAGTTTTCTCCAACGCGAAAATTTGTTGGCCGGAGAAGGTGGGTCGGGTGTGCTTTCTCTTCCCGTCTTTATCGATCAGCATGGCGCTCTGATCTGAAAGGAGACAGCAAGCGGCGTGTCAAACAACAAATGCTGCTTGTTTATTTCAGAGGGAAATGTGGAAGAGGGATTACAGATGGATTGGTCAGAATGAGAGGAAGGTGACGGAATAATACAGCTGAACAATTAATATTGGCTCAATATGACAGAAGTTTAGATCAACTGGCCGAATCAACAGTTCCTCAGAAATGAATGCTTACTAAGAGCAAATGGTACTATAGTTAAATACATGCAATAGTCAGTTATTGATAATTGGATACTATTTGTTTGACTCGTGCTATTTATTTTAATATCAGAAATACAAGGAATTATCACGCATGGTGTTGATCAGAGTAATGCATTTTAAAAATGATGATGTTTACATAAAAAAACACAGAAAGAAGGAAGGAAACCTGTGAGGAAGATGAATAATTGCTGTTTCAGGGGCAGGTGAAGGGGGGAATATGAGGGTTTGTACTTACGCGGGGAGCAGCCTAGCCGGGCATCTCTCCAAGGTGGACTCTGCATCACTCCCGGCCAGAAGATGGGGGTCCTGCCGGGCAGCTCAGCTAACGGTTTGGGATAACGAGCGACCGCCGCCGCCGCCGCCGCTGCCGCCGCCGCCGCCGCCGCCCCCGGGCTGAAATACATCCCCGGGGGAGGGGGACTGAGACTGGCGTTGAAACGAGGGATTCCCGAGAGCAGGGCAGAGGCGACCCCGCCTCCTCCACCACCACCACCACCTCCACCACCTCCAGCGCTCCCACCGCCTCCACCTCCGCCCGGGAGCATCGCCGGCCGGCTCAGGATGTCGTTAATCCCGTGGGGGGTGGTGGACGAGAGCTGCTGGGCCAGGAAACCGGGCAGGCTGGAGGTCGACTTGAGCCCCGTGGAAGCGGCCGCGCTGATAATCCCCGCCGGGCTAGGAGACGATGAGATGGAGGAAGGGCCGGTGACTGAACCGGGCCCCGTCTGGAGAGAGTAAGGATTCAAGGGGTTCTTCATCTCGGTCATACTGTGCAGGGCCGCTAAGGGCGGGCTGCTCAGCACAAACGCGCTCTGGCGGCTCCCCTCCATCTGTCCGACCGCTAACATCACCAAAAAAGTGATCGGAACCAGTCACCAAGTCATCACAAGGAAAGGGGAGGGAAGACAGGACAAAAGGGGGTGGAGGAAGAGGGTGGGGGGCGAGAGAGTTGGATGTAAACACCACCAGCGGCAGCTTCACCTCGAAGAAAGTCCAAGAATTTCCACCAATTTGGGGAATCTTGTTTTTTTTTAATATAAAGCAAGGATTCAGAAACACTCTCCCGTTAGATTTCCCAGGTACGGTGATAGTTGGGCAAGGGGAGAGAAGCTGTTGATTTGGGGTCGATATTCTTGCTCTCAGAAGTGTTTGCAGAGTTTGGGGTTTTTTTCATATACCGACCCCCCAAAAAGAAAATGCAATAAGAGATTTAGACTTTTTTTTTCAGCTCTCGCCTTGCCGCCCCACATGAAGCAGCCGGTGGTAATAAAAGCTTCCCATCACTTTTGAGACGTTTTGAGAAGTGCTCCGGATGGAAAGTGCACAGGAGCTGTGCCCACCTCCCCGTCAATCAAAGGGCCGGGGCGAGGAATGGGCTTGGGGATTGGCTCAGACTGCACCGACGTACGGAGGCCTACCCCTCCTCATAGGAGGATGGACAAAGCCCGCCCCCTCCTTCATTTACATACCGAAAGCAACTGACCAGAAAGAGCATCGAGACTCCAATAGTGTGTGTGTGTGTGTGTATGTGTGTGTGTGTGGGGGGAGGTGGCAAAACCCAGAGCACACTTTTACTTAAAAATATTTGGAAACAACACATCTGACGGCGACTTGCTTCATTGAACTAATTTAAGGTTGGCATTATGCTTTAAGGATATGTATTGACCGGAAATGTCCCGTTATATAAGAACCATATGGTTAGAATCAGAGTCTAAATTGAACGGGTTTCCCAAAGAAGGTGTCGATTAATTATGTTTTAGTAATTTAAACAAACGCCAAGGTGCAACAAGGCGCTGGAGTCAGATGCCAGCGTGATAGTGGTTCTGGGTTTTACCAGTGGCACATATCGAGTGATCTGAAGTTTATTTCACATAATGACACAGAGTTAGCTTGTTTTTTTTTCCCCAGGTCATTACAATCTGCCGTCTTCCTCGCCACTATAACAATACGCATCAAACGGGGTGATGTTCAAGGGAGAAGTCTGCAATTGGTTTCAAAAGAGATCTATCGAAATCAAATCAGTCGTGGATGAATTAAATTGTGATGATAATG
The DNA here is from genome assembly GCF_020745735.1 of Hemiscyllium ocellatum. NCBI lineage: Eukaryota > Metazoa > Chordata > Chondrichthyes > Orectolobiformes > Hemiscylliidae > Hemiscyllium > Hemiscyllium ocellatum. The sequence continues at coordinate 30,848,295 of NC_083436.1, read as the reverse complement.
CATCTAGGATTGTTCGCCCCCTCCCCACACACACACACACACACACACGCGCACTTAAAGTCTGTTTATTCAGAATCAGTCGTTTATAATGGATGCTCAATACTCAATATTTCTTCTTGTTCCGTCACTGACTCGGTGCTGCCGAGTTAGATACCTTTCTGCTGCCTCACCGTTAATGGACTTCAAAAACGGCGGAGACTCGATGGTTTTTCGAACGTCCAAAGGCTGAAAAATATTTTTCCTTGATTAACTGTCCTGAATACCATCTGAAATTACGTTGTTATTAAAGAAATTCGCTGACAAGCGGTGAAAATGAAATGAACAAATACCGTGTCTTCCACCCACTCGCGGCCCGGTTCAGTGCTGGGCACCATTTATCGATTCCCGTTGGCTTTAGCCTTAACATCGCAATTAGTTAAAGGGAATTTTCATTATTAAAACAGAGCAAAAATACCGAGAACCAAATCGAGCTTATAATTAAAATAACAGTGAATACAATCATGACTTATACAATTTGTGAAACAAAACAGTATGTTTTTTTTATATTGTCAGGAAATACTGAGGTAACCGTGTTTCACAATGTACACATCTCAGTAGCGAATGACTTTGGCGCAACCGGGTACCCTGGGTTAATAGTGAAATGCTGTTCTATTAAGCTGGTTAAGAACGTTTTAAAATACTTTAAAGAACATCTGATAGACTTAGTTTTACATTCAAAATAAAGGACCAACATCTTCCTGTTTATAAGGAATTCGGACTTCTTGCTAAAGTTGGAAAAAGTAATACATATACACTCCTGCAATTAGTGGTAGGTGTTTATTTGAGACAACGGTATAATGTGTCAGAGTCTTATTTAACGAATTACATAAACAGAATATAACTCGTACTCAGTAAAACCTATATATTCTATATTTACATATTCTATATGTGTGTATTCCATATTTACATTTTGGGTATGCATTTACCGCACACATCCAGAAAATCCACGTTCAAATATTTGTTACTATAACATTTAGACGTGTTCCGGAATCTTATTTATTTTAAAGTAGTAAGTTTTGTAAATATTGTGATCAGACTAAAAATATATCCTTTATTTTATTGTTGCGTTTTATTTTGTTTTAATAGGGTATCGCTATCTGTCCGCGTATGCCTTCTGACAACAGGTTCCATGCCTCAAGCCTCGGCTCACACCAGTCAATAACAATGCATCCCCACCGAGCCTTCGGCTGCTCTGACTTCAAGTCCCGGGGACCCTGCAGTTAGTTGCAGTGAACCCGCCAGCGATGACGCGAGCCAGGCGAGCGACCCTCAAACTCCTGCACGGCACACGAGGAACATTCCACCTGTTTCTTCGCCATGGATCCATTTCCAGTGAAGCCAAGTCTTTGCCAAAGATGAAAACCTGGAAACGTGTCAGAAGCCGCGCAGCCTCGGGCTCTAACACTTCACCAGATAGGGGTTTAAACTGGTAAGGTCCTCCTGGGTGACCCTTAACAATGAGTCTCGTGTAAAACATAGAGCTGTAATTGTGGTACTTTGTCGGCGAAATAATAGCTAGTTTTAATGTCAAATAGATGCCTGTGAGCTATGCAAAATTTTATGCAAAGAGCTATATAGTTTATTAGATCTGTCTTTGGTAATAGGGAAGATTGGAGTATAAATGTGGCGTTAGAAGGTTTCTACCTTCACTGCTATGTGTGCGCTTCAATGCCCTCACACTTGTAGATCTGCAGAAGGGGGCTGAGTCGCTCACAGTGCGACACCTAGCGGATAGAACGGCAAACTGTCCCACAATCCTGACTTTCCACTGGTGTGGGAATGCAATTTTGGAAAACTGTGGCACTTTTGCGGCGCAGTGGCAGTGTCCCTACCCCTAGGCTGAAAGGCCTGCGTTGAAGACCTATCTGCCCGCGAAGGGGGCGGGGGGAGAGGAGAGGGGTGCCGTAACTTCGAGAAAGGTTGATTCAGAATCCATGCATTCAACACCCATTCTCCGTTGGCTTTTCAGCTGATTCTAAAGCCTACGAAAAGCATGAGCTGTTCAAACGCGCACTTTCCTAATATCTATTCCCAGCTTTCTGCTGGAAATGCAGGGGTGGGAAATCTGCCACCCCCCCCCCCCTCCCGCTCCTCCTGTGGTGGGGGTCAGTGCTTGTGGTGGCGGGGGTTGAAGTATTAACAAATCAAGCCCCCAGGTTGACAAGTGCGGTGTGTGTTCAAAGTAAAAACAAACGACAGGAGCGTGGGGGGTTCAAACAATTGGTTATGATCCGGATGCAGGGCCTGTCATGAGTTTGTTGAGAGGTCTGGAACTGAGCTAAGCGAGTTACTGATTGCAAATTTATTGAAATATGAGCTCCCTTCTTTTCTGTGGAAAGGATTCGAGATTAATATTTTCAGATAGAGAGGGCGCAGTGAGTTTACTCAGTCCCTCGTGGAATATTCTCTGGAATAAAACGACGGGAGGAGAACTTTTGTCGAGTTTTACCTCACTGGGAGCTGCGGCTGTGCAAAGGTGTCACTTGCAACAAGAGGGGAAGCAAGACTGAAAGGCATCACCTCGCCCTGGAGGGAGCTGCAAGTCTCATTTGGTTCGGATGTGGCTTGCAAACTGATTGCCCTGAGCCGGCCAGTCATTCAAGGAGGTGTGCTCTCATTAATGATTACTGAATTATTAACCGCAATCATCTGTTATTTACTCCCCCGGAAAAAAAAGCCTCTCGCTTCCCTGCTGGAGTCAATCAGGCCAGAGTCGTCTGACGGTAGGACCATTGAAAGCTATGACCCAGCAAACTGAACTGGCCTCCGGACTCCGAGGATCTCGGCGACAGATCGGTAAAAGAAAAGGGCGACAGCCGAAAAGGCAGCACGACACTGATCTGAAAGTGTGAGAGAGTCCCCCGTGAAATCTGTTCGCCTTTCTTGTCCCGATAGCTAGCGGCGCGTCCACAGCAGTGCGGAGGTATCTCAATATTTAATATTTTGCATTCGCGTCTGATTTATTAGTCTTCACAAGTGAACATACATATTTTAAAAAATATACATAAATATAGTCCAGTCTGTCTAGGTTGGGAGGGCTCAATGCTTTACATTCCTGAAGTGATTTAGTTGAAAGAACATTTTGCCCTCTCTTTCCGAATGCAGGGGAAAAAATGTTTCAACATCCATTATATGGTTTCAGGGTTTGTCCGTCTAGTGTTCAGACCCGGTGCGCACCCTCCAGCTTAGGGGTTAGATTAGATTAGATTTACAGTGTGGAAACAGGCCCTTCGGCCCAACAAGTCCACACCGACCCGCCGAAGCGCAACCCACCCATACCCCTACATTTACCTCTTACCTAACACTATGGGCAATTTAGCATGGCCAATTCACCTGACCCGCACATCTTTTGTGACTGTGGGAGGAAACCGGAGCACCCGGAGGAAACCCACGCAGACACGGGGAGAACGTGCAAACTCCACACAGTCAGTCGCCTGAGTCGGGAATTGAACCCGGGTCTACAGGCGCTGTGAGGCAGCAGTGCTAACCACTGTGCCACCGTGCCGCCCACAATCGAGATTCACAGCCGTGCTCTGATGACCTCCCCCTGGTTCGCTGTATGGGCCCGGCTGCCTGTACATTGCCTTGCGCGGCTCTCCGTTAATGCTGTACACCTTGTCCCAGCCGCACAACCTCCAAAACCCTGGCACCTGTCGCCCAGCGTTTACCGACCGGTAAGCTGCAAGCGACATCATTTACGAATCAAGAACAGAAATTACTGGAGAAACTCAGCAGGTCTGGCAATATCTGTGGGCAGAAAACAAAAGCAGTGGACGTTTCGAGTCCAGTGGCCCCTCTTCAGAACTGCTGAGTTTCTCCAGCAATTTCTGTTTTTTTAAATTCAGATTTCCAGCATCTCTCTTCTGTGTTTGATTTCATCCCAGTAACAGACGTTCTAGGGTGGGGATAACACTTATTTTACTTGTCTGCTCGTGGAAGTTGTTTGTTAGAACAGTTTCACGGCCGCTCTGTTATACCGTACACTAATTTCAGTTAATACATTTGAGATTGAACCCGGATAGGGATACGAATAGATTCTGAGTCGCCAGCAATAATATGGAATATCCTTGTCTGAATATGAAGATGAAGATAGGATTTGTTTCAGATCTCGCCTTGAGAAACCCTAACTCGATGCACATATTAACGGTCCCAGCCCTATTCGCCCCTCTCTGTATTATTTACTAACGCAGCATCTGATTCATATCAGCGTTGAACGTTATTCTAATCGATTTCCTCGTACTTAAAGTGCTGGTTGGGTTTATTTAACAACCCTCTTGATAAGCCTTTAAAATACAATTTGATTCGAAAGATATATAGGCAAAATGATGGTACAACATACCGCTTAAGATTTAGCGGTTCGAGTGAATTCCCCAGTGGGACAGGGAGAGTTTTCAGAGCTGAAAATGTGTTGCTGGAAAAGCGCAGCAGGTCAGGCAGCATCCAAGGAGCAGGAGAATCGACGTTTGGGGCATGAGCCCTTCTTCAGGGATGCCCGAAACGTCGATTCTCCTGTTCCTTGGATGCTGCCTGACCTGCTGCGCTTTTCCAGCAACACATTTTTCAGCTCTGATCTCCAGCATCTGCAGTCCTCGCTTTCTCCAGGGAGAGTTTTCAGCGCTGGATGAAGAAAATTGATGAATAATAAATCGATAAACGATAGAAGTTGGTAGGAGCTGGAAAATAACAGTCAGCGACGACATTTAATGGTATTGTACTTTCCGCCAGTAAATTAATTCGCAGAGATATTTGGACACGCGCTGTTTACAAGTGAGTGACGGCAATAATAGTTGGGTTTTGATGGAAACTATCTCGCCTGAATTTCGTAGGAGATCAATAGGTGTATTTTTATGACTATTTAACTAAAGACTGGTGGCTAAATGCTGACTGAATGTTAATTACCCGCTGCCAGCACCTCAGGTGGGACTAACATTAACTGGCAAAGTCCCTAAAATTATTGTCTCTCCCTCGGTATCACCCACCCCTCAGGGTGACAGTCATTATTCCCAAAGGCAAACGTAATTGTGTAAAACGTGCAGTTATCTAACTGCCAGTGTTGTTCAGAGAGGCGGATTTCGTTATTATCAGTTTTAATATCTCTTTTTTGTGTCTGAGGAACACGGTAGGAATTTGAGCAGGCGTAGGTTTATCTAATTTCAATGACAATGCTAAAAAGCAAAATAGTTTAACCATTTTCTCTACAATTGGATCAATGGAGAAAAAAAAATCAATAACCGAACAGAAACGGGGTTCATTTATCTGGGTTATATCATCGGGCGCAGTGCGAATGAGTGATTAAATATAACCCTCTGATTTAAGTCAGACTTAAATGGCGCTCTTAACCGCCATTTCTTCCTTAGATCAGGTCAAGGGATGGAATGGTCATCATCAACATGCGAAGCTCATCAAACCACTCTGGTCTTCCCCGCAGCGCGCTTTGTGAATTGATTTGGATTGTGCCCGGCCATTGCAGAATGACATCCAACATCAACAAGTGAGGATGGAAACTGCCCCGGAGAAAGCGCACTTGACTCAGTCAGGTCACTGGGGCACTGACACGATCCTGCAGCCCGCAGATAAATCAAAACGTGAGATTGGCCGTTTCGGGAACATTGGCCAAATGTTTCATTACGGATTAAGTGCGGTGTGGGGAGAGTCACACAACATAGACATTCCGTAGTTTGCGCGATATCTCGGGATAATATATGTTTTCTGGAAAATCCTAAGGAAAAAAAAGTCTTTCATTATTTATTGAGGTCTGTACCATTTCAAAGCAGAAAGTACCTTGTCAGTTCTAGCTGCAGAATTGGACGGCCATTCCTGATCCACCCCGCACCCCCTTCCACCCCTGCCTGAATAACTCACATTGTTCAGCACCATTTAACACTATTGTAATTTAGCAAGATTTACTTGAACTCGGCAATCTTCACTTGGCTTAATTTGCAACTATGAAACGTGTTTCAGTCCCAAACTTCACTTCTTTAATATCATTATGCGGTGGGGAATAATCAAATAGTTCACATTTTGTGTTCGGAGAGAGAGAGAGAGAGACAAACTTATGTAATTATTGAAAGAAAATAATTCACATTGTTATCTTCTCAAACAACAGCTGGACTCTGCTCTGTTTCTGTCTGCAAATGACCAGCTCCAGGTCGAAGCTGGTTTGGAAGGAGAGGCTATGATGTGAGGAGTAATATTCCTTGGGGAATTTAAGAAAAACATTGAATTTGCGGTTCAGTAGAACGGGCGACGATCCCAGACGGAAGCATCTGCCCACCTCATCTATAACAGCTCCGAAAAAAAACCTTAATTCTCAGTTCTCGAAAGTGGTTATGGTTGTTTCTCCGGAGATGGGGAGTTGAGAGGCACACAGATAAGGAGGCTACAAGTCGAGAGTGTGGTGCTGGAAAAGCACAGCAGGTCAGGCAGCATCCGAGGAGCAGCAGAGTCGACGCCTCGGGCAAAAGCCCTTCATCAGGAATGAGGCTGTGAGCCGAGGGGGTGGAGAGATAAGTGGGTTAAATGGTGAGGTAGAATGGACACAAGAACACCTGCAGGGATGGAGGACTGAACAGGGAAAGGTTTCTCTCTCTATCTCACGAATCCCAGGAAGCTCAGTGGCCAGGATGGAGTGTATCCAGGCCTGATCAACCCTCAAACAGTCACTTCAGTTCGTAACCCGTTGTGAACTCCCTTAATCTCTATTTCCGACCACTGACGGTAATTTAATGATTGCACGTTGTCAGAAAAAGACCAAAGTTGATGGGACTTAGTTCAATTCTGAAACACGTTGGATATCTTAGACGACATTCACTCATTTGTGTAGATTGGATTCTGTGCGGAAATTTATTTGCCCTGAGGTCAGTGACTGAAGGAGTCAGCCTCCACACTGTCTCGCATCGCTCTCTGACTAATCAAGCGGCCAAAAGGTTTTGGGGTCGGCTGGGGGGAGGGGAGAGAGACTCAAATCTGAACATCAGATCCACTTCCCCCAAACCCCCGTCCAACATCTGCAAATACCACTTTAGGATCTGAGCAGACAAATCGAAATTGACGCTCCAGCACAAAGAGAAATTGTTGGAAAAATTCAGCAGGTCTGTAGAGAGAGAGAAACAGTTTAACATTTTTGAGTCCAGTGACCCTTCTTCACGTTCCAGTGTGTGAGTGAGTGATGTGCTGCACTTTCCCAGGTAGTGTGTTTTGGATGGGGCATTCAAACTGAAACTCCAGCTGCCCTTTCATGTGGGATGTAAAGGACCCCAAAGCATTCATACAGTCATAGAGAAGTACAGCACGGAAACAGGCCCTTCGGTCCAACCCGTCCATGCCGACCAGATACCTTAAACTAACCTAGTCCCACTTGCCAGCGTCAGGCCCATATCCCAGCTGAAAATGTGTTGCTGGTCAAAGCACAGCAGGCCAGGCAGCATCTCAGGAATAGAGAATTCGACGTTTCGAGCCTAAGCCCTTCATCAGACTCGAAACGTCGAATTCTCTATTCCTGAGATGCTGCCTGGCCTGCTGTACTTTGACCAGCAACACATTTTCAGCTGTGATCTCCAGCATCTGCAGACCTCATTTTTTACTCAGGCCCATATCCCTCCAAACCCCTTCCTATTCATTTACTCATCCAGCCTCCACCAGTTTCTCTGGCAGTTCATTCCAGAGACATAACAGCCTCTGTGTAAAAAAGTTGCCCCTTAGGTCTCTTTTATATATTTCCCCTCTCACCCTGAACCTATTCACTCTAGCTCTGGACTCCCCCACCCCAGGGAAAAGACCTTGTCTATTTACCCTATCCATAGTTAAAAATCACACAACACCAGGTTATAGTCCAACAGGTTTAATTGGAAGCACACTAGCTTTCGGAGCGACGCTCCTTCATCAGGTGATAGTGGAGGGCTCGATCGTAGCACAGAATTTATAGCAAAAACTTGCAGTGTGATGTAACTGAAATTATACATTGAAAAATTGATTGTCTGTTAAGCCTTTCATCTGTTAGAATACAGTGATAGTTTCACTTCTTTCATGTGACTACTACCCAATCCATGCCCCTCATGATTTTATAAATCTCTCTAAGGTCACCCCTCAGTTTGTAGAAGAGCAGTAACGGTATCCTTTTATCCGTACCAATGTTAATCATGTAGGCATCTACAACATTACAGCACTTCGGCAGTAATGCATTGACAGCAAAGGCTGTTGGGGGATGGGGAGGTGGGGGTGGGGGAAGCTGTTAAAATGCAAATCTTATCCTTTTTCTAACTGGGGGGAGCGAGATAGGCACGGCTCAAGCTGAAACAGTTCATACCCAATATTCTTCATCCTTGAACAAATTTATAGCTGCTCTGCATTTAAACGTCTGCTGTTGCAATCATTTATATACCTCGATTGAAGTTTACACGTGTTCGCCGCAATAATATCGCAACAGAAATGGGAATGCGAACACATAACATTTTATCTTCTTGATTTGGAAGTTCTCTGCAAAGGATTTGTTTCTGCAACGAAAAAAAGGAAGAGGCAAGAAAGAAGAGCAGGTGAGTTTAAACCCCAACAAAGGAAGATAGGGGGCGTAATAAGGGAGGGCGGAATGAAGGAGAGCAAAGCATAATCAAGACAAACAGAAAGGGTGAAATGAAACAGCAGAACAACAGAAGCAGAATCCAACTAAGAACCTGAGACAGTTTTGACTCACACACTTAACTAGCTGGAAAGTTTCTTGGTGAGACCCAGATCAATAAAACTGAAAACTACTCGATTACTACATTGCTTTGTTCACGTTATGTTTTATTCCCATTTAATGTAAAGAATATCAATTGGCCTGAGTCAGTATTGAGCAAAGATAATTGGGCAAGTCATGTATCTGGGGAAGAAACCCTTCCAGTGTTACACTATAAAATAGTTACATTCATTAGCAGCAGTACACCAGGTGAATGCCCAGTGTTTACAGGTTAGTTACAAAGTTTGATGTCATACGATCAATAAGTGTTGCTTCTTTAAATTTGTACTTTATCTTTCAGTATTCAATTAGATTACTTACAGTGTGGAAACAGGCCCTTCGGCCCAACAAGTCCACACCAACCCGCCGAAGCACAACCCACCCATACCCCTAACCTAACACTACAGGCAATTTAGCATGGCCAATTCACCTGACCCGCACATCTTTGGACTGTGGGAGGAAACCGGAGCACCCGGAGGAAACCCACACAGACACAGGGAGAACGTGCAAATTCCACACAATCAGTTGCCTGAGTCAGGAATTGAACCCAGGTCTCAGCCGCTGTGAGACAGCAGTGCTAACCATTGTGCCACCGTGCCGCCCACTCATTCTTACTATAGCTTGAGTAGGGTGAAGGAACATCAGTATATTATCATTGAGTTAGTGTGGTTGCTGGGACTTACATTATTTTTGAAGGGTGACTGATAATTCACACAATCTGAGTGTCTGTATAACCGATCCATTAAAAGTTCAAAAGTGTTGCTTTCAATGGTGTTTGATGTATAACAAACACTTAAATTAAATTAAAATTAAATAATTAAATGATTTCAGATCAACTTCTCTGACAAATATTGAAGACTGCACTTTTATATCCTTGACAGAGTGACTTGTATTTTTATTTTTAAAAGATCTCAGCATATGGCTAATACTGTCAAGGCAATATTTATTGTCCATCTATAATTATAAAGAAAACAAGAAAGGCATTTAATTCATATAGTGCTTTTCACAATTTATGGGCAACTCAAAATGCTTTAAAGTCAATGAGACATGTTTACACTCTTTAGTTTGAAACATAATGGTCAATTTTCCACACCAAGGTCCCACAAGAAAACAAACTAACTTGCATTTATGTAGCACCTCTTCCAAAGTAGCACATAGGAGTTGGGGGGTTAGTTGTGGTGTGGTGGTATTCAGACAGAAGCTGATACTGAGTCAAAGGAAAACAGAGCCGTGTCTGAAACTTGCTCAAAGAAGAAAGTTTGAAGGAGTGTCTTAAAGGCAGGGAAAAGAAATGGATTGGGAAAGCAAATCTTAGCAGGACTTATACACTTTATGGTAAGGTCCTAGGGAGCGCTGCCGAACAAAGAGACTTTGGAGTGCAGGTTCATAGCTCCTTGAAAGTGGAGTCACAAGTAGATAGTGTTTGGTATACTTTCCTTTATTGGTCAGAGTATTGAGTGCAGGAATTGGGAGGTCATGTTGTGGCTGTACAGGACATTGATTTGGCTAATTTTGGAATATTGTATGCAACTCTGGTCTCCTTCCTATCAGAAAGATGTGAAACAAGAAAGGGTTCAGAAAAGATTTACAAGAGAGTTGCCAGGGTTGGAGGATTTGAGCTATAGGGAGAGGTTGAATAGGCTAGAGCTGTTTTCCCTGGAGCATTGGAAGCTGAGGGGTAACCTTATAGAGGTTTATAAAATCATGAGGGGCATGGAGAGGGTAAATAGACAAGGTCTTTTCCTTGGGGTGGGGTAGTCCAGAACTAGAGGTAATAGGTTTAGGGTGAGAGAGGAAAGATATAAAAGAGACCTAAGGGGCAACATTTTCATGCAGACGGTAGTGGGTGTGTGTGGAATGAGCTGCCAGAGGAAGTGGTGGAGGCTGGCAGAATTGCAACATTTGAATGGGTATATGAATAGGAAGGGTTTGGAGGGAAAAGAGCCGGGTGGTGGCAGGTGGGACTAATTGGGTTGGAATATCTGGTCAGCATGTAAGTGTTGAACTGAAGGGTCTATTTCTGTGCTGTACATTTCTATGACTCTAAAACAAAGATGCAGGCAGCGAGTTCTGGAGCTTCTAATATTACCGCCAGATAATGCCGTACTTACTTATGTTTAGTTCTTCTGGTTTTGAGTGGAACAATGATCAGCATCCTGCCCCAGTACATCACAATCTCTTTCACTCCACTAGAAGTGGGATTCTGCTCTTGAATGAAGCAGAATGAGCCTTTCCTGAAGAAGGGCTCATGCCCGAAACGTTGATTCTCCTGCTCTTTGGATGCTGCCTGACCTGCTGCGCTTTGCCAGCGACACACTTTTCAGTTCTGCTCTTGAATGTCCTCTATCAATGTATTTTGGTAGGTTTATTTTGGCTGGTCGTGTCTACTATTTCCATCAGCTCATGTCCATTCTCCTGCAACTCTGTCAGGATGTACATCCACGAGGTAAACGATGTGTACTGCTAGTCTCATCATCCCTGTCCTGATTACCAGTGTCATGTCTTATAGATGTGTAATAATTGGTCAGAAATTCACCAAAGAACCTAGACAGCATCTTCCAAATGCATGACCATTTCCATCTTGAAGGGCACGGGCAGCAGATAGATAGGAACACCACCACCTGCACATTCCCCTTCAAGCCACTCACCATCCTGACTTGGAAATATATCATCATTCCTTCACGGTCACTGTGCCAAAATCGTGGAATTTTCTCCCTAAGGACATTATAGGTCAACCTAAAACACGTGGACTGCAGCAGTTCAAGAAGGCAGCTCATCACTAGCTTCTCTAGGGTAACTAGGGATGCACAATATCCCAGCCAGCAAAACCCACATGTGAATAAAAAAAAGCTGTCAGATATCTTCCTGTATAGCAACACTGATTTACATTTATGTATGCTCATCCTCCCATACAGATGCAAAGGAACGAGGAGGATGCAATGCAGATAACAGGGGAGAGTAGGGTAGAGTGAAGACAACATTAAATGAGTAAAGGATTAAGATTTTAAAGTCTGAAAAGCTGAAAATGTCACCTGGCTTTGGAAGGATTTCCAAAGAGCAGGGTGCAATGATTGACAACAGAGACAATAATGGATCTAATCTAGATTCAGTGGTTAATGTTTTTGGGATGGTGGATATGGGGTAAGTATTAGCAGTAATGAATTACCATTTCTTTTTTGTTTTTGCAATGTCATATACTCACATTGAGGTTGTAGGTAGACATGGTGAGGCAATCATTTTTAAAATGAGAAGAGTGACTGGTGAGGATTGAACTGAGTGCAGTTTATCTTCACGTAATCAAAACAAAAAAGTAATTGGGAAAGTAATGTACTATGAGCCTAAAACCCCAATGGGAGATAGAAGAGCTCAGTGCAAATTTTCAAATGGCCATACAATAATGCTTAAAATAGAGAATAATCCATTCTATTGTAAACAAATTTAACCAGAAGATTCTGATGATCAAATGTTTAGGATATCATTTTCTAGGACAATATTGTAATTGATATTCTTGGAGAGTCTGTTTCTATACTTTATGTTCAACTATACACAGCTAGTATAGTTATGTTCACAAAATATACTGTATATAATTTAGTCAATTTGAATCCACAAGAACTGCACTTATATAGTTTAGACAAATTGTATAAATGCCTGAAATTAAACATAAATTAAACACTAGTTTTCTCATTACATTAATAGAGAATAATTTATAATACCCAGCTCATGTATATAAGTTGTAAAACTTACTGATACACATTCATTGATTTCCCATTTGATACTGTTATATTAATGACATTTATCCTGGTTCTGCCTAATACTCGACTATCATTTTGACATTGAACTGTTATGATCAGGCAAACAGGGATTGAATGACTCCCCACCTTTCCTTCATCTCATTTGACTGTATCTTTGTTGAACAATGATATTCCTTATCAATTCAATGAGAACATGTGATGTGATCATAGAAAAAAAAATTTTTTTTTAGTTTAACAGAGTTTTGCAAATTCAGTTTTAGCCAGATGCATGATCAAAGCAGTTTTCTGCAGCCGACCAAACAGCTTGCTGTGAACATACTGCCAAGGTTTTGCTAAACACACTCAAGTCATTGATGTAGACGCACAGTTACATAGTCATTGTTTGTTAATTATTGACAAGTTGTTGGTGCAATTTTCATTATATGTACATGACTGTATATTGATAAATTCTATCTATTGTTACAAGACTGATATTTCTTCTGTTGTATTGGTGAATGCAACTGCTCACGACCCTTTTACTAAGTTGATTTTGGTGCCAAATTGTGTGCATCCAATTCTTTCAATACAAACTTGTAATCATTGAATAGAGTCTGCTTTTGTTACAATGTTGATTTTGCTATAATCAATACAGCATGTCTGCGACGCATCCAGTTTCTGCACCATTGTGGTAGTTGAGTTTGTGCTACTATGAATTTGATCATGCACCACATCTACTCAAACATCAGGAGGTCTGGGTTCAAATCCCAGAGATGTGTAATGACGGCTTTGAACAGGTTGATTAGAAAATAGTTATAAATGTATAAACGTGATATGTAATTACGTGCTGCATGATAGCAGAATTACAAACACTATTGGAATTGAAACATTTGTTTCAGTTACATAAAACCTATCAGAAAATGAACAAATAAATCATTAGTTTTACTAATAACTAATATCAACAAAAAATACATGGACGTAGTGCAATTATTTGAATCAAACAATGAAAACTGGCACTGACAGGATGCTGTGTTAATCACTGGCCTGTTGGAAAGCCTGGTTTTAACGTGATTTGGAGATGCTGGTGTTGGACTGGGGTGTACAAAGTTAAAAATCACAACACCAGGTTACAGCCCAACAGGTTTAATTGGAAGCACTAGCTTTCAGAGCGCTACCTTAATCAGGTGCTTGTGGAGTACACAATTGTAAGGCACAGAATTTATAGCAAAAGTTTACAGTGTGATGTAACTGAAATTATACATTGAAAAATACCTTGATTGTCTGTTGAGTCTTTCATCTGTTCGAATACCATGATAGTATTACTTCTTTCATGTGTACTCAACAGTTGTTGTTGGTTGAGGGCGTTAGGACAAGTGGTAAACACCAGAATGTTGAGCAACCTACAATAAGCACTAGCAGAGTCTTTAATAACAGAACCTTATATTCATGCAGCACCTTTAGCATAATGAAATATCCCACGGTACATCGCACGAACATTATAAAACAAAGTGTGCCACAAATTCACATAAGGAGACATAGACAACTTGCTTTGTTTTTAAAAAACTAAGTGTTAGAAGCATGAAGAAAAAAAAACAGGAGGGCATCCTGCTGTGGGTGGGCAGGTTGCTTGAATCAATTATGTTTTTCTCACTCAGTAAATACTTGCAAGTAGATAAAATGCCAAATTGTAGTGACAGGCACCTTCCTGACATATTAAATCTATCTTTCTCAACTGTGACTATACTCAATGACCCAGCCTCTGCAGGCCTCTATGGTAAAAAAAAAATCACAGATTCGCAAACCTCTGAGAAATGAAATTCCTTCTCATTTCTGTCTTAAATATGGAACCATTATTCTGAGATTATGTTCTCTGGTCCTGAACTCTCCCACAAGGGGAAAAAAACCTTTCCACATCTATGTTGTCAAGTCCTCTAAGAATATCATATGTTTCAATCAGGTCAGGCCTCATTTCTCTATATTCTAGCAAGTACAGGACCAACCTACTAAATCTCTGCTTATAAAATAGTTCCTCCAAACCTAGCATTGACCCCCTCAGCATTTTCTGGACTGCCTTTAATGTCAGAGTATCTTTCCTTTGTTAAGGGGTCCAAAACAGTTCACTGTATTCCAGCCCTGTTCTGACTTGGGAGCCAGACATCTCCATTTGATGTTTCATAGAGTCACAGAGATATATAGCACAGCATAGGTTTCCCAAATATCCTAAATTAATTTAGTCCCATTTGCCAGTATTTGGCTCATATCCCTCTAAACCCTTCCTATTCATATACCCATCCACATGCTTCTTAAGTGTTGTAATTGTACCAGCCTCCACACTTCCTCTGGCAGCTCATTCCATACACATACCATCCTCTGCGTGAGAAAGTTGCCTCTTAGGTCCCTTTTATTTCTTTCCCTCTCACCCTAAACCTACGTTTAGTATTAGACTCTAGTTCTGGACTCCCCCACCCCAGGGAAAAGACTTGTCTATTTACCCTATCCATGCCCCTTATGATTTTATAAGGCCTGTATAAAGTCACCCCTCAGACTCTGACACTCCAGGGAAAATGATCCCTGCCTATTCAGCCTCTCCCTTTAGCTCAAATACTCCAACCCAGGCAACGTCCTTGTAAATCTTTTCTGAACCCTTTCAAGTTTCACAGCATCCTTCCCATAGCAGGGAGACCAGAACCAGACACTGTATTCCAAAAGTGACCTAACCACTGTCCTGTATAGCTGCAACATGACCTCCCCACTCCTATACTCAATGTGCTGACCAACAAAGGAAAGTATACTAAATGCCTTCATCGCTATGCTGTCTACCTGCGACTCTATTTTTGAGGAACCACGATCCTGCATGCCAAGGTTCAACAACGCACCCCAGTGCCTTACCGTTAAGTGTAGAAGTCCTGCCCTTATTTGCCTTTCCAAAATGCAGCAACTCACATTTATCTAAATTAAACTCCATCTGCCACTCATCGGCCTTTTGGCATCTGATCAAGACTGTAATCTGAGGTAACATACTTCGCTCTCCACCACACCTCCAATTTTAGTGTTATCTGCAAACTTACTATCTATATCTCCTATTTTCATATCCAAATAATTTATGTAAATGACAAATAGCAGTGGACGTAGCACCGATCCTTGTGGCACACCACTGGTCATAGGGCTCTAGTCTGAAAAGCAACCCTCCACCACCACACTCCGTCTTTTACCTTCGGGCCAGTTCTGTATCCAAATGGCTAGTTCTCCATGTATACTATGTGATCTAACCTTGCTAACCAGTATACCATGAGGAACCTTGTTGAATGCCTTACTGAAGTCTGCACAGATAATGTCCACTGTTCTGCCCTCATCAATCCTCTTTGTTATTTTTTCAAAAAACTCAATCATCTTGCTACAGGAAGGATGTTATTAAACATCAAAGAGTACAGAAGAAAATTACAAGGATGTTGTCAGGATTCAATAGTCTGAATTATAGGGAGAAGTTGGACAAGCTAGGACTTTTTTCTTTAGCGTGTAGGAGGCTGAGGGGGGATCTTATAAAAGTGTATAAGATCATGAGAGGCATGGACAGGGTGAATGCACTCAGTCTTTTTCCCAGGGTTGGGGAATCGAAAAGTAGGAGGCATCAGTTTATGGTTGGAGGGGCCAGAAAAAATAAAAGGGATCCTGAAGGGCAACTTTTTTACACAGTGGGTGGTACGCATGTGGAATGAGCTGTCAGTGGGAGTGGTTGAGGAGGGTACATTAACAACATATAAAAGGCTTTTGGGCAAATACATGGATAGCAAAGGCTTAGAAGGATATGGGCAAAGTACAGAGAAATGGAGTTAGTGTAGATGGATATTTTGACTGGCATGGAACAGTTTGGGCAAAAGGGTCTGTCTCCGTGCTGTACGACTTTAGGACTGTTTGACTTTGTGACTTTAAATTAGGGAGACACAACTTCCCATGCACAAAGCCATATTGACTATTCCTAATCAGCCCTTGCCTTTGCAAGTATATGTAAATCCTGTCCCTCAGGATCCCCTCCAACAAATTGCCCACATAGTCCCCTGGCTTTTCCTTACCACTTTTATTAAATAATGGCACCATGTTAGCCAACCTCCAATCTTCTGGCACCTTACCTGTGGCTATCAATGATACAAATATCTCAGCATGTGCAAAAAATATCTCTCACTTCTTTGCACCTATGTAACACTACTGGCACTGCAGTGGTACTGCCTCTCATGCACCTGCTAGGATTCACATTTCAACCATAAAATAAGCATCTCCAAATCATAAAATAAGCTGCAATGCTCGATAGCTTCTCACAAAAGCCTATGTGACTCAATACCAACCATGAAACACGATCTTTGGAGTTGAGACCCTTTTGAGATCAGCCCTGCTAACCTGATCTGTTCAGGTTTGCTGGCGTCAACCAGTGTAGCTGCTTTCCTTGAGCAGGCTTGTTGGCCTAGTCACAGGCTTTGGCTCGAACTATGTAAGTTTTAACAACTTCAGTTCAGATAGTATAGAATGGAGGTTTCAATTGAGCTGACCAACAAAGAAAGGCTTCAACCATTAGACCGTGAAACTTTGGGAAAGAAGAGGACATTTTTTCTGAAGGAATCAAGTTGTTGAAGAGTCTTGTACTCATTGAAGGAAGATGCTTACCCAGTGAGGTTCATGCATCATTCAAACAGTTAAGATTTGTGAACAAACATGTTTCTCATTTATGGATAGCAAGATTGTACCTGTGAACATAATTCTAATGGCCTGGCTTGTCAATAGGTATTCATTTTGGACAGCATGGTGGCTCAATGGTTAGCACTGCTGCCTCTCAGTGCCAGGGACCTAGGCTTGATTCCAGCCTTGGATGACTGTCTGTGTGGAGTCTGCACATTCTCCCTGCACCTGCATGGGTTTCTTTTGGGTGCTCCGATTTTCAACCACAGTCCAAAGATGTGCAGAGCAGGTGGATTGGCCATGCTAAATTGACCATAGTGTCCAGAGATGTGCAAGCTAGGTGGATTAGCTGTAGGAAAAAGGCAGGGTTACAGCGATAGGACAGGGGGTGCGTATGGGTGAGATGCTCTTCGAACAGGTCAGTATGGACCCGATGTACCGAATGGCCTGCTTGCATACTGTATGTAATCTATTAATCTATGATTTATGATGTGCCAACAAATAGAGTCCTAGGGTCAAACAGCACCAAAACAGACCCATCAATCCAACTCATTCATGCTGAGCAAGTTTCCCAGACTAAACTAGTTTCACTTTCTTGCGTTTGGCCAATATCCCTCTAAATCTTTTCTGTTCATGTCCCTGTCCAAATGTCATTTAAATAGTGTAACTGTACCTGTACCTATCACTTCCTCTGACAGTTCATTCCACACATGAACCATCCTCTGTGTGAAAAAGTTATCCCTCAAGTTCCTTCAAAATATTTTTCCTCTCACCTTAGAAATATGCCCCATAATTTTGAACTCACCCACCCAAGGGAAAAGACCTTGGCTATTCATCCTATAATGCTGAATATAATGGGGAAGCCTGAGCTGCTGAGAACCTTATCGTAAACATTTAATCCGTTATTAGATACCAGACATTTTGCACCGGACCTCCCACTTAAATTTAATTCCCACTTCCATCCTTCTCAAAACTCTGGGCAGACTTGGAAAATAGCACCCATAGTGTTCGAAGGCCAAAAGTCTCATCAAAGAGCTCTGTTTTAAGAGGTGTATTGCAGCAGGAAAGTGGGATAGAATGCCAGAGAGATGTGGAGAGGGAATTCCAGAACTTGTAGTCTGGTCACCTGAGGCACAGTCACAAATGGTGGAGCAATTGCGATTGCAAATGTATAAGAATTCATAATTGGAAGAGTACAGATTAAATTCAGGCAGTAATCATCCATTGAACAAGCTTTGGGACAGCCACATCTAGCACAAGGGGACGAAAACAAAAACCTACCATAATGAAGAAAATCTGGATAGAGTTTGCTCAGGAACAGGAAGTACATGTCAGTGATCCGGATACAGCACAAGAAACATTTTAGTGATTGGACCACTTCAGTGCATGTCCTTATTTGCCTATCTCCTACAATGCACCTCTTTCTACTTTTTCTTGTTCCCTCCTACACAACTCCTCACTTTGCATCACATTCCTCATCACCAGTTATCACGGTACGCTGCACAACCTTCCATCATCACCCTCTCACTGGTGTGAGTATTATACTCTGCACCTCATCTCTTTTGAGTTGTTGGATCTGAATCTCCCTTCAACTCAATTCACAGTGTGGCCACTTTCCATAAATGTGTTGCATCCACATAACTATTACAAGCATCATGTGTCATTCATAAAGCTACCCTATTATTTTAGCAGGAGAAGAGGTCATATATGAATAAATAGAGAGCCAGGACTGGTCATTACCAGAGGTTATGGAAGTTTGAATTGAATTGAATTAGCTTTATTGTCATATGTACTCACATGAGAGAGAGTGCAGTTGAACACGTGGCTGCAAGGATGGTGTAGGAGGGAGAGCTTCAGGTATTTGGACAATTGGACTGCATTCTGGGGAAGGTGAGACCTGTACAAACAGGACGGGTTGCACCTGAACCAGAAGGGCACCAATATCCTGGGGGGTAGGTTTGCTAGCACTCTTCGGGGGGGTTTAAACTAATTTGGCAGTGGGATGGGATCCGGACTTGTAGTCCAGCAAGTAGGCTAGCTGTTTGTCAGGATGTCCAAGAATGTAGGGAGGCTGTGGAGAAGGTAGCACTGACAGGGAATACTTGCGGACACAGAGATGGGCTCAAGTGCGTATACTTCAAGGCAAGGAGTATCAAAAATAAGGTGGGTGAACTTAAGGCGTGGATCGGTACCTGGGACTATGATGTTGTGGCCATCACGGAAACGTGGATAGATGAGGGACAGGAATGGTTGTTGAAGGTTCCTGGTTACAAATGTTTCAGTAAGATTAGGGAGGGTGGTAAAAAAGGAGGGGGGGGGTGGCATTGCTAATTAGAAATGGTATAACGGCTGCAGAAAGGAAGTTTGAGGGGGATCTGCCTTTGGAGGTAGTATGGGCTGAAGTCAGAAATAGGAAAGGTGCAGTCACCTTGTTGGGAGTTTACTATAGGCCCCCCAATAGCAGCAGAGATGTGGAGAAACAGATTGGGAAACAGATTTTGGAAAGATGCAGAAGCCACAGGGTTGTAGTCATGGGCGACTTCAACTTCCCAAATATTGATTGGAAGCTCTTTAGATCAAGTAGATTGGATGGGGTGGTGTTTGTGCAGTATGTCCAGGAAGCTTTTCTAACTCAGTATGTAGATTGTCCAACCAGAGGGGAGGCCATATTGGATTTGGTACTCGGTAATGAACCGGGACAAGTGATGGGCTTGTTAGTGGGTGAACATTTTGGTGATGGTGACCACAATTCTGTGACTTTCACCTTGGTTATGGAGAGAGATAGGTGCGCACAACAGGGTAGATTTTACAATTGGGGGAAGGGAAATTACGATGCTGTAAGACAGGATTTGAGGAGCATAAGTTGGGAGCATAGACTGTCAGGGAAGGATGTGGTGGAAATGTGGAACTTTTTCAAGGAACAGATACGACGTGTCCTTGATATGTATGTACCTATCAGGCAGGAAAGAAATGGTCATGTGAGGGAGCCTTGGTTGACGAGGGAGGTTGAATGTCTAGTAAAGAGGAAGAAGGAGGTTTACATAAGGTTGAGGAAACAGGATTCAGACAGAGCAATGGAGGGATACAGGATAGCCAGAAGGTACCTGAAGAAAGGGATTAGGAGAGCTAAGAGAGGGCATGAAAAATCCTTGGCGGATAGGATCAAGGATAACCCCAAGGCATTTTATGCGTATGTGAGAAACATGAGAATGATGAGAACGAGGGTAGGTCCGATCAAGGACAGTAGTGGGAGATTGTGTATTGAGTCGGAAGAGATAGGAGAGGTCTTGAATGAGTACTTTTCTTCAGTATTTACGAACGAGAGGGACCGTATTGTTGAAGAGGAGAGTGTGAAACGGACTGGTAAGCTAGAAGAGATACTTGTTAGGAAGGAAGATGTGTTGGACATTTTGAACAACTTGAGGATAGACAAGTCCCCCGGGCCTGACGGGATATATCCTAGGATTATGTGGGAAGCAAGAGAGGAAATTGCAGTACCGTTGGCAATGATCTTTTCGTCTTCACTGTCAATGGGGGTGGTACCAGGGGACTGGAGAGTAGCAAATGTTGTGCCCCTGTTCAAAAAAGGGAATAGGGATAACCCCGGGAATTACAGGCCAGTTAGTCTTACTTCTGTGGTAGGCAAAGTAATGGAAAGGGTACTGAGGGATAGGATTTATGAGTATCTGGAAAGACACTGCTTCATTAGGGACAGCCAGCACGGATTTGTGAAGGGTAGGTCTTGCCTTACAAGTCTTATTGAATTCTTTGAGGAGGTGACCAAGCATGTGGATGAGGGTAGAGCAGTGGATGTAGTGTACATGGATTTTAGTAAGGCATTTGATAAGGTTCCCCATGGTAGGCTTATGCGGAAAGTCAGGAGGCATGGGATAGAGGGAAATTTGGCCAACTGGATAGAAAACTGGCTAACCAGTCGAAGTCAGAGAGTGGTGGTAGATGGTAAATATTCAGCCTGGAGCCCAGTTACAAGTGGAGTTTCGCAGGGATCATTTCTGGGTCCTCTGCTGTTTGTAATTTTTATTAATGACTTGGATGAGGGAGTCGAAGGGTGGGTCAGTAAATTTGCAGATGATACGAAGATTGGTGGAGTTGTGGACAGTGAGGAGGGCTGTTGTCGGCTGCAAAGGGACTTAGATATGATGCAGAGCTGGGCTGAGGAGTGGCAGATGGAGTTCAACCCTGCCAAGTGTGAGGTTGTCCATTTTGGAAGAACAAATAAGAATGCGGAATACAGGGTTAACGGTAGGGTTCTTAGTCAGGTGGAGGAACAGAGGGATCTTGGGGTCTATGTACATAGATCTTTGAAAGTTGCCACTCAGGTGGATAGAGCTTGTAAGAAGGCCTATGGTGTATTAGCGTTCATTAGCAGAGGGATTGAATTCAAGAGTCGTGAAGTGATGTTGCAGCTGTACAGGACTTTGGTTAGGCCACATTTGGAGTACTGTGTGCAGTTCTGGTCGCCTCACTTTAGGAAAGATGTGGAAGCTTTGGAGAGGGTGCAGAGAAGATTTGCCAGGATGTTGCCTGGAATGGAGAATAGGTCGTACGAGGATAGGTTGAGAGTTCTTGGCCTTTTCTCGTTGGAACGGCGAAGGATGAGGGGTGACTTGATAGAGGTTTATAAGATGATCAGAGGAATATATAGAGTAGACAGTCAGAAACTTTTTCCCCGGGTACAACAGAGTGTTACAAGGGGACATAAATTTAAGGTGAAGGGTGGAAGGTATAGGGGAGATGTCAGGGGTGGGTTCTTTACCCAGAGAGTGTTGGGGGCATGGAATGCGCTGCCCGTGGGAGTGGTAGAGTCAGAATCATTGGCGACCTTTAAGCGGCAATTGGATAGGTACATAGATGGGTGCTTAATCTAGGATAGATGTTCGGCACAACATCGTGGGCTGAAGGGCCTGTTCTGTGCTGTATTGTTCTATGTTCTATGTTCTATGAGTTCAGTGAAAAGTTTACAAGTGGCTACTTACAGTGCCCTCTTAGACACAAAGATATCTCGGCATAGAATCTTAGGTAGAAAGCAGAAAAATAAGGGAAAAATACGTTAAAAAGTTACAGTACAGTCCTTCTTACTAAATAGTGGAAGAACAAAGAAACACAATTAACAATTCAACCTCAGGAACAATACTGTATAAAATAGACATTTCTCAAACACTACGCATTGATAATAATGATTCAGACAAATCCTGAAAGGACAGTAACAGAATTAACCTTTCAGCTCCTCATCTCCCAGCCCAACTCAACCTTCAGTCAACCTCAGTACATCATTCAATTTGTTTACACAATCATTGTGCAACAATTTCAAGCACCTGTATTAAATCTTTGTGCTGTTTGCATTGCGACAGGACCTTCATATGAAGAATCCAGTCCCTTCCCTATAGGAAGCAAGATGTTTTGGAGGAAAACATCATCTGGCCAGTGACATTGGTTGCACCAGCAGAGAGACTGGTCCATGCAGTGGGCATGGTGGTCAGATAAATGGATCAATAGGTGAGCCTCACAGCACTTGGATCACAGTGGTGTAATCATGAGGGTATTGTTCTGTGTGAGCGCTCCTCTGCAGCTGAGAAATAAAGAACTCTTTTAAGTATTTAGAAATGTAAAATAGAAGCATAGCAGCAGGAACTATGTGAGGCCTCGATCTTCTTACCAGATATTTCATATTCTCTGTTAAGAAGTCCACTTTCAGCAGTGAATCCCTACAGTTTGGAAGTAGGCCATTTAGCCCATTAAGTTCACACTGATCCTCTGAAGAGCATTCCACCTGGACCCATCCCACTACCCTCTCCCTGCATTTCTCATGGCTAATCCACCTAGCCTGCACATCTCTGGTCACTATGGGCAATTTAGCATGGCCAATCCACCTAACCTGTACAGCTTTGAACTGTGGGAAGAAACCAGAGCACCCAGAGGAAACCCACACAGACACAGGGAGAATGTGCAAACTCCATGTAGACAGGAATCAAACCCATGACCCTAGAGCTGTCAGAAAGCAGTGCTAACCATTGAGCAACTGCTTCACACCTATTTGATGATTTCACAAAAACTCTACAATCTACAATTCTCCTTAAAAGGAGTGGTCATCTCCAAGGATGTAACAGCCAGGCCTACACAGAGCAGGAGTTAATGCAGAGAGTCTTTTATGGCTTTAATAGAGATGTCCAAAGGTTCTGTGTCTAATGATAGACCAGGAGATGCTTAGGACACCAGAATGAGAAGACAAAAAGTTACAGGCAAAAAAAAAAGGAAGGGAAGAGGAGGAAGATGGGGGGAATTTGCAAATGGATATCAATATTTTGTATGAAGGGGTCGATAAGGCAAAGAAAGTCAGGAAGTACTGAATCATTAGCAAATTATAGGCACCAGAGCTTTAGATGTTGAAATTTCTGTAGGATAGAGACCTGGACACTGGGAAAGAGCATAGTGAATAAGTTAATTCCAGAAATGCTGCAATACAGAAAACCAAAGTGAATGTAAAACCTAATTAAAAAAAGCAGAAATAGCAGTGGATTATAAAATCCCTCAAGTATGATCTGTTATTTGGTACAATGGTGGTTGTGCTATTATCAGAACTTCACTTTCCTGCTGCTACAAATGTGTGACTTTACAAGACAATTATGTTTTAAAATATCTCTTAATTTAATGTAAAGCATAACTTCCTAGAAAGGAGGATTATATATTTGCACTGGACCTCTGCCCAGAGACAGGTCCAAGTGATCTGATTGTCACGGAGAAAAATAAATCCCAAACACACAACAGAAAAGCAAGTAACAGCTTACAGACTTGACACAGAAAATGGGGCAATTATCTTCCACAGATGGTGACTCAGAAACATAGAGTAAGGGATAAAGGAATTACAGCTCTGAGGAGAAGCAGCAGTTACTTCTGCAAAGTGAAGGAAAAAATAATTTTTGTATTAGCAGGATGCTGTTGAGAGCTGGCCTTCTGTTCAAAGATAAGATGACAGAATAGACAAGACCTCTGAAGATTTAAGAAGCAAGGAGTCAGTGAGGTTGATTGAAGTTAGTTCTGGAATATTCAGACTGGAAAAACACAGTGGAAAATTCAACCTGGTGTGACAGAGAGAATTGAGCTCACTGACAGTTGAATTATCACGTACTGTACTCCAATTGCGCTAGAAGTGTCGTGTAAAGCAAAAAAGAGTTGACATTGTATATTTCAATTGTGTTATTTAGTTAATATATAAGTTAGCATTTTAAGCAGTTTTTGATCTATTTTAGTTTATTACAGTAAGTGTTAACATGCAAAATCTTGCCCTTTTGTGATTTCCATTTTTGCTGGGAAATGAATCACTCTAACCACAATATTTTTAATGTTGATCTCTCTCTCTCTCTCTCTCTCTCTCTCTCTCTCTCTCTGCACCTTTTCTATTGCTGTAACACTGTATTCTGTACTCTGTTATGTTATCTAATGCACTTTGTATGGTACGATTTGTCCACAGAGAACACAAAACAACACTGTTCACTGTATCTCGGTACATGTGACAACAATAAATGAAAACAAATCAAATAAAGTTCTTGGAATACTTGGACACAGATTTATCTGCCACACTAACAAGGGTTTTTATATAGTGGTAACATTTGTGATTTACGAGTCCATTATCCGGGGAGAAGGAACTATGAACTTATGAGTGTCTTGTTTGGATGAGCTGAGTTATTACTATTTATTAGTCTGTTGTTGGTTATTATTTATTTATTTAGTTAAGTAGCTAGCTTTTTTTTATATATGTTTATACGTTTGTACATGAGGATGTGTGAGTTCTTTTTACTTGTATTTTTTTTGTACTGTTTTGCATTTGTTGTAATATTTAAAAATCTATTTTTTCAATAAAAATATATTTTTAAACATCAAATAAAGTTATTGATCTCTATAAGTATTGTACCACCCACTCCTCATCGCCTTTGAGTGACTAAAATTCCATTTATCTCAGCTTTGAGTGTGCTTAACCTTTCCCATGTACTTATAAATCACATTTCAGAAAGATCAGAAGTCAATGCTGCAGTCTTACATTCACCAGAATTAGGATGCCAGTAACAGATTTGAAGAAAAGGACACCAATGGCATGGCAGTTGCCAAAGTGGAAATCTGTGTTTGGAGCTGGAAGATGTGGGTGAGGTTTTAAACGAATATTTTGCATTTGTGTTCATTGTAGGGAAAGATGATGCAGGCAATGAAACAGCAACAGGTAGGTGAGACTTGGGAAACTGTGATACACCTGGATGAACTCGCATTTAAACAAAGAAAGTATTAACAGTTCTAGCAGGCTTTAAAGTGGATATCTGCCCAGGTCTAGAGGAGATGTATGCCAAGTTACAGTAGTTATAGAGTTATTGAGTTATTGAATTTATAACAGAAAGATGGGAAACATTGTAGGAATTTGTAGGGGGCCTGGCATTAATTTTCAAGTCCTCTCTGACCACAAGACAGCTGTCAGAGGTCTGGAGGACAGTTAACATGGTACTATCATTCAAGAAGGATGGGAGAGACAACCATGAAACTACATGTCAGTGAATCTATCAGCTGTGGTAGATAAACTATTGGAAACAATTCTTAGTAAGAGAATTAACCTCCACTTGAGAGGCAAGGCTAATCAAGGATAGTCAGCCATTGTAAAAGAGAGACTATGATGTAGTCTACATGGACTTCAATAGGGCTGTGAAAAGCTCTTGTATGGCAGACTGGTTAAGAAGTTAAGACCCAATGGGAACGAGAGCAATTTGCCAAACTGGATCCAAACTTGGCTCAGTGTCAGGAGGCAGAGAGTCATGTTGAAGGGTTTTTTTGTGTGATTGGAAGCCTGTGCACCATAGCATACCATAGGGTTTGATGTTGGGTCCCTTGTTACTTGATGTGTGCATTAATGATCCAGCCATGAATGTAAGAGTTGTAATTAGTTAGTTTGTAGATGACACGAAACTTTGTGGCATGGTACATAATGAGGAGGACAGCTTTCAAATACAGGTGGGTAAAGACAGATAGGTCAAACGTGCTGAGCAGTGGCAAATGGATTTTAGTCCTGAAAAGCGTGAGGTCATACATTTTTAGAGGAGTAACAAGGCAAGGTAGTACACGTTGAATGGTATGACCCGAGGAAGTACAGAGGATCACAGCGACATTGGTGTGCATATTCATAGCTCATTAAAGGCTACAGGACAGGTAAAAAAGTAAGGTGATTAAGAAGGTACATAAAATACTTGCCTTTATCAGTCAAAGCATTGAATACTAGAGCAAGGAGGTTATGATGGAGCTCTATTCAAAATTAGTCCGGCCACAGCTGAAGTACTGTGTGCAGTTCTAGTCAATGCACTATAGGAAGGTTTTGAGTACACTCGAGACAGTGCAGAAAAGATTCATTAAGATATTGCCTGGGCTAGAATGACTTAGCTATGAAGACACCAGCTGATTTCCTTAGAACAGAGAAGGCTGAAGTGCGAGGTTCTGAGGGACATAGACAAGGTAGATAAGGAAAAATGTTCCTTTGTAGAGGATCACTAATGGGGGGCACTGTTTTAAGGTAAGGAGCAGGAGGTTTAGAGGGGAATCAAGGAAGTAAGTTTTCACTCAGAGGGTTATGGGTATCTGGAACTCACTGCCTAAAAGGGTGATAGAGACAGGAACTGTAATGACATTTTGAAACGATTTAGATGAGCACTTAAAGCACCATAGTGTACATAGTTATGGGCCAAATGCTGGAAAATGAGATTAGAATAGATGGATGCATGGATGGGCAGACACAATGGGCCAAAGAGCCTTTTCTCTGTGCTGTTAAAATCTCCATAACTCAGTGACTCTAAAATTAGTGTTAAACCACTCTCACCAGTATTTCCTGATCCTTATTATTCTTCTACCTGTACTGGTTCTACTTCCTGATCCTCTGAGACAAGATCCTTTCTAATTACAGTCCTTGCATTTAGCTTCATCATCAGAGCTACTACTCCTCCTTTTTCATTCTGCCTTTTCATTTCTACAGTAAAGCACCTTGGAAAATTTAATTTCTTTTAATCAATTTGCATCCATGTCTCTTTAAGAGTGATAACTGTGGGACAGAACCACTGGGAGTCAGAGATGTTGAAGTTAGGGAATCTTCATTACAAACATGCAGAGAAGAGCTTCAAAACTCATCATTGTCTCTCTCTAAAACATTAGATATAGTAGGGTTTATTTATGCATAATATTAGGAGGACTTAATACAGCTGGTTCTGAAAATTTTTGGTCCTATCCAGTCTGCTTGTTTGTATCATACCAGCCTTCTCTAGTAACTCTGGGATACATATTTTATTGCATGTACACAGACAGGCAGACTACTGAAAAGGTATGGAAGTGAAAAATAAGTTGAGCTGCATGAATCCCTTCATTCTTCTCATCAATCTCTCCTGTTGGTGTCTGGACAGATTATATTTGCTCCATGTGGGCAAAATTCAACATGACTGTCAGCAGACAGGGCTGTCCATGGATCCTATTTGATTCCTATGGGGATTAAGATTATATCCCTGTTTACACCTCCAATCAGTTTAGGATTCTCTTACAGCTTTGCCAGACATCTGAGTGACATCCACCCAGCCTGAGAATGTGAACAGCCAAATTAATAGATATGAATAAATTGCATTGATATTCCTCTTTTAGATTACCTAACCCAGTGATATTCCTTATTATTTTGCCAGAGTGTTATTAATTTCTTGTTGTTTGCAAATAAAATAAAAACAACAGATTATGTATAGACTTAAAAGATTCTCTTGTTCTTCTTTCATTTGTAACCATCATGTGGATAATTCTTATTAAATATAATTTCTCCTTAGCCTTCAATTGTCACAACCAAAAATTGCTTTTACTTTAATACTACTCCCTTTCACAAGTACCACTTTGGTTGTCTTAAAGTCAGTTTCTCTACGGATTATGTGTTAGTACCATGATTATTTCAAAAATGTTTTCTTACTGTTCAGGCACAGCAACCAGTTGTGATGTGGTTGTGTATGTTTGAGACACATTCTTCAGTGCAGCTTGACCATGCCCTTCCAGATGTTTGTTATTTCACACATAAGAAAATCATATCAATACACTTACCCTACTACCTTAATAGCATGTGACACATGCTTGATTTCCAGGTGATTTTCTCAAAATATTACAGAATTGCCTCTATCTCAGCATCTTTGCTTATTATCCCTTGCATAGTCCTAATGTTTCAGGTGACCGTCAGACTTCCAAATTTACTTCTCTTAAAAATTCATAGGTAAGGACACAACCATCTCCAAGAGAAAGTTTTCAACTTATTATTCATACCTACATCTTCCTTTCAGTATAACACATATCATCCCAAATTGGTATATTCCAATGAATTACATCCAAGGTAAATTATTTTGATTCACATTGTATCTCATTTAGGAGCTGCGGAGAAATCTTACTTGAAATGCAATATTTTCATATTACCTTTAAAAAGAAATTGGACAATCCCACCTGTTTCCAGCCACGATCAATTTCATTGTTCGTATTCATTATTTTAAATGACTTTTGATTTTCACGAAAAATGCACTGCTGATTATCCTTAATATTCTTATATTTTAAAATTAAACCAAGTTCAAATAGCAACATTGTTGTTTAGTTGACAGATCTTGCTAATTTTCAATTTATTTCTTCCCAAGACAAGTGTTCCATTTTGTTGATACCCGGGCTCTTTTTTCATTAGTTTTCCTTTGAAATTAAAACTTGTTTATCCCCTGAACTTCAAATAAGTTTCCCTTTGAGTGTTTGAATTTGCAACTCATATCAAGTTATTTTATGAATTAAAATTACAGAAACAATTATGCCCAGGATTGGTGGTTTTAAATTGTATTTTATTTAAATCAGCGACACAAGAGCTTATTGTTAAAAAAATAACAAATGGTCTGTATGGTTCAAGCTAAGGCTCCGAAATGCAAAGCCTTTAGTCCAAGTTTGATGCCTGCCAAGGTTTTGAATATTAAAGACCCTTGGTTCCTTTGCTATTGTATCAATCCACCTCCAAACGGACCCCACCACCAGGGATATATTTCCCTCCCCTCCCCTATCAGCGTTCCGCAAAGACCACTCCCTTCGTGACTCCCTCGTCAGGTCCACACCCCCCACCAACCCAA
Organism: Hemiscyllium ocellatum; assembly: GCF_020745735.1. NCBI lineage: Eukaryota > Metazoa > Chordata > Chondrichthyes > Orectolobiformes > Hemiscylliidae > Hemiscyllium > Hemiscyllium ocellatum. Next base: position 30,818,992 of record NC_083436.1, on the reverse strand, counting down.
CCTCCACTCCCGGCACCTTCCCCTGCAACCGCAGGAAATGCAAAACTTGCACCCACACCTCCTCCCTTACTTCTCTCCAAGGCCCCAAGGGATCCTTCCATATCTGCCACAAATTCACCTGCACCTCCACACACATCATCTATTGCATCCGCTGCACCCGATGTGGCCTCCTCTATATTGGGGAGACGGGCCGCCTACTTGCGGAACACTTCAGGGAACACCTCTGGGACGCCCGGACCAACCAACCCAACCACCCCGTGGCTCAACACTTTAACTCTCCCTCCCACTCCACCGAGGACATGCAGGTCCTTGGACTCCTCCATCCCCAGACCATAACAACACGACGGTTGGAGGAAGAGCGCCTCATCTTCCGCCTAGGAACCCTCCAACCACAAGGGATGAACTCAGATTTCTCCAGTTTCCTCATTTCCCCTCCCCCAACCTTGTCTCAGTCGATTCCCTCGAACTCAGCACCACCCTCCTAACCTGCAATCTTCTTACTGACCTCTCCGCCCCACCCCACTCCAGCCTATCACCCTCACCTTGACCTCCTTCCACCTATCACATCTCCATCGCCCCTCCCCCAAGTCCCTCCTCCCTACCTTTTATCTTAGCCTGCCTGGCACACTCTCCTCATTCCTGATGAAGGGCTCTGGCCCGGAACGTCGAATTTCCTGTTCCTTGGATGCTGCCTAACCTGCTGTGCTTTAACCAGCAACACATTTTCAGCTCTATATTTGTTATATAACCACCAAAATAAGTTCTCCTTATGAGGATACAGTTACAAAGAGATAGGAAGGAAAGTATGATGGAGTACCTTTGATAGTACAACCATAGGAAATGATTCTGGGTAGGAAAATGTAGAATCCATATGAATGAAGGTAAGAAATAAAAAGGGAAAGAAGACATTGATGGCAGTAGCTATAACGTCAGACAAAGAATAAATTTGGAGATAATGAGAGCACATAAATAATCAGTACATGGGTGACGTTGATTGTCTTATGAATTGGGAAAATCAAATTGGCAGAGGTAACTATGGGAATAATTCATAAATGCATTCAGGGCCATTTTCTAGAAGAATATAATGTGGATCCAACCAGGAATAAGACTCTTATGGATTTGAGGAGTATCCATAATATGGTAGAATTTAGCACTCAGTTTGTGAGTGAGAAACTTGGCTTGGAAACAAATGTGTTAAGCTTAAATAATGATAATTACAAATGAAGGAAGACAGAGTTGGCTGAAGTGGACGGGAAAGGCACTTAGTAGCAAGTAATGATTCATGGCAGACATTTAAGAAAATTATTCTTGTCTCACAATAAAGATATATCCCAGTAAAAAAAGGATTCTAAGAAGCTTATAAACCAAGCATAGTTAACCAAGAAATTTCAGAATAGCATAAATCTGCATGAAAATGCATACAATGTAACAAAGATTAGTCTTAAATCAGAGGATTGAGAATATTTTAAAAACAAACAAATGATGACAAAAAAAGAGAGAAAATAAATTTTGAATATAAATCATGCTAAAGCCATAGTTATTTACAATATGCATTAATGACTTGAATGACAAAGTGAATGTACTATTCCCAAGTTTGTGGATGACACAAACATAAGTGGCAAAGTAAATGGTGAGAATGACACAAACAGTCTGCAGGGGCATATAGACATGTTAAGTGAATGGGCAAAACTTGGCAGATGGAATAATGTAGGACAATGTGAGATTATACACATTAATAGGGAGAAGAGAGGAGCTGAATATTAACTGGAGACAAATTTGGGTGTCCTCATTAATAACTCACAAAAGCTAGCATACAAGTTCAGAAGGCATTAGGGAACACGTATGGACTGCTGGCCTTTGTTTCAAAGGGAACAGAGTATTAAAAATAGGGAATTATTGCCAGAACTATGCAAGACGCTAGTAGACCACAACTAGAAATGTGAACAGTTTTATCATCCTTATCTAAGGAATGATGCAATAGCATTATTGACAGTCCAGAAAAGGTTCATTAGTTTAGTTCTGAGTATGTGGATGGGTATATGAATAGGAAGGATTTGGAGGGACATGAGCCTGGTGCTGGCAGGTGGAACTAGATTGGGTTGGCATATCTGGTCAGTATGGACGGGTTGGACCGAAGGGTCAGCTTCTGTGCTGTACGTCTCTATGACTCTATGACTCTACAGAGGACTTTTTTATGAGGAGAGGTTGAGTAGGTTTAGCATGTACAAATTGGAATATGGAAAACTGAGTAGTCAATTTAATGAAATATATAAACTTCTTAGGGGGCTTGATAGGGTAGATGCTGAAAGTTGTTTCCCCTTGTGGGACAGTCTCAGACCAAAGGATATAATCTCAGGGAAAGGGATTAACCATTTAAGACAGACATGAGTAATTTGTCTCTGAGAGGATAGTGAATCTGGGGAACTCTTTCCAAAGAGGGCCATGAAAGTTAGTTTATTGCATATATTCAAGGCTGAGATATACAGATTTTAATTAGTAAGGGGATCAAAAATTATAGGAATAAGGCTGGAAAGTGGAGTTGAGGATTATTGGATCAGCTATTATCTCATAATATCAGCTGACCGGAGGGACAAATGGGTTACTTCTGCTCCTATGTCTTATGATCTTATGGTATGAATCTCCTTTTCATTTGGCAATTGTGTCCTGTGCAAAAAATATATTGAGTACATCAAGATTAGGAAAAACTGTTGGCAAGGTTAGATCTATGTTAATAAACGCCAGGGCAATACCTCAGAAGATCTTCAATCAATCTTCATCCTGTCTATTGCATAAAAACAGTTGACTCTGTCGATGTCCTCTCATTCTCAGTCAAAAACAGACTCCTCTATTCTCCCAACAACATCAGTCATGTCAGCTACTATAAATTTCTGTTTTAATTTGATTTTATTCTGTGAAGTCAGCAGAAAGAGATAGGCAACAGGAGTTATAGCAGCAATGCTTTTAAATCAACACCTAAAACTAAGAAGCAGAAGTGAAAATAAAATGATTTACTACTTAGACATTAACTGAAATCAGGTGTTCTGAGGAAGGATACTGGACATGAAACATTAACTCTGATTTCTCTCCACAGATGCTGTCAGACCTGCTCAGCATTTCCAGCAGTTTCTGTTTTTGTTTCTGATTTCCAGCATGTTCAGTTCTTTCGGTATTTATTACCTGAAGTCAATTGTTGACAAACTCCTAGAATCCTTCATTTCAGATAAAATTAATCTACACTTATAAATCAAAGACAATAGCATGATTTGGTTCAAGAAAGTTATTTTGACAAAGTGACCAATTGAATAGATCAGTGAACTGTAGCAGAAACGTGGAATCTACATTTTCCAAAGGTGTTTTATATAGAATCGCATATGGGGTTGTTTTAAAAAAAATCAGATGCAGGGTGCTGGAAGAAACATAGCAGATCGGATAGAAAATTAGTTGACAAACAGAAATGGAAGAATTGGGAGTAAGGAGGTGTTACTAGGATTCAAGAAGCCTGGCAGGTGTTATACCTCCAATGTAAGTGCTGATAATTTGGAATTGGGTAAAGGACCACATTCCTGACATTTATGAAATAAATGTACGGAAATGGTAAACAACAAAAGGACTATGTAAAAGCTACAGGAGGGCAGAAACCAGGTGAGCACAATGTACAGAGTGAGGCAGAGGAAATTAAACGTGCATAGATGTGAGGTAATGCCAATTAGAAGGCAAACAAGCAATGGAGACATATGCACATTGCAAACACTTAGAAATGTGCATATGGACACAGAGATCAACTGATTTAAATGTATAATTCTCTGAAAGTAGGACTGCGAATAGATCAAGCCACAAAACTCTGTGTGGGTTTCATCAATACAGACAAACAGAGAAAGGGCATGTTCAATGTGGGATTATTTTACTACCACAGGGAAGGTTAAGAGAAAGTTTGATTGAAGATTTTGACATAAAAGTTTTCAGTAAATTGATAAAGAGAACTTCATCAGGAATGAGGAGAGGGTGCCAGGCAGGCTAAGATAAAAGGCAGTGAGGAGGGACTTGGGGGAGGGGCGATGGAGATGTGATAGGTGGAAGGAGGTCAAGGTGGGGGTGATAGGCCGGAGTGGGGTGGGGGCGGAGAGGTCAGGAAGAAGATTGCAGGTTAGGAGGGCGGTGCTGAGTTCAAGGGAATCGACTGAGACAAGGTGGGGGGAGGGGAAATGAGGAAACTGGAGAAATCTGAGTTCATCCCTTGTGGCTGGAGGGTTCCCAGGCGGAAGATGAGGCGCTCTTCCTCCAACCGTCGTGTTGTTATGTTCTGGCGATGGAGGAGTCCAAGGACCTGCATGTCTTCGGTGGAGTGGGAGGGAGAGTTAAAGTGTTGAGCCACGGGGTGGTTGGGTTGGTTGGTTCGGGTGTCCCAGAGGTGTTCCCTGAAATGTTCTGCAAGTAGGCGGCCTGTCTCCCCAATATAGAGGAGGCCACATTGGGTGCAGCGGATGCAATAGATGATGTGAGTGGAGGTGCAGGTGAATTTGTGGTGGATATGGAAGGATCCCTTGGGGCCTTGGAGAGAAGTAAGGGAGGAGGTGTGGGTGCAAGTTTTGCATTTCCTGCGGTTGCAGGAGAAGATGCCGGGAGTGGAGGTTGGGTTGGTGGGGGGTGTGGACCTGACGAAGGAGTCATGAAGGGAGTGGTCTTTGCGGAATGCTGATAGGGGAGGGGAGGGAAATATATCCCTGGTGGTGGGGTCGGTTTGGAGTTGGCGGAAATGACGGCGGATGATGCGCTGTATGGCGGAAATGACGGCGGATGATGCGCTGTATGGCGGAAATATAGTTCAAGCTGAAGAGGATTGTTTAATGGCTGTGAACTTCTAATTTATTACCTGACCTAACAACTCTTGAAGACATGTCATCCCTATGACTCTATGATTCTATGACTCTATAATATGTCTCCCCAATGTTGGAATGGATGGACAGATGGACAGACAGATGGATAAACAGAAACAAATAGATAGATAGACATGTGGGGTACAGGAAGAGGAAAATAAGTGGAGAAAGGCACATAGATAGATAGCTGGTCATAGAATCATAGAGTCATAGAGATGTACAGCATGAAATAGACCCTTCGGTTCAACTCATCCATGCTGACCAGATATCCTAAATAAATCAAGTCCTATTTGCCAGCATTTGACCCATATCCCTCTAAAGCCTTCAGTGTCAGATATCCATCCAGATGCCTTTTAAATATTGTAATTGTACCAGCCTCCACCACTTCCTCTGGCAACTCATTCCATACATGAACTACCTTTTGCCTGAAAACGTTGCCCCCATAGGTCTCTTTTAAATCCTTCCCCTCTCATCTTAAACCTATGCATTCTAGTTCTGCATTCCCCCACCCCAAGGAAAATACCTTGTTTATTTACCATATCCATATACCTCATGATTTTATAAACCTTTATAAAGTCACCCCTCAGTCTCTGACGCTTCAAGGAAAATAACTCCAGCCTATTCAGCCTCTCCCTACAGCTGAAACCCTCTAACCCTGGCAACATCCTTGTAAATCTTTTCTGAACCCTTTCAAGTTTCACAACATCTTTCCAATAACAGGGAGAACAGAATTGCATGCAGTATTCCAAAAATGGCCCAAAAATGGCCTGAACCGATGTCCTGTTCAGTCGCAAAATGGTCTGCCAACTCCGATACTCAATGCAGTGACTAGTAAAGACTAGATAAAATAGAAAGGAAGACAGATGCAGAGATAGATACAGAGGGAGATAAAACTGATTGATTCTTGTGCTTGCTTCAAAAGGCTTAGCATTCTTTCAGCACTGGAATTTCTGTGATCAGACATCCCAAGTGTACAGGCCTGCTCAAATTGGGAAGCAGTTTTTGAGGGAAGCCTTTTATATTTTGAATTAATGCTGTTGCTGAAAATCCAAAGAATTTGAGGTTGAATTTGGAGAATCTACATTTGGTCAGCTATATCATAACTTTTCAGTTAAACCTCAGGGAATTACTCATTCAAGGGCAATATAAGCACAATCTCATTTTTTGTAACTGAGTTAATAACTATTGCCATAAAATATATAGTTGTACAATTGCTTGCAATGGTTATGATTTAAGGGCATCCTTCTTTGATGGCAAGTTATATTTGAAAAGTCACCTTCATTTACTTATTACTTGTATTTATTGGTGGCCCTTTCAGCAAGATTGATGCTTTGTTGATGAAGTCATCCTGAATTGCCAGAGTCTTGTAAACTAATTGTAAATCATAATTGTGGGAGGCCATTGGGGTTGGCTTTCAATAAAGGCTGAAAGAGTTCTGTGAATCTACTTCAGATCATTTTATAAACCCCAATGAAATCACCCTGATATTTATATTTCTCGGAAGTGTGGAGAACTAGCTCTTTAAGCCTATTTTGTTAAACAAATTAAATACCCTCCTCTGTAGCTTTTAAATGTGTGAGAAGATCCAAACTGAAAACAGTAAACTGAGGTTCTAATCAAGGATTTTATCAATACAAAAAAAAGCCTGTTTTGGTTTATGGTGTCTTGTTCTGTAAATTCATTGTAGCATATTGTTCACTCTAGCTTATGCTTATTGGTATTGCAACTGATAAAGAAGTGTCACTCCGAAAGCTTGTGATTTCAAATAAACCTGTTGGACTATAACCTGGTGACGTGTGATGTTTGACTTTATTGGTATTTGTCATGAACCTTAACAGATTTATGCATTGGAACAACCAGATCTTGCTCTTTGTTCCTCACTAGCATTAGTTTTCCTCATTAAAGTCCTCACACTGGCTACATGCACGTGATTTGTAAATGAATTTGAGCAGAAGCATAACTAAAAGAAAATGTTTCTCAAATTAATTCAATTTTGAATGTAATTCAAGCTTGGATTGCTAACTATGCCCAAATTGGAAGCTTTGGCCAAATATTCAACAGTAGGATCCAACCGGTCCTGCAGTTTCAGATCATTTTTAGCTTCTGTCTTTTTTGGAAGCACCTTGTTATTTATTGCTGCTTTCCAGATTCAACATAAGTAACATCCACCATCAAAGGAAACTTCAGTCAGTTGTTGAAGTTTGCCTGAAGTACATCCTCAAAGAAAGAATGGTTGCAACATAGGATGTGATCATTCAAAAACTCATGGCCATTCACTGCAAGCATACCTCAGATATTTCTGCTCCCTATGGCCCTGCAATCTTTCCCAATTCTTTTTCAAAAGCTGCAATTAAAACTTCTTCCATCACAGTCTTAGCAGTACATTGTAGATCCCATGTACTAGCCACTTGCTGTAGAAACAAGGGTTTTCCTTCTGTCAGCCTTGATTCTTTTGCCAATCACCTTAAATTGGTGCCTTCTAGTTCGCAACCATCTTTTCTCTTTACTTATCCTGTGTTGATCTTTCATGATTACAAACTCATGAGTCAAATCACTTCTCTATATTGTTTATGGAGAACAACCCAAGCTTTCTACCAATGGATTTAAGTAAGTGAAGTCCCTCTTTCCTGGAAACATCCTTTGTTGTAAGTCTTTGTTGTACCCTGTATAAAGTCTTCATAACCTTCCTGAGGTGCAGCGGCCAGTTTTCAACACAAAGGTCCGATTGAAGCTTAGTGAAACAAATTCTAGTTATGTTGTAAATTATTCCAATGCCAGCAGTAGTATGTTTTATCAATGAACTATTAGACACTCTTAAACAAGTTAGATGTGTTCTGACTGCCCTTCCATTTAGTTTTCTGATTTTAAAATTAATCTTAGTGTTTTCATTCTATCTCATGAAATATATTCAAATCTGAAATAATCCAATTTAATATATTCCAAGGTCAGAGAAGAGAAAATAGCACAACAGTCAAGGTACAGATTAAAAATATGCAAAAATGGATCTGAAGAAAGGAATAAGCAAAACAATAATGGAGCAAAGCTGGAAAAGGCTGGCAAAAAGTGTATATTTTCTGTGAGTTAGACTTAACAGCTTTTTCTTTTTAGTTAATTCCTCTACCTTTTCTGAAATTGCACGTGCAGACAATGTTTTCTGGTTAGTTTTCACAACTTTCAATTACTCTGAAGTTATTTCTTATGCCTGAAATTATGTGATGAATCTTAATAAGTAATTTTATTTTAGCATCATAACTAAATCCAACATTGCCATCAAGCAACATTTGGATTTTCCAAAACTGACCAGAAACTTTGTCTTTTAGATTAGATTAGATTCCATACAGTGTGGAAACAGGCCCTTCAGCCCAACAAGTCCACACTGACCCTCCAAAGAGTAACCCACCCAAACCCATTTCCCTCTGACTAATGCACCTGACACTATGGGCAATTTAGCATGACCAATCCACCTGACCTGCACGTCTTTTGGACTGTGGGAGGAAACCACAGCTGCTTTACATGTTGTTAACTTGAGATTATTTAGTGTGACTGTGCCCTGTGGTACAGCTAACTGCATCAGCCTTGGTTCCACTGAAAAATGCTCATCTTTGAGGCACATTGTGGTGGGTTCAAACATCACTCAAGAGAGCTGCGCATAAAACCTAGTGCAATACTAAGGGAGTTCAGCCGAGGTCTCAACTGCTTCCTTGGGTGTGCATAAAAGATGCCACATACAAATTGAAGGAGAGTAGCAATATCTATGCCAATATTTACTGCTGAACCAGAATTGGTTTTATGACCATTATCTCCATGCTGTTTTTTGTGATAATCCCTTTAAAATTGTAACAATAAATTGATGACATCACCTGCAAAGGATTATAGGCTACCTTGTCATTAGAGAGAGACAGACGACTGATAGGTGAGTTTAACCAAAGGGTCACCAGACCTCAGCTAAGGTCAAGTAGAAACTTTATGGTGACCTCAATCAGTATCCAAACTGGATTAGCGCCGTTGGTGTTACATTGCATTTCAAACTGGCCATCTAGCCAACTGAGCTAGCCATCAGCATCGATTTATCACTCAGAAATATATCATAGAATATTTATTGATTAAAAAAAGTCATTGCACTTCAAAAAATACTTCATTAGCTATAAAAGCATATTGTGACATCAGGAGGTTTTGATAGCCACTGCATAAATATAAATCTTTTAACACTTGTATCCATGTTATATCTTTCACATTAAAATGTCTCAGAGAATATTTAAAATACAATGATTATTGCTGTGAAGACATATGCAGCAAACATGGCATCAGTGAAATTAATTAGATGCCAAACAAATTTTAGATGATATTGGTCAAGGTTAAGAGATTTGTTAACTGTGCACCAACAGTTGTGTAACTTAACTTGGCCAGCTTCCTTCTCAGTGTGACTCAGTATCAGACTCAATGCATATAATACATGTGATTAGATTTCAGTTAATCAAAGAAAAGCCAAGAGTGCGATGCTGGAAAAGCACAGCAGGTCAGGCAGCATCCGAGGAACAGGAGAATCGACTGTTCAGGCAAAAGTCCTTCATCATGAGGCTTTCCTGATGAAGGGCTTTTGCCCGAAATTTCGTTTCTCCTGCTCCTGGGATGCTGCCTGACCTGCTGTGCTTTTGCAGCACCACTCTCTTGATTCTAATCTTCAGCATCTGCAGTCCTCACTTGCACTTAATCAAAAAACAGTTCACTTCTTGGAAACATTAAATCATTCCCTACTAAAATTCAGCTATAGGCTTCCCACTTACACAATTCATCTCTATCAAAGCTTTTCAAAGTAGCAGACAATTTATAAGAATTATAACATTTAAATCTTACAGATAGAATGCAACATTAACTGACGCCTGGTAACAGTGCTCTGTAAGACCTCTTATTTGGCATGGGTTGTTGAAGTTTGAATCATTTTCAGTAGCAAGAATTTCATGATTCCAGAGTGAAATTCAAATCAGAACCAATAAAAACTGAATGGGGCTATATATCTAAATGTCATGTATCTGCAACGAGAACATTTTGTGATCTTTTATCATTTTTCAACATCTTTATGCTTGTAAGGTATGAAACGAGCTTGCAGGAATAGAGAAAGCTGATTAATATCACTGTGTTTTTATTTTATGTGAGAGGTGTACTCAAACTCACTTAGATGTAACAGCATGTTACATTTCATCGTTATAGCGCAGAAGGAAGTCATTTGGTCCATTATATCAGTGCTGACCATCAACAAGAGCAATTTATTTAGTGCTACTCTCCTGAGTTTTCCCCATAACCTTGTGCATTTTCCCCTTTGAGTTAGCAATGCAAATTCCTTTCAAATACCTTCATTAAAGCTGCGTCCATTAGAAGGGCTTATGCCCGAAACGTCGATTCTCCTGCCCCTCGGATGCTGCCTGGCCTGCTGTGTTTTTCCAGCACCACACTTTTCAACTCTGGTCTCCAGCAGCTGCAGTCCTCACTTTCTCCCAGAAATGAACCATTCCTTGCACAAAATTAAATTCTTCATTTGCCACTGATCTTAAATCGATGTCTTCTGGCTCTCACGCTACTACAGGATGGTAAGCCCTGAGCTACTTTGTCATGTATCTCAACATTTTGAACACCTTGATAAAATCTGACCGCTGCCTTCCATTCACTGAGGAGAAATCCCAACTTCTTCAAACTATCCTCATAATTGAATTGAATTCAATTTATTACCATGTGTACCGAGATACAGTGAAAAGCTTTGTCTTGCGAGCAATACAGACAGATCAGAGAGTTAAGTAACATAGATGAGTAAATAATAGGTAAACGGCAGCAAAAACAAAAACTCAGGTAAAGGTGAATGTTAAGAGTTTGGGAGTCCATTCAGTATTCTAACAACAGCAGGGTAAGAAACTGTTTCAAAACCGGATGGCGCGTGTGTTCAGGTTTCTGTATATTCTCTCCAATGGTAGAGGTTGCACCAAAACATTGCCAGGGTGGGATGGATCTTTGAGAATGCTGGCAGCCTTTCCTTCACAACTGAGATTCCTCATCCCTGGAGAACATTTTCATGATTCATCCTGTTCCCTCTTCAGTGTTTTCAAAGCCTTCCTAAAATGTGGTATCCACAGGATGATGCAGTCATTCAGTTGAGACTGAACTATAGATTTATACAGGTTTACTTGTAACTTCCTTTTGCATAATTGGAGCCAAAATCAGCTTAGGAATTTTCTGCCAGAAATGGGATCTCCTGATTAGTCACCATGAATTCAGTGGAAAATTGGCAGATGCCAAATCTAAAACTGAGCTTGCATCAAAATTACCGCATCTGAATGGGAGAAGAGCTGAGGAAATTTCCTGTGCATGTGCACAGGCGGCACGGTGGCTCAGTGGTTAGCATTGCTGCCTCACAGCACCAGGAACCTGGGTTTGATTCTCACTTTGGATAACTGTCTGTGTGGAATTTGTACACCTCCCCCCCCTTATCTGTGTGGGTTTCCTTCGGGTGCTCCAGGTTTCCCCCACAATCCAAAGATGAGCAGGCCGGGTGAATTGGCCATGTTAAATTGTTCATGGTGTTACATACATTAGTTAGGGAATGGGTTTGGGTGGGTTACTCTTCAGAGGGTCGGTGTGGACTTGTTGGGCCGAAGGGCCTGTTTCCATGCTGTAGGGAATCTGATGAAGCAAGATTCGACAATGAGGGATATTTGAATACGTTTAACTTTAAGATATAAATCAGTCCCCATTTTAAATTTTGAAGGATACCTATTTCTTTGGGAAGCTGCCAGCTGGCTACAGCTGCCCAGTGGAATTGATGTGAGCAGTGCCTGATTCCTTGGTTAGAATTAGGTTGGCACTACCAATGCTATTGGGCTGTGTGCCAATCAAATGAAAGTGGCAGCTGTGGTAGAAGTAAGATTCAAAGGTTGGGATAGAGATACTGTCAAACCAAATGACACATGGGAAGATTAGTGCTCCTTCTGATCCAGAAAAATTCCTGAAGAAGGGCTCATGCCTGAAACATCGATTCTCCTGCTCTTTGGATGCTGCCTGACCTGCTGCGCTTTTCCAGCAACACATTTTCAGCTCTGATCTCCAGCATCTGCAGTCCTCACTTGCTCCTTCTGATCCAGCAAATTTGACCATAAGATCACAAGGCATGGGAGCAGAAGCAGTCCATTCAGCCCATCAAATCTCCTCCAGAACTCAATATGTTTGTGTCTGATCCAATAATGCTCATTTCCACTTTTCTGCCTTTGCTCGATAACCCTTGATTCCCTTATTGATTAAAGATTTTCACTTACTTTGTTTCAGTAGTTGTCAATTATCTCATAAGAGCAGGTCAGACCAACCACTGCAAGCATTAATGAGTATTTAATGTATTGAAGCACTATCTTTGGTAGTTAAAAATTATACCATTGGACAATAGATGTAAAGTACCCCAACTCATGGGCTAAAAGTCCACTTGCTTCCAGCAGGACCCATGGCTCCATATATCGATGACCAGAAGGATGGCAGTCACTGGGATGCCAACACGAATGGCCTTCAATTTCATTTTCCTTACCTTGCTCTTGACAGCAAATAGGAACGAAAATTGACTCCCTGCACTTGGTCTTTCTGTCAAATCAAAGCATTAAATAAATACGAACAGTAACTATAACTTGGGAAGCAAAGAGGTAGAGTTGTTTGGAGCGCTGGACCTTTTCTTTAATAAAGACTGAAACATTGAGAGGTGCAAAATTGGGTTGGCGACCAGCTAAGAAATAATTACATTGTGACCCATACAGCAATGCCTTTTCATTGATTGACAACCTTACAAATAATAAGCATGGACATAAAAGCCCAGAGTTTCCAATAAGTTGTGGGAGTTTCAATACAGTATGCCTGCCATCAGTGTCATTTGTAAGCCGGACCGGGACAAAAGGTCATGGAATTCGAAGCATGGGTTACATTTGGTGCAAATTAGTTGTCTACCATCTTTTCCATTGGGTTAGATATAAAATCAGCCATGCCATCAGACCCTTGGTGAGTCCCCAAGATTTGCATCCATTCATGGGTCTTCAAACAAGCCTTTAAAACCAATCTGGTTTTTGCTCAATGGGACTAATAGGCACATTTTATGGACCACTGTACACTAAACTTAACTTATAAGCAACATTATATAGTTTTTTTAAAAATGACTTTCATTTATCTACAATTGAGTTAACGCATGTTTGGTTGACTAAACAACTGATTAAGAATGTTGTTTTTGTGATAAACCCACTTTTAGCCATGTTAACTTAAGGTTCCAATTCTTAAAGATATTATGGAACTTTTTAAAATGCAAAAACATACCTTATTAAAATCACTTCCTCAAATTCCATCCATTTATACTGGACATGCAGGCTTTTGTTCAGTGATATGCAAATGAGTTTGAATAGCTTTGAAGCCTTCACAAACGAATGTAATTTTGAGCAAAATTGAATGCTTGGATTATTGATTGTGCCAAATTTTTAATATATTAAATATAGGTATATATAGATCTAACAGTGCTTTTCTTTCAACATTTACTGAATTGACTTTATCGATGATTGCCATTACCACCCTAATGGCAAGTACTGTAACAGAAAGAAATGTATTTTATTAAACTGGCATTTGTTCAGTTCATGCATGTTGGAGAACCATGAATTATGAAGCTGGAGGGTTGAATTACCCATCCTGTAGGCTCTGAAGAAGATAATGTTCATGTTACGTTGGCACCACCAATTCACCTGATATTACACACAGCTTTCGGAGGGAGCAGATGTATTTTGACCAGTGCCCTAATGTTTTAGTAGTTAGTTGTACTTATTGCTATCACATTAAAAAAGCCTTACTGTTTAACAACAGTGTTTCTGCATTAGGAGTCCTAACAATGACAATGAATTCATTTTTGATTGTTAGGAAAAACCCATCTGGTTCACTCATGTCCTTTAGGGATGGCAGCTGCCATCCTTACCTGGTCTGGCTCACATGTGACTCCAGACTGGTTGAGTTGGTTCAATCTTAACTGCTCTCTGGGCTATAAATGCAGGCCTAACCAGCAATGGCTTCATCCCATGAATGAATTTTGAGGTTACACAGTGGTTCAGTGGTTAGCAATGTTATCTCAGAGCGCAAGGGACCCAGGTTTGATTCCACCCTCTGGTGACTGTCTGTGGAGTTTGCACATTCTCCCATGCCTATGTGGATTTCCTTTGGGTGCGTTGGTTTGCTCCTACAGTCCACAGATGTGCAGGTTAGGTGGATTGGCCATATTAAATTGCCCTATAGTGTCCAGAGATGTGCAGATTAGGTGGATTAGGCATGGGAAATGCAGGTTAAAGGTCTAGGTGCGCTGCTCTTTGGAGGGTCAATGTAGACTCAATGGGCCAAATAGCCTGCTTCCACACTATAGGGATTCTATGCTATTCTTTTGTACATTTTCTACAGCAGTGTATCCTCTACCACTAAGCATTTTATAGGTGCAAAGCAAAGCAATGACAGGGAGGGACTGGCAGCAATGAGCTACCTCAGAATCAGTACCACCTGAACCCAGTACCACATACTGGAAGAGGTGAAAAATACCAAAAGGGGGCAGCAGTGGTCAGCTAGGAAAACACCACAAATCCTTGCCAGGACTATATGGGCAAGCACTAAACAGAAGTCAATAGATTGTTCCATGAGGATGAGAGGCAATTGAAGAGTGCATGATTCTAAAATCAATACTATTGTTTTGACAAGCTTCACCGGAAGAGGCCTGAAAGCAAATGTTCTACTTTCCATTTTTGTGGCTGTTAGAGTTTGGGTCAATGAAAGTGAGAAAAGTAGTTTGACTAATTGGTTTTCTCAAATAAGACCAACAATTGAACATTTGTAAGTTGCTATACCATGACCATTGGAAGCAACAGAGTTACATTTGACTAACTGGGCCTTTCCTGATGAAGGGCTTATGTCCAAAACATCGAATCTCCTGGTCCTTGGATGCTGCCTGACCTGTTGTGCTTTTCCAGCACCACACTCTCAACTCTAATCTCCAGCATCTGCAGTCCTCACTTTCACATAACTGGGCCTTTGTCAACCTTTATTTTTAACTTTTCCCATGGTGACTCCAATTATGTTATGTGAATCATTGAGTTCCAGACCTCATGTTATTCCAAGGTACAAATGCAAGGGCTGAACACAAAAGGAGACGTGAGAGTCACTGCTGTCAACACCAAGGCAGTATTTGGTTGAGTGCGAGACCAAAGAGCCTGTCAATGTCAATGGAAGTCTAAGGGAAAGTCACCCAGTGCCTGAAGCCACACTTGATACAAAGCAAGATGGCTGCTCCTTAATACTGTTGCAGCAATACCTTTGGCAAATGTTTTCAATTACTTCATTGGTCACAATGTCAGGAGTGGAGCTGTTGCTGAGATTTCCATTGCATTCATCTTCACTCACAACTCCTCCGACAATGTTGGACCTGAATAATGAGACTGAAATGTGGCAGTTAACATTTAGGTCTAGTAAGTGCCTGGTAATAAGTCCCAGCTATCTCCCTTTGATTTTCAGAGCATTACCATTGAAGAGTTCCCCAACCAAAGGGGAAACAAACACTGGTCAGATGATGAACTGCACCAGTCACGCAAATGTTGTGGCTGCAAGAGCTGGGCAGAAGCATTAAGTGGTACACATTGTGCCCCCTTGAAAATCCAATAAGGTACAATTCATGTATGTGTGTTTTTAAAAAAGCATCTATGTATCTGAATGGGTCAAATCATAATGCTCAAGAAATGTACAACCATCCAGGGGCAGAGCAGTTCATTTGACTGGTTCTTTTTTCAGTGGTCTATCACTTGTGCCTTGTGAACACCATTCACCTACAAGTCCCGTTCAAGTCACATGCTAGCTACCCTGTTGGCCAAGTGTTGTGATTTTCAATAATGCTGGACAAAATCTCCAACAACTTTGTGGGCATGACATCATCACTCATACTGCAACCATTCACGAGAAGGATTACAATGTTCAGAACTAGGAATGGAGCAACAAGTGCTAGCTCTCACTGCAGAATCCAAATTTGAGACTAAATGATTTAGGCAGGCTTTATATTTGGACGATTAGATGGTTTAAACTACACACTGTTCAGTTCACTGCTCCAGAAAATATTGTGGTGCACTGGTACTTTGTCACCACCTTGTGATGGACATCTTTATAGCACATTGTAAAGGAAAACATAAATAGTAAAGCATTTAAGGATTAAATTTGATGAACTGCAGAGCTCTGTAGCTAAGTACTAAAGTATGTTTCATGCTCATTTGAGGAGCTTTCAAGCATAATATTTCTTGTCAAATATCCTTCTTGGCTGTGAATTGGATCAATTTGTTCCCATAAAAGTTGTTGCACATTTACAGCCTGAAGTAATGATTCACATGACCCAGTTACTCTATTATTGTTGGGCTGTACCCTCTGATTACCCTTTACCAAGATAGAAGCTACTACAGAATCAAGAGAAAACAAGATTAATGGCGAATACTTAAATGTGTTACATTCAAAGCAACATTGGAATTTCCAACTAGAGGCATTTAATGTAACGTAATGAAGAGAATAAGAACCCATCATGATAATTAACATGTTTCTATTCCTGTTCTTTTAATTAATACAATAGTTTCAAAATGACCAGTAAATTACATGGAGATTGCACTTGACAAGTTGTTCAAAAATCAAGTTAGTGAAGCACTTACTGAATGATTTTCCCATTAAATTCAGGAACATAAAGTGACTAATTTTGTTTGCTGGATCCTAATCCCAATTTCCTCCACTTTCTCCCCTGTCAAAAATCCAAAGGCGTTCTAAGGTAAAAGGCACATCAAATCACCTTCGGAAAAGTGACTCAAAGAGTTTTCCAAGTGATAGGTTTTAAGAAGCCCCAGATAGGGCAGTGTTAGAAAGGTGGAGAGGTTCGTGGAGAAATCCTAATGCTTGGTGTCTAGATAGAAGAAGCCATTGTCATCAATGAAAAATGATGAACTCTGCTTTTCTCTCCTCAGATGCTGCCAGACCTGCTGAGTTTCTCCAGCATTTTCTGTTTTTGTTTCTAACCTTCAGCATCCACAGTTCCTTGGTTTATGTAAGGCAAGGGTGGGAGTGCAAACAAAGACCAGAATTTGAGGATTGCAGAATTCTCAGAGAGTTGTAGATGGTCACTAGGATCTGGAGAAGGTTGACCTGGAGGGATTTTGACAGAAGGATAAGAATTTTAAATTTGAGGTTTTACTCATTGAGGCAGAGTTGTACTGCGTGGAAACAAACCCTTCGGTCTAACTTGTCCATGTAATATCAGAAACTAATCTAGCCCCATTTGCCAGCATTTGGCCCATATCCTTGCTAAACCCTTGCTGTGTCATAGAGTCCTATGGCACTGAGACAGGCCCTTTGGCCCAACCTAATCCATGTCGATCAAAATGTCCATCCATACTGACCCCATTTCCTTGCTCATGGCCTATATCCCTTTCAACCTTTCCTATCCTTGTAATTGTACAAATGTCCTTTAAATGTTGTTAATGTACCCGCCTCAAGCACTTCCACTGACAGCTCATTCCATATGCGTACCACTGTCTGTGTAAAATTGTTGCCCCTCAGGTTCCCTTTTATTTTTTCCCCTCTAACCTTAAACTGATGCCACCTAGTCCTCGATTCCCCAACCCTGGGAAAAAGAATGAGTGCATTCACCCTAACCATGCCTTTCACAATCTTATGCACTTCTATAAGATTTTCCCTTTGTCTCTTATATTCTGAAGAAAAAAGCTCTAGATTATCCAACCTCTCCCTATGACTCAGACTGGTGAGTCCTGGCAACATCTTTATAAATTTCTTCTGCACTCATTCCAGTTTGATAACATCATTCCCATAGTAAGTTGACCAAAACTGAATACAATACTCCAAGTATGGCCTCACCAATGTCCTGTACAACTGCAACATGACTTCCCAACTTCTATGCTCAGTACCCTGACTGATGAAGGCCAGTGTGCCAAAAGCCTTCTTCACTGCCCTGTCTACCTGTGACTCCACTTTCAGAGAATCATGAACCTGAATTCTATGTGATCAAACGTAGATCAGCGATCATAGGAATTTTGTGGATTAGCATTATTATTAGTATCACTAGTGTGTGCGAATAGTTGAACAGAAACATAGCAATCCAATATTAGTGAATTAAGCAGTCAACAGTGGTTTTTTTCAGTAAACAAGAGGGTACAGCTATTTTAGTGACACATTGATACATCATTGATAGACATGTTGTTGTGTAACTTCACTGCATGGGAACATTCTGGAACAGTTTATGGATAACTTTGATTCTGGTATTTCTTTTCAACTAATTCCTTTGCTTTTCATTTTATAGGTATTTGTTTATGTTCACCAACTGCCTCCCTCCTTTACTCTGAAGTTTATTTCAGTCCTTCACTCTTCACTGACTCCCCTTTCCACATTTTCTTCATTGGAGGATAGTTG
The DNA here is from genome assembly GCF_020745735.1 of Hemiscyllium ocellatum. Taxonomy (NCBI): domain Eukaryota; kingdom Metazoa; phylum Chordata; class Chondrichthyes; order Orectolobiformes; family Hemiscylliidae; genus Hemiscyllium; species Hemiscyllium ocellatum. Next base: position 30,800,639 of record NC_083436.1, on the reverse strand, counting down.
ATGTATTTTAGATGACTTGATGTTAAGAAAAATGGAACACATGAGTTAAATTTCATAATAAATTTTAATAAGCCACATTAGCTTTTCCCCTCACTGGTGTAACTGAATCTAGTTAATTAGACGAAAGTGAGGACTGCAGATTTTGGAGATTAAGAGTCGAGAGTGTGGTGCTGGAAAAGCACAGCTGGTCAGGCAGCATCTGAGGAACAGAAAATCAACGTTTCATCATCCTGATGAAGGGATTTTGCCCGAAACGTCAATTTTCTTGCTCCTCAGATGGTGCCTGACCTGCTGTGCTTTTCCACCACCACACTCTCAACTCTGGGTCTAGTTAATGTCAGGAGTTGGCTGTTTGTCACCATCTAGTGGCTATTGTTAGGGAACTTCTATTTAAATTAGAAATTGTTAGATCAGCCGTGCGAGAGACAAATAGTGCAGTAACAAAACTTTTGGAAATGTGTTTTTGTATGGAATCTTTTGAACTTGCTTCAAAGTGGTAGAATCCTGTTTTATATCATCAAATAAAATTCTTTGCAGTGTCCTTTATATGAACTTCTTCTTATGGCAATATCCAGTCAACTGTCTTGGAGAAACCAAACTAGCAAACTATGCATTTAAAATAATCAGAACATCAACAACTGCTGGATTAATGGTTGTAGATAATTCATGTATTGACTGCTAATTTGACCACCAAATTAATTCATGTAGGCAAATGAATAATGTCCTTATCATGTAGAGGGGTTTCAGATATTATTAACAACCTGATCAGATATGTTATCACACACCTGTGGAGCAAGTGGGACCTGAACTCTCTGGTCCCCTACTTCAAAGGTATAAACACCATCACACCACCACAAGAAGTCTAATGCAGATTTTTTAAAGACTTTACTCTGATGTAAAGCATCTGTAACATCACAGTGTAAGCGAAATTAATTAATGACTCTCAGAGGTTAGTGTGCAATATGTTTCGGACATGATTTGCAATCATATCGTCATGCCCAGTATACTATGAATTTTCAGCCAATGCTTTTAACAGAGTCTATGTTCCCAACGCAAGAGAGAGGGTGCTGCCATTAATTATAGCCACCCTGATATATCTGCACATGTGCAATTACACCCCTGATGTATACCAGTATCACGTGACTTGTCAAGCCACAATGTTTCCCCCTTGTCAATTTACATTTGATAATTTGAATGTGTGCTTAAACCAGACCTTTAAACACACAATCTGCTGGCCTAACATCAAGTGAGGGAGTGAAATAATAGCTGGAAACATTAAATCACTTTCTAAGTCTGCTGCTTAATTGGAGTAGCAGATAGGTGCTTTCTACAGCCTGTCTGAAACACCAAAGCCATAAGAGTCATAAAGCATGGAAAAAGCCACTGCAACCCTGTTTCAAACTAAACTAGTCTCACCTGTCTGCACTTGGCCCATGTCCTCTAAACCTTTCCTATCCATGTACACATTCAAATGTCTTTTAAAGTTGTAACTGTACCTGCATCCACCACTTTCTCATTCCACACACAAATCACTCTGTGTAAAAAAGTTGCCCCTCATCTCCTTTTTAAAGCTTTCTCCTCTCACCATAAAAATACACCCCCTAGCTTTGATCTCCCCCACCCTAGAGAAAAGAACTTTGTCATTCACTTTACCTATGCCACGCAAGAGTTTGTAAACTTCAAGAAGGTCACCCCTAAACCACCCACTCTCCAGTAACAAAAGCTCCAGCCCTTCCAGACTATTTTTATATCTCAAACCCTCCCTTCCCAGCAACAGCCTCATCAATCTTTTCTGAACACTCTCCAGTTTAATAATATCCTTCCCATAACAGGGCAACCTGAACTACACACAGTTCTGGGTGGCACAATGGCTCACACTGCTGCTTTACAGCACTGGAGACCTAGGTTCAATTCAACTCTGGGGTGACTATCTGTGTGGAGTTTGTACATTCTCCCTGTGTCTGCGGGAGTTTCCTTCAGGTGCTCCGGTTCCCTCCCACAGGCCACAAATGTGCAGGGTAGGTGGATTGGCCATGCTAAATTGCCCATAGTGTCCAGTGGTGTGTAAGTTAAATAGATTAGCCATGGGAAATGCAGAATTACAGGGATAGTGTAGGTGGGATGCTCATTGGAGGGTTGGTGTGGACTTGATGGGTTGAATGGCCTGCTTCCACACTGTAGGAATCCTGTTCTATCATGCTGCAGAATCCTTACCACTGTCCTGTACAACCTTAACATGACCTCCCAACTCCTTTATTCAAAGGTCTGAGCAATGAAGACAAGCGTGCTAAATGCCTTCTCAACCATCCTGTCTACCTGTGACACAAATTTCAAAGAATTATGTACCTGAACCCCTCGGTGTCTCTGTTCTGCAACACGACCCAGGGCTCTACCATTCACTCCGGCAATAGGAAAACAACGTTAAACTTATTCTGAGTGATCTGAAGCCATTCTACCCAAATATATTCCTCTAGCCCTGATGTTCACTTTATGTTCACTTACAGTTACTTGTAGGTGTGTGTTTAAAAGCAACATCTGACTGTGTGCATGAATATACAGTGCTCTATCTAGTCGCAGCATTGGCCTCAATGCAGTTTGCTTTTAATAACTTGGACACAAACAGTTTGTAAAAATTGCTACTGCAAATTATGATATTTGAGTTACATTCGGTATCAAGTCTCAGCCAAATACTAAACTGGATATGCAAATTCACAGCAATCCAGGATATTCACACAATTTGTGCGTTAAGGATGGGCCAACCTAAAATGAGCATTGAATTTTCAGCCAGCCTGGCTCCATGTTTCATACTATATAAAAGAGAAGACCTAAACACTTGGCAAAAAGAAATAGCCCTGTAGATGCTGGAAAACAGAAACAAAAACAGAAAGTGCTGGAGAAACTCAGCAAGCCTGACAGCATCTATGGAGAGAAAGCAGAGTTAACTTTCAAATCCAGTAACCCTTCTTGGGATCTGAAGAACCGTTCTGAAGGAGGGTCACTGGACCCAAAATGTTAACTCTGCTTTCTCTCCCCAGATGCTACTAGAACTGCTGAGTTTCTTCAGCACTTTCTGTTTTTGTTTCAAAACACTTGGGAAGTGAATAGCCACTAAGAACTCCCTATTGCATCACAATGGCTTTCCACATTCAAATAAGACATTATGGACTTGAGAAGTGTTAACCCACAGCACCGTAATCAGCATGAACACTACTCTTTATTTGAAAGAGACCTTGAACATAGGAAAAGCTACGTAGAGGTAGTCATGTTTTCTTTATCTATTCAAAACATCAGCCAGATGTGCTTGCAGAGAGATGCAGCAAAGATATTTGTTCAGCCAGTCTGTGAACAAGACTCAGAAGCAAGCTACAAAGCATCAGGCAGCCAAAGTACATAACCTGTACCAGTTTAAAGTTTACTTGAAAACCAATCCCTATAAGAAACTCCATAACCTGCCATAGATCATTCACTTAATAAGACACTCATTTCAATTTTCAAATATGGAAATCATCCAAAGTTTCACAGGCCTGCCATGGGGTGAATGAAATATCAGGAACCAGAGACTGAGTTACCATAACTGGTAAAAGTACCAGTATCTAGTCTTTGTGTGTGAACGCATCTATAGGAACAAATGTATGAGACATTGCAGTAATACAAAGTAAATGTGTGGGAGTGAAAAACCTTCTTTATGCTAAGACTCATAAAAGCTTAAAGCTTTCAATTAAATACATACATCAAGAGTAAACAAAAAGAATTTCTTTCATATAAAACAATTGGTCACAGGCAATAAGACAGTGTATACATTCTGTACATGACAATGTCTGTTATGTTTTATGACAAAACAGCAAAACGTACAAGTAGATACCAAAGGGATAGCTTGATTTTTGTGCATCACATTCGACCTCTTTTAGTGAGGCTGTTATAGTCAACAATTTATTTTAGAAATCCAACAGTTGCCATATTGACACAATTTGCATTTTCTTGAGTGTTGTTAATTTGCAAATGTAATGCTACTGGTGGAACTGGTTTGACATAGTCAGTGACCTGACAGTGTGGGAACTGAGTTTACACCAATAAGACCACTAATGGTTGAGTAAGGTTTTTCAAAAAAATAACTGAGAACAAAATCTAGAAATGCTAATGATCAGTCTGCAGTGATGTCACTGAACTAGTTGATCATGGTCTTGACTAAAACATTACCATTACTGGGTTTCTCACTCCTGTTTACTCAACCTCCTCCTGGAAATGGCAGGGACCACTGGATAACTAGTGAAGACAGGATTGTGATTGCCTTTGCTGATTATTCACACAATCTACTGACAGTTGTTATTCGTCTCATTTCATAGCCATGAACATTTGAGGAATATATTAGAAGAAATCTAGCAACATTTACCAGAGAAGACATTAAATCTCCATGGAAGGAAGGGGAAGAAAATTGGTAATCAGTACTTAAATAGGTCAAAAATGATAGCCATTTGTATTTTAAAACTGTACTTATTTTAACTTTGTAACTTAATTCATTTTCCAGGAGTCCAGCTTGTATCATCAATGGAAGGGAGTATGATGGATATTGCAGACAATTATATTTAATATTATAGCATAGCTTTACTTCACCTGTGTTCAAGGTTTAAGATATATTATTATTATTATTATGTAGGAACTTGGATTCTAGAAGGAAAGTGCTGTGAAGGTCTGATATTTGTCTTTAAAAGATCAGAATGTTATTTGGAAAAGTGAACTGAATACATCCTTGAAAATAAATCACGTGATTTGAGTTAAATTACTCAACAAACTATCTGGTGAGATATTTACTGCTTATTGTTGATTTGAATTCTTAATGACCCACAGAAAGACAGGTGGCCGGGCGTCAGAGGAGGTTCAGTTTAGAATACTAACTGAAGTTTCGTTTTTGGCAGACTCCAGGCCCACAGAACTGCAAAGAAGCCCTTAGCTGTTTTAGAAGCTTCTAAGTATTAAAGTCTGTGAGTTACGTTATCGGTAAGTCTCAGGAAGAGACAGAGAGAATTATATCCAGTTAACATTGCTGAAAGTTACAAAAAAATGCTTGCAATCTAGTTAATTGAGTAAAATATTTTAAAGTAAAGATAGGAGTGATACTCCATTCGGGTTGAGTGTCAGTAAAAGACATTGCTGGGGAAATAATGAATCTTTATTTTTGCTGTTTATGTTAAAATCTCTCAACATTATATATATATATTATTTCTTTTGTGAGTACTTTTCTTAAAAGTTCATTGGTAGTCTCTTATAAATATGTTTGGTGACTGGCCACCACAGTAACCACATTGCAAAAACAACAGACAAGTTTCACTCTTGTTTCTGACTTGTCCGCTAATACCATGAACTGGGATCATAGCACATTGACCAGCAATCATTTAAATCCAGTTTATAGGTCTAAATTGGGCACAATGGTAACAATCTACCCAGTGAGTCAGTAAAGGATAAAGTCCCACTTCAGAGATGTGAGCATATAATGCATACTGACAGTAGTGTAGTGTAGAAGGGGTGCTCCGCAGCTGGGAGGTACAAGTGCTGTATGAAGGCAATCAAATGATCTTATGACACTACTTGAAATAGAGAAGGGAACTTCACCCCTCCCAACCAACACACAAAAACAGGTATCTAACAGATTAGATTCCCTACAGTGTGGAAACAGGCCCCTCAGCCCAACAAGACCACACTGCCCCTCTGAAGAACAACCCATCCAGACCCATTCCCCTACATTTATGCCTGACTAATGCACCTAACACTACAGGCAATTTAGCATAGCCAATTTACCTAACCTGCACCAACTTTGGATTGTGGGAGGAAACCAGAGCACCCGGAGGAAACCCATGCAGACATGGGGAGAATATGCAATCTCCACACAGACAATTGCCCAAGGCAGGAATTGAACCCAGATCCCTGGCACTGTGAGGCATCAGTGCTAACTACTGAACCACCATGCCACCCTTCATATTTCATTGCAGTTTGTGGTAACTTTTTATAAATCAACTGACTGCTGCATTTCCTACAACAGTTACTTTATTTTGAAAAAGAAAGATGACTCTAAGCATTTCAGACCATCTTGAATTTGCAAAACATGCAAATTGAATCATTTTCTATTTTGATACTGACACACCAACCACGCTAACTTATATATGCCCACTCTCAGAAATACAATATGCATAGGGACATAGGAGCAGGAATAAACAATTCAGTTCAACCCACTCTGCCACTCTAGATTGTGGCTGATCATCGACTTAAACACCATTTTCTGCATGATTCCCATATCACTTGCTCTGTGAAGTTCAGAAATGTATTGCTTTCTACCTTAAATATACTCAACGGGAGAGCTTTCACTGCCTTTTGATGTAAACAAGTTCAACCGATTCTTGTGATGTGCTAGTTGAGTTCAATACTAGCAACAGCATTAAGGCCTTGTGATATGTAGGGTATCATAGGGTTATGAAGCATGGAAACAGACTCTTCAGTCCAAATCACCCACACTGACCAGACATCCCAATCTGACCTAATCACACTTGCCAGCATTTGGCCCATATCTCCCTAAACCCTTCGTATTCGCATATCCATCCAAGGTGCCTTTAAAGTGTCATTATTTTACCTACCTCCATCACTTCCTCTGGTAGCTCATTCCATACACACATTACTCAAGTCCTTTTTAAATCTTTTCCCTTTCTCATTAACCTTATGCCCTCTAGTTTTTGACACCTCCACCCTTGGAAAAAAGCTTGGCTGTTCACCTTGTCCATGCCCCTAATGATTATATATACCTCTATAACATCATCCTTCTGTCTCTGATGCTCCATGGAAAAAAGCCCTAGCCTATTTAGTCTGGCTCTATAGCTCAAATCCTCCATACCTGGCAACATCCTGGTAAATCTTTTTTCTACCCTCTCAAGCTGAACAACATCCTTCCTTTCAAAGGGAGACCAGAATTGTATGCAGTATGTCAAAAGTAGTCTGACCAATGACCTGTACAGCTATAACATGACATCCCAACTCTGATACTTAAGGATATGACAATGAAGGCAAGCATGCCAAATGCCTTCTTCAGCCAGTGACTATCTACCCGTGACTCCACTTACAAGGAACTGTGCACCTGTACTCCTTGGTCTCTTTGTTCGGCAACACACTCCACAGCTATACCATTAACGGTATAAGCACTATCAGTTTTGGTAAGTGCCTTAACAAAATGCAACACCTCACATTTATCCATATTAAACTCCTTCTGTCACTCCTAGGCCCATTGGCCAGCTGATCAAAATCCAGTTGTACTCTGAACTCGGTTTTGCTTCATGTGGTGCTCTTTTGCACTTTCCCATTTGCAATGGGAATGTGAACATCAAGAAAATAGTTCAGTAAATTGACCTTCTGTGATTTGGGGTCAGCTACAGTTGCAAAAAACCCTTTTTGCAACTATCAGACCCATCTCAGATCTCCACATGAAACCCAAACCCAATATAAATCCAAACATTAAATGTGTGAAGTGCAAGTTTTATTGATTCCCCTAACCACTCATACCATTTATTTGGATTCCAGAAGATTTCCTCCTTAAATGCCAATTACAGGGGTAGAGGACCATTCAAACACAACTAGTAATCATGGCAACTGTAAATTATAGTCAGAAAATACCCAAGACCAGTAAACTCTCACATTATCGCATTCTGCGCATTTTACCTCCAACTGCTTGATTCAATTAACTCAAGTCCTCCAGTAATTCAATTCATTTTAGCATCAGGAACTCTCTTGTATGTGTTATTTATGTTGTTGCTTTTAAATTATTGGAATAATTCAATTTTATTGAGTATAATACTGCCTTTGAACTTTCATGATTATAATGTGCATAGAATATAAAGTCACTAAAGTGTATTTGCACTGAGGTTGCTGGTATTGGGAAGTACAAATGCTGCTAGAAGCATGGTCTATTTACAATGTGGTTTTATTCACTGTTGATGTACTTTGATAATAAAGAAGAAATGCAAAGATCTGAGCAGCCCGGTAACAAGTATATGTTTTTCAATTACTCTTCCTTTTCTTCACCATGTGTGATGATGTAGCAGAGAGATTTGTAATCCAAGTTGCCTGCACCATCAATGGGAGAAGACTGAAACATCTGGTCAACCTACAGTACATGAGAATGAAAAAAAAACACAGATAGGGATGGACAAATCTTATACGCAATTGCACACACTACAATTGTAACTTGCGTGGAGTACAGAAAAAACACTCCATTATTATAAGGAAATATGATATTCATACTGACACAATCTGGATTGTTACAAATAACCTGACCAAGTACATCAAAGGACGTAATAGATTTATGTGCAAATTGATTGCATATGTATTATTATGACGTACATACTTCATACATAGCTAAAGTAATTACTAACTTGTGTATTTTTAAAAAAAAATCTCTACCAGAGCTGATGTAATCATCACAATTTTCATGCATTATCAAAGAACAATACATCACGTTTGACTTACTGAAGGCTATTTTCTTGATGGAAGTTTATTTTATAAAATCTGCAAAATTTAGAACTTGTCCCATTTGTAGGGCTGGAGTGTGAATAGACTGTCATGTCCACATTGCATTCATCTCAGTATGTATGCTAATGCTCCAGGTTAACAAGTACACAAGGAACTGTACATCTGTCAAAGAAAATGCCTTAAATTAAGTTCTTATACAAACCTCTCCAGCCGTGAATTTGTCAGCTTGAGTCATCAGCATATGTTTTAGTCTGCAGATGTGGGGAAAAAAAATAACACAAATGAAGCATCAGAAGCTGCATAATAAAAGGAAATGCTAAAACTTCAAAGCATCGGCAAAAACACTAGAAAAGTAGAAATAGCACATACTCATCTTTGTTGATGCATCCTTTGCCTTCGGGATCAAACATTTTAAATGCATTTAACATCACCTCTTCTGGATCAGACCCTGTATTTAATGAAATAAATCATAGTTTGGTCACGGTTCACAAGGAAAGGAGCGAAAAGCAAGAAGTGGTTAAAAACATACCATGTAACTTTTCTCCAAATAGATTTAAAAACATGGTGAAGTTAATTGGACCAGTAGCTTCACGTAACATGGATTCTAATTCATCATCTTTGACATTGAGTTTGCCTGAAAAAGAAAAAAAGTCAGATGTGATGAGACTTGTAGAGTGAATCTCTCCCGGTTCTCCCAATGTAGCATCAAACTGTTTTTGAGCAAGATAAATATTCACCTTGACCATTATCCAAATAATTTCCTCTGAATTCTTAATTGGATTTATCAATGCATCTCAGTTATGGCTCCCAATCCAAGTAAATCAATTGCCTGTGCATATTTCCTGTAAATTGTTTTCTATACATTTTTATATATCTACCTCTGATCTTAGGTTCCATGGTTTGCCTGGGATAACATCACCAACACCATGCATAATTTGTTAGTATTTCACTCTTAAATGTCTTCCTTCTATACTTCTACTTAATTGTGTTTACATTTGAGATCAGTTATGTCCCATTATCCTGATGTTGTGTACAAATCTTTTATTATGTGCTGACCATAACATTTTTGTATCTGTGGACTAATATTGTGTTGTTTCTTTTAAAAAAAAAGTCCCATCACAAGGTGACCTGTTTATAGTTCCTGATTTCTTTCTGCTAATTCTATTTTATTTAAATAGATAATTGCTTAAGCTGCTGGAGGTGCCTTTTGGACAAGATATTAAATCAAGGTCATGTTCACTTCAATAATTGAAGGAATGTTAAATACTCTCACAGTATTCACAAGATATCATGATCAGCATCCATCCCTCAACCAATTTCACTTAAGTCAAAGGATCATGCATGTTTTCTGCAACTTGGGATGTCAGAGTACACATTATCTGCAGCAATGTTAACCTGGTGGTGAAATGGTAATGACACTAAATGAGCAATGCAGGGACCCAGATTAATGTTCTGAGGATGTGGGTTCAAATTTCACAAAAAAAATGATTAATTCAAATTCTGAAGTTAATAATGGTGACTATTAAACTATCATTATTGGTGTTAAAAACCTCATCTGGGTCATGAATGTCATTGAGGAATAGAAGCCTGTCAACATTATATGGTCTGGACAATTCACCACTTCAGATCCACAACAACAGGGTTGACTTTTAACTGTCCACTGAAACAGTTTAGTAAGCCACTTGAGTCAAAGGAAATTAGAGATGGGCAAAAAGTACTGGCCTTGCTGGTGATGACAATATCCCATCAAACATTCTTTGTTTTAAAGATAAAGCAGCAATTGACAGCTTGTAAAGAACATTGAAATACCTTGAAGATGTGATTAGCTGTTTCTAAAATGAAAGTTCCATCTTTTCCCTAATAGCTGAAATACTCAGTTAGAACCTAGTCTACCATGGTGAGTTTATTAAATAAAACAGCTGCAGAAAGTCACCACTGGACTTCATTTGCCAATGGCTGGAGAACCACTAAGACTGTAACTACAAGGTCCTGATAGTAGGTGGGAGAATTAATCTATTTATTGACAGATCTTTTGAGTGTACTGAGACATCCAAATATTTACAGACCATTCTTTAGCTGGAGTGAAGATGTTAAGCTTCATGCAGGCAATGCTTCCAAATTCAGTCTCCAGACATCAAGGGGACATCACCGTTGGATTGCCACTTCTTTCACATCTTTTTTTATCTTTGTACGGAGTTCCAAGTTTTGAGCTGGGAATTCTAATTCCAGCTCGTTCAGAAATGTGGAGTGGAGCTGAAATCACCACAGATCTCCAACATGGTGCGGAATATTCAGAGGACGTTACGTCACGGCCCCTCTTACAGCAGTCAGTGGGCTGTGCTCAGAGACTGAAATGTCCAGCAGCCCAGGCAGACAATTCCCACAAATTCTGCTACATACGGGATTCTGCAATACTCCAACCCTCATGTCTAGTTTGTGCTGTTCTATGATTGTACAACTGCCAGAATATCCAAGTGTCACATCAAATACACACTCATCATGAATACATGTAACTTTAATCAGATTTACAAGCAGTTACCCAAGGATGCATAAGTATCTTTCAGATCCTCTTTGTCAATAAAGCCATCTCTGTTCTGATCGATCAAAGTAAAGGCCTGAAAAGAAAGGGGATAACAGAATCACAAACAGCCTACAATGGCCTGCCAAGAGCTACTTCCTTGCATTAAATGCCATCTCATACCTTCCTGAGACTTTTTTTTTGCATTCTTAATTTCTTTCCTATGCTGGTCATGAAGAATGAAGTCAACATGCACAACAGAGCTCAATGCAAAAATACAATACGATCAACTTACATAACTATCATACACTAACATCTGCAACATCCATTGTGTACTAAATACATGTCATTTGCACTGATAACCATTTAGCGACTAACATGAAATCATCAGTCCGGGGCAGACTGACATAAAGACAGGGCAGATAATTTTTAAGATATTCTTTATACAGTGTGGTAGAGCTCCTTCAACCCATCATGTCTCCACTGACAAACTAGGTGAGTCCCACTTTCCCCAGAGTCTTGAAGGGTAGGGCATGACATATGGGACTCAAAATGTTAACTATTTCTCTCTCCACAGATGCTGCCAGACCTGCTGAGTTTCTCAAGCATTCTCTGTTTGTTTCAGACGTTCAGGATCTGCAGCATTCCTATCTGAGACAGGCTGACGTGACCTCATTCTACAATTTATTTCATGTTTACACTCACGTTTTACAAGTGTTGCTCTTGCAGTTCCTATTTTTTTTCGAACTGTAGTTGGAGATATAAAACAGAATGCAGTGTACATCTGACTATCACAGCCAAACCCAAATACTGCAGTCAAAACAGGTGTATGTATATTTTTAAAATTAACTATTTTTTATTTCAAATACACACTTCATTCATAAGATATCCTTATATATAAGCAGTCACGGAAACAATTTGGTTCTGTCCAGTAGCATTTGAAGGAAAAAAGCTTTGACTCTTTCCAGCAAACAAACCCTTATTTCTTATTTGTAAAGATTATATTTACATACATTTGAGGCACAGGTCTGGATCTGATTATTTTTTTAAAAAGCATAAGTTATCAACCCGTTCAGAAATCTCTGGAGCGAGCAGGATTGGAAACAGACAATTGCATTTCTCTCTTCCCTCTTAGTTCCTTTCCTTTGCCGTGATTTCACATTTTTAGTCATTTTTTTTCCCGCCTGAGATTTCTCTTCACTCTTTAACATCTATGTGTTTCTCTCTGGTCCTGACATGCCCTACCCCCTCGACTTCAGACCCCCAACAGAAAGTTGCTTACTTCCTTGAATTCCTGGATTTGAGTCTGCTCAAAACTGGAAAAGACATTGGATGAAGCTCTCTGAGCCCGTTTGGCACCACCTTCCTTCTTTTTGGTTTTTCTGCTCGACTGGGGGACAAAACGAATGAGAGAGAGAATAAGTCGCAAGGGTCAGAGTGACTTGCAGCAGATAGAACTGACTGTGAAGAGAGAGGAAGAAAGGAAACTCCAGAAGAGCATACACTCACCATACTTGCCTGTGATCCCTGCAATTGTGCGTGTGTGGGTTTTGGGCTGTGGTTTTTATAGTGGGTTGTCTCGAGGGATTGAGAAGGCAACAGCAGCCCCAGCAAACCCCCTCGAATCTGAAAGCTGCCGGCAAGAATACTCCTTACATGGAAACATTCGACCCGACAGTGAACGGGTCCCTAGTGACCGGCCGATTAAGGCATCAGCACCTGATGCAGACCATTTCTGATCTTTCACAAGAGGCATTTCAAGGTTTAATTTACCGTCAACACTTGAGAGATGAGAGTTTCTGGAAACCCGATTGTATGAGGCTTCAAAGGGTTACATGCTCTTCAACTGCCTGGCTCAGTTTTATCTCACATGTCCTTACTGTTCCTATTAAACAGCAGGGAGGCAGGATTTGCAATGTAAAAATGGAATAAATGACTAGGAAGCTTGCTGGAATATAATCACATTTAAGCGCCTGATCTTTATTTTAATTAAGGAGGTATCTAGCTATTACAATGGCAAAATGCAATATAGGTATGAGCAAAACTGAATAGAAAGCTAAGATCCTTTGAAATATTAACCAATAAAATTTGTCTATAAACAGTATTAAACGTGCGAGGCCATAGGCCGGTTTCTATGCTGTATGTACATATGACTCAAGAAACAAAACCTCCTTCAGTGTTCTGTGGACTGTATGGTACAAGGTACATATTCAAATTTTTGCAAAACGAAAGGATGTCTAAATGTTGTTTGAAGAGCTGGATTTAAACTTAAACTGGAGGGATTGAAGGAGTTGCAGAATGGGGTGTAGTTGTTTGAAAGGTATTGGAGAGGCAGAGGATGGATAGATTGAAAAATAGAGTTCAGGGCTAGGCTGGCAGAGATGTATCTGTTATGAGCTTATAGTGGTTGTAAGGCATAAGATTGGGAAGTGATTTTAAACTCAAGGGTGACAATTTTACATTGAGGCAATGGGAGGACAAAGTCAATAAGGAGAGATGTGTTTAGTGAGCAGGAGCTAGTGTAGAAGGAGGAAAAGGTGTCTTCTCTGGAGATGTTTTAGCTTTGGTTAAATAAGCGTTGAATGAAGTAAGAGTATTTAAATTGAACTGGGTAATAGCGGAATATACTGAAAACAAAAATGCTGACGGTCACAGCAGGTCAGGTAGCATCCATGGAAAGAAAGCAAGCTAATGTTTCAAGTTTAGATGACTCTTCATCAGGTGTTAAAGTAGGTTGTGGACGTTATTTTTGTCTATGGGCAGGTTGAGCAGGACAACGAGGGATTGTGCATCTTGCTCATTGTCAAAGAATCCTGACAGTGTAAATAGAGGCCCATTCAGTCAATTGAGTCCTCATCAACCCTCTGAAGAGCATTCCACCCAATCCCCATAATTACTATAATTAACCCACTTAGCCTGAATATTTCTGAACACTATGGGGCAATTTAGCATGCCCAATCCACATCTTTGTGACTGTGGGAGGGAACCAGAGCATTCATGAAAAACCCACGCAGACACACGGAGAACGTACAAACTCTACTCAGGACGTCACCTGAGGCTGGGATCAAACCTGGGTCCCTGGTACTGTGAGGCAGCAGCACCAACCTCTGAGCCACAGTGGTATGTCAATTGTAACTTGGACAGATTCAAACAGTGTTTCAGGAAAGAAAAAGCATTGGATTTTGGCAATTACTTCAGGATCTTACATGTTTCAATCAAATTACCTCCTCCTCATCTAAGTGGATGCAAGCCTTGCTCATCAAACCTTACTTCATAAGACAAACTGCTCATTCCAGGTACTTCTCTAGTGATCCTTCTATGAATTGTCTCCAGCACATTTATATATTTCCTTAGATAAGAAGACCAATTCTGTGCACAAACTTCCAAATGTGATCTCAGCAATGCCCTGTTAAACTGAAGCATAAACTTCAGTATTGTGGATTCTGGAGAGATGAAATGTAAGCACAAGTGCTAGAGAAACTTAGCAGATTTGGTAGCATCTGTGGAGAGATGAACAGAGTTAACGTATCAAATCCAAAAGCAGTCATGTTGAACTTGAAATGTTAACTTGATTCCTGATTTTCTCCAAAACTTTTTGTTTTCATTATGTAAGCATAGCATTCCTAATTTTGTATTTAATTCCTCTCACAAGAATGTTCTATTAGCTTGCCTCATTACTTTTGTGATTCATGCACTAGGTCACCCATATCCCTCTGCATTTCTTAGTTCTGTAATCTCTCACTTTTTGGATATTTTGCTTATTTTTCTTTCTTCCGGCTAAAATGGATAATTTCACAGTTTCCCACATTATACTCTATTGGTGAGATCTTTGCCCAATCACTTATCCTATTTCTACCTCTTTATTTATGCTCTTTTCAATGTGGTCACATTGTTGGTTTCAAACAGACTGACTAGTGATCTCAGCACAACTTACAAAATGTAAGTCTAGAATCAGATGCTGATGGCCACAGAGGAATTGCAAGGAATCACTGGATATGCCCTGTCACAAGTCCAAATCATTTCTTCAGTCCAGTTGCAACTGTCTATCAAAACTGTCTGCCACTACCGAATGCCAGTGACTTGGGATGTTCAGAAATGACCAAGCATTGACAAATTCCAAATACAGTAAATGATTTGTCAGATGAGTCACTATGCAAACATAATGTATGACGTGAGCAACTAAATCAAAACACATTAATTTTTTGTAAGGCTACTTATCCTTGGTTCGCCAATATTAACAAACACAATAACTAATGTTGTGTTTATATAACCATAGTACTTTGAATATGGTAGAATATTCCTGGTAGGTTTGTAGAGCATTTTCTAATCAAATTTGAAGCTGAACCACATAAGGAGATACTAGATTGTTTTCAAAGATTTTAGTTGCCAAAGGTGGATTTTAAGGGCCATCTTAAAGTTGAAAAAAGGCACAAGTAAAGAGGTGGAAATATTTAGGGTGTTAATTTTGGAGTTTAGGGTTTAGCTGAAGACTCTACAGGAAATGGCGTGATGAAAGTTGGGGAACTGCGAGAGGCTCGATTTTGAGGAATATTCTGAGGATTGTATGGGTGGGTGAAGTTGTAAAGATAGGATGGGAGAAAGCCACGGAGCAGATTGAATAGAAGTTTAAGATCTTTAAATTTCAAGTGCTGCAGAATTGGGCATCAATAAGCAGGCCAGAGAGGAGAACATGGCATGAGTTAGAATATGAGAAAAGGAATCTTTGAGGAAGAGTATAAATGCTTTCCAGCTTAGAAAATCTCCTCACAGTATCTAATTACACCTCTATCATCAACAAGAAGAATTTCACTAAATAATCTACCAAAACTAAGAATACATTTTTTTGGCACAGTGTGAAGTTGCAATGACTGAGTAGCTGGATGATTAAATTGCAATGGGTCACTCTGTATTGCTTTGCTTTTAACACAGTGAAGACACACGGAGAAGAAGAGGAGGACTTTTTAACTGTATGAATGAAAGTAGTTTATAACTGATAATTTCATCTTTGGAATGAAAAGAATCATCAGTCCGACCATAAACATCACTGAGAAGTAAAGACAGCAAAGCTACAATGGAATATCTCGGTTTAAAGGTTAGTTAGATAGTCAAACTAAAAGTCTGACTGAAATTCATATATAACATTTATCTATTCAAATACCTTTTAATCCCTTCTTCTGAATCATGCAGGTCAGTAATATGAATGAATAAATAGTTCTGCATTTTATTTATACTTTTCAATCAGTAGCAATCTTTTAATTGATCTGTCCTCTTAAACATTTTAAAGGATTGTGTTACCAATGTGAGACAGGAACTATTATAGAAAGTGGACTAAAGGACAAGTTTAATGTTTATCTCATTTTCCTCTTGGGGATTCTGCAGCCTTCAGGACTCAATATCGATTCAATAATTTTAAAACCTGAACACTTTCTTCCATGTCCTTCTCCCGCTCCCACAGACCAGGTCTTGTCATCACATAGGCTGCTTTCACCATAACCTAAGACATTTTCACCCACTAATGATCCCTGAATGAACTGCAGAGAGGCTGGTATCCCATCACCAAGTCATCCTTTGTTTTACATGTGCACAGTACACTGGCTGTGGCCAGCCAGTTTGGAATCAGTCTCCTGAACTGAGGAGATTCTAAATCCCTCTTTAGCCTGGTCAGCCAGGGTTTCCTGATTTTCCCAGGTTCACAATCCCAATCAAGGATTTCGTAGTCAATGAGATCCACCTGGTTCCAATCACTAGAGTTCCCATTAGCAGTTTTTATTCTCCCCATCTGACCTTTATCCCTCTCTGTGGCCTCCACCTCCATTTATCATTTACTCCTCCCGCCTCCTTCCACCAGTCTTCAGGAAACGTACCAAACGAGCAACAATCAGGTCCTAAGATGGGTCACTGCACCTTAAACATTGACTCTGCTTTCTCTCCTCAGATGTTGCCAGACCTGCTGAGTTTATCCAGTTATTTCTGTTTTGGTGACAAAATTTAGTGTACTTGTTTAGCAATCCTCTGTTGTCTTCATGCCTCCAGTAACCCATTTCAAATATTGCCTCCACTAAAATAATACACTAAAGAATGCTAGGTTTACATTAGCTTTTTGACTTTATTTTGTTTCTGTAACACTACTATGTGAACATTTATTTACAGAATTATTTTGCAATAATTTATGCTTAAAACTTAGTCTCTTACAGATGATTAGTCAATCATTTGTAAAGTAGTTATGCACTAATTTTGCAAACAATAACTTTGGCTATGGCAATTACCTCATTTCATTTATTCATTAATGAAATGAGGTCATTGCCATAAGGTTGTTATGAATTATTCTATGTCTGAAGGATAATTATGCCATGTCTTTGTCTTGTTCAGAAGTGCTGCTTACAGTCACCTGGGATTTTGTACAATTCACTCATTTGGCCACTGATGATAAATTGATACAGAAATATCCCAGAAAGAATCAATATTAGTTGCATTGTGTCTGTAATAACATTGATGTGATTTTATCAGTCAACTTCATTCTAGAAATGAGTCAGCCCAAATTTAATGGACTGGATGGCCTTTTTTGCTGAAAACAATAAGAAAAAGAAAATTGAGTAGGCCATTTGGCCCCTCAAGCCTATTCCACCATTCAACAAGGTCATGACTGATCTGACATTCCTCACACAAATTTTCCCATGCTTTCCACAGAACACTTTATTCCTTGAATGATCAAGAATCTATCGATCTCAGCCTTAACTATGCATAAGGGGTCTTCCCCAAGGGAGCTCAAAAGTCAAATAGTTCCAAAGAATCTCAACCCTCTGAGAGAAGAACCTCCTCCTCATCTCATCTCATCTCAAATTGGCACCGTATATTCTGAGACAGTATCCTCTGGTCCTGCCGGGGAAAATGCATTTAGCCTGTTGATCCCATTAATAATCCTATACTGTTTCAATGTGATCACCTCTCATTAGTCTAAACTCCAGTGAGTAGAGTCCCAAACTTTGCTCATAAGACGATCCCTTCAAACCAAGGTCCATCCTGGTGAACATTCTGTGTACTGTCTCCAATGAAATGATATCTTTCCTTAAATAAGGGAACCAAAACTGCTGACAGTACTCCAGGTGTGGTCTCACCAGCTCCTTCTACAGTTCCTGTAAGAGTTCCCAACTCTTATACTCCAAGTCCCTTCAAATGGTAGCCAACATACCATAAGTCTGCCTGATTATCTGTGTGCTAGCTGTGTGTTTTCTGTGTTTTGTGCAAAGTACCCCCAAGTCTCATTGTGTTGCAGTTTTTCTCCTTTCAAATAATACTCTGATCCTTTGTTTTCCCTTCCAAATTGGGCAACTTCATATTTTCCCATATTACTTCATCTGCCATCCTTTTACCCAATTGATTAAACCATCAATATCTATCTGAAACATTGTTTATGTCCTTATCACAACCAGCCTCTCCATCTATTTTTGTGTTGCCTGCAAATTTAACGATATGTTTCACTTCTCCAAGTCATTAATATATCTTGTAAACAGTTGTGATCTCAACACTGATCCTGTGGAACCCCGCTTGGTCACCAACCTGAAAAGAACGCTTTATTGCCACACACTGTTTCCTGCCCATTATCCAATTCTGTGTCTATGCCAACATTTAACCTCCAACACCATGGGGTCTTATCTCATGACTTGTACCTCCTTGTGGGAGGTACTTTGTTGAACCCTTTCTGGAAGTCAATTGTAATGTATCTACTGGTTCCCTTTTATCAACTCTGGTTGAGATTTAGGACCATAACACAATTAGACAAGGGAGCAAAAATAAGGCCATTTGGTCCATCGAGCCTTCTCCACCATTCAATCATGCCTGATAAATTTCTCAACTCCATCCTACCGCTTTCTCCCCAAAACCCTTGATTCCCTTGATACTCAAGAAACTATCTATCTCAGTCTTAAATATTTTCAATAACCTGGCTTCCACAGCCTTCTTTGGCAATGACTTCCATAGATTAACCACTTTCTAGCAGGAGAAGTTTCTCCTTATCTCCATTCTAAATGTCTTCCATTTATTCTAAGGCTGTGCCCTCAGGTCTTAGTCTCTCCTACCAATGGAAACATCTTGCCAATATCTACTTTGTCCAGGCCATTCAGTATTTTGTATGTTTCAATTAGTTCCCCCCTCATCCTTCTAAACTCCATCGAGTATAGACCCAGCACCCTCAAACGTTCCTATATGTTAAGCTTTTCATTCCTGTGACCATTCTCATGAACCTCCTCTGAACACGCTCCAGCGCTAGTACATCCTTCCTGAGGTATGGGGCCCAAAGCTGTGCGTGATACTCCAAACATAGAGCCTCAGAAGTACATCCCTGCTTTTGTATTCAAGTCCTCTCAAAATAAATGCCATCTTTGCATTTGCCTTCCTAACTACTGACTCAACCCGCTAGTGTACCTTGAGAGAATCCTGGACAAGAATTCTCACATCTCTTTGCACTTCAGACTTCTGAATTTTCTCCCCATTTAGAAATGGTCCATGCCTTTATTCTTCCCACCAAAGTGCATGACCTCAAACTTTTGCATGTTGCACTCCATCTGACATTTCTTTGCCCCATCTCCTAACCTGTCCAAATCCTTCTGCAGCCTCCCCACCTCCTCGATGCTACTTGTCCCTCCACTTATCTTTGTATGGTCTGCAAACCTAGCCAAAATGCCCTCAGTTCCTTCAGCCAGATCATTAATATATAAAGTGAAAAGTTGCAGTCCCAACACTGAGCCTTGTGGAACATCATTTGTCACTGGCTGCCCATCCTGAGAAGGAACCTTTTATCCCTATTCTCTGCTTTCTGCCAGACAGCCAAGCTTCTGTCCATGCTAGCACCTTGGCTTTGACACCATGGGCCCTTATCTTACTCAGTAGCCTCCTGTGCAGCACCTTGTCAAAGGCCTTTGTGAAGTCCAGGTAGATTACATCCATTGGCTCTCCTTAGTCTAACCTACACGTTACGTCATAGAGTCATAGATATGTACAGCACGGATACAGACCCTTTGGTCCAACCTGTCCATGCCGACCAGATTTCCTCAAAGAATTCTAGCAGATTTGAAGGCATGGCCTTTCCTTGATGAAATCACGCTGACTTTGCCCCATTTTACCATACACTTCCAAGTGTTCAGAAATCTCATCCTTCACAATGGATTCCAGGATCTTACCCTGGACCAAGGTTAGGCTAATCAGTCTGTAATTTTCCCTCTTTTGCCTTTTTAAACAAGGGTGTCACATTAGCAATTTTACAGTCCTCTGGGACTCTCCCTGATTCTACTGATTCCTGAAAGATCACTAGTAACGCCTCCACCATCTCTTCAGCTATCTCCCTTAGAACTCTGGGATGTAGTCCATCTAGTCCAGGAGATTTATTCACCTTCAGGCCATTCAGTTTTTCTAGCACCTTCTCCTCGGTGATGGCCACCATGCTCAGCTCTGCCCCCTCACTCTCTTTAATATTTGGGACATTACTTGTGTCTTCCACTGTCAAGATTGATGCAAGGTAATTATTCAGTTCCTCAGCCATTTCCTTGTTCCCCACTACTATCTCTCCAGCATCATTTTCCAGCCACCCAATGTCCACTTTTGCCTCTTTTTAACCCTTTATATATTGAAAGAAACTCTTACAGTCTTCTTTGGTATTACTGACTAGCTTATCCTATAGTTAATCTTCTCCCTCCTTATTTCTTTCTTGTTGCCCCCTGTTGGTCTTTGTAAACTTTCCAATCTGCTGGTTTCCCCTTTGCCACATTGTATACTTTCTCTTTTGCGTTTATGCTATCCCTGACTTCCCTAGGCAGCCATGGTTGCCTCATCCTCCCTGTGCCGTGCTTCTTTTTCCTCAGGATGTACCTCTGCCGTGTCTCCTGAATTATTCCCAGAAACGCCTGCCATTGCTGTTCCACTAACTTTCATGCTAGGCTCCTTTCTCAGTCAATTCTACCCAGCTCCTTCCTCATGCTTCTGTAATTGCCTTTATTCAGCTCTAATACCATTACCTCTGATTCTATCTTCGCCCTCTCAAATTGGAATGTAAATTCAAACATATTATGATCACTGTCTTCTAAGGGTTCCTTCACCTTACGCTCCCTTATCAAGTCTGCCTCATAGCACAACTCTAAATCCAGTAATGCCTGTTCCCTATTGGGATCCCCTACAAGTTGCCCCAAAAAGCCATTTTGTAGACATTTTATAATCTCTCTATCTTGCACCCTTCTACCAACCTGACTTTCCCAGTCCACCTGCATATTGATCACTATAATTTTGCCCTGCCTACACATCTTTCCTGTCTCCTGGTGTACCTTGTGCCCCAGTTCCTGACTTCTGTTTGGAGGCCTGTACATAACTCCAACGATGGTTTTTTTTCACCTTTGCGGTCCCTCAATTCTACCCACACAGATTCTACACCATCTGACCCTACTTTGTTTCTTAATGTTGATTGAATTTCATTTCTTGCTAATAAGGCAACCCCACCCCCTCTGCCCACCTGCCAATTGTGATGAAGCTACTCTTTTAACAAGATTATGCTGTCCTTGGCTTTTTTTTTCAGTGAGGTCATAAATGACACAGGCTCCGAAAAGCCTGGGGTTGAAGGGTTTTAGGGTCAAATTGATAATAGCCAACAGATACTGCCTCAGGCAGAAGACTTTCAAGAGTTTTTAAAAATGAACAGTTGTACAATGAAAAAGGAGTGGCCAGTTCTCCCAGCTCAGCTTTTCTCTGGTTTTGCTTGGGTTTTAGCAGAAGTGTGAAAACGTCTGCTGGACCCAAAGAAGCAAGTCCAGGCCGGTACTCTGTCTCTGAGTTTTCTCCTGTAAGAACCTGTGTTTGATTTTACCTTTTGAGTCAAGGGGTGTTTTTGAGGATTGTTGCAAGTATTTGGTACAGCATCATTAGGTTGGGATGATATGTTGTGTTTTTGGAGAGGTTAAGTTATTCGGTATTCTGTTTTCTCTGGTTTATGTTTCATTCAGTAATCTTGTAAATAAATTCTGTTTTGTTTAAACTAAATGATTTGACTAGCAGCATTTCTCTTGGAATGCCCACATTGCACCTGCTTAAAACAACTAACAAAGTTAGGGTCTGGGTTACCGTCTTGACATGTTTTGAGGGAATCTGGCCCGGTCCATAACACTATATTTTCAATTGGATTTATATCCTTGAAAATTCAGCTCCCAATCCTGATGCCCTTACAGCCGCGTCTCCGTGATGCCCACCACGTCATACCTACTAATTTTGATTTGCGGCACAAGCTCATTTACCTTATTCCTTATGCTGTGTGCATTCAGAAATAACACCTTCAGTCCTGTATTAACCATCCCTCTTCTCATTGTCATTTGTTTGTCCACTGTACTTGAAGTTTGATAGTTAACCCTTTCCTTACACTCAGTCTTATTTGTGTCTGTGCTGGAGATATGTTCTGCACTCTTACCTCCTCCTTTACTTTGGGTTGTCTCATTTCCCCGATAAGTTAAACCCTCCCTCACCATTTAGTTTAAAGCCCTGTCCACAACCCTAGTTATGTGATTCGCTAGGACTCTGGTTCCAGCATATTTCAGATGATGATCATCCCATCAGAATAGGTTCCTTTTTCCCCAGTACTGGTGCCAATGTCCCATTAACTCAAACCCATTTCTCCACACCAATCTTTGAGCCACGCATTTACCTGCTTAACCTTACTGACTCTGTGCCAATTAGCTTGTGCCTCAGGTAGTAATCCAGAGATTATTACCTTTTCAGTTTTGCTTTTCAATTTAGCTCCAAGCTGTTCAATCTCCCTTAGCAGAATCTCTGTCCTAGTTTTAGCTATGTTGTTGGTGCCTATGTGGATCACAACCGCTGGATCTTTACCCTCTCACTCCAAATTCCTCTGCAGCCCAGATGAAACATCTTGAAACTGAACACTAGGCAGGCAACACAACCTTCAGGACTTTCGATCCTGGTCACAGAGAACAGTTTCTATGCCTCTAACAATGCTATCCCCAATTACATCAACATTTCTCTTCTCTCCCCACACTTGAATGGCTACCTGCCCCACGGTGCTGTGGTCAGTCAGCTGATCCTCCCTGCAGTCCTCATTCCCATCGACACAGGGAGCAAAACTTGAAAAACTCTCATAAGTTAGTCAGAAATGATTTCCCTTTCATAATGTCCATGCTGACTGCTTGATTAGATTGTGATTTTCCAAAGGTTCTGCTATTCCTTCCTTAATAATTGACTCCAGTACTTTTTTCAACAATAGATGTTCAGCTAATTAGCCTATAGTTATCTGCTTTTCACCTCCCTCCCTTTTTAAATGGAGTGTCACGTTAATAGTTTTCCAATCCTCAGGTACTTCTCCAGAATTCAATGATTTTTGGAAAGTTATTCCCAATAAATACATTATCTCTGTAGCTACCTCTTTTAGGATCCTAAGATGAAAGCCATTAGGGCCAGGGGACTATTAGTTTGTCTAATATGACATCTCTAGGATAGTACTTAATTCCTCTTCTGTATTGTTTAGTATCAATTTCTAACAGCATTCAGATTTTCTCAAATTTCATATCATTGTGAAAAGTTGTCTAAAGATTATGTCGCAGTGTTTAAAACATCCCAAACGTCTTTCACTTTCAAAATAATGATTGATTTTGTTCATTTTCTGATAGAGTTATGGTTCTAATCTTGTAAATACTTAAATTTCACATTTCATTCTCATTAGTAGTCATACAAATCTTTTGTTAATTTCGTGCGAAATCAGATCATTACCAGGATGAGTTTCTCTCTGGAGACTTGATCTGATTTTTTTGCCCTCATATCAAACTAATTCTCCAACTTGAAGCTCAAGACAAAGTGAAAGTCTGAGAGAAACCACTAAGAATGGCTTATTTTTAGTGGACTTTTGACAATTGTGATTCCAGCTGAGGACTTAGCTTGCTCGTTTTCAATTCTGCTCATGGATAGTGAAACCTAAAACAGATTGCAAGGCCCCTAAATGGATTTAGGGGAAGCTTAGGGTTCCCTATCTCAATTGCAATGAGGTGGAATGACATTCAGACATACGGACAAGAATTGGATAAGATATAGGACTGACACATCACTGACAAGAAAGCAATCTCAATTTATTATCTTGTCATAAACCCCTAGTCTGCAGGAGTATCAGTGCTTCCAGCATCTTGTCTGCTACTTTTATGAGCATCTATGAATGATTTTGAGGAATAAATCCTAACCCTCTGAACCAGATACAGGAATAATAAATACTACTCCACACATTAAACCTATTCCAAACACATGCCAAACCATTTATATGAAAGATACAAGTTTTTTAAAAAGCTGTTTATTTTGTTTAACAGTCTTATATTTAATGTTGTAAATGTTTCAAAGTATAGTTTGTTGTCTAAGCTCAGCAAGACATATCAAATAATCACCCTATTTCCTTTGAACCTTTTCAGTTTAACTTGTGTGCTAAATCGCTTCAGACCTAGCCTAAGAAAGTTACGTTATGTGAAATTACAAAAAGTTTTCACTTTGCCACTCATATATCATTTGATTCACCATTATATTTTATATACGGCAAAGGAGTCCGTTATGTAGAATTATCAACTTGAATTATGAAGAATATTGGGCTGTATTGTTCTAAATATATTTCAACTTGTGGCATCTCTGTGAAGTTTCCCATGCTAATCAATGTTACAAAAACCATTCCTTCATACAAACCTCAGTGATGTTGTCTAAGGTGTTTGGTTCTGTAAAGGGTTAATATTAGAGACTGCACTAAGCTCCGCCTAATCCGATGATCTTATAATAACTTGGGCAGGGGGAACAGCTGTAGATCTTGAAGGAGACAGACCTATCAGCTAGGGGTCTCATTGTTACAAAAACAATGTCTACCTTACCAATATAACTCAGTTCTCATTGTTTACTAGTCTATCCAGTGATTTTTTTTCTCTCTCTCCACTGCACTAGACAAAGCAGGTCCTAAAAGGCAGTAAATCCATCTGATGGTGACCAAGGCTCCAGCTGGCTCATTCAACCTGACGACCAGTGTGGGGTTTGATCAGAAGGAGGAAATAATGTCTTATTTGAAATTTGATTAATTCTGTGCTTGTCAAAATAAAAGCTGCACTGAGAAGATTTTGAAATTCATTCTCAAGTTCTGGACATCACTGGCAAGGTCAGCAGTGTTTATTCACTTGTAATTGCCCAAGGGAGGTGATGATGGATCTTCTTCTAGGTCCAATGGTGGTGCGTACAGTGAAGGTGCTTCCATGGTGCTTGAAATGTTGGGGTTTTGACCCAGCTAAGGGCAGTGATAAATGTTCAAGTCCGGATGGTAAGTCATTCAGATGTGAATTTGGCCATGGCATTAACACATACCTGCTGCCCTCATCTTTATAGGTGGTGGAAGTTGTGGATTTGGGGGATGCTGCTGACTTGCTTTGTAGGTAGTACACACTGCAGCCCCGACTCTGTGAGAAATTTAACTTTAAAGTTTGTGATAAACTTACAGATTGGGGGCTGCCCAGTGGCTTAGTGGTTAGCACTGCTGCCTCACAGCACCAGGGGACCCAGGTTCGATTCCAGCCTTGGGTGACTGTCTGTGTGGAGTTTGCACATTCTCCCCGAGTCTGCCTGGGTTTCCTCCCACAATCCAAAGATATGCCGGTCAGGCGAATTGGCCATTCAAAATTGCCCACAGTGTTAGGTGCATTTGTCAGGGGGAAATGGATCTGGGTGGGTTACTATTTGGAGGGCTGGTGTGGATTTGTTGGGCCCAAAGGCCTGTTTCTGCATTGTAGGGAATCTATCTAATCTAAATGACGAAAAGTACTGGACCCAGCACCTATCCTTGTGGCATTCCACTGGTCACAGGCCTCCAATCTGAAAACCACTCTACCACAATCCTCTGTCTTCTATCTCTTTGATGTGAGCTTAAGAGGTATGGTGCAGGAGGGAGGGTTTCAGGTCCATAGATAATTGGGGCTCATTCTGGGGAAGGTGGGACCTCTTTAAACAGGACAGTCATCACTTGAACCAGAGGGATACCAATATCCTGGGTGTGAAATTTGCTGATTCTATTTGCGTGGGTTTAAACTAGATCAGTGGGGGGTGGGAATCTGAGATGTAGTTCCAGTGCACAGGAGGATGAGAGTAGGGAGGGTATGGACAGGATTTCATGGTCACAGGAAGATGTTGGCAGACAGCAAGCTGGTTTGAAGTGTGTGTACTTCAACGCCAGAAGTATCTGAAATAAGCTAGTTGAGTTTGCACATGGATAGGTACCAGGACTTTTATGTTGCGGCCATTTCGGAGACATGGGTATAGCAGGATGAGCAATGGATGTTCAGTTTCCAGAGTTTAGTTCTTTCATTAAGAACAGGGAAAGCGATAAAAGAGGGGGAGGTATGGCCTTGTTAGTCAAGGACAGTTTAGTGGTGGTTGAAAGAACTTTTGACGAGGACTCGTCTACTGAGGTAGTAGGGGCTGAAGTTAGAAACAGGAGAGGAGAGATCACACTGCTGGGAGTTTTTTATAGGCCTCTGCAGAGTTTCAGGGATGTGGGGGAAGAGGATCAGCAAAACAATTCTGGGTAGGAGTGAAAGGAACAGGGTGGTCGTTATGGGGGACTTTAACTTCCCCAACATTTACTGGAAATGCTATAACTCTAGTGCGTTGGATGGATCAGTTTTTGTCCAATGTATGCAGGAGAGTTTCCTGATACAGTATGTCGAAGGGCCGACAAGAGGGGAGGCCACATCGGATCTGGTGCTTGGTAATGAACCAGGCCAGGTGTTTGATTTAGTGGTCGGTAAGCTTTGGAGGAAGTGACCATAATTTGGTTATGTTTAATTTTGCAATGGAAAGGGATAGATGCATGCCACAGGGCAAGATTCTTCGGTTGGGCAAGGGTAATCATAATGCGATTAGGCAAGACTTAGGACGCATAGAATGGGGTAGCAAAATGCAGGGATGGAGACAATTAAAATGTGGAGCTGGTTTAAAGAACAGATATTGCCTGTCCTTAATAGGTATGTTCCTGTCAGGCAGGGATGAAGTGATAAGGTAAGGGAACCGTGGTTTACTACAGAAATTCCATCTCTTGTTAAGGAGGCTTATGTGATGATGAGGCGAGATGGTTCAGATGAGGCAATGGAGAGTTACAGATTAGCTAGGAAGGATTTAAAGAGAGAGCTAAGAAGAGCAAAGAGAGGACATGAGCAGTCTTGAGCAGGTAGAATAAAGGAAAACCCTAAAGCTTTCGATAGGATAGGAATAGGGCCAGTCAAAGACAGAAATGGGAAGTTGTGTGTGGACCCGGTGGAGATCGGCGAGGTGCGAAACGAATATTTCTAATCAGTTTTCACTCAGGAAAAGGAGGATATTGGAGAGGAGAAGAATGAGTTACGAGGTATTAGACTTGAAATGATTGAAGTTAGTAAGGAAGAAGTGTTATCAATTTTAGAAGGAGTGAAAGAAGATAAATCCTCTGGGCTGAATGGGATTTATCCAAGGATTGTCTGGGAAGCTAGGGAGGAGGTGTTGGAGCCTTTGGCTTTGATATTTGAGTTATCATTGTCTACAGGCTTAGTACCAGAGGACCACAGAATTGCAAATGTTGTGCCCTTGTTCAAGAAGGGCAGTAGAGATGACCCAGGGAATTATAGACCAGTGAGCCTTACGTCTGTTGGAGGAAAAGATTTAG
This sequence comes from Hemiscyllium ocellatum, assembly GCF_020745735.1. Classification (NCBI taxonomy): domain Eukaryota; kingdom Metazoa; phylum Chordata; class Chondrichthyes; order Orectolobiformes; family Hemiscylliidae; genus Hemiscyllium; species Hemiscyllium ocellatum. The sequence goes on along the minus strand of NC_083436.1, from coordinate 30,772,929 downwards.
AAAGGATTATGAGAGATTGGATTTATAATCATCTAGCCAGCAACAATTTGATTACAGATAGTCAACATGGTTTTGTCAAGGGCAGTTCATGTCTGACAAACCTCATTTGAGTTTTTTGAGAAGGTGACCAAGCATGTGGATGAGGGTAGGGCAGTTGATATGGTATACATGGACTTCAGCAAAGCCTTTGATAAGGTTCCACATAGTAGGCTGTTGGAGAAAATGCAGAGGCATGAGATTGAGAGTGTTTTAGCAGTTTGGATTAAAACCGGCTTTCTGTAAGAAGGCAGCGAGGGGTGGTTGATGGAAAATATTCAGCCTGGAGTCCAGTTACTAGTGGTGTGCCACAAGGATCTGTTTTGGGACTGCTGCTGTTTGTCATTTTTATAAATGACTTAGATGCACGCATAGGTGGATGGGTTAGTAAGTTTGCAGATGACACTAAAGTCGGCGGAGTAGTGGACAGTGTGGAAGAATGTTGCAGATTGTAAGGGGACTTGGATAAACTGCAGAAATGGGCTGAGAGGTGGCAAATGGAGTTCAATGCAGCTAAATGTGAGGTGACTCACTTTAGGAAGAATAATAGGAAGGCAGAGTACTGGGTCAGTGGAAAGACTCTTGGTAGTGTGGATGTGCAGAAGGATCTTGGAGTCCATGTACATAGATTCCTGATAGTTGCCACCCAGGTTGATAGTGCTGTCAAGAAGGCATACAGTGTGTTAGGTTTCTTTGGTCGAGGGATTGAGTTCCAGAGCCATAATGTATGGCATCTTGTATGTCTCTATCAAATCCCTCTTAGCCGCCTTCTTTCCAATGAAAACAGACCCAAGTCTCTCAGCCTTTCTCATAAGACCTTCCCTCCAGACCAGGCAACATCCTGATAAATGCGAGGTGCTGCATTTTGGGAAAGCAAATCTTAGCAGAACGTATACATTTAATGGTAAGGTCCTAGGGAGTGTTGCTGAGTAAAGAGACCTTGGAGTGCAGGTTCATATTTCCTTGAAAGTAGAGACGCAGGCAGATAGGATAGTGAAGAAGGCATTTGGTATGCTTTCCTTTATTGGTCAAAGCATTGAATATAGAAATTAGGAAGTCATGTTACGGCTGTACAGGCCGTTTTTAGAATACTATATGCAGTTGTGGTCTCCTTGTTATCGGAAGGATGTTGTGAAACTTGAAAGGGTTCAGAAAAGATTTACAAGGATGTTGTCAGGGTTGGAGGGCTTGAGCTAAAGGGAGAAGCTGAATATGCTGAGGTTGTTTTCCCTGGAGTGTTAGAAGCTGAGCGGTGACCTTATAGAGGTTTATAAAATTATGAGGGGCATTGATAGGATAAATAGACAAGGTCTTTTCCTTGGGGTTGGGGGAGTCCAGAAGTAGAGGGCATAAGTTTAGAATGAGAGGGGAAACATGCAAAAGAGACGTAAGGGGCAACATTTTCACACAGTGGGTGGTGCGTAATTTGGGTATACACGTCACTGTTATGTTCTACCTATGGCATAAATACTTGGACGTCATGGTAGATTGCAATATTTGAGGTTAAAAAAAAGTCTGTTGATAAGGATATTTGTTAAAACAAAGTATGCTTTAATTGTAAAGTTATGCATAACACTATTTTAATAGAAATAACTATACCTACAGAAATACTTACAAATTGATTATTAACTTCAGACAAACAGAAAAAATCCATATCTCTCATTAACCCAGAATCTAAGAACCCAAATTTATAACAATGATATTAAAAATATATATAAATCAAACAGTTTACAACATAATACAGATAACGATATTGAAGTTTCCCCAAGCCAAATACTATGATCCCCAGAAGTTTGAGTTTATCTACCAATGTAATGACACCAAGAGCCTTGTGTCAAGGTATTTTCCTTTAGGCATCGTTCATGAAAAGTGTAAAGGAACTCTACAAATTATTTATGTATCAGTCTATGGTGAATAAGTTACAAAAGTAGTATTTTTTTTGTATTGATTGGAAATTGTTACTTCATGCTGAACCCCACATTACTGAGAACATTAACTCAGTGCACATTATATTACATTGCCATTTCATGTCATTTAAATGCATCTAAAAGAGCAAAAGTTATGACATTTTATTGAATTCCAATTTTATTTAGTTGACAATATTTTAATAATAGGCGTAATATCAGAAGAAAATCAGAGAAGCAGAACAGTTTTGCAAATGACTGGTTTTTCTATGAGTTTCTATTTAATCATTTTCATTGAACACTTCTGTTATTATTTATAGAAAAACAACAATTAAATGTAGCTTTCATGAGGGACCCAGAAGATGCAAGGCTCAATAAATGGCCCCCACTAGGAGTCATGAGTTGAAATGCCAAACTTGAAAACTCTTCTCACATAGATCTCTGCTGGGATGAATAGTGTTTACATTAGCAGAATATCTTTAGAAAAGCTGCCCAGAGAAGAAGGCAAAGGGAAAATAATGTATGCTTTGTACTTTTTAACCAAGTTTTGTCAAAACTCGATCAACATTATGGTGGCACAGTGGCTCAGTGGTTAGCACTGCAGCCTCACAGCACCAGGAACCATAGTTCTATTCCAGCCTCGGGTGACTGTCTGTGTGGAATTTGCACATTCTCCCTGTCTCTGCGTGGGTTTCCTCACACAATACAAAGATGTGCAGGTCAGGTGGATTGGCCATAGGCAATTGCCTGTAGTCTTAGGTGCATTAGTCAGAGGAAATGGGTCTGGGTGGGTTATTCTTCGGAGGGTTGGTGTGGACTTGTTGGGCCAAATGGCTTATTTCCCCACTGTATGGGGAATCTAATCTAAAAATGCAGCATTTGATTCAGTTTTGATGACGGTCATGTGCTGGATTAATTTAATTGAACAGCAATGAGTATAAGGCAAGGAGAACAAAACAGAAGTCACCTCTGTGATTTTTTAAATGTACTAATATTTGACATTTTCACTTTAAAATATTTATATCTGATTCACTTAAACATAGTTTAATGTTAATATTGATTAGCACATTTATACCTTACAACATAGAACATAGAACACTACCACGCAGTACAGGCCCTTCGTCCCTCAATGTTGCGCCGACCTGTGGAACCAATCTGAAGTCCATCTAATCTACACTATTCCATTCTCACCCATATGCTTATCCAGTGACCATTTAAATGCCCTTAAAGTTGACAAGTCTACTACAATTGTAGGCAGTACATTCGACCGTCCCTACTACTCTGAGTAAAGAAATTACCTCTGACGTCTGTCCTATATCTATTACCCCCCAAGTTAAAGCTATTGCCACCTGAGGAAAAAGACTTTCACTGCCAACTTACACAATGCCAACTTGGCTTGGAGTTAACGGAAGCTGAGAGACCTTCAACTATGAGTGACTTTGATTGTGGAATATCTGCTACTTCAAGGAGATATTCAGAAAAGTGTCTTTTTTTCTTAAACAATTATGAAAGTTTATTTGCCAGTCTAGGTGGAAATGTGAGCCACAAGATACAGAGAGGTTGCAAAGACATATAGACAAGTTATATGAATGTGAACAAGATGGCACTTGGAATATAATGTAGGAATCAGTAACTTTGGTGATAAAAACAGAAAATCAGACTTTTTTTAAAGGTACTGAAACTTGTATGTACTTATGATGAATTCTTTCTGTAAGTATTCTTTGCACCAAAAGCCAGTGTTCTGTGAAAATGTGAACACTGGCACTTTCAAGAACGTGGAAAATTCCAAAAGCACTTGGATGGCAACATTCAATTATGTCCAACGATAGAGTCAGTGCTTATCACAAAGGTTTCAACAAGTGATCAGAACACTTGGGGGGGTCATTATAAAGCAGTTCCAGGATAGTTGGTGGAAGGAATAGAGACAGAGGTACACTCCATTTGTAGACAGTTGAAGTGAGGAGGCAAGAGCAATTGGATAGCTCTGTGCAATTAGAACAAACTCAGCAGAAAGTTCCAGGAATTAGGGTATTCTGGAGAAGTCCTGGGGAACTGAGAAAGTGAGAAATTTGTTGGCTGTGTGTTGGGGAAGCTATGAGCGTCTCGAAGAAGCTGTGAGCATTACACTTCAGTACAGCTGGGTGAGGGGGTAATGAAAAGTCCATTAGCAGTGTTCATGGACACCCAGAGACATGACTCCTGAAGCTAGCTATGGCTGAAGGGCTACATTTGTGTTTGTGAGTCATTACTGAAGAGTAGTTTTGAAATCAAGGAGAGTGACTCTAAAACCAAACACAGGCAAATGGGACTAGTAGGGTTTGGGATACCTGGTCGGCATGGACAAGTTGGACCAAAGGGTCTGTTTCTGTGCTGTATGACTTAAGAGGATGATGTACTCAAACAGGAACTGTCACTAAGAAGGGCTCATGCCCGAAACGTCGATTCTCTTGCTCCTTGGATGCTGCCTGACCTGCTGCGCTTTTCCAGCAACACATTTTCAGCTCTGATCTCCAGCATCTGCAGTCCTCACTTTCTCCTGTCACTCTTTCAGTCTATCATGGAATGAATCTTGAGAGGGAATTTCAAGATCAGATCCTTAGTGGGTGGCACGGTGGCACACTGGTTAGCACTGCTGCCTCACAGCGGCAGAGACCCGGGTTCAATTCCCGACTTGGGCGATTGACTGTGTGGAGTTTGCACATTCTCCCCGTGTCTGCGTGGGTTTCCTCCGGGTGCTCCGGTTTCCTCCCACAGTCCAAAGATGTGCGGGTCAGGTGAATTGGTCATGCTAAATTGCCCATAGTGTTAGGTAAGTGGTAAATGTAGGGGTATGGGTGGGTTGCGCTTCGGCGGGTCGGTGTGGACTTGTTGGGCCGAAGGGCCTGTTTCCACACTGTAAGTAATCTAATCTAATCTAATCAGCAAAGTGAAGAATTGTAATCCTTGTGAAGTTTAATGAGAATTGATGATCCACCATATCGTTAAGATTGGGAGGGAGACCGTGGGGGTTTATAGAAGTTTGAAGTGAGGGAGTGAGGTACTGACAAATCCACAGGATCTGTCTTCATTGTACGTGCTATTTGATGTGTGTTTTGGAATGTTCTGTAAAGGCATATTACTCATGTTGACCATATTTGGATGCTATAAATAAGTTTTACATATATTGTTATTGTATTACTTTCAAACTTGTATGGTAAATGTCTTTTGTTCAAAACTGTGAAGTATTGTGTCTTTATTCTCTTAGTAAATCTCTGGAACTCGCTTTTATCTACATTAAAAATAAAGTTATTGGTCCCTAGCTCAATCTTACATAAAGTTGACGGAGATCATTATAGAACACAAAACCAGCTCATAGCTGTAGCTAGCAATTAGGAAGACAAATGGGCTTTATTACAAGGGGATTGCAGTGCAGGAATAAAAAGGTCTTGCTACAAGTGTACAGTGCTTTGGTGAGAACACTTTTGAATAATGTCCACAACTTTGATCTCTACATTTAAGGACTGATAAACTTGCATTGGAGGCTGTACAGTCAAGGTACATTAGGTTGGTTGTTTGGATGGGAGGCTATTCCTATGATATAAACTGAATTATAAGATTCTAAAAGCATTAGACGTTGAAAGGTTATTTCCAGTGGGTAGGGAATCTAAAACACAAAGGGCCAAATTCTTAGGATAAGGGGACTATCATTTAGGACTGAGATGAGGAAACATTTCTTCACGCAAATAGCTGAAACATTTAGCTCTTTCAGGACATTGAGAAATTTGGAATGAGCATGGGAAAGTGGAGTAAAGATCAAGATCAGCCGTAATCATATTGAATAGTAGAATAAGCTTGAGAGGTCATATTATTTCTTGCTCTTCCGTGATCTGTTCTTGTAGCTAAATCTGGTATGATGGGTTTAATGTTTTACAATTTTGTACATTTTTATACTTCTAAAAGGTGTGAATTGAGCAGAACAAATTTCTTACCATGAAGTCCCTGTCATCTAATTATACGGGTAAATAAGTTACAAGATATTAATGACAGAACTCTAGAACAGAATAAGATTAACATTAACATTACAAAAATGAGAAGAACAACTCTGGTTCCAATAAAATAGAAAAAGCAAACACATTTCTGGAATCAGTTTGAAATATTTACACTGTTGGCTTTTGCTATTACATTTCAAAAGGATGTAGTAGCAAAAGCTAAAAGTAGAGCCTAATGGGTTGACAGTATCCCAGAGAGAATATCACTGCACAAAGTGATGAAGAAGTTATATTTATACAGACAGCTGAGCCTCACTATTAATTGCCTACAGGACTAACTGCAGCTTATCATCTAAATTCAGGCACCATGCTTAAAGCGCAAGAAATACCACAGAAATCTACTTTTCTTTTAGTAATGTTAAGTGTTTTATTCCTTCAGGACTTATTGAATATCAGAAATTTAAAGAAAGCATTAAAATTGTTCTCTACAGCATCACATATATAGCTGTCTACCAAACTTTGATTTGAATAAATGAGATGTACATTTCCAGAACATCAGTTTATATCAGGATTTTTCAGACAATAGCATTTCCGACACCGCTTGAAAAAAAGTTGGTTAGCTCAGTTGGCTGGTTTGTAATGCAGAGAGATGCCAACAGCATCGGTTCAAATCCTGCACCTGCTGAGGTTACCATGAAGTGCTCCCCTTCTCAAAGTCTTCCCTTGTCTGAAGCAGAGTGACCCTCAGGTTCAACAACATCAGCTGTCTCTATCACTGGACGAAACAGCCCTATGGTCCAGTAAGACTATGGTGACTTTACCTAAAGAGTTAGCGAGTAATGCAACCCCACCAACCACAGAAGCCATGCAGCCATTCTTTGGGGAGTGCTAATTGACTGGAGACTAGATTTTCATCACTCACTCAGACAAAAATCACACCTCAATAAGCTGCTGTATAAACAAAGAGCTCTGTAGTCTCAACAGTGCCAGTCGTCAAGACTGGGACTGCAATCAGTGACCAGCTTCAGAGACCTGGGATTCTAGGAACAGGGTAAGCTGAGTCAGAGTGAGGTAGGGTGTCCTCTCACAGTGGAGGAAGCCAGCTGAGGTCTGAGGGGAGGGAGCACATAAAGCATTGGAGGGGACAGGTGCAATAACATGGTACAGAACAGTAGCACCATGATGTGGACAGGGGTTCCATGATTGAAAGTGCTCTGTTTACTTCTCGTTGAGGCCAGTGCAGGATGAATTACAAAGCTTCCTCACCTGCAGCTGAATTCCTCCCATCTACATCAAACGTTTAGCTCTCTGAAAAGTGTTCAATAACAGGTAAATAGTGCTGTGAGGAAGGCATATGGTGTACTGGGCTTTATTGGTAGAGGAATTGAGTTCCGGAGTCCTGAGGTCATGTTGCAACTGTATAAGACTCTGGTGCGGCCTCATCTGGAGTATTGTGTGCAGTTTTGGTCGCCATACTATAGGAAGGATGTGGAGGCATTGGAACGTGTGCAGAGGAGGTTTACCAGGATGTTGCCTGGAATGGTAGGAAAATCTTATGAGGAAAGGCTGAGGCACTTGGGGCTGTTCTCATTGGAGAAGAGAAGGTTTAGGGGAGATTTGATAGAGGTGTATAAGATGATTAGGGGTTTAGATAGGGTCGACACTGAGAACCTTTTACCGCTAATGGAGTCAGGTGTTACTAGGGGACACAGCTTTAAATTAAGGGGTGGTAGGTATAGGACAGATGTTAGGGGTAGATTCTTTACACAGCGGGTTGTGAGTTCATGGAATGCCCTGCCAGTAGCAGTGGTGAACTCTCCTTCTTTATGGTCATTTAAGCGGGCATTGGATAGGCATTTGGAAGTTATTGGGCTAGTGTAGGTTAGGTAGGATTCGGTCGGCGCAACATCGAGGGCCGAAGGGCCTGTACTGTGCTGTATCTTTCTATGTTCTATGTTCTATAACAGGCCCTCAACTGAACTGAAGGCAGTTGTGTCTCCACGGAGACTTCCTAATCTCTTGCCGTGTCTCTCCAATCTGTGACACCCCAGTGTCATTTGCAACAGTAATACAGAGTTTATCTATGCTGTCATTCTTTCTCTGTAATCTCCTTTAATTTCATAATCCTCCGAGATATCAGTTGTCCACTGATTATGCCCTCTTGAACAACCCTGATTTTAATCACTCCACATGATTAGAGGCCATGTCTTCACCTTCCTGTGGCCTCAGCCCTCACTGTCCATTAGAACGAAGAAGGATGAGAAGTGACTTCATAAAGGTGTACAAAATTTTGAATGGCAAAGTTAGAGTGGATACCTAGATACTTTTTCCCATGGCTGAAAAGTCTATCATAAGGGGCGTAGTTTTAAGATAATTGCTAGAAGGTTCAGGGGAGATGTCAAAGGTAGATTCTTTACTGCATAGTGGATGCATGGAATGCACTACCAACAGTGGTAGTAGAGTCAGATACATTAAGGACATTTAAGCGACTCTAGGATAGGCATATGGAAGATGGTACAATGAAGGGAATGTAGGCTAGTCTGATTTTAGTGTAGGATAGAAGACTGGCACAACATTGAGGGCTGAAGGGCCTATACTGTGTTGTACTCTTCTATGTTCTATATTCCTCTACCTCTTATTCCCTTATTTAAAATATATCTTTTGTGAAGCTTTTAGCTTATCAGCCTTAATATCACCTAACTTGGCTTGGTGCTAAATTTTGCTTCAAAGTTCTCTTGTGAAGCAACTTGGAGCATTTTACTAGTTTAATGGTGCTACATATATACAAGCTGTTGTTTTAGTGGTAACAGGAGGGCAGAGAAATAAACAATGTGTAAATAGAGGCTTGGAGTAATGCCTGACACATGTTTTCCACCACAATAGACTTTCTTCATGGGACAGCAAGGGATGGCTTATGGATAGGGCACAAAGCTTCGAGCTCGGTGAGTTGCACTCAGATCAAAAGATGACAATATAAAGAAAATAGCAACAGAGATGGGGAAGTCATTCACATACCCAACACAAAACAGGGAATATTGTTTCAGAGCTCAAAATTTTCCTGGCACTGTGAGGCAGCAGTGCTAACCAGTGAGTCACCATACCAATCCTTTTTGTTCAGGGTCAAATGGAAAATTAGCAGTGTTGTTAGATATAGTTATACCATTATACAAGTAACCATTTTACATCAGCAAATTAAAGTTTCTAAAAGAAATAGAGGGCAAGCTGCAACCTAAAGCCATGTGGGAATTTTGGATGCTTCAAATTGAAGGCTCACATTTGCAGGAAATACTTCCAGCTGCTCTAACTCACAATGAGAGTGTTTGTTTTTAGCTTCAGTGACAACTGTATGGCATATGGTAACTGAATGCTTCCTGAATCATCTAGCTCTGTTTCCAAGCTTTCTGCCCGATCTGCAAGGTATCCATTTGTTTTCCACATTGTAGGTTCCAAGAGGCGGTCATCTCATAGAATTCAGAAAAATGGATGTATGGCCATGAAAAAGGACAAGGCAGAGAGTAAGGAATTATCGACAAGGAGGGAACTTTTGAAGTGAGAGAGCAGTGAAGGCTGGTTCATTGAATATATTCAAGGTCAATTTTAGTCAGTGCTTTCCAGGGAAGAGATCTTTATCAAAGCTATCATTTCCTAGGGGTGTTTAATTCCAAAATAAATGTTATTCAAGTATTGTTGTAGAATTGGCAAAATGATATAGAAAGTCTTTCAATAAGTTTCAAAATCCACCTCATTAGCTCTGTCGGCAGTGACCATAGGATGGTGAGAATTTATTTAAGTCACATTTAAAATTGACACTCATATCACTTCCAACCAAACAGATGATTGTGACTAAAAGGTTTTTTTTTGATGTTGTAAGTGCCTAAATTATATAGTCATAGAGAGGTACAGCACGGAAACAGACCCTTCGGTCCAACCCTTCCATGCTGAACAGATATCCCAATCCAATCTAGTCCCACCTGCCAGCACCCATATCCCTCCAAACCCTATTAATATACCCATCCAAATGCCTCTTAAATGTTGTAATTGTACCAGCCTCCACTACTTCCTCTGGCAGCTCATTCCATACCCGTACCACCCTCTATGTGAAAACGTTGCCCCTTAGGTTTCTTATATCTTTCCCCTCTCACCGTAAACCTATGCCCTCTAGTTCTGGACTCCCTGACCCCAGGGAAAAGACTTTGCCTAATTATCCTATCTATGCTCCTTATGATTTTGTAAGCCTCCACAAGATCACCCCTCAGCCTCCGATGGTCCAGGGGAAACAGCCCCAGCCTGTTCAGCCTCTCCCTATAGTTCAAATCCTCCAACCCTGGCAACATCCTTGCAAATCTTTTCTGAACCCTTTCAAGTTTCACAACATCTTTCCAATAGGAAGGAGACCAGAATTGCATGCAATATTCCAACAGTGGCCTAACCAATGTCCTGTACAGCCAGAACATGACCTCCCAACTCCTGTACGCAACACTCTGACCAATAAAAGAAAGCATACCAGGTGCCTTCTTCACTATCCTATCTACCTGCGACTCCACTTTCAAGGACCTAATAACCTGCACTCCAAGGTCTCTTTGTTCAGCAACACTCCCCAGGACCTTACCATTAAGTGTATAAGTCTTGCTAAGATTTGCTTTACCAAAATTCAGCACCTCGCATTTATCTGAATTAAACTCCACAAGGTTTGTGGAGGTTTCTAGCTCAGGTTGAGGTGTAGGGTGTAGGTTTGCTCACTGAGCTATAGGTTTGGTATCCAGACATTTCATTACCTGGCTAGGTAACATCATCAGTGGCAACCTCCAAGTGAAGCGAAGCTGTTGTCTCCTGCTTTCTATCTTTTCTCCTGGATGGGGTTCCTGGGATTTGTGGTGATGTCATTTCCAGTTCATTTTCTGAGGGGTTGATAGATTGCATCTAGATCTATGTGCTTGTTTATGGCGTTGTGGTTGGAGTGCCAACCCTCTAGGAATTCTCTGGCATGTCTTTGCTTAGCCTGTCCCCGGACAGATGGGTTGTCCCAGTTGAAAAAGTGGTTTCCCAGAAAACGAACAGGAAATGACATCACCACAAACCCCAGGAACCCCATCCAGGAGAAAGATATAAATGGAAAGCAGGAGACGACAGCTTCACTTCACTTGGAGGTTGCCACTGATGATGTTACCTAGTCAGGTAATGAAACATCTGGATATCAAACCTACAGCTCAGCGAGCTAACCTACACCCTGAATTAAACTCCATTTGCCACTTCTCGGCCCATTGGCCCATCTGGTCAAGATCCTGTTGTAATCTGAGGTAGTCCTCTTCACTGTCCACTATACCTCCAATTTTGGTGTCACCTGCAAACTTACTAACTGTACCTCTTATGCTCGCATCCAAATCATTTATGTAAATTACAATATTTTGATTAAAATTGATTTATTGTTGTCATATGCCCTGAGAAACAGTGAAAAGTATTATTTTGCGTATTATCCATACAAATCACAACAGAATGCAGAACAGTGTTCAGCTACAGAGAAGGTGCAGAGATAGATCAATTCTAATATGAGAGATCAGTTAACAAGGCTGAAAACAACAAATACTGGAGATCACAGCTGGGGGTGGGGGTCAGACAGCATCAAGATGATGGAGAGTAATCTGGACTCAAAACGTTAGCATGATGTCTGACCCGCTGCGATCTCCAGCATTTGTTATTTTCAGTACAGATTCCAGCACCTGCAGTAATTTGCTCCTACCAGAGTTTCTCCAGCATTGTGTTTGTTAAAAACAACTTCTAAGTTCGTTGGTGACGCTTGGACAGATTGTTGACGCCTCACTTTTTGTTAATGGCGTCACAAAAATAGGAACTCGGCGGATCTGGCAGCATTCGTGGAGAGAAAACAGGAGGGAAAGGGAATGGATGCGTTAAAGCTGTTTTTGCTCCACGGCCGCAGCCAAACCTACTGAGTTTCTCCAGTACTTTCTGATTTTTGTTTCAGATGTCCAGCAGCCGCAGTTCTGTATTATTTTAGGAAAGGTACCATCCCAGCTGTTGCTGGAAGGGTGCAGACTGCACAGCAGAATGTTTTCAAGTGTGGTGCTGGAAAAGCACAGCAGGTCAGGCAGCATCCGAGGAGCAGGAGAAGCACCGATTCTCCTGCTCCTCGGTTGCTGCCTGACCTGCTGTGCTTTTCCAGCGCCACACTTCCTGACTCTGATCGGCAGCGCTCACCTTCTCCTGGCAGAAAGTTTTCAGCCAACTCCCTGTGAGTAAAACTTCTGACCAATCAGGAGACGTCTCCTGAACGGCGGCGTGATGCGCGGTGACGTCAGGCGTCGTGCCGTCGGTGGGCGCGGCGTGGTGACGTAAGACGCTCGCCTCCATCTACCCGCTGGCTCCTGTCTCCGGGAGAGAAGGACTCGTTGTCGGTTATCATGGTCCCTCCGGTGCAGGTCTCGCCTTTGATCAAGGTAAAGGGGGGGTCCGGGGCTCTGCGAGGACCGGCCATATTGGCCGTTAGGCTCCCGGGCGGCGAGGTTCCCTTTGGGAAGGGCCACTGGCTGATGTCTCTCTACCTGAGGCCTAGTGGAGCCTGGGTTAAGGTCAAAGCAGGACCTTGGGCCATGGAGTGAGGGGGGAGGCTTGGTGGGGCAAGGAGGGGATGGTCAAGGCGATGCCAGGGGGAGGGAGGGTGTGGTGTGTTTGTGATGTGTGAAATAACATGGGTTCAGGTTTGGTTCTTTTTTTCTAGAGCCTTTATTTATATGGTATTGTCTGTTTCCAACCTAATGTTTTGTAGAAAATTGACTACAATAAATGTTCAGCACTCCAGATCAATGATGGGGAAAATTGTAATTTGGACATTTAGTTTTGCACATTTAGGATTCTGCCCCTCAAGTCCTGAAATAATGCAAGGTGACATTTTAAATTGCGAATTGTCTTCAGTAGGCCAGTCTTTAGACCTTGAGCTGGTTTGCTAAAATGACAAAGTAACACTATTGCAAGCTGTTATTAATATGTAAATTATAAGCAGTTGATAATTCTCAGTTCCAACTCTATCTCTTGATGCAGTTTGAAATGCACATCATGGCAATTTGCACTATTGTGCCTTAATTTTTGGAGAAGTTACATCTAGTCTTTAACTATGTTTTCATGAAGTTTGTGGAATTGTTTATTGCCCATAAAACTCACCATAGACAGTTAAAAGTTCTAAAGGTTAATAGCACAGAATACTCTTTTAATATTATTTCTTCCAGTCAAGTTTGTGGATGTACCTATTAGCGAAAGTGCAAAACTTGACCTACCCTTGGGGAAATAAGGCATCACAAGTGACTGTGGTTCGGTGGGGGAGCACTTTTGGGCCAGTTGCCAGAATTCGTTTTAAAATAGTGATGGAAAATGATAGGCCAGATCTAAAAGTTCTAAATTGGAGGATGGCCAATTTTGATAGTATTAGGCAAGAATATTCAAAAATTGATTGGGAGCAGATGTTTGCAGGTAAAGGGATGGCTGGAAAATGGGAAGCCTTCAGAAATGAGCTAATGAGAATCCAGAGAGAATATGTTCCTGTTAGGGTGAAGGTCAAGGCTGATAAGTGAAGGCAAGTGAAGGATAACTGGAGAAATTGAGGTTTTGGTCAAGAGTAAGAAAGAAGCATCTGTCAGGTATCAACAGTACAGATCGAGTGAATCCCTAGAAGAGTGCAAAGGCAGTAGAAGTATACTTAAGAGGGAAATCGGCAAGCTTTGGCAAATAGGGTTAAGGAGAATCTAAAGGGATTCCACGAATATATTAAGGACAAAAGAGTAAAAAGGGACAGAATAGGCCCTTTAACAACCAGCAAGGCCGCTTATGTGTGAATGTCAGATGTGTGTATTTTGCATCAGTGTTTACTGTGGTGAAGGATAATGGAAGGTAGAGAATGTGGGGGCATAAATAGTGGCATTTTGAAAACTGTCCATTTTACAGAGGATGCTTTGCTGGGCATTTAAAATGCATAAAGGTGGATAAATCCCTGGGAAGCTAGGGAAATGATTGCTGGGCCCTATTTGTATCATTGATAGCCACAGGTGAGGTGCCAGAAGACTGGCTATTGGCTAATGTGGTGCCACTATTTAAGAAAAGTGATAAGGAAAAGCCAGGGGACCACAGACTGGTGAGCCTGACATAGGTGATCGGCAAGTTGTTGGAGGGGATCCTGAGGGACAGCATTTACATCTATTTGGAAAAACAAACCCTGGTTAGGGATAGTCAACATGGCTTTGTGCATGGGAAGTCGTATTCCACTAACTTGATTGAGTTTTTTGAAGTAGTAGTAAAGAGGATTGATGAGGGCAGATATGATCTGTAAGGCTTTCAGTAAGGCATTAAACAAGGTTCCTCATGGTAGACTGGTTAACAAAGTTAAATCTCATGGAATACAGGGAGAACTAGCCATTTGTATGTAGAACGGGCTCAAAGGTAGAGGGTGGTCGTGGAGGTCTCTTTCTTTTAGACTGGAGGCCTGTGACCAGTGATGTGCCACGAGGATCAGTGTTGGGTCCATTGCATTTTGTCATTATGTAAGTGATTTGGATGTGAACATAAGAGGTATGGAAAGTAAGTTTGCCGATGACACCAAAACTGGAGGTGTGGTGGACAGCAAAGAAACAAACGGGCCTTGATCAGATATGTCAATGGGTCATGGAGTGGCAGGTGGAGTTTAATGTAAATAAATGTGAGGTGCTGCATTTTGGAAAGGCATATCCACACAGAACTTAATGGTGAGGTCCTGGAGAGTGTTGCTGAACAAAGATCTTGGAGTGCAGGTTCATAGTTCCTTGAAAGTTGAGTTGCAGGTAGACCGGATAGTGAAGAAGGCGGTTGGTAAGCCTGCCTTTATTGGTTAGTGCATTGAGTATAGGAGCTGGGAGGTCATGTTGTGGCTGTACATGGTTAAGTCACTTTTGCAATACTGCATTCAATTCTGGTTTCCCTGCTATAAAAAGGATGTGGTGAAACTTGAAAGGGTTCAGATAAGATTTACAAGGATGTTACCAGGGTTGGGAGGTTTGAGCTGTAGGGAGAGGAATAGATTGGGGCGATTTTCCTTGGTGCATCAGAGGCTGAGGGGTGACCTTTTGTAGAGATTTATAAAGTCATGAGGGGCGTGGATGGGGTGAATAGTAAGGCCGTTTCCTCGGAGTCCAAAGCTAGAAGATCTAGGTTTAAAGTGAAAGGGAAAGATTTAGAAGGGACCTAAGGGGCAATGTTTTCATGCAGAGGGTGATGCATGTGTGTAATAAGTGGTGGACACTGATACAATAATAACATTTAAAAGGCACGGGATGCATATATGAGTAGGAAGGATTTACAGGGATATGGGCCAAATGCTGGCAAATGGAATTAGATTACTTTAGGGTATCTGGTCAGCATGGACAAGTTAGACTGAAGGGTCTGTTTCCATGCTGTACAGCTCTATGACTCTTAAGTTCTGATTCAGTGAACAACTAAATGTTTGGATTCTCCTTCACCCATGGTGGATTGTTGTGTTGTTTTACAGGCTTTCTCTCCCCTGTTGCTTTCTGGATGTCTGATTTGACATTTCATTCACCTGCTGCAATTCATCTTTGTTAGCTTTTTATTGGGTAATGTTAGAGTCTTATAAAGGATGTAAAAGTAGAACATTTCAAAACAGACATTAAGATCGAACAGAGTCAGTGTAACTTCATGACAAGGAAGTCATTCCTGACAAATTTGCTACAAATCTTTGAGGAGGTAACAAGCAGGATAGAAGAAGGGAAATCCGTGGATTTAATATGTTTGGATATTCAGAAGATGATTGATAAGATTCCATACATTAGGCTACATAATTAACTAAGAGCCCATGGTGTTGATGTAGTATATTAACATTGATAAAGTATTGACTAACCAATAGAGTTGGAATGAGGAGGGCATTTTCAGGATGGCTACCTATAACTAATGGGATCAGCGCTGTAGCCGGAATTATTTACAATGTATATTTATGACTTGGATGAGGAAAATGAATGTACTGTAATGAAGTTTGCAACTATTACAAAACTAGGTGGGAAGGCAAGTGACACATTTTGCTTGTTAAGTGAGTGGGCAAAAACTTGGCAGATGGGGTATAATGTGGGAAATATGATATTATGCACTTCAGCATGAAGAATAGAATAGAAGAATAGAATTGTTTAATTGGAGAACAATTCTTGAAAACTACAGAAGAGGGATTTGAGAGTCTTTATGCATGAATCTCGAGCCAGTATCCGAGTTCAGTAGTAGAGAAGGTAAATGAAATGACCTTTTGTTTCAAAGGAAATAGTGTATAAAAGTTGGCAGGTTTTGCTAAAACTATAAGGCATTGGTCAGACCACAACTGGAATACTCTGAACAGTTTTGGGCTCTTTATCTAAGGAATGATATTAGAAGTATTGAAATGTATAAGATTCATAGGGTGCTTGACAAGGGTAGGTGTGGAAAGGTTGTTTCTTGTGACAGAGTTTGTCAGCAAAGGGCATAATTTCAGAATAAAACAGAGATGAGGAGAAAGTTCTTGAAGATAGTGAATTAGTGGAATTCTTTGCCACAGTGTTGTTTGAGGCTGGGTTGTTAAGTCTATTCAAAGCTGAACTAAAATTTTAATCTGTGTTGGAATTGAGGGTTATAGAGGAAAGGCAATAAAGTGGAGTTGAGGATTTTCTGATCAATCGTGATCACGCTGAATGGTAAAGCAAACTTGATGTGCTGACTGGCTTACTTCAAATATTTTGCAGTTATTTTTCAATCAGTAAAATCTCTTCAATCAAGGCCAGATTGATCAAGTGAGTTCAGAGTTATTGTAGACACAGGAGGCAACTAGTATTTGAGTAGCGTCTTTAGTGATGATCTGTGAGGAATTTTTGCAGTCCATCTTGTAAATGGTACACATTGCTGCTAGTGGTGGAGTGACTGTTTGTGGATGTGGTGCCAGTTGAGCTGCGATGTTCTGAATGGTATCAAGTTTCTCAGGTGTTAGAACTGCACTCGAGGCACGTGGTGAGTATTCCAACTCATTTGTGATCTGTGCATCGTAGGCAGTGAATAGGTTTTGAGGAGGAAAGAGAGGGGTTACTTGTTGCAGGATTCCAAGTCTCTGATCTGCTCCTGTACCCACAGTATTTATGTGGCTAGTCCAGTTTCCTGTTGTTTGCTCTGCTGTCTCAGATCCTGGGTGCTCTCTTTCCCTCGCTGCATCTTTCGTAGCTTGTATTTTCAACCACACTTGTGGGCAAAACTTGTTTTGAGTTGAATTCTGACAATCAAAACACAGATATTCCATTGCAGCAAATCCTTGCCTATTTTGATTACACAGTCATGCCTTCACACTCCAGACAGGAGTCTTTCTGAGGACTAGAATGAAGCTATCTCAGTAAATCTGTATTCCATTCTATTACAGATGGCTAGGTACTCGGCATTGCTGGTTGGTATCATCTATGGGAAGAAGCGATATGGTAAGAGTTAGAGATGATCTTGCCCTGAAGGCAATATTGCATTTTTCTAAAGGTCTGGAACAAATTACTGTCTTTTTCTAACCTGTCTGAAGAATTCAGCAATTAATAATTAAAAGTTAATGATAAACTTTGCCATATATCAGCTCTAGCTGAACTTCTTCCATGTATTCATTAGGTGATAATCAAACAACTTGTCACAATACCCAGAAAATAACGATTGCATTTGATGAAAGTGGCAATAGCGTACAGGCTGTAAATAATTTTTTTAACTTCACCAGTTCCTATAGAGACTCACTGTTTTATGTTTCATTTATAATGAAGATTATCTGAAGCCTATTGCTGAAGAGGAGAGGAGAATTGAGGCTGAAGAGAAAAAGAAACGAGATGAGCTTGAGCGAATTGCAAAACAGTTGGCGGAAGGTATTTGAAAAATAAGTTATTCTGTGATAGCACAGAAACAATATTTTGTATTTGGTGACTATCAAAGGAGAGTAAATTATACATTTGTCATTACAATATATCTCATAACTAGTGTAGGAAAATAATGACAAGGGTATGTCATTCAGTCCTTGAGCCTTTTTTACCATTCCCTTTTATACTCTAATATTGCTTCAACTCCATTTACCCAACCTAACTCCACATACCCTGTCTCTCCTTGCCTAATAAAAATCTAACAATTTCAAAGTTTTAAGATTTCTGTTGACTGAACATCCAAAAGTTTTTTGGAAGCAAATTCCATTTCTCCATGAACTTTTGCGTTGGAGGGATAAGTGCTGCCTCCCTGTTTCTGTTCTGTATGACTTGCCTCTAATTTTATGATTATGTTCCATTATTCTGGATGGTTGGTGTCATAGCCTTTATATGTCTAGCCTATCATTTTAAACACTTCAATTAGATCACCTCAAATTTTCAAACTTAAGATCCTAAAGTCAAGTTTTATGTAACCGGTTTTACAGATTAACTCTTTAAGCATTGGAATACTTCTGTTGTGTCTATACTGCACCCATTTTTAGCCAGTACATCCTGAGATTTGATGCCTTGAACTCGACCAGATTATCTGACTAAAGCTTTGTCCTATTGAATTATCACTTTTTCGCATTACCTTTGGCCCTGTGCATTAATCGGTGTCTTTGCTATCAATTCCATCTCTCTCATTGTCCATCACCATGGTTTGAACCAGCCTGTTCATAATCCCAACATTCTATTTGATCCTGAACTGAGCTTTAACCCCATAATTTCTCCATTATAAAAATGGCTTGCTTCCACCCTGAATCAAGCCATCATCTGTTGGAACCCTCGTGCATATGTATAGTTTTTAGCTAATCCAAATCTTTGCTTTCCATATCTATCTTATACCAAATTGCATTCAGTCATTGTTCTGTGCTAGCTGACAAACATTGGTTCCCAACTCTTTCTCAGCTTAAACTTGTAGTTCTCTTTGGAATGTTCTCTGTCTCTGATCATTTCATGACCTCACCCCTTCTGTTTTTGTCACTGGTGCCAGCTTCACAGAGAACCCATCCAGAATTTTGCATACTTTCAACTTTGGCCTTTTATGCATCCTACACTCCTTTCATTATGCCATCAGTGACTGATTCCTGAAATCTTGGCCGTAAACTGAAAATCTCTCTCCAACTCCCTATCCTTTTGAGATCCTGTTTTCGACTCCCTCCCAAAAGATTGAAAATTTCTAATGTTTGTACTTGTAAGGATTTGAATCTGACCTCAGCTAATGAAAGTCATCTGGCTGATTATGCTATTTTCCACAGCATTATGCTGTCCATCAGTCAGAGTTATAGAAATGAGTGCTGTCAAAAGCCATGTTGGTGCATATAGGGAACTTCTTGAGACTAGAGAGGATATGGTAGAGTTTGTGTGGAGCAGGGAATGACACTGGGTAGGATTTGGAAGAAAAGGAATTTTGTTCAGTATTTGTCCAAGCAGAGTTTGTTCCTGTTACTGAGTGTTCTACTTCAGAGGTGCTGTTTCCAGTGCTTCCATTCCATATTTTGAATGTAAATTAATTTTAATTCCAAAATTGTGTGTGTATACACTGTAGTAGGTAGAGAAAATATAAATGAATCTCTCATTTCAGCTAATGAAGACACTATTCTGAAATGATGACCGTTTTTTAAAAAAAAGTACAGATGAAGAATCCACATGCTGCCCGTACAGTTTGCTAGAACGGACTTATCAGATGTATCTATTCAACACACAATGTGGTGTGCTTTTTTTCAGTGAGAGAGAATAAATTTTATTTGAACAAAACAAACTGTCTTTTGTTAATTTAGTTTCTTTGTAATCGACTGTGGAGAAGTTGATTTTGTGAATGAACTGTCAACATTATCTGTTGATGTATGCTTTCGAATTTCAGGACTGAATCACTGACTTGCAGATATGTTTGTCATCTTTAAAAGCTTAGTTTGTTTTATAACAACAGTTTGTAGTTCATCACAGCTAGATACTCTTCTGAATACTGACCAGTATGTTCTGTTAACAAAGCCAAAATAAAATATTTTCAGTAATTTATTTTGGTTGTGTTTTTAATTTGTCAAACAAATCTACACTAAATTCCTGTGAATGCATGTTTTGATTTGATTTATTATTGTCACATTATACCTAGGTACAGTGAAAGGTTTTATTGTATGCGGTACAAACAGGTCATACCATACAATGTGCATAAGGGTAATAGAACACAGCGAGGAATACAGTGTTATGACTGCAGAGAAGGTACACTAAGTGAGGGCAACATAAATTTGAGAATTCCGTTCAGAAGTCTAATAACAATGGGGAAGAAGCTGTTTTGAATTGGTTGATCTGTACTTGAGCTTTTGTATCATCTTCCTGATGGAAGAGGTTGGAGTTATAACCAGGATGGGAGGGGTCTTTGATTACGTTGGCTGCCTTTGAGGCAGGGAGCAGTATGGATGGAGTTTTGTTGTACTGTCCCATCATAAACCATGTATTTTTATGTTCCCTGTTGTAAGACAAACCTTCAAACTCCAGCTCATTAACCTCGCCTTGTCAAATTCCTACTTGGGCACAGTGTCCCATTTTTATGTTTGCCTATCAGATGTGTTTATAGGCACTATATGAATGTAGGTTACTGCAATTGCAGTTTTCATTTAGAATACGAGGAATACAAACTGAAATAAATTCTATTCTTATTTTGACATTACTTAAATATAAACCTGAGTGCCATAAACAAGTCTAAACAGTGTTCTTCCAAATCTTAATGTGCAGGCTTAATGAATGAACACCCTACTCCCTTTCAAATAGTGTTCTCTTTTGCTCACTGCCCACCAATGGCACGATGTTATCTGTCACCCCATGTTCTATCTTGCACAATAATCATTGTTCCATTCATAAAACAAATAAGAACAGGAACAATAGGAAGCTGTTTCCCTTAGCTGCTCTACAACTCAATGAGATCTGATCATGGTCTTTGCTCCACTTTCCTGTCTGTCCTCCATAATCTTTGCCTCACTCCTGGATTAAAGATCTATCTAGCTCATTCCCGAATGCAATCTGTGTTCTTTATTTGCAGATTCTTTGCATGTACTGTAATTTTCTGAAAATGTGCTCAACATCTTTTCTACCCAACAATTTCATCCTTGGTTTATTTTCTTAGTATCCTGGTCAGCGTTTCCCTAAACTTCATAATCCACTGGATTTCCATTATTAAGACTATGGAGTTTCCCGTCCCAAAACCCATCAACATTGTTTGCTTTACCCCTTCTGCCACCCAGGAGTAAAACTCATAATGTGGCTCATTTCTGAATGAAACACATTCATATGTAGGGTCTTTTTGTAAGTAAATCATATGTTCAATATTGTTTTTATATGAATAGCCCAGCAGCTTGTAGTTCCTCATTGTTTTCTTAATGCCCGGTCAGCTGGGACAACTCAATTCACCCTGACCAAAGTGGGGAGCGTGAGTGTTTGTCTTTAATGCTCAGTTTCACAAATCCAAGATTTCTCCTGTTTGTTTGCCTGACCAAGGACTAGAAAGGAGCCTAACTGTCCTTTTCTAAAGAAACCTTACGATTAAGTCCTATATTATCCAGTCCATTGTTACATTATGGTTAGTATCCAGGCAAAGACCAGGATTATGTTTTAGCCTTCAAACTCCAAATGCGATTGCATCACTTCCTGATTATATTTAATGATCCAAATTATAGTTAACAAATGCAAAAATGTACCACCATATGTGTTTGGTGTGTGGTAATCCCTTGTGATAGTGTAGGGTTAATGTCTTCTTTCTAACTGTGTCCAAACTTTTGTCTCTGGGATAAAAAGTGAACTAGACAGCTGGTGCATATTCGTATTTGCCTGTTTTTCCTGAAAGATGTCACCACTGTGGCAAACACTACTCCATTATTGTTGGATATTATCTCAACACATCGAGTTGTATGGGAGAGCAACATTATTAAGCGCTGAGATTGCTGAAGTCATGTTGTTTGACTTGTTCAATCTGATTCCTCAAAAGTCGTGAGTTTAACAAGATTACAGTGGATCCCAAGTTAATAGTGTTCCAGGATTAGGTTAGGTGCTGTGCTGAGATAGTGGATGTGATGGTCAATTTGAGCACACAGGTCCCATAAACAGCAATGAGGTAATTGACCATGATGTGCTGGTGATGTTGGTTGAGGGAGATAAATATTGGCCAGAGTACCACCAAGAACACGTTGCTGTTCAAATGATGCTATAATCTTCACCAGACACGAATGGATGAAACCTTGATATAACATTGTGAAAGTTGGCACCTGCTTCTTGAGTACTACATTGAGTAGCTTCTTGAGTATTCATTGAAACATCAGCTTGGATTATATGATAAATCTCTGCAGTGAGTTTCTCTGACTCCGAGAAAAGTGCTATTGACTGAGTAAAGATTGACAAATATTCCTTCATAGAAAATAAAATGGTTTGGAATGGTGGATGGCTGGAATATTGGGTTCAATGGCACCTTGAGCTAATCCCAAAAATATTGTGAACTATTATATTGGAAGTTAATTGTGCTTAGTAGATAACTTGATTAACATTAAATACATTTAATCCAAGTCTGAAATTAAAAGTTGCTTTTTCCACCAATATAGGTCAACAATGTATTGAACCAGATTTTACAATCAGTAGTGAAGTCATACACTCCAACAGCAAGCTCTCCAAGTTATCTTGCCTAGCATCGTGGCACTAATCATGCAAAAATTGCTCCACTGTGTGGGACAGATTGCCTGACATCAAACACTTGAAACAACTACTCCATTCTGAACTCCATTATTGTAGCAGACTCCCGTGAAAGCAGAAGTGATACTTTAAGGATATCACCAATGCACCCTTGGAGAGATCAAACACACCCACCAATTCATGGGAATCCTGGCCTGTGACTCACCAAAATGGAGTAGGTTCAGTTGAGCACATTGGTCTTTCCAAATTCCCAACAAACTCTCAGTCAAGGCAACCACACAAGCCCCTAAGCCAGCTACTTCCCCCAAACTTTCTAGCAGCACCTGCGCCATGTTTCGGAGTCTGCAAATCACCCACTGGACTTATCAGCCGCCTCAGAACAGAATGAACTGGAGTGAAAACTACAGTGTGATTTGTTGTAATTTTGTTTTTGAGTTCCCTTTCTGGACTCATGAACTCCAATCAGTTTGCATCGTTTTAAGCTGATATTTGTGTTCTCGCTCCTTCTCTCTTTTGTTTGCTTATCTTTCCCTTTGCAATTCTAATTCTACTTTTCTCAGTTCCCATTGTTTATTTTCTGCTTTTCCCTTGTCTTTTTCTTCCCTTTGAAATTCCATCTCCAGTTTTTTTGTAAATTTCATGTTCCTTTAATCATCTAGCAATATAACCTAATTTCACAAATCAGGAGTATCTGCTTTCTCTTGGACTTCTACCGAGCCCAAATATAATGCTAATACTTCAATTATGTCTGTGTTCCTAACTTTACTGGCAAATACACCAAATGAACCAACCTGGGCATTGTAGTTTCATTTAAATCTGTCAGGGATGATACTGCCACCTTCAGAAAGTTCTTTGCAATTTTGAGTGTGTTTCTTATTTTCGGTCCAGAACCTGTTTTTTTCCTTTACCTTTATTAGTTACGAACACCACACCCAAATCCTTATTGTCTCTGTTTCAAAATATATCCAAGATGAGTCCCCAAACCAGAGATGCTAATGATTTAATCAAAGTATTCAAAGTCCCCAATTTACCTAATGGATTCAGATGGACAAAAACACAGACAAGGCTCCCGTACTGAACAAGAACTAATATTTATCACAAATAGATAAGACCTAGCTGTGGATAAATGAAACTTTGAACCATTAACAGTTGGAGACGGTTTACCGGGATGTTGCCTGGTATGGGGGAGTTTAGGCATGAAGAAAGGATGGATAGACTGGGTTTGTTTTCACTGGAACACAGTAGGTTAAGGGGCGACCTAACAGAAGTTTATATGATTGTGAATGGTGTGGATAGAGTGGAAATTATGAGGCTTTTTCCCAGGCTGGAGGGGTCAATTAGGGGATACAGGTTCAAGGCGTGAGGTATGCAGCTTAAAAGAGGCTGGTTTTTCACAAAGGGTGGTGAGTGCCTGGAATCTATTACCAGAGGAGTTGGTGGAAGCAGACACAAGAGCAGCACCTGGACAAATACATGAACAGGAAAGGAATAGAGGAGTATGGATACTGTAAGTGAAGACAGCTTTAATATGAAAGGGCAAAACGTGTTGGCGAAGGCTTGGAGTGCCGAAGGGCCAGTTCCTGTGCTGCATTGTTCTTTGTTCTTAAGTCTACTAGTGGAACTCTGGCCCCTTTTTAAAACCCGTAAACACACGCACAGACAGACACACAGCACAAATATTTACCCGCACTTCATTGAATCTAGTCTGCTGTGTTTGATCTTCAAAATGCATCTCCCCTACTGTGGGAAGACAAAATGCAGACTAGGTGACCACTTTGTGGAGGACCCTATATTCTGTCTGTAAAAAAATAACCCCAAGCTTCCAGTTGCTTGCCACTTCAAAACACCTCAAGTTCCTACCTCAACATTTCTGTCTCAGACCTGCTGCAGTCCTCCTGTGAGGGTCAATACAGGTTGAAGGAACAACACCTCGTCTTCTGCTTGAGCACCTAAGGACTCAACATTGAGTTTAACAATTTTAGAACCTGGACCCCTCCTTCCACGTCTATTGCCTAGCCCCTCAGCTTAGGTCCAGGCATTACATGGATTCCTTTCAGTACAGTCAAACAAGTTTTACCTACTCTTAGCTCGCTTTATCACCTGTCTAGCTTTTCTTCTCTGGTTTACTATCAAAAATCCATTTGACTGCCTAACGTTTTTTTAATCTCACTTTCTCTGGGCTCAGTCCCCATTTGTTAGCTCACTTCTCCCCAACACTACTTAGCAGTATAAATACTACCTTTTCCTCACTGCTATCAGTTCTAAAGAGTTTTTCCAGCAATTTCCATTTTTGTATGTTTCCGATCTCCAGTATCTGCAGTTTTTTAAAGGGTTTCATTAAAAAGTATTGGTGGTATGGGTGGAGGAAAATGTACTAGGGAAAATACTGTTATATAGAGTCATGGAGATGTACAGCATGGAAACAGACCCTTCGGTCCAACTCATCCATGCTGACCAGATATCCTAATCTAATCTAGTTCCATTTGCCAGTATTTGGCCCATATCCCTCTAAATACTTCCTATTCATATACCCACCCAGATGCCTTTTAAACGCTGTACTTATACCGGCCTGCACCACTTCATCTGGCAGCTTATTCCATGCACACCAGCCTCTGCATTAAGACGTTGCTCCAAACATCCCTTTTAAAACTTTTCCCTTTCACCTTAGACCTATGCCATCTAGTTTTGGACTCCCCCACCTTGGGGAAAAGACCTTGTCTATCTACCCTATCCATGCCTCTCATGATTTTATAAACCTCTGTAAGCTCACTCCTCAGCCTCTGACACTCCAGGCAGAATAGCTGCAGCCTAATCAGCCTCTCTATAAAGCTCAAACTCACCAACCCAGGTAAGATCCTTGTAGATTACTTCTGAACCCTTTCAGGTTTCACAACATTCTTCCTATAACAGGGAGATCAGAATTGCACAAAGAAATCCATAACATAACAAATGTCTTCTACAGCAGCAACATGACCTCCCAACTCCTATGCTCGATGCAATGACCAATAAAGGTAAGCATACCAAACACTTTCTTCACTAACCTATCTACCTGTGACTCCACTTTCAAGGAGTTATGAACCTACACTCCAAAGTCTCTGTTCAGCAACACTCTCCAGGACCTGACCATTAAGTGTATAAGTCCTGCCCTGATTTTCCTTTCCAAAATGCAGCACCTCATATTTATCTAAATTAAACTCCATCTGCCACACCTTGGTCCACTGGCACATCTGATCAAGAGTCAAGATTAGAGTGGTGCTGAAAAAGCACAGTAGGTCAGGCAGCATCCAGGAAGCAGCAAGAATAGACATGTCAGGCAAAAGCCCTTCATCAGCAATGAGGCTGGGAACTTCGGGGGTGGAGAGATGAGTGGGAGGGGGCTGGGGCTGGGGAGAAGGTAGCTGAGAGTGCAATAGGTGGATAGAGGTTGGGGTGAAGGTGATAGGTCGGAGAGGAGGGTGGAGTGGATAGGCAGGAAGGAAGATTGACAGGTGGGACAAGTCGTGAGGTCAGCACTGAGCTGGAAGGTTGGAACTGGGGGAAGGTGGGGGGAGGGGAAATGAAACGGGTGAAATCCATGATGCCATGGGGTTGAAGGGTCCTGAGGCTGAAGATGAGGCTTTCTTCCTCTAGGTGCCGAGTGGTGAGGGAGTGGCAATGGAGGAGGCCCAGGATCTGCATGTCCTCAGCAGAATGGGAGGGGGATTTGAAATGTTCAGCCACGGGGCAGTGGAGTTGATTGGTGTGGTTGTCCCGGAAATATTCTCTGAAGCGCTTTGTGAGAAGGTGTCTGGTCTCCATGTAGAGACCGCATCGGGAGCAACAGATACAATAGATGATGTGTGGAAGTGCAGGTGAAACATTGATGGATGTGGAAGGCTTCTTTGGGGCCTTGGACGGAAGTGAGGGGGGAGGTGTGAGTGCAGGTTTTGCAATTCCTGCGGTGGCAGGGGAAGGTGCCAGGAGGGGAGGGTGGGTTGTTCGGTGGGCGTGGACTTGACCAGATAGTCTCTGAGGGAACAGTCTTTATGGAAAGCAGATAGGGGTGGGGAGAGAAATATATCCCTAGTGGTGTGGTCTGTTTGGAGGTGGCAGAAATGTCAACGGATGATGCAATTTATGTGGAGGTTGGTGGGGTGGAAGGTGAGGACCCAAGAGGGTTCTGTCCTAGTTGCAGTTGGAGGGGTGGGGTTCGAGGGTGGAGGTGTGGGATGTGGATGAGATGTGTTGGAATGCATCTTCAACCACATGGGCAGGGAAGTTGTGGTCTGTAAAGAAGGACGCCATATCTGATCAAGATCCCAATGTTCTCTGAAGTAACCTTCTTCACTGTCCACTACACCAATTTTGGTGTCACTCATTTGATCACTGCCAAGGCTGGCATTTATTGATGATGCTTAATGCTCTTAAGCAAGTAGTGCTGAGCTGCCTTTGCAAACTCTCACAGTCAATGAGATGAATTTACTGCAGAGTGCTGCTACGTAGGGAATTCCACCAAGCAATGATGAAAGAATAGTAACGTAATGTTTGAACTTTCAACTTTATTTACTTTCTACTAACACAAAGAAAGTTAAATGTGTAACTTTTAACCATAGTTTGTGTGTTTTACGCTATACTATAATTACTGTAAAGTTCAACTTTTAACTTTGATCTTTCTTTCTAATTGTTCTTAAGATTCCATATGTAGGTACTTGTACCTAAAATGGTGCCTTGTGTGCATTCCCTGTACTCCTGTACTTGAGCACACATGCCAACAAAATCAAAATTCAAATATTTTTCCTCATCAAGATCCATGTGTGACTTGGAGGCAAACCTGCAGGTAGTGCTAATCCCATGTTCCTATTGCTCTTATTTCTATAGGTGGTTAAGGTTGCAGGTTGGG
This sequence comes from Hemiscyllium ocellatum, assembly GCF_020745735.1. Classification (NCBI taxonomy): domain Eukaryota; kingdom Metazoa; phylum Chordata; class Chondrichthyes; order Orectolobiformes; family Hemiscylliidae; genus Hemiscyllium; species Hemiscyllium ocellatum. The sequence continues at coordinate 30,745,487 of NC_083436.1, read as the reverse complement.
GAGACGCAGTTGATGAAGATATTGCAAGTTGCTATAGTACACTTTGTTCAACAGATGAAGAAAAGTCCTGTAATCTCAAGATAAATCCTGAGAATTAGGCCAAGCAGAGCTTAAAATCGCTCAGCAACTGTACTTGGATAAATTTAACCACACAGATGGAAATAGCAGGAAGGTGAAATGCGACACACTGCAGATATTAGATACTGCGACACACTGCAGTTTAGTGTAAAGATTGCCTTAGCTTTATATCTGCAGTACATTAATAGATTAATTAATGAGTTGTCAAGTGATATGTTAAAAGATTTTCTAACCATAAACCAGATATGTTTTATTTGAAAGAATTCAGACAATAAGTAAAACTAATGCCCATAAGAAAGTGTGAAGCAGAACTACATTAACTAATTTTGAAATTTTAATGTATTTTATATACATCAAATTTTCTTGTATACACAATATTTATATACAATGAACATGTACATATCATGTAGTAAATGAATATGTAAGGTGAATATGTTTTATAGAAATAATGTTCAATAATTACATATATAAAAATGAAAACCAAATTGACCTTGATATGCATTAATGATATGACAGGTGATTTTGGGAAACTGCTGAGTGTTTCTGCTTGGTAAGAAGATTGATTAACCAATGAGTTACTAATCTGTACTAAATGGAACATGCTGGAGTGCATTATTATACAACAGTACTGGTAATCCTTGTTAAGTGCTGAATTAAGTGCTATAATACCTAAAACACAGAGACCTGTCAGAAATTATTCATACTTTTTTAAAAAATGTGGTAAGAACAAGCACTTAGAATCGATGCAGTTAATATATTCTCAATATATATAATGGTAATCTAATATGAATGATAATTATACCATTTAAAAGACTGTAAAATTCTCTTGCACAACCCCCCTCCCCTTTGCTTTATACTTATCTTGTCCAATCTAATCACCATCAAACCCCTTAGAAGAATGGAGTATTACCTATTCAGCTTCAGACTTCTTAAACACAAACTGACTTTCACTACAGCTTCATATTTAATATCCAACTTTCCATGGTGTGACATAAATTTGGTGCTAATCACATATACCAGCTATTCATAAACTGGAATTTATGCTGCTTATTCAATTTTTGTTCATTTATGGGAAGAAATAGAGCTGCCTTTGCAAAGACAGCATCAATCACAGACTGGCACTGGCCACAAGAATGGTTGTTGAAAGATGTCGTTTTAAGGTTTGATAGTTTGCAAATTCCGCTAATTTGTTGGCTGTTGTAAATCTGTTGGACTTCAATTTTTTTCCTAAATTTTTCACCATTTTCAATGCAATTGTAGCAATAGCTGCTCTTCTTGATCCTGCACTGCTACCTCTAAAATCTCTCATTCCAAAAATATTTCATCGCGCCTTCCTCTTTCTCACCTTATCTAGCGAAACACTCAGCAGTTTCCCAAAATCACTTGTCACCTTGGTCACAAAATCTGAGGATATAAAGTTTGGGTTCTGCATGCATGCTGATAACAATCAGCACCACTGCTCTCAACACCTCCATTGCCTCTATATTTTTAGTTTGCTTGTCCAACATTCGATCCAGCGAAATGTCAGAAAAGCTGATGCCTTTATCTTCAGACCTTGCCAGCAACTCATTAACATCATTGCTGATTTCATTCCTCAGTCTGCCTACTGTCTCGATTTGAATCAGACTATTACAACCTACTCAGGCTGCATGATTGAAGCTTCTTCCTGCAAATTGTCCCTATCATAATCACCATTTTCTTTCCCCTCTGTGCATCAAGCATTTCTGTCCCTACCTCATAGTATCTGCTGCTGAAATCCTCATCCATGCGTTAACCACCTTCAGACTTGACTGTCCCACCCTATCTGCCTCCAACAAACCTCAAACCATCCAATGTTCATTTGCACAAACCCTAATTTCCACCAAGCCCTAGTCATCCAATATTTCTTTGCTGACTGAGCTACATGAACTCCTGGATCCCACAACACTTCAAAGTTAGAAATTCATTCTAGTCATAGATGCCCTTAAGGGTCAACAAAGTTGTCTATGTGTGGAGCCACAGGAAATGGGAGAAATTCAAAATGAATGTTTCGTGTCAGTATTCACTGTGAGGACGTGGAGGCGAGGGAACTCGGGGAAATAAATATTAAAGTCTTGAAAACAGACCATGTTACAGAAGAGGAGGTGCCGAAAATTGTTAACAATATAAAGATGGATAAATCTCCAGGATCTGATCAAATGTATCCCATTATGTGTGGGTAGCTTGGAAAGAAATTGTGTGGCCCCTAGCAGAGATAGTTGTATCATCTACAGCCACTGACAAGGTGCTGGAGGTCTGGAAGGTGGCTAATGTTGTATCTTTATTTAAGAAAGGCTCTTAGGAGAAGCCTGGGAATTATAGACCGGTGAGTCTGACATCATTGGTGGGCAATATTTTGGGAAACTTGTTGGATCAAAGGTTCTGTTTCCATGCTGAGAGACTTTATCACTCTATGACTATAACTCCTATTTCTGCAACCGTCTCCAGCCTACTAAAGTACTGAAAATTCTGCATTCCTCCACTTCTTGCTGTCTTGTTTTGTCTCTTCTTAATCATGTTGCTGCAACATTGGTAATCATGGATTCAGCCTCGAGGCTCTAAGCTCTGAACCTCTTCCCTGATCTTCTCTACTTAATTCCCTCTTTAGGGAAGTTTCCTAAAGCCCGTGTCTTTGTCCAAGCTTTAGGTCATTAAATTCCATATTTGCTTTTTTTTGGTTAATTATTCTATTTTACCTGAATCTGTTTCTGTGAAGCACTTTTAAGAGGTTATGTTATGTTTAAGGTGCTACATAAATTCAAATTTCTGTTTAAAATTTGTATTAAATTTCATTTTTGACACCACGCATCCAGCTTTTGATCCCTCATTCACCACCAACCAGGTAGCTTATGATCCCTAATTATAACAGTAACATTTTACACTGGTTTTCCTATCGCTTAATCTGCCATTCTTCCTTTTCAAGGAATTGCATATTTAATCATTACTCATTTTTCCTCCCAAAATACGTTACTTCAGACTTCTCCATATTGAATTACGTTTGCCCCGTTGGCTACTTCACTGTACATCATGTTTATTCCCTCCTGAATTCTTTAACAGTTTTTGTCACTGCTATCCCCATGTTCTGCATTTGTATGATCATCAAATTTTGAGATTGTTCCGTCTGTACAATAATATATTGCTATAAACATATATTTTTTTTGAATATTACTGACTCCCAACTACAGTATATGAAATAAAGTCAGGAACCTTTGGCTTCTTTTTTGCTATCCATTTACAATTGGTAGAGGAATGGTACGGCTTGTGTGTTTAAAAATTCATTATGGATACCTTATAGTACTCTTAACAGTTAACCCACTTTGTTTCAACATTAAAAATGTATTGATCACCATAGATTTATAATAGACATTGATGTCACTACCAATTAAGCACACAATAGATTCAATGAATAAAAGAGAGCTCAAAGAGCAGCTTTTGGACAGATATCTTTCAAATGATAATTTCTTTAAGTTACACAGTTTGGTTTGTTGGGAATATCTTGTGCTTTCCATTACCTAAGAAACCTTGCTGGAAAATTGATAATTCTACACTTTGATGTGGATTAACAGATATTATTCTTGTTATATTGGAATATAATTGCACCTTTGTGCAATAAAACCCGGATAGATTGACATTGTCTGCAGGAAATGCTCATCTGTCCTTAATGACTATCTCACTTTTATGTTAATATGCAGATTCCATGATAGGAATAGCTCATTCTAACCAGTTGCAATCAAATTTACAGTAGATATTCTACAGCTCTGAAGTTGCCATCAGGAACTAAGTAATCAGTAGTGAAAACATATAAACATTTTTGCATAGTCTTATGTGTGAAAACACAGCAATGCAGCAATTGGATGATCCTGACTGATCCATACATACAGATTTAAAGTTTGAATCCAATGTATCCAGGTCTACACTTGACTATTACAGTATGTTCCTGTTTGCAAGCATTTAATACAATTTTTTATTTGATTCAATTCTTCCATTTTCAATTTCCCAAAGTTTTAAAGGTAGAACTCACCAATTTTTGTCTGATATTAATATGTGTCGGCTTGCGTTTTTATATGAATGCTGATTATATAGAATTTCAGCAACATGCAAAATATAAATAATTCATTGACTCATCCCCAAAAAAAATCAAGATGTAAAAAGTCTGTCACTCACTGGAAGCTCTCTGTGGTCCAAAGCATGGAAATGCACAGCATGCTCTTTCCAGCTTCTCTGAGTGGATGGATATAAACATTTCTACCTTGCCAGATAATATTCAGCAGGTCAGAGATAGCAGGTAGCATCCCGAGTGATTAATAGCTACTATCCTTAAAACACATCTTTAAAAATTCACCTGAGGCAACATGAAATACAAGATAATAACACAATCAAGGGGATCAGACAGAATTAGCAATAACATCAACTGAATCAATTCTGTATTGCTGCCTGCCTAGTATGTTAGTAATTGTATGAAGTGTCACACAGTAATGATGAGATTAAGCTCATGCACTCCCAGAGAAAGTGTTCCAGTTTTATTATGATTCAAATCCCAACATTATTTTGCATCCTTATTTGAGCAGTGAAGTTAAATAATTTTATGAAAATTAAGTTGAGACAAAGCCATATAAGCAAAATAATACAGTGAAAGGTTGCCACTTGTCAGAGGTCTATTCTGTTCAATCTTCAAATGTACAAATATCAGTTTGTGATTATAAAAGTACACCTTCTGGATTGAAATTCTCAGTAGAAATTGGTCTTCCTCAGCACTGGAAACAGGGCTTGATTGCACCGGCCTCTTGTTACATTCCCACTTGAAATTCCAATTACGCCAAGAAAACTGAATATAGGATGGGCCGATTAGCAGGCAGCTGATATTCTACCGCAGTTTTGTGCTGCAGAAGATTAATTTCTGCTCCAACATATTTTACAAGCACCACAGAACTCAGGTAGTTTCCCAGAATGATTTGGTTTACAGTAGTGTTATTTACAGAGGACATAACGTACAAGTACCACAAACAACAGAATATCTGTTGCAATGAGTGCACCCGTTTAATACAGGTTGTCACCACCCTGTCCAAGGTCTACCTTTCAAACACTAGTGGATTCCAAGCCCAATGGAATTTCAATGATTATGACGTCATGCCATCTCCTCTTGATGTCTGCTGCCTGATGCAGTCAGTGCTGCTGTACTGTCTGTGCAGTGTCATGTCATCGTGAACACCGAAGGGAACGAGGCAGCCCAGGAACCACAACGCTTAACACACAGAACAAGTTTTGGACTGAGCCTTCTCTGCAGCAGCGGCGGCGGCGGCAGCAGCAGCAGCTACACGGAGAGGTACAGAGAGAGAGAGAGGTTAAAATGATGAGAGGTCAAGGAGTGAGAGAAGATAAACAGTTTGGAAGAAAACTAGTGCTTCAAGGAGCTGTCAACTATGAAAGGAGCCTTAGGGACCAATGTGCCATTTATCATCACGTTCTTTGTCTCCTCATTTTGCTACATTGTCCATCCTCTTCTATGTTTTAAAGTCCACTTTTTTTTAACATAGGACAGCAGTATTGCCGTCAAACTGAATGTTGCTCAGCCACTTCAGATGTCGCTTAAGAATCAATGCTGTGAGCCTGGTCTGACGTGTGACCAGATAAGGATAGGATGGCTGATTTCCATATGGATAGAACAGTAAGGAACCAGATGGGCCTTTGCAGCAATCAATGGTATTTCCGAAGTCATCGGTGTTGTATAGAGACCCACAGCAAAGTGGTTCCTCTTAACTGCTTTGTGAAACGTCTAACAAAACAATCAATTTAGGAACAATTAGGAATGGGGATTAAATGCTGCCTACAACCTGTGAGTGTACTGGGTGCATTTCAATATAATTTTAAAATTACAATCAACTAGATGTCTTGTGGTGGAGTGTGTAACATCCCGACTACTGAGTGAGGAATTCTGGGTTCAAGTCCCATCTCAAGATTTGCTGGTAGCCAAGGAAGGTGTGTTCAGCGTGTGCCCAAACAGGTTGAGCATCAACATGCAAACCTACCATCTTCAGTTGCTTCATCGATGACCATCCAAAAGGTCAGAGTGGGCAAGTTCACTGATGATTGCACAATGTTCAGCACCACTCATGACTGCCTAGTTAGTGAAGCAGTCTATATCCATATGCAGCAAGACCTGCACATTATCCAGGCTTGGGCTGATAAGTAGCAATTCACATTCATGCCACACTAATGCCAGATACTGACCATCCTACTACAAGACAGAATCTGCCAAACTCTCTTTAATGTCCAATGGCACTACCACCACTGGCCAACTATCAACATTCTGGGGGTTACAATTGGCCAGAAACTGAATTGATTGCAAATGCTGCAGCTACAAGAGCAGGTCAGAGGTTGTGAATATTATGGCAGGTGACTGACCATCTGACTGCACAAAGCATGCCCAACTACACATATTTACACGACCCAAGTCAGGAGTATGATGGAATACTCTACTTGCCTGAATGCGTACAGCTTCAACAACACTCAAGAAGTTAACATTATCTGTGACAAAGCAGCCTACTTGACTGGTACACCATCCACCACCTTCGACATTCACTCCTCCACCACTGACACACAGTGACAACAAGTGTGTGGCAACTGCAGCAACTCACCAATACTCCTTCGACAGCACCTTCTAAGAACTGCAACCTTTATCAGCTGGGAGGACAAGGGTAGAAGGCACTGGGAATAGCTGCCTGCAATTCTGATCAACATCACACACCAGCCCAACTCGGAACTCTAATGCTTTTTCTTCACTGAAGTCAAAATCCTGGAACTCCCTCCTTATAACACTCTGAGTGTAATAACACCCCATGGTCTTCAGTCAAAATGTGTGTCATTGGAAAAGCACGGTCGGTCAGGCAGCATCCGAGGTGAAGGAAAGTCGACCTTTCGAGCATAACCTCTTCATCAGGAATAAGGGCTTATCCTCGAAACATCGACTCTCCCACTCCTCAGCTGTTGCCTGACCGGCTGTGCTTTTCCAGCACCACACGTTTTGACACTGACTCTCCAACATCTGCACTCCTCACTTTCTCCCCATGGTCTGCAGTTTGGCAAAATGGCTACCACAACCTTCTCAAGGGCAATTAGGGATGGACATTAAATGCTGGCTTTGCAAGTGACACCCATATCCTTTGAAATATTTTTTTTAAAACTTAAAATGATGCTATTGGTTTGTAGTAAGAGGAGGAGATTCCTGGTCATGATAGAAAGACCATCACTATCTACACAGGCAGCATATAAACAAAATACATGTTGCTACATTAACATGGACTCCCAGAGTAAAGTGTAACACACCAACCTCCCCATCACAGAACAAACATGTTAAATGCAGCATTAACAACAATTATAAATACAAGAAAAAAAGCTTCAGTAAACAAACCAGAACTTTCACTTCATTTAGGAACTGACGGTTTCATATAAATGTAAGCAGACTTTCATATTGTTACTCTCAGCTTAATTTGAACATGAGATTCAGAAGAGAAGCCCTAATGAATGAACCAGACACTTGCTGAAACAAGTTCTAGAATGAAACCACATGGAAAGCCAAAGTTTTCCTATTTCTGTTTACTTTTCAAAGCTGGGAGAATGTGAGGACTGCAGATGCTGGAGATCAGAGCTGAAAATGTGTTGCTGGAAAAGCGCAGCAGGTCAGGCAGCATCCAAAGAGCAGGAGAATCGATGTTTCGGGCATGAGCCCTTCTTCAGGAATCAGCCCTCATTCCTGAAGAAGGGCTCATGCCCGAAACATCGATTCTCCTGCTCCTTGGATGCTGCCTGACCTGCTGCGCTTTTCCAGCAACACATTTTCAGCTACTTTTCAAAGCTATAAAGTGTTTTCCCACTAACCTTTCTTTGCTGCTAGCTCTTCTTCTTGCTTCTGCCTTGCTTCTTGCAAAGCCTTCACCTTCACCTCATGTTCATCAGCAAGTTGCTTCCATTCTTTTCTATTGTTGAGTATACCATCAAGCATTGGTGTGATGGCCTCGTGAAAGCGAGAGAATTCCTAAAAGAAAGCAAGTGCGGCCATAATACTGGTTTGGTACTACAGCACCTGACTAACTATTGCATTGAGATTTCCTTTTAAATACATTAACCTTGGAAGAAACTAAAATATTGAAATTGAGAAAAATGTCTCCTTCTTTGTTAAAACTCTGCATTCATCCAATTAGATCATCCTTAAAATTGCACACCTATGCTTCATCACTTTTTTTCAATTTTGAAAATAAACATTTAAATATTTTCCTGTGTTAACTTGAATACATCAGCAAATAAAATAATTGAAATTGTCCAAATTATTTCCTCAGACTCATTCCAAAATAAATCATAGCTTTCACTCCAATGCTAAGAATAAAATATGTAAGATTTTGCTATAATATCAGAGCATGATGCTAATAATCATCATTTCTGCCAAAAAAAATGTAGCTTACAATCCCTACAATGCAGATAGAAGCCATTTGGCTCATTGAGTCTATAATGACTGTTTGAAGAGCATCCCACCGTCTCCCCATAACTTCACGTTCACCATAGGTAACCCACCTAACCTGCACATCCCTGGATACTACAGGAGAATTTAGCATGGCCAATCCACCTATCCTGCACATCTTTGGTCTGTGGGAGGCAGACTGGGAGAGAATGTGCAAGCTCCACCTGAGATGCTGCCTGGCCTGCTGTGCTTTGACCAGCAACACATTTGCAGCTGTGATCTCCAGCATCTGCAGACCTCATTTTTTCCACACAGGCGGTTGCCTAAGGCTGGAATCAAACCCCTGTCCTGGGTGCCGTAAGGCAGCAGTGCTAGTTGCTGTGCTACCGTGCAGCTTGGCTGGTAGTCAGAAGGACCCTCGCTGTCAGCTCCTTCAAGTTAACAGTGTTAAGGAAGAAACCAACATCTATCTCCTTCTGTAATGTACCTTTGCAAAGCAAGTCTAGAAAGACTTACAGTGGTTTGTCTGAGTTCATTGTCATAATGCAGTACTTTGTGGTGTACAGGTTATTCCCAGGGATGAACACCAAGATAAATAACAACTTCCAGTAGAAGTCATCAACTCAGTGAAAAATGTTCTTTTGCTGCCCGAAACCTGCAGTCCATTACCAGGTGTTGCAGCCTGGCACTCTCAAAGGTCTAGGACTCTGTGTTGAAGTACACACCAAAGCTTGGAGCAGCTGCTGCAAAGGTTCAGTGGGAAAGCCCACTCCCCTTACGGCCCTTCCTGTACCTGCAGTACACTGAGAGGTTGGAACCATGTAAGTCTCCTTTAGCTATATGTTTGACATGAAATAGATACAGTAATTATAGTGAAGTGCCTCAGAGTGTCACACGCTGCACTTTAGTCCTGTTATCTGATGTTTCTGCCCAAATTTTATGAAAAAAGTTTATTTTTTGGCAAAGAAAGAAAATTATTTGGTTTGCTTTGGTCGGTAGTGTTACATTATCCTGAGTTACTGCAATGGGGCAGATATGCCAGCATCAACAAATATTAATGCCATCCACAAGGGTTTTGTCAACATGACTAGTTAAATCATCCTGAGTTAAAATTGCTGTTGGTCTCAGCAGTAATGTCGCCACCTTTGAACCAGAAGACCCATATTCAAATCTCACCTATCCGTACGTGTGAAAAGTTTGATTAGAATAAAAGCTTCTCAACTGACACAAATTAGTCTGTGTGTGGTACGCATATGGCACTATACAGGTGATTGAAATGCTGAGGTTGAGTTCAAACCTTTTTGAGCTTGTATTTGCTTTGTGTCAACAGGAGCAAAACATTGAATGTTTTCAAGAAGGCATTTGATATAATTCTTAGTTCTAAAGGGATCAAAGATTATGGGGAAAAAACAGGAGTTGGATAGGAATTGGAGTATTGAGTTGGATGATCAGCCATGAATGGTGGAGCAGGCTAGAAGGCTGAATGGCCTGCTTCTATTTAATGTTTCAAGTCCCATCAGTCCTATTGTGTCTAATTAAAAGTATCAAGAGCAACATCTAAATTAATAGAGCTGCATCCATGATTGAACTAGTTATTGCAAAGAAAGTCGATTTATGTTTCTGATGTCAAATAGCAATTTCAAGTTCTTAAATAAACTAATTTCCAAACATTGTTCTTGATGATGTGTTTTCAAAAATTGATTTTTTAACAGGATTTCAATGTTTTGGTTCACACCATAACCGAAAGCTGAAAGTTTGCCTTTTAACATCTAGAATCCATTTTGTTCACTAAAATATACGTTATTAAGGCAGTAATTGGAAAGGAATCATTAACGGCAAAACATTTTTAATACAAGCTTCTTAGATGTTACAAGAGAAGTGATACCATATATCATAAAACATATTTGAAATACATACCTTGTAGACAAATGTGCACACAAAGTCAATGAAACCAACTTGAAGTTTTGGGAGTTCATCTGCTTTGTTCCTGTCCATCATTGGCTGGTATTTGAATCAACAAAAAGGGAAAAAAGTTATAACCTGTGACCATTGAATACAGAAGAGTTATGTTACTTGGAATCCATGAGACACTTTGGACAGATTTAGTCAGCATGGCCAGGTCCTGTGAATAGGCCAAAAACCATGTGGCAAACCCTCTTTGCAAGTCTGTTGAGAGAGGATGGCAACTCTTAGCAGCAGTCCCCATGATCACATTTGCCTTCCCTCCCTGGAGCTGCCTGTTAATTGAAGGGTCAATAGCCTCAACAGCACCATTGGACATGATGGCCACTGCAAGGTTTGTGAAGGTTTGTAGTTCAGGTTGAGGTTTAGGGTGTAGGTTTGCTCACTGAGCTGTAGATTTGATATCCAGACGTTTCATTACCTGGCTAGGTAACATCATCAGTGGCGACCTCCAAGTGAAGCGAAGTTGTTGTCTCCTGCTTTCTGAAGCTAGTGGACCTGTTCCTCACCACCCACTTCACCTTCAACAACATAATCTACAAACAAACCAACGACACACCCATGGGATCTCCACTATTAGGATTCATAGCAGAAGCGGTAATGCAAAGACTAGAACAAACAGCCCTACCAACCATCAAACCAAAAATCTGGGTCCGCTACGTAGATGACACCTTTGTCATCACAAACGAAACAAAATAGAAGAGATATTTAACATCATCAACAACATCCTCACAGGCATAAAGTTCACCAAGGAGGAAGAAACCGACAACAAACTCGTATTCCTGGACGACACAGTCGAAAGAAAGGACAACGGAGAACTACAAACCTGCGTTAACAGAAAACCGACACACACTGACCAAATACTTTACACCAGCAACCATCCTAACACACACAAACGAAGCTTATCAGAACACTATTCCAACAAGCCACCACACACTGCAGCACAGACAAACTTCGGAAAACAAAGGAGAACCACCTATACAATGTATTCAAGATGAACGGAAACTCAAAAAATACAGTCCGCAGATTCCTCAAGAACAAACCACAACAGGCAGACCAAACACAACCAGAAACTCTAACCACCTTACCATACATCAAAGAAGTTTCAGAAATGACAGCCAGACTACTGAGACCCCTCGGAATCTTAGGAGCACACAAACCCACCAACACTCTCAAACAAAAACTAACAAACTTAAATGACCCAGTACATCCCATGGACAAAACCAACGTTGTCTACAAAATTCCATGCAAGGACTGCCACAAACACAACGTAGGACAAACAGGAAGAAAGTTAGCCACCAGGATACATGAACACCAGCTAGCCACAAAAAGACATGCCCCTCTCTCCCTCATAGCCCTACACACGGAAGAAAAAAAACACCATTTCGGCTGGGACAACACATCTATCCTGGGACAGGCTAAGCAAAGACATGCCAGAGAATTCCTAGAGGCCTGGCACTCCAACCACAACGTCATAAACAAACACATAGATCTAGATACCATCTATCAACTCCTCAGAAAACGAACAGGAAATGACATCACCACAAACCCCAGGAACCCCCATCCAGGACAAACATATAAATAGAAAGCAGGAGACAACAGCTTCGCTTCACTTGGAGGTCGCTACTGATGATGTTACCTAGCCAGGTAATGAAACGTTTGGATATCAAACCTACAGATGATGGCCACTGCTGGAACTGCACCTGGAAGAACAGGACACAACAGAAGGGATGGCACCCTCACAGAAGTGGGGTCTGAGTTGGTGAGGCAAGCCATGGCAAGAAGGTTGGGGGTGGGTGTTGCTAGTGAGGGCATGAGGCTACATTGCAATAGGGGCTGCTGGAGATCTCTGTATGGGCCAAAGAGTAACTGGTCAGGAAGCACTCACTGACCAACCTCCTGATTTCATTGGTGCTAACAGGCCTTTGGCTTAATTGTCCACTGGGCAAGATGGCACCACTTCACAGGGCCCACCTTTCAACCTTCATCACCCAACCTGATCCCAGAGGACTGGTAAACCCAACCCATCATTTCTAAATCCAGTCAGTAGATACTCAATATTTACGTAACTTAAATTGTTTCTGACTTTACACAAATCTGGACTGAAACTTGGAGCCAGGCTCTCAGTTTAGGTGATAATTTATAATAAGTCTTTGAAATGATGAAGGGATTTGAAATGGTACATATTCAGAAAGGGTTATAAACATAAGGTTTAAAGAGGGAATTCAAGAGAAACTTCTTTAGGTAGAGATCTCTTAGAATATGAGACTTGCAGCCACACGGAGTGCTTCACACAATCAGTGTGAATCAGTGCCAGGGATGGCAGTTGTGGGGTTATCAAAGGCCTGTGTCTTTGAGCTAGGGGAAGGGTCACTGGCATTATGCTTGGCTCAGAGGCAAGGCCACTAGTTTCATATTGGGCCAGGGGTGCTCTCTTTGGGTCAGGGTTTAGGGTCAGTTCAAGAAGCAGCACAGGGGCCTGTGCTTTCCTACCCTGGTCTAGATGCACCTGAGGGAAAACTAGGTCGAGTATGTAAGGGAGAAAGAACAACAAAATATCTTGAAAGAGTGAAATGAAGAAGGATGGGAAGAAACATGTGGATTCATCCAGAACAGACCAGGTGGGCTGAAGCGTCTTATTGTGCTGTTAAGCTGAAGGGTTTGAACATTGCTTCATACTCACAATGGGATTCTGTTGTAAGACAGTTCTTTCCAAGTCACCCTGTTCCCAGAATTCAGCTGCGACTAACAGAGCCACCTGTGAAACAACACTCTGTATCAGTACAGCTCTGAAAGGGTCCCACATGATAAACACATTTACCTTTGTTTTCTACCTTAGCATCGCTTTCCTTTGTTTTAGCTTTCTATTCTAGCCCGAACCCAGCCTGCATAATGATGGGTAATTTGATAGCAGATACTAAGAACAATGCAAATTCTGTTCATTCACTGATAGTTACTAGTTAGGAATCAGGATTGGAAAAATTGGCTGACGGGTTGTTCCTCTTCTGACTGAAATCACCTCCATTTTTGCTTGTGTTTTTCTATGTGAGGTTAGCTACTGTAGCACTGACAAAACTTTTTTTAAAAAGCTAAACAGTGGTAGTGTAGTGGTAATAAAAAATATCCAGAGGGCCAGGCTAATGATCCGGGGAACATTAACTCGGCTCCTTTCTCCACAGATGCTGCTAGATCTGCAGCGTGTCTCCAGCATCCTCGGTTTGTGTACAGGAATTCCAGCATCTGAAGTAATTTGCTTTAATCCTGATGTTCTGGGGACAAGGGTTCAAATTCTCCCACAATAAGGTAAGGAAACTTAAAAGAGAGTCTTGCAACACAATGGCGGTGCCCCTATCTCTGAGCCAGAAGAGCTGGGTTATGGTCCCAACAGGCCATGATATGTGTCATAATGTATCTAAACAGGATGATTAAAATAATTGATGATTGCCTGGTGTGTGATTTTTAAAAGGTTTTTTAAAAAAATTCTCTCGTTTTCAGCCCTCCCCAGTTTATGCCTCAGAATAAAATACAGGCAGAGAGCTTACTCCCAGATCACAAACAAACTATAGTCCACATGAGGTGCAAGAAGCTGGTTGGAATGATTGGTCTTATGACCTTTACTCCTTATGAGCAAATCCAATCCTTCCAACCACATTTGATGTGGGCATAACTTGCAAGCTTAGCATTTATTGACCATCCATAATTGCCCTTGAGAAGGTGAAGAGTCACTTTCTCCACCACAATTGTGTTTTCAGTAACACTGCGGTACAACTGAGTCATTTCAAAGGGCACTTGAGAGTTGACCTCATTGCCTGGTAGGTTGCAAAGTGTTCTACAAAGTAAGGGCTAGATTTTAGAAGCTAACAGCCTGTAAAAGGAGTGTCGTCACTGAGCGACATTTGTACTTAAGGATGAAAACTCCAACAATACAAGGTCCGTAAGTACATGATGGATATATGTGTTAATGAATATGTGAGTGACATTGCCAAGCAGAAGCCTTACATTCATAGGAAGAGTCTTCTGCCTGATTCCCCTATAGTGTACCTCACAGTTTGCATTTACACTGACACATATTGTAATTCAAAGCCCTCCACTCCTCTCATTACAGTAGACCATTTCTGCCAGTGTTTGGTGATGGGTACCCCAAGAACCAATGATTAAGTTGCACTGCTTCAAGCAAATTGGTACCTTCTGTCACCCTCCCTCTTACTAATTACCCAGCACCTGACAGTGTTCATTATGGACTATTGAAATATTGTGTTTCAATCTTATTTAATCTATTTCTTCAAACTACCATTCATGAAACAAATTTTTCACAGGCTAAAAATTCTGACAGCAATCTTAAACCCTCAGAACTAACTGCTTGTGATGTTAATCTCATGAACCGATTGAAAACAAGTGGAATCATTTCTTGGTGAATGCGGCAGACACAGAAGTGTCTTTTGGCCACTTTGAAGTTAATGACCACAACTTTTCAGACTGCGGCAGCCTTTCTTTCCTATTGAGTCAGAAAATATTGCCAAGACTTGTTTTTAAAACTTTCAAATCAAGTAAAGGTGAGAGTGGGATGAGGAAATGAGTCTTTAAAAAGGATTCTGTTCGCCGAGCTGGAAGTTTTTGCTGCCTCACAGGAGGCTCCAATAGCACTGATGATGTTCCCTAGCCAGGGAACGAAACGTTTGCAGCAAAAATTTCCAGCTCGGCGAACAGAACCACAACAACGGACACCCGAGCTACAAATCTTCAACCAGACTTTAAAAAGGATTTGGACAACCATTCTGTGGTCTTCAGTGGAAACAGGATCAAGTGTGGTGAAAAGTTCAGCTGTCACCTGGCTACATGCCTATTTTGAGTTGCTGGAACAGCCCTCCTTTGAAATGTTATTGACTAATGAATGTAATCATTTCTAAGCTCAGGTTTGCAAGATGCATAATGCACAGCAATGGAAAATGCTTTCCAGTCCTAAAGAATGGCTCTATCAAAACCATGAAGTGATGATAGTTTAAAGAGGTTATAAGGATATAATTTTCCTGTCCCTCTTTCAAATATTCACCTAGGTCTATCTATGAGTAAACAATTAACCCTCAACCTGTCAACTATTTTGTGATGCATTGGCAAAGAGTTTGCAAAACATAAAGATGCAAATTCAGACACATGGGATGGATTTGCAGTAATACTTTGGTTTCATCATTCAGCTGTGGAGCAGGAGAGTCAACATCAGGATGGACTTATCATATTTCTGATGAAGGGCTTATGCCCCAAATGTCGACTCTCTTGCTCCTTGGATGCTGCATGACCTGCTGTGTTTTTCCAGCGTCAGACTTTGCGACTGACTCTCCAGCATGTACAGTCCTCACTTTCTCTTTCATCACTTACGTAAAACATCAGATGGACTAAAGCCCCAGTCATGACAGGTCCATTAATGATCAAAATTTCACAAATTACAAGCAGCATCCAATCAGGTGGCCTCACACTGAGTTCTGGAAAGTATGCAATGTTGTTTCATCTGAGAACTCACCTTGCTCTGAACCTCCCAGGGTTTAGCAATTGCTGATAAGTCACACCCTGTCATCATCATGGCCCTGAATGTAACAAGAGCAAGATTAAAGTTCAGTGATATCTTTATACAGGATTAGATCATCATGGCACTGGAATCCAGCTACAATTCCTTAATTACCAGTGTAATGATTGTGTAGAATGAGTTCCCTGAGTGGGGCTGTTAAACTGATCCAATTAGGGAGCCCTGGCTGACAGATAAAAACAGGAGCGTCAGAGATTCTGTTCAATGAGAGCTGGCTCTGAGGAAGCCGGACCAGTGTCAGGAGCTATGCACATTTAAGTACAATGGCGATGGGATACTGGTCTCCGTGGAGTCACTTCAGCGGTGATGAGAGAAAAAAAAAATACTCCTAAAGAAATTCAGTCACAACAGTTGTCTTTGAGATGGGGTAAGCATTTCTGGCATCATGCCATTATTTGGGAAGCTTGACTTGTTTTGATCCTGCCATCGAAGACTGTGCCCAGTATGCAGAAAGAATGCTTTATATTCTCTGGGCAAATGATATTGGGGCAAATGAAAATCAACGAGCAATCTCCTGACAGCTTGTGGACCTGCAGCTTTTTTGGTTATTAGGAGCCTGATGTCTCCTGAAGCACTGGATACTAAAACCTTTAAAATATTGAGGGATTTAGTTAAGGAATATTACAATCCTAAGCCTCCTCTGATCCTGAGATGTTGTCGGTTTTACATGGCCGTTTGAGAACCAAGGAAATCTGTGCTTTTGATTTTTGATGCTGTTAAGGTGACAGACAGAGGTGTGTGACTTTGGTTTAATCTTTATTGAGATGCTGAGAGACCTTTTGGTATGTGGGATTAATGATGTAACCATGCAAAAGCACCTAGTAGCTGAAGCCAACTGGACGTCAAACAGGCACGACAATTGGCTTTCCCACTGGAATATGTGGAAAGTGGAGTATGTGAGCTACAGAATATTCTAATGGAAATGGGCATCCTCACCAGGCTGACTGAGCTTGAGGAACACCACTTCAGTGAAGATTATTGCACAGCCTCATACTCAGGATATATGCTGAACAGAGGGACTCTCGGTTAGCCCAAAACAAAACAGAAAAAAAAAGCCAAGTCTCGGCCACATAGTTAGCATTTTCTCCCAGGCCAGCAAGTCATTGTAGTTGCTGCCGGTATATGGACTCGAGACAGCAAGAGTCCCATTGGGCTTGAACTGAGTAAGAGAAGTCATAGGCTGATACCCGGGAGAGTGCACAACCTGGAAAACCCAGCTACATCTGGGAACAGTAAAATTGCTTTGCAACATCCAAATCAGAACCAATCAAAATAAATGTTTTATTAAATGTTCGCCTAATTCCAATGGAGCTTGATTCTGGTGCAGCTGTATCATTGATTGCAGAACCAGTCTATAACAAAATTCATTCTGAGCTCCAACCTTGAAGTCTGTGCAAGCCCTTGGCTGGACTGAGAACCTGTACCGGGGAAACCCTAAAGGTTAAGAGTACAACTTTGCTTTTGGTCTTTGTAAGAAGCATCTGGGGTCAGATACCTCTGATTATAGTAGAAGGTTCAGGTCTAAGCTTGATCGAGTAAAATTGATTTGAGAAAGATTCACCTTGATTAGCTCAACATTTTTAGATTAGGGAATGGCTGCTTGAGTGAAGTCCTCATTAATTACATGATATTTTTCAGGAAGGTCTAGGGACTATCAAAGGAACCAAGGCCACCTTGCACATTGACCAGGAAGCAATTCCATGATTCTGCAAGGCCGCTTCAGTGCCATTTGCCTTACAGGCAAAAATAGGGTCAGAAACCAGGAGGATGGAGAATAAAGGGATCATCAAGCCAGTACAATTTGTGGAATGGCAGCACAGGTCATACCGATTGTGAAGCTAATGGGTCAGTCTGTCTTTGTGGGAATTTTAAACAAACAGTAAACTACTTCTCACTGTTGGATAAATACCCAATCCCTTGTATAGAGGATTTATATGCAAAGCTGGCAGGGGGAGGTGCTGTCCTATACAAGGCTGGGCATGAGCCATGTGCACCTGCAATTGTATGAGGATTCCCAGAAAATGCTACAATTAAAACCCATAAGGGTTTGTAACAATATACAAGACTGCCATTTGAGTTATCTAGAGCCTGTGCCTTTTTTCAGAGAACAACAGAGAACATTTTACAAGGTCTACTCCAGGTCGCCATCTATCTGGATAACAAGGAAGACCAATAAAGAGCACTTACAGAACTTGGGCATGGGCCTTAGACGTTTCTTCATGATGGACATACACCTTAGAAGGGAAGAATGTGTGTTCCAGGTGCCCCAAGTGACCTACTTGGGCTACAGAATCAACACTCATTGGACGATAATGTGAGGATGATCAAAGATGCCCTGGCTCTCACGTCTGTACCTGAGCTTTCCTTGGGCTGGTGAAATATTATGGAAAGTTCATATCTAACCTCGCCTCCGTCCTGGTACCCTTACATCTGCTTTTGAAAAAGGGTCTCATATTGGAAATAGTCTCATAGCCTTTAGGGAATTGAAGAAGCAGCTATCACTGTCTTAGGTGTTGGCGCACTATGATCCCAAGCGAGCTCTGGTGCTGATAAGTGATCCCTCTCCGTATGGTATTGGGGGAGTGTTGTCTCACAGATGGCCCAATGGAGAGGAACACCTAGTAGCATATGCTTCCTGGACTTTGGTTGATGCAGAGTGTAAATACGCCCAAATAGAGAAGGAAGGTTTGGCGGTCATCTTTGGTGTAAGAAAGTTGCACCAAAACCTTTATGGATTTAAATTTGCAATAATAATGGACCACAACCCCTGCTGGGTTATTCAAAGAAGCCAAGGCTGTGCCAAACATAGCTTCAGGTAAAATTCAGCAGTGGGCTCTAATACTAAGAGTATATAATTATATGTTGGAACACCTTATTGAGGCCAAGTAGCAAATGTGAATTTTTTGAGTCGCCTCCTGTGGGCAGATACATCAAAGGTTGAGCCACCATTGGAAGAGTTCATTCTGGTTTTAAACTTTCTGAAAAGACTCGCAGTCACAGTTGATAATATCAGACTGTGGAAGCAAAAAGAGATCAGATCAATGTGGAGGGCATCATTTTATTGTTGGGAGCAAGAGTGATTGTCCCGATTAAAGTTCACCGCTAAATATACTGATTAGCTTCATTTAGGCGTGTCCGAAATGGTGATGTTGGCGAGACATTACGTCTGGTGGCCAGGATTGGATGTAGACATAGCCGCATTGGTGGGGCAGTGCTCAGAGTGCCAAATAGAACAAAATTTACCGCCAGCAAATCTCCCACTTTCGTGGGAATGACCAGATAAACCCTGGGCTCTGTTACATGTCAACTATGCCGGCCCTTTCAGGAGCTCAATGTTCTTACTCATTGTGGATGCCCACTCAGAGTAGTTGGATGTGCATAGGGTTCATTTTTCAAACACAGGGCTGGCAATAGAGGAGTTGTGAGTATCTTTGCAATATAGGAGCTCTTGGAAGTGTTGGTCACAGGTAATGGGCCAACGTTTACCAGCAGAGAATTTAACTATTTCCTAAAGTGGAAGGGGATTCGGTATATAAGAACAATTCCACACCATCCATCACCAAATGGACTGGTGGAAAAAGCAGTGCAAACTTTGAAAGCAGGCTTAAAGAAACAGCCTACAGCTTCACACGATACCAAAATGTCCTGGCTCCTATTTGATTCTTGCACTCTTTTTGCAACTAAAGCAGAGTTGCTATTGGGGAGAAGGGTCCACACCAGTATAAAGCTGATCTTTCCAGGCCTTGGAGGGAGGGGGTGAAATGGCATCAGGAAAGTCAGTGCTGGACACAAGTCTCCCCCCAGTGAGAGAGTTTGTTTCAGGGAATGAAGTTTGGAAATAGCCAAAGCAAGGAATGGGCCTGCATGGGTAAGCAGCAGGGCTTATGTGAGGTCCGCTCCTGGGACATACAAAGTAAGGCAGTCCTGATAAAGTACGTGGACCACATGAAAGCTGCAAACTCACAAACGGGGTAGAAGCAAATCATACCTGACCCCTCAGAACAGCCAGGGAGGCTGTCAGAACCCATGGGTTGTTACCCTCCATTTAGCACTGAAGAAACCTCAGAGTCTGAGATGGGCATGGCGTATGTCACAACCTCAACACCTTTACCACCTGAAGAACAAGATGAATTTCTTCCGAGATACTCTGGGTGCAAGAGGCGGGCTGCAGTCAGGTATATGCACCCACACCCAAGGCTGAGTTGGAGGAACCAGATGCAGTGCAAAAACATTCCAGGAGAGGCTTCAAGAGAAAACACCGGCCTACATCCCTGGGCTCAGTGTGGGCGGGATGGAGTGATCGTAATGAGATCAGCCAGGTGGACCTCATAGAATATGAGTTCCCTGATTGGGGCTGTTAACCTGGTCCAATCGGGGAGCCCTGATAGATATAAACAGGAGTGAACAGAAGTTCTGTCCTGTTCATTCTGAGGGTGCTGGACCAGTGTCAAGTGCTATGCATGTGTAAATAAATAGTGACTGTGGAGTCATTTCATCCAGCAACATCTTTTATAAGATCTTAAAAGGCTTTGCTTACATGACAATCTCTTTCTTGGTCGTTTCCAGTGACATATATTCCACCCAGGCCTTCTCATCCTCATAGGTTTTTGACAGGTCGACAATCTTTTGAAACATTGTTCTTTTTCTATAGGAAAAAATAACCTGTGTGTTATAAAAGTGCCTTTACAATGAACCTCACATACACTCCAGTAAGATAAGGGCCATTCCCCGGCAAACTGAACTCTAACCCGGCCTCCTCTCTCACTTACTTTATTGGAAATTTCTACCTTTATCAAAGTGGTTCTGATTTTACTTCTCCATAAAATGAGTGCAGTCGCTCAAAACCAGCGGTCTGAAAATTGGAGTTAGCGAAAACCATACATTTTTAGAATGTACTGTGATTTTCTTTTAGGCAGAAGTGGGTACTGCAGATGCTAGAGATTAGAGTCAAGATTAGAGTGTTGCTGGAAAAGCACAGCAGGTCAGGCAGCCTCCGAGAAGCAGGAAAATCGACATTTCGGGCAAAAGCCCTTCATCAGAAAGGGCTATTCCTGATGAAGGGCTTTTACCCGAAACCTTGATTTTCTTGTTCCTTGGATGCTGCCTGACCCTCTGTGCTTTTCCAGCACCACTCTAATCTTGACCATGATTTTCTTTTGATTACTTTACTCAATTCTAATGAACTTACCGACACAAAATTGTCCAAGTACTGCATTGTGAGAGACTTTTCTCTACCACCGTAGCAAAGTCCAAAATCTGGTGAGATCTTAGCACAGAGGCTGCTGGTTTGAGAGAATATACCTGTATTGCTTTATTGATAAATTGCAGCAATTTGGTATCACAGTGACTTGTGGGAATCTGGAGACATTCCTGGGGAATATTAAATATGCACGAGGGAGAAGGGAATCAAAAATTATGCCGATAGGGTGAGATAAATGGGGATGTAAGGATGTTTAAACAGAGTATAAACATCAGCTGTCTTGAATATCCTATTTCTGTGCTGGTAGCTTTATGTTGTAACAGTAAGGTTGCAAGTCTATAACCCGACAGAGAACAAATTCAAGATGTAAATCGAGGTTGTAGCACTATACATGTGTTTTGCATCAGGGAGATCACCACCTACATTTACAAAGATGGAAACTTTCCCAGGACAACTTTGCTTTTTAATTACATCATTGTTTATGAGAATAAAGAGGTCCTCTCAGAGAATGAGAATGATTGTGAAAATCCAACATTTATGTGGCCTCCTGTGCTCTAAATTTAAACTGCTTTCAAGAAGTCCAGTGACCAAAAACAAACAAAAAGGCAAATTAACCAAATACATGATTAACAATTAAAATGATAATGTCAAGTGAACAGCAATAATGAAGCCAAAAGCTGTTCAGTCCCACTATTGTCACATGCACCCAGCTAGTAGAGCAGCCCATGGTATTCTACATGGTATTCTCTTGGCACATGACTCCTGACCACTAGGTGGCACTCCCTTACAAAAATAAATTGTCTGAACCTGACAACTGCAAATGAAACAAATTTGAAAGATTTTTGCTTTCAGAAAGTTTTACTTATATCAATGCTGACAGAATGTATAATGACAAGGAGATTATAGTATATTTTTAATGTCTAATAAATAATTAAACCTTTGGTACTGCAAGAAGGCGCACAGCTCATGTTTTTAAACTGTAACATCGTGGGGCAACCACAAGTATTTAATAGTATGTTTGATATTTTATTTTGTTTTATTTACTGGTGAAATGTGAATATCGCTGACAGGGCCATCATTTATTGCCCGTCCCTATTTGCGTCTGAGAAAGTGGTGGTGAGCTGTCTTCTCGAACCAGTTAATAGCGTTATAGTAGTTACAAGCCTTCTCCAACAATATAACAAATCTCCAACTCATGGAAACAAAAGAACGGTCACAACAATCATTGAGATTCCATCGAAATGATGTCAGAGACTTAACAAAATCTCACTGATTACTATCAGTGTTTGGTAAAATAGATTTGGTTTTATAACAGGTTATTTAAAACTAAGTTTTGTTCTTGAAAGGAAAGACAATGAATCTTCAAATGGTGGTGAGCAATGGGTCAAAGGTCATTCTGACATCATGCGTAATTGCCCCATGGCCATTGGCCAAAGGGATTCAGACCATTGACAGCTGAAAGCCTCTTTGAACTAAAGTGCATCAACAAAAGACAATCTTAGGGGCAGAGAAATATCCTCATTCTTGTAGATGATAGACCTCGAGAGGGGAGCTGTCTTCTTCAGAAGGAAGTTGGACCAGCAGAAGAGGAGGATGACCCAAGGAAGAGTTCCCCAACATCTTGTCTATGGAGCACAATGCTTCCTTCACAACTTTAACAAGACTGACAAATTCTGCAACAATAGCCTATGTGTCCTCTGGTGTCAGTGAACCATCCCCAATTATCACACTTGCATACTCCTCTTTATCAAATTGGCTTAATGTATCACATCTAAACTGCTGCTTCTTAATTAACTCAAACTGCCAGAAAATTGCTTACAGATAGTTAACTACCTATATTTAGGTAACTGTCATCATGAACGCCCAAATGTAACAGTTTGTAATCTGCTGACTTTAAAATATTTTCTTAGCTTCAAAGCTACACATTGCCATTTTAGATCCAACAGTGAATTGGTGAGGGAGGAGACCAGACGTCAGTCCTTATTTTAGTTTCAGATTTCATTCAGAGTGAGACATGAATAGCTGCAAAATCCACAACTCACCACCAGTGTCAGTAAGCGCCTCATAACATGTATCCAATGACAGACAGCTCCAGCACCCACTCATCATACTTACTTAACCTTAATTTGTACAATTAATATTTCCACCTCTTTCCACCACATGATCTGAAAGGTCTCAAACTATTCACTCTAAAAAATTCTTAAAGATTCCAGAACTGGGTGGTCATTGTTTAAAGGTATGGAGTGGGCCATCTAAGACTGGGATGAGCTGAAATGTTTTCACCCAGAGAGTGGTGAGCCTGTGGAATTAGCTCTCTAAGAAAGCAGTTGAGGTTAAAAAAAAATAATGTTTTCTTAAGAAGTGCCAGAGTCCATTCATTCACCATAGTTCACAATCTCTTATGTCACAAACAGAAACAGAAATTGCTGGAGAAACTCAACAGATTTTGCAGCATGTGTGGAGAGAAAACAGAGTTAACACTTTGAGTCCAGTGACCCTTTTCCTGAAATAGAAACCTTCAAGCATCAGCAATTCTTGGTTTTATTTTAATCTATGATGTCAGTTTTACAATCTTTAGGATTGCTTCTTTCACCTTAAAGCTGAAGTGTACTGAGATACAATTTGTTTTTTTTTGAATTTCATGATTTCTACAACAAAAAAGGATGATAGTTTAAGGAATATGGTGTTCTTGGGCTTGCCTCAACCTTATAGGCCCTTAGTGAGGCCACACCTTGAGTATTGTGTGCAGTTTTGGTTTCGTAGTCTGAGGGAGGACATTTTGCTGTTGAGGGAGCCTGGCCAAGGTTCACCTGACTGAGGGGTGAGGAAAAACTGGATCAACTGGGCTTGTAGATCAACTGGGCTTGTACTCACTGGAAATTAGAAGAATGAAGGGGGATCTCATAGAATCGTACAAAATCCTGACGGGACTGGATAGGCTACAAACGGGAAGAATGCTCCTGATGTTGGGAAAGTCCAGAACAAGGGGTCACAGTCTAAGAATAAAGGGTAAGCCATTCAGGACTGAGATGGGGCCAGTTCATTAGATATATTCAAAAGAGAGCTGGACATGGGCCTTGTGGCTAAAGGGATCATGGGATATGGAGAGAAAGCAGAAGTGGGTTACTGAGATTGCATGATCAGCCTTGATCATATCGCATGGCGGTGCAGGCTGGAAAGGCTGAATGGTCTACTCCTGCACCCATTTTCGATGTTTCTATGTTTCAATCACTATAGTGTTGCATTATCCCCTAAAGACATACACTTCATCGTTACTTCTGAACTCCACACAGACAGTCCCCCGAGGCTGGAATCAAACCTGCGACCCTGGTGCTGTGAGGCAGCAATGCTAACCACTGAGCCACTGTGCCACCCCGAGAAAGACTAGCTCAAGGTAAGAGTTGACTTCAGGATTAGCAGACTCCAATGCATGACAACCACCCCAATTATTGAATCTAACAGTCCCAAGATACAGGACATGCTTCTTTACAAACCTAAGAAATAGAGACAGAGAAAATGGGAGGAGGAGGAGGCCATTCAGCCCTTTGAGCTTGCTCCGTCACTTATTATGATCATGGCTAGTCATTCAATCAATGGCGTGTTCCCACCTTTCCTACATATCCTTTGATCCCCAAGTGATGCATACAGCTCCTTGAAATCATGTAAGAAGCAGCTGAACAACTCCCAAACATGTGCAACGGGCAGACAGTGTGAGTTTAGAAATCCCATTCACTAATTGGGCAACAGCAAAGGTTTCTAAAATATGTAAGCAGTCCAGATGATCATATGAAGTGATTATTGATAACAGTGCTACATCGCAAAAGAACAGGAGCCATCTCAGACAAATATACAGGACACCAATCAGGCACAAAGAGAGAAAGCAGGAACACTCTAATTTCCAGTTTTCTGGGCCTATCTGCCTCCTTTTCACCAGAAATGTGCAATCCCTCCACATGAGGGATGTGCAGTCCCTGTCATGAGGGACTAAAGGGTGTCTGCTTCTTCCTTGGAAAAAGGCCAGAATAGTCCCTATCCACTGCCACCCTCATCCCCCTGGCTGATCTCTGTCTCACTTTTCTCCTTTAACTTGGCTCCCTTTTGCCAAGTTCAAAGGTACCTGTCTGGAGCCCAGATGTTCCTGCCTTTTTGTGGGGTCTGTGGAATGTACCTATTTTCTGTTTTACTTGGGCCCCCCGCTACAACTCTTACTCCAATGATGATGATTATGTGGTGATGTTGAGTGACAGAAAGCAGCAACAAGACAAGCAAGTTATCAAACAAATGCAACGGAGAGTTGTTGATATTGTAGTGCTGATGGAAAATGTTGGAAGATCACGAATGTAACTGGGAAGAGACTGAACTTGGAGAAAGATGGAGAATTAAGAGGTACACAGAATGTAAGAGCAAGGAGGCAATGTCGAACTTGGATAAGGTACTGGTTCAGCCTCAGCTCAGTATTGTGTCCGGTTCTGAGTGCCACATTTTTTGTGAAGGATTTGGATGGAGTACAAAAAACGATTCAAAAGAATGTTTCAAGCTGAGGAACACCAATTATGAAGATAAACTGGAAAAGTTAAGACTGTTTTTCTTGGAGAAGAGAAGGCTGAGTGGAACTTCGATAGTGGCATTTATAATGGCTACCATCCATATTTTCTAAATGTGTGGGTTCTTTAAGGGTTTACATGGTCAACTATGTGCAAGAATAGCCACCTGGTGGTCTAATGAATATTGCTTATTGCCGCTCTGCAACTATTTATAATTATGGGATCTACTATTACTACAAAAACAGTAGAATAGGAGGAAATAGCCCTTGATTCATCTCCCACAAAACTGTGCTTTACTCTTCCATCGCCTCCTTATCTCATAATCACACAACATTGGTGATGCTTATTGCTCCCTTTCAAACCCACGTGGAATAATTCCAAATATTGAGTGACCTGGACACAACAGATGGAGATAAACTATTCCAACATGTGAAAAAACTGAGAATGTGGAGATTCAAAGTAGCAGAAGAAACAAATGCTACATGAGAAAAATCTTTTTCACACAACGAATGTTTCAGGTCTGGAATGTTCTTCTTATGTGAGTAGAAATAGTCATCTAATGTCTCCTTGAATGCCACACTTGAACGTGTCTCCACCATATTTCCAGGCAGTACATACCATACCCTTTGCTGAGTGAAAAGGCTTCTATTGCAAATCACTTTAAATCTATGCCATCTTGTTCTTGCTCCCTTTACAAGTGGGAACAGCTTCTCCTCTCTACTTTATCTAGTCTCCTCATAATTTTAAAAATTTATCAGATCTCCTCTTAACCTCCTTCCTTCGAGTCCCAATCTTTCAATTCTATCCTCTTAAGCTTGTCTTCCCTGCAGCCATTCATGTAAATCTTCTGTGCAGATGCTTCAATGTGCAATGGGCCCATTCTGGGGAACTCCACTCTGAAAAATTTCCATTAACCACTACTTCCTGTTTTCTATCACTCAGCAAATTTTGTATCTCGGTTGCTACTATCTTGCTTAAAGAGTCATAACTTTTTACACAATTCTGTTGTGTGACCCTCCATCAAACGTCTTTTACAAGTCCGTCAACAGCATTAACCTCATCGACCTCTCTTGAAAATCTCCAACAAGTTAGCGAAACATGACTTTCCCATGCTGGCCCTCCTTAATTTACCCGAGATTTGTCCATCTAAATTCTATCCTGAATGATTGTTTCTAGAAGTTTCACCAGCGCGGAAGTTAAACAGACTGATCTATAATTACTAGGCTTACCCTTACATTTTTTTTCAACAAGGGCATAATCTTTGCAATCCTCCAGTCATCTAGCACCTCCCCTGAGTCTATGGAAGACTGAAAAGTGATGGGTAGTGCCTCCATAATTTCTACTCTCACTTCCTTCTAGATACTGCCCTGAGTAGAAGGGCTATTTTGGAAAATTACATTTTTATTCTCAGTGCTGTTCTCCAAGCGCTAGCCTTGTTTGACAATTTCCTGGTGCTGGGTTGAATGTGTAACATGCTTGCAAACCTATTGGAGTCCAAATGAAGAACTTCATCCCATAGAACCAACAAGTAATTTTCCCTATATTGTTAAAGAATGTGGTTCCTCCAAAATATTTTTGTTCAGTGCTTCAGACAGGATCCTGCCTAACTTGATTTTCTCTTCATTTTGTAACTTCTTTAGCCAGAAAGTGTTGAATCTATGGAATTCACTACCACAGAAGGCTGTGGAGGCCAGGTCATTGAATATATTTAAGACTGAGACAGATATGTTCTTGAGTATTAAGTGGATCAAGGGTTACAGGGAGATAGCAGGAGAATGGGGATGAAAAACATATCAGCCAATACTTGAATGGTGGAACAGACTTGGTGGGCTGAATGGCCTAATTTCTGCTCCTATGTCTTCTGGTATAAGTTGTCTGCAACTTAAACAACTACAAAGCTGTTTGTCTATAAAGGAGACTCACTGTCCCTTACTTAAAGTAGAGCGCCAAATCTGTTGCAATGATCGCAACATCCATCAGATGGAAGACGTGCTCATACTGCCTCCTGTTCAAGTTTTGGAAAATGTTCAAAGTCTGGAAGAGAACCAACAAGACAAATTTGAGCTAGTTACCCAATGATAAAGTAAATGAGTACTACACCTATCATTTTCACAGAAAGTATTAGCAGTTAGCTACGTTGAGAGGGAGGGGAGTGAATCAGCAGTCAGACTAAAGCTGTTCTTTACAGGTATAGCTGGAGGATCAAAGTACAGAACCTCCTTTCTTAATACATTCCCAAGTCTGGTGATAAATTGCCACAGTAACCCAATGCTAGTTTGCAGCTGATTGATTGTTAGTTGACTTGAGGTAGAATTTCCAGTCTTCAACATCAGGATGTCCACCCTGAGAAACTTACTGGCCAATCAGAGGCTGGTAGCTTTCCAATTTGGCAGCACCAGGGGAGGTCTTGTGGCCCAGTGGGTAACATCCCTGCCTCTGATCCAGAGGCACCGGATTCAGGTCCCACCCCAGGACTTGATGGCCAAGGAGTGCGGGTTCATAACATGGCCAACATTTTAAACATCCTGCAGATATGCCAATGGCAAGTGGTGTCAGGGGAAAGTCACCTACAGATCAGCCAGAACCATGTGACCGCTGCAGTGCAGCACCCCTCCTCTGTTAAAAGACTCTACGTGCATGTTCTGGCCTCAGCCTGGGTTCCAGGTCATACATCTTCCTTGCTGCCAGAGAGACTGCCAAAAGGAAGAGGAATTTAGCTCCACTGAATCACACAGCATACCTGCAGAAAGGTGAACGGGCACTCGGGGATTGAGAAGTGGGGTAGACCGATTGGGCAGGAAGGTGAATCTAAGGGATGGGGATTACACCTTGGTAAAGTCTGGGAGGAGGGGGCCCTACTTGCCTACCACCAGCCTGCATAGTGAATGAGGCTCCTGGGTTGCCCTCTTGACACAGGCCTCTCCCACTGAATCTGAGCAGCAACAGGATGAGACCTTGAAATGGCAACTTAAGTAACCCCAGGGTTGGCTAATTGATACACCTTCACCCCTACTTAAACCTCCTTCCCCTCCCCAACCCCACCAGATAAAAGGTACAACAGAGGCAGGGACAAATGAGTGGGTGGCAATCAGACGGCCACTGACATTCCTCTGCTCCTTTGCCTCCAAACCTGTCAGCAAGGGAAATGATGAATCCAGCCCATTGAATGGTGTGGAAAATCTCAAAGATGGAAAACAATTACATGATGGCCATAAAGTGTGATTTTGAAGTAGTAGTTAATGTAACAGGTTTCCTAGGTTATGATGTGTTGCTGGAAAAGCGCAGCAGGTCAGGCAGCATCCAAGGAACAGGAAATTCGACGTTTCGGGCATAAGCCTTCGTTCCTGATGAAGGGCTTATGCCCGAAACGTCGAACTTCCTGTTCCTTGGATGCTGCCTGACCTGCTGCGCTTTTCCAGCAACACATTTTCAGCTCTGATACTCCAGCATCTGCAGACCTCACTTTCTCCTTCCTAGGTTATGACACAGCATCAGCCATTTTCGCGAAAGTGAGAACTGCAGATGATGGAGATTAGAGTCTAGATTAGACTGTTGCTGGAAATGCACAGCAGGCCAGGCAGCATCCAAGGGGCAGGAAAATCAACGTTTCAGGCAGGAGCCCTTCATCAGGGCTGATTTCTTGACATCAGTCATTTAAGATTGTATTCATCAATTTTAGCATAATTACGGAAGATTAAAACAATGCCCAGAAATGTTTAAACAGGAATTAACATCAGGAGTCAATGAAAAGTTAACAATGTAAAAACATTCCTTGGTGCCCAAAACGTTCCATTGGCTGCGTTTATGCCAATCACCCCTTTTACCTTCAATGATACCTAACAGCCCATAAAATTCCAGATGATATCATCAGACACATGCTGTATTTTGGCATATTTAAAGAAGGAACCTGCCTGCTCACTGAAGCAGTTTAAAACAGGCGGCAGAAAAAAAAAGCACTGCAATATGATTGGATCAACGTTCAGACGCAAATACGGGTGTTCAGTCTTCCCTGACCCTGTAAATTTCATCATAAAAATTTAAGATAATGTGACAGAGTTAAATGCACTGATTTTCTGCAGCCTATCCAGTAATTTGTTCCACGTTATGGGACCCTGCATCATGAACTTTGATGCTTTGTCTTTGTTGCCTCGACCAGTGAGACTGTGACTGGTACCATTATAAAGCCCTGTAGTACATTCAGGAGCAGACACAGAACCCAACTTGCATCTCATCCACTGATTCATTCTCAAAACAGTTCTGGAGATGTATAAAACTTTTGGGTCCAGATCCTGACCAAATGTTAAGCAGCTTTAGGTTTCTTTAAAAATCTAGAAATCATTTACGTTTCTATTTCACATTTCCAGAATTACCTTATTATTCTTACATTTATTATCATATTCAAATGTTGTATGATTTAAAATATATCTACAGTTTCCTCAGTTGATCAGTGTTTTTTGTTCTCCTGTTAGTGTTAAAGAAGTGAAATTGATTTCACAATAAATGGAAAATAAAGGCAATAGGATGAGACAGGAGCTGTGATGGTATCACCTATTTCTTTATTTCCTGATCAACCAATTCAGAGATGCTTTTATACACTTCTGGAGCAGATCAGACTCGATCCGGGGCATCTTCGCTCACAGGCAGGGACACTATTAGTGCATCACGAGAACCATCATCACTCACTTTGTGCAACTTGTATTTCAACTGCCAGCCTCTGTTAGCTATGTTCTGTTCTATTTCACCCACAGCTTTATTCCTGGCTCAAGCCTTTGATTGAATTTATCAGTCTGGCAGAGTGCTGCGATTAATAAGATTGCTCCATCTAATTGTAGTGGCCCATGTGATTTAAGAGTCTCACCTCATCAGCAAGTAAAGTCTTGCTAAACTCCAAGTGATGACGTTCCATAATTGAAGAGCCATGTAGTTTTGCCAATGGGTGCTGGGACCTGATAACAGATAAATTGACCATTACAAATACTTATTGCCTAAGACAACAGTACATTTTCAGTGTGGGACCATATTGCCCTCCGCTCAGTAGTTACAACACAAATTGATGAAAATTAAAAGAGATAAAAGAAGTATAAAAAGTATAACTCTAGCTTTGCTTGAAATAATTCTACACCATCAAAAACATATCAATTGTAGAATAGCTACAGCACACACAGAGAGGCCATTCAGCCTATCAACTTCCCTCACTGTCTTTCTGTAAGATGACTCAGTAATCCCATTTTCCTGCTCTTTCCCTACAGCCCTGAATATCCAATTTCCATTCTGAATTCTCAAATGTATTTAGATTAGATTAGATTAGATTACTTACAGTGTGGAAACAGGCCCTTCGGCCCAACAAGTCCACACCGACCCGCTGAACCGCAACCCACCCATACCCCTACATCTACCCCTTACCTAACACTACGGGCAATGTAGCATGGCCAATTCACCTAACCCGCACATCTTTGTGACTGTGGGAGGAAACCGGAGCACCTGGAGGAAACCCACGCAGACACAGGGAGAACGTGCAAACTCCACACAGTCAACTGTGGGGTATTTGCCTCTTACAACCATAATGAAGAAAAAAGAAAGAAAATATTTAGTTTTACTTGTCAAGGCTTTGCTAAGTGTGTGCTCAATGGTTTGACTGATCTATGAATGATTATGTTACTCTGGTAATGGATCAATGTACACTGAACAGAACTACTTAAGCCTGCATGCAAAGCTAGAGAGATAAAAATACAAACGTTTCCCGAAAGACCTATAGTTCAGAACTGAGACCTTGGGTCGGATTTTTTCATGGAGTTGGGGATATTCCATGGAGATGGGAAAATGACAGCCAGGACATGATTCCAGGATTTCCAATCCTTCCCAAGGCATTTTAAGGTGGTGGACTGGTATGGGCCAGAAGCCCACACCATGCACTCCTGGCTTGGTCAGGTCAACTGTGGGGTATCAAATAGTCCTCTGCAATTTCCTTGGAGTAGGGCAAGCTTTTACAAGACCAAAATAGACCATTCAGTCCTTCAAGCCTGTTTTGCCATTCCATAAGACCATGGCTGATCTGTTTGTATTCTGCATCCTACATTCTCATTTATTTACTATTCTTGCCACTGCATCACTGTTGTCTTACCTGGGCAAGCACCAGCCCTGAGACACCTATTTTAAAACAACCCCTTTCATTAAGGTAGCCATAACATGTATAGTCCATGCACTTAATTCACCTTCAGGTGAGCACTTTAGCACAATGTTCAAATATGCTGTACATTATAAATGTAAATAGATGTTCATATTTTCTTTTTGCACATGAAAAATTCAGAGTTTAGCTGTATATTGAATTAAGATTTGGCATTGTGTTTATGTGGCTATCTTAATACTCTTGCAAAACTATTTCATACATGAATGCATTTATGTATTTAGATAGACGTATACTTTGATAAATGTGAGACAGTTTTTCTTTTGCATTTAGTATTTATATGAATCAGATATAAATAAATTAGGCAAGTTAAAAAGCATTGGGCCTAATAAGCTATGACTGTATTAATATAGACTCCTATATAGATTTTATATTGGAATCACTAACAATCGGGAAATAAATGTATTCCTGTTGATAATCCTGTAAGACGTATACAGAAATATGAGCAAATGCCTACATTGCTTATTAGGTTCCTATCACAATAAATCCCACTCACTGGCATAGCTTTTCCTGTTGTGCCCATCTTTAGTCCTGTCTAGTTTCAGAGTTCCCCATTTTTTTACATTATGCAACACATCGGGCGTCATGGTGGCACAGTGGTTAGCACTGCTGCCTCACAGCGCCTGAGACCTGGGTTTGCACATTCTCCCCGTGTCTGCGTGGGTTTCCTCCGGGTGCTCCGGTTTCCTCCCACATTCCAAAGATGTGTAGGTCAGGTGAATTGGCCATGCTAAATTGCCCGTAGTGTTAGGTAAGTGGTAAATGTAGGGGTATGGGTGGGTTGCGCTTCGGCGGGTCGGTGTGGACTTGTTGGGCCGAAGGGCCTGTTTCCACACTCTAAGTAATCTAATCTAATTTCTTATGAATCTTCATAAAAGGTGATAAACGAGCTAAAACCAAAACTATGTAGATTGAAAAAGTTGACAAGAACAGAAAATTAAGCATGTGTTTTGTTTTCAAACAAAAATGCTAACACCTTCTATAGTTTTCAGTTCTTATTTACCAATGACAATTGATTTAAAGAAGGATGGCTGTTGGTTATTAAGAACTTACTTCATTTGGTACAAGTTGTTGGTCCCTCTGTGATCAATATCATGACAGAGCCCTGCAGTGACCATAGCCATTGTTTCCAGGTCTGTGTAATAGCGTTTCAATTTACCTGTCTGCAAGTGCATAGAAACGTGTGAGATTAACCACATTTGATCAGAACATGGGAGGCAACCAGCTTTGTTAATACATCTTAAATCCTGAGTCTGGTTAGAACAGTGCAATTTACTTATCTGTTGTTTTAAAATATTAATCAAAATTGAAGGAACCACAGAACAGTGGCTGTGTTTCATCGCTCTTACAAATAATATGATGGATTTCAGTTATGCTGCAGTTTCACATACGATCCCATTGGGATTTTCAGAATTCAAGTTATTTGCATTCACATGATACTAGTATTGTGCAGTTGGGTTGCTTGCAATTTTGGAAATCCATCAGCAATTAGCTTTTTTTTTATGTGGGAAAATACCTCAAACATGCTTCACAGAGGCCTAATTTATATTATGAGTGCCAAGTTACTGGAGGGATCATGTTACTGAACCAAAGTCATGAGGGCACAAAACCAAAAATACTGTAGAATGCTGAAAATCTAGAACAAAAGCAGAAAATGCTAGAAGTACTCAGCAGTTCAGTTATCCTCAAATGGAGACAGAAACAGAGTTTACACAGCACATCATTGTGGCTCAGTGGTTAGCACTACTGCCTCACAGTGCCAGGGATCCAGGTTTGATTCCAGCCTCAGCTAACTGCCTGTGTGGAGTTTGCACGTTCTCCCTGTGTCTGTATAGGTTTCCTCCCACAATCCAAAGATGTGCCGGTTAGATGGATTGGTCATACGAAATTGCTCATAATGTCCAGGGATGTGCAGACTAGGTGGGCTAGCCATGGGAAATGCAGGGTTACAGAGTAGTGGTGTGGGTCTTGGTGGGATGCTATTTGGAGGGTCAGTGTGGACTTGATGCTTCCACAATGTAGGGATTCCGTGATCTATATCAGGAAAATGAGGGGCGCCAACTAAAATGCTAACTCTGTTTCTTTCTCCACAGATACAGCCAGATCTACTGCACATTTGCAGCATATTCTGCCTTTATTTATAATTAGTTAGAGGAGCAAATCAGAGATGCTGAGGTCAAATCCAGCTGTGGAAATCTGTGAACCTGAATTCAATTTGGAAACATTAAGCTATTGCATCAGTAAAAACCACCATGAAACTGTTGCATTGTTGCAAAATACCAACAATTATGATTATAATAATAACTTTCACTCCTTTGGCTCCCGTAACTTTGGAAGCATTTGTCTTCACACATCGGATTTACTTTTGCAGGTAGATTGGCCCAGAATTTTTTGTTGATGAATATAATATCGAAACAAGAGTGAGAGGATGAAGATGGAAAAGACTGAATTCCAAATAAGGACCCCAATGCAGTTAAATTTTAAATGTCAGCATACCACTTCACAGACAAGAAGGGAAAAGGGCCTATAATATTAATGCAAATTTGAAAAGCAGAACCTTTAAGAGGATAATCTTACCATCAAAAGAGTGAACATGGTCTGCCCAACATTGAATCCATGACGCCAGTTGTGGTATGTAATTCTTCGGTATCCTTTACTTAAGGAATATATAAACCTGACCAGAACCTGACAAATAGCCATAGAATACCTAGTTAGTGCAGGAGATTGAATCTGGCATTCAATGAAATGTACTTATCTTATGGTTATAAGAAATAAGGTAATAGAATGTGCTGGAGCTCTTCTTTAAAGTCATTCCACCCTCCTCTCTTGATAATCAAAGACCAGGTGCGATACATCAGCTTGGGTGGTATATTTGAGTCATGTCTGGCCACTTCTGAATTCTGGATTAAGAGAACCAATCAGTGCAAAACTAAGGGCATCGCCGTCCACCTGTATCCAAACTGTCCAATTTGACCTGCACCCACATTCTTCCCAAACCAACCTCCAAGTGTAGCCCTTCAAGAATTAATTCAATTCCTTTTTCAGTGCTACGATTGGATCTGCTTGCAAGAACATTGCACATTCCAGATCACAACAACTCTCCGCCTAAAATGGGTTTTCATCTCCCCCCTGGTTCATTCAATAACTTCCTTCCATTTATAGTCACTGGTTACCAACCCTCCTGCCAGATTTCCCAAGGTTCTGAAGAGGAATCCTGCCAATTTGAAACATTAACTCTGGGTCTCTCTCCACAGATGCTGCCAGACCTGCTGAGTTTTTTTTTTGTTTTTATTCTCATCAGACTCTCCTGAATAACTGTATTCAAAACCTCTCATTGTTTGATCACCTATATTAAATTTTACCTTCACCTTATCTGTGCTGAGGAGCACTATCCCAGTTTCCCTGTTTCTAAATGTGCCTTATGATGGCACCATTCCAATGACTCTTCACTTCCGAGGCTTTGACATCCTTTCCATATTTTGAGTGAAATACTTTCTTCTTCAGTGAGCTCCAGCATCTACAGTCCTCACTTTCTCCTAGCTGATTATAACCTCACGGCGAAGCCTCTGCCAAGGATGCCTACCTTGAAGTAGCTCTCCCCCTCCCTCTACAAGGATTTCCTGATGAAGGGCTTATGTCCAAAACGTCAATTTCCTGCTCCTCGGATGCTGCCTGACCAGCTGTGCTTTTCCAGCACTGCACTCTTTGAATCTGATCTTTAGCATCTGCAGTCCTCACTTTCTCCCATTTAAATCCCAATGGGTCTATTATTCCTGCTGTCTTATGGTTTCAAATCCTTGTCATAGCAAATCCCAATTCGGTAGGTATTGTAGCCGTAACTATCGTCTCCATTACAACCTGCAGATCTGACTGAAATCATCTGTCATGTCAATCCAACTTGAAGGTCTCTGGCTAACCTGGGCACAATATTAACTGCCTGAGCCAGACTGCATACTTGTAATGACTTACAAAATAACATAAAAAGGTACTCAAGTAGTAGCTTTAGAGTCTGAGATAACGGGCTGAGATTTCCTGTTGATGGAGATTTCCTGCAGCTAGTGCTGGAAATGAGAGCCGCCCCCTCTTCAGCAGGTTCAACTAGTGGCAACCATTTCTGAGGCTGCTTCTCCAAGGAGGGAGTGTGATAGAGTCATAGAGTCATAGAGATGTACAGCACGGAAACAGCCCCTTCGGTCCAACCCGTCCATGCCAACCAGATATCCCAACCCAATCTAGTCCCACCTGCCAGCACCCAGCCCATATCCCTCCAAACCCTTCCTATTCATATACCCATCCAAATGCCTCTTAAATGTTGCATTTGTTCCAGCCTCCACCATTTTCTCTGGCAGCTCATTCCATACCCGTACCACCCTCTGTGTGAAAATGTTGCCCCCTAGTTCTCTTTTATATCTTTACCCTCTCACCCTAAACCTATGCCCTCTAGTTCTGGATTCCCTGACCCCAGGGAAAATACTTTGCCTATTTACCCTATCCATGCCCCTCATAATTTTGTAAACCTCTATAAGGTCATCCCTCAGCCTCTGACACTCCAGGGAAAACAGCCCCAGCCTGTTTAGCCTCTCCCTAGAGCTCAAATCCTCCAACTCTGGCAACATCCTTGTAAGTCTTTTCTGAACCCTTTCAAGTTTCACAACATCCTTCCAATAGGAAGGACACCAGAATTGCACGCAATATTCCAACAGTGGCCTAACCACAACATGACCTCCAAACTCCTGTACTCAATACTCTGACCAATAAAAGAAAGCATACCAAACGCCTTCTTCACTATCCTATCTACCTGCGACTCCACTTTCAAGGAGCTATACAACTGCACTCCAAGGTCTCTTTGTTCAGCAACACTCCCTAGGACTTTACCATTAAGTGTATAAGTCCTGCTAAGGTTTGGTTTCCCAAAATGCAGCACCTCGCATTTATCTGAATTAAACTCCATCTGCCACTTCTCAGCCCATTGGCCCATCTGGTCAAGATCCTGTTGTAATCTGAGGTAACCCTCTTCGCTGTCCACCACACCTCCAATTTTGGTGTCATTGAATGACCAAGCCAGATCCTAGACATCAGGGGAAGCACCAACAGTACTATTGCTACTCAGGCCAGCCATTAGCGCCATGGAGCACCCCCTCTTCCCAGTCTTCTTTCTGGACACTGCTGTCAGTCCAGTAGGGTTTAATGAGCAGTTACCCTACATGTCAATGCACCCTCCCAACATAGGCAGAATGCCGGCAGAGCTGAGGAGGGCTGTAGCCCTTATTTTATCACTTAAGGCGGCTCAACTGGCAGCTACCAGTTGTGCCAACAAAGTCACTTTTACTGCCAATATGCCATGGCGGCAGGAAAATGTTGGATCTCCTCCTGACATCTTCCCACATCAATTTGGCATCTCCTTCGTTTACCAGCCTGGATAATGCAAACTCACTTTCCTCTTAACAGCTAAGGTTGAGGAGGAAGGCATTGGGATTGGGTTCAGGTTATTCAACGAGATCACAGCAAATCACTCTGGTATCTCCAGAGCTACCTCTGGTCACCTGGCATTTTGCATTCTGGTATTTACTGCTCAGGCCTCTCCTGTTCTGTTGAAACGTACCTCACGTGGGATGTGGAATTTGTCCACAACTTTCAACTCGTAATACATCTGGATGCCACATCTCACAAGATCCATCTCCGCGTATTCTAAGTCACTAAAGCTGAACTCATAAAGTTGAAAGTCCGAAGCTTGTGGGAGTTGCTCACTCTGGAAAACAGGATGATGCCAAGCTGTTTAATCTTGACAGGGTTTGTGTGCGCTCCAGAGGAGAATGTGACTGTGCCACCACCATACCCCTATTCTTAAAACTGAAAAGTGGGCTTCCAAAGGATTATTTGCAGTATTACTTCTAATTGCAAGATTCAAAATTATGCAAACAGAAACATTTTCACCACAACAGTCTGATTTTCATTCATACAAAAGTTTACAATCTCACCAATGCATAAAACATTCATAAAATATCCTCGCAGTCATTAAGTATTAATTCTACATTTTGCACTGTTACGAATAACAAACACAATCGAGGGACCTCCACCACAATTAAATCTACATTGCTACTAGATAAATTTATCACCTATCTCCTCACTAATTATTGAACTTTGTTCTTAAGAGAAATTTCATGTTATTGTTTCAATAATGCTGCTGAAAATTAATGAAAAAATATTGCGATTAAAGTGCACAAGGGCATGTTGTTTAATGTTTTCCACAAAGTCCTCAACACTGGGAGAGCTGTATGAGGAGGTGTGTAGGTGTTTAGTTTGAAGGAGGGAGAGAAAATCAGAGGATAAGCTGCCAATCAACTGGTTCAGGAATGCTGAAGAACTTACAGGTGGTTTGTGTATGTATATGTAGGTGTGCTCATCAACTTGGGGTTTACAATTCTGCCAAATTACTTAATACTTATTAGTATTTTAAATGCCTTTTTGTCATATCAGTGCAATTTTGGATTACAATGGGGAGAAACAATTTTACTTGTCTTACCAATATTTCTTGTAATTCCTCCTCTTCACATTCATTAGGTTCTTTTCCAAAAACTTCCCTTGTTGGCTGGAAGCAAAGAGAGATTTTTTTAACAACTCAAGTAAGTAAACCCTGGTAAACATTGGCAGAACATTGGACTAGAATTCATCAGTGCAGTATTTCTCTGCCATCTCCTTGTGCAGTTATAACAGAATTGTGTTGGTGGTTCAACTTAGTTAAGATGTGAGATTGGACATCACTTGTATCAGAGATGGTGCAAGTCTCTGCTTCTCCAATGTAGGTAGTGTAATCCACTTATAGGATGCAAACCATGTTTAAGCAACTTTATTTATCAGCCTGTGGGGCATCGGGTCAATACTGATTTTACTGACATCTAGTGGGCGGCACGGTGGCACAGTGGTTAGCACTGCTGCCTCACAGCGCCTGAGACCCGGGTTCAATTCCCGACTCAGGTGACTGACTGTGTGGAGTTTGCACGTTCTCCTCGTGTCTGCGTGGGTTTCCTCTGGGTGCTCCGGTTTCCTCCCACAGTCCAAAGATGTGCGGGTCAGGTGAATTGGCCATGCTAAATTGCCCGTAGTGTTAGGTAAGGGGTAAATGTAGGGGTATGGGTGGGTTGCTCTTCGGCGGGTCAGTGTGGACTTGTTGGGCCGAAGGGCCTGTTTCCACACTGTAAGTAATCTAATCTAATCTAGTTTCAATGAATGAAGAGAATCTAATCCTGAGTGAGCACAAAAGGAAAATAATAATGTCTCTGGGCAAATATGCCGCTCCACTGTCCCCTGTCCCACCTCGACCCTTCTGTTTCAGTGAGTGAAATTCTTTTACCTGGAAGGCACTGTTGGGTGTGGCACTGAGTGTGTTCAGAGCATAGTCAAATAAATGTTTGATTGACAATAGACTCAAAGAGGAGAGGGGGAATGGTGCTAGTTGCAAACAGGAAAGTGGAATTGAGGTCACATCCAGATTAGCCATGATCTTAATTAATGGTAGAACAGACTTGAAGGGCTGAATGGTCTATTCCTGCTCCAAAATCCTATGCTTCTATATTTACTTCATCCTCATGTACCCCATAAACCTCCTTTTAAATGTTATTATTAATACTATCTGTTTCAGTCAGTTAGGCATTGAGTCTGACACTCTCACCACACTATATGAAAAGAAATTCCTCCTAAACTCTTCACTGTTCATTTGTTAGCAGCTATTTTAGATTCAATACCACACCCTCACTCCCCCAACAAAATCTCTTGTTCTGGATTTACCTACAGGTAGAAACAAGTTCTCCACACCTACCCTATCAAACATCTTCAACTTCTATAAGACAACTACCAGGTTGTGTTTTACTCTCTTTTCTCAAAGCAAAGAGCAAATCATTTTTCCATTCCTTCCCACCAGCCCCTACTTACCAATGCTGAATCTTTCCTGATTGATGCATTCTGTCAATGCTGGTAACATCCTAACAAATCTTTTCTGCACATTGCCAAGTATTTACTGTTAACATATTTGTATGAGTACTAAAGAATGCTCAAAGTACTCCAAGTGTGAAGTAAGTAAGGTTCTATGATGTTGAATATTACCCTATTGCTTTTGTACTCTAAACCTCTAGCAATGAACCAGCAACACTTTGGTTTATGACATTCATGTCTTTACAATTTGCTAATTTTAATGATTTATCTGTACTCTCATTTTCTTTGCTCTCTTTCAATTCAAGGAATATAGCTTCCTCATACCACATACTATTGTGAATGACCTCAAACATGGCAATACTTTATATTATAAACCATTCATATGTCCACTCTGTAAACCCATTTATTTCTGTATTTTGGTTCGGCTTTATTAATCAAATCTCCAACTGTAATGGATAGAGTAACCGAGCACTTGCACTGATTAAAATGAGCCAGATTGCCTTTCTCAAGCATATCAAATCTGAGTATTTCAAATCGGAGGAAACTAGAATCAGATAGACAAGGGCACATGTATGAATGTTCTTGAAGTGAACTTGCAGGAGGCATTTGATTACATTTCACGTAGGGTGACATGGTGGCTGAGCAGCTAGTACTGCTGCCTCACAGCACCAGGAAACTAGGTTTGAATCCAATTTCAAGTGACTGTCTGTATGGAGTTTGCACATTCTCCCTGTGTCTGTGAGGGTTTCCTCCCACAATCCAAAAATGTGCAGGCCAGGTGAATTGGCCATGCTAAATTGCCCATAGTGCTAGGTGCATTAGTCAGGGGTAAACGTTGGGGAATGGGTCGAGGTGGGCTACTCTTTGGAGGGTTGGTGTGGACTTGTTGGGCTGAAGAGCCCATTTCCATACTGTAGAGTATTTAATTATTGCCAGCACAGACTCTAGGTAGCCTTCTGATTTGGATTGGGGAAATTGATTGGATGAGGGTGATTACAATTGGGAATAATAGTCATTCCTTCAGGACGTGACTAGTTTGTGTTTCTGAGGCATTTATTTGTATGTTCAGTGTGTCACCATATTCATTCAGCACTTTCCAGGAAAGAGGAACATTATGTTCAAATTTGCAGGTTACTCTGAATTAACAGAGACAATAAATATCCCAATGTGACAATAGTATGGCCTGGAGTTTTATTTTAGAAGAGAGGTTTTAAGGCAGAGGTGATGAGCAGACTACACAGAGCCATGAGAGCGATCGGTCTGTGAGGCCTTGGGGTTTATTTTGAAAGTTGGAATAGAAGCTGCCTGAATGGCTGTGGTCAAGCTCTCTCACACCTGGGATTTTTAGTATTTTAGTTTTTCAGGAGCAGTTGTTGCTGGAGTCTCAGCAGAGTTTAGAAGCTGCAGTACATCTCTCCCTGCTACACTCTCACGGAGTTCTCCCTTTGATGGCTATCCTCCTGGACTGGAGTTGCGTGTGAATGTTTTTCTGATTTTGCCTTTCCAAGGGTGTGTTTATGGGATGTTACTATATTGGAACAGTTACTGTTTAAAACAAAATAATCTATTATTCTGTTAAAGTTTCTAATAGAATTATAGTTAAGGCAAGTCTTTTCCTTATTTTATTTCTTTTGATGTATTTTAGCTATAGTGTATGAATAAAGTGTGTTTTGCTTAACATTGGGTAGACTGACCAATCAAATTGCATCTGGAAAGCAACACCTTACACTTACCTTTAAAATAAGAAAACTTTATGGTCTAGACTACCTTCTGAATATATTTTGAGGGGGTTTGGTCTGGTCCATTAAACCAATAGCACTAGGAAGTTACAGAGGGATGCAGACAAATGAAATGAGTGACTATAACTTTGGCGGATGGTGTTTAATGTGGCTAAGCCTATGGTCATCCATGTTTGACCTGAAGAATGATGAATCTGAGCATTTCATAACTGATATGAAAATGGAAATGACAGAAGGACAAAGAGATTTGGAACTCCAGATAAAGAAATCATTTAAAGCTCATGTCTTGGTCTCTTATTTCAACGGGGTTAGATATCAAAAGGATGAAACTTACATTTCAGTGTATGCAACCTTGGTCAGATCCTGTACTGAATATTGTGTTCAACTCTGGGCACTATACTTCAAGAAGTTTTACACTCCATTGCAAAAGGTGCCATGCAAGTTCAGTGGAACAAATTTGGATGGGTTGCATAAATGTGATTTGCATTCCTTGCAATTTGGAAGGATGAAGAGGTTTTGAGATGCTCAAATCATAAAAGGATACAGAGATAGGATTTGTTCTGATGGGTCAATCAACAGCAGATAATCTTAAAGTTAGTTCTGAGTCAATTAGGAAGGAAATCAGGAAGTAATTACCCGCGCAAAGAGCTGAAAAAAATCAGAATTGTTTTTCTTCAGGAATCTGTGGATGCTGGGACAGCTGGAAATATCAACATTAAGATATATAGATTTTTATAAGGTAAGAGTATGAAGAGATTAGGAGATAACGCAGAAAAACTGAGTTAAGGTGCAGATTAACTAGATTAAATGGCAGAGCAAGTTCACGGAGTTCTCATGGCCTACTCTTTATGTCCCTAATTTGTTATCAACAACATAATCACCAATTCCCGAGATCCAATTATTTATGCATATGATGCAAAACATTGATTTAAGAACATATTCCCTCAGTAACAGCTGTTTACTTCACATTTGGGATTTGCTGTTATATTATGACCTCAAAGTGGTTTAACTGAGATAATCTGATTAATTGATGACGGACATGGTAGTATGAGGGAATAATTCAGACTTCATTGGGACACAGGGATGTACAGGTTTGGTAGATTAGCCATGGGAAATGCAGGATTACAGGGATACTTTGTGACAGAGACAATATTAGCTGCCCAGGAACAATCACACCTGAAATGGCTCAAGGCTGCCAGCACTTGCAAAGCAGTTTGAAGCTGACAAATGGAATTAAAGTAAGAATGCAGCTTTGAAATAACTCCAAGCATTAACATGCTATTTAAAGGAACAGTTTGCCAGATTCTATTGCCAGTCTAAACCCTTGCGCTGAATGCAAACTGAGAATAGATAGAGAACTCTGGTTCAGGTCTATGATTCTACAGCCACAGTTTGCTACTTCACACTTTGGTGCAGAGTGATGGCTCAGTGGTTAGCACTACTGCCTCACAACACTGAGGACCCAGGTTTGATTCCAGCCTCGGGCAGCTATCTGTGTAGAGTTTGCATGTTCTCCTCATGTCTGTGCGGGTTTCTCCTTCGGGTGCTCTAGTTTCCTCCCAGAGTCCAAAGATGTGCAGTTTAGGTGAATTGGCCAAGCTAAATTGCCCGTAGTGTTCAGGGATATGTAGGTTAGGTGCATTAGTTAAGGGAATGGATCTAGGTGGGATATTCTTTGGAGGGTCAGTGTGGACTTGTTGGGTCAAATGGCCTGTTTCCACACTGTAGTGATTCTATAATAATTCTAACAGCATGTAAGCAATTGGCCCTTTATTAAATGATACTTTTTAGAATAGGTATAGGAATACTTAATAAGAATCAATATGCAAAGCATAAGACCACCTCAGCAGAGTACCTGGTTTTTCTCTCTCTCTCCTAAAATACACATGGATAGTCTATTGAAAGATCTGGGTCACTTGTCTCAGGCTTCCATGTTGACATAACCAGTTGGTAGGATGGCACTTGGTGTGGCTTATTATCAAAGTAAGTTACTCAAATGAGCCAGGAAATGTCCCTTGCAGAATATAACCTCATCTAAGAGTTGACCATGCTGTTATCTGGATACTTGTCCGGTATCCATTGGATGGAGGAATTCAGCTAAGAAATTGAGGAGGTAAATTTCCAACCCCTAGAAAGAGTATCAGTGCTCAGATACAGGGAGCAGTTTCTTCTCCTCAGGTTCGGTGTGTTTATCAGACTGTTGCTTTCTTCAATTGGAAGATGGAGCAAGAAAGATAGAGGAAGACACAGAAGGAAACTGTTCTCATAGGTTATATACCTTTCCTACCTAATTGGTTATTATATCGTACCTAAACAACTGCTTCATTATAAAATATCTTAAAGTAGTTGACTGTCTTATCTTTAGGCAGCTGTGTGCTGGAAGCTCCAGATTTTACAAACAGGAACATTTTGCCCTT
Organism: Hemiscyllium ocellatum; assembly: GCF_020745735.1. NCBI lineage: Eukaryota > Metazoa > Chordata > Chondrichthyes > Orectolobiformes > Hemiscylliidae > Hemiscyllium > Hemiscyllium ocellatum. The sequence goes on along the minus strand of NC_083436.1, from coordinate 30,701,386 downwards.
TATCTAGAAATGGCAGGTAACCAGAAACAATGTTTGCATTCTGGAGATAGCACTTTCATACTGGTTGTCTAAAGAGTTATGTCATCCATTTGGTGCTTTGGTTTTACAAGCTGTGACAGCGCAAATGGATGTAGTCTTCTGGAGAAAAAAAAGTCATTTAACAAACTATTTCATTTGGGTGCACTAAAAAAGCTTTCCCCAATCAACCTGTTCAGAGATGGTATTGCACACCTCTGGAACAAGTGAAGTCGGGTCTCCTCGCTCAAAGGTGGGGATATTACCATTGCTCTCTGCCCACCATGCTGATCTAAAGCAGAAAGAACTGGAATACCATCTGGTAACAGTGCGAGACATTGGATGTGATGATTATTCTGAAATCCTCTATGTTGCCACTCACGCCCAAAGGATATTTTATACTTTTGTTTGAAATAACGATGACTCTATTTCTCAGGCAAAGACGTACCAGTATATTTTGTATTTCATCCTTGTTGCATTTTACATGATATAGCACCATTCCCTGAGCAATATCCTTCCGGTATTCAAGCTTGTTCATTTTATCGTATGTATCGGTGTTGAGAACAGACCAGCCTAGGAACTGGGTCAGGGACTGAAACAAGAGACAAAAGCAAATGAGAGGCAGGCCTGCACGCAATGAATGGTCAATATTTCAATTACTTTGCCTGAATAAGGTTAAAAGCCACTGAGTGTGAGGCTTACTTCCATAAGAACTTCATCCATTTCATCAAAAGGTTTCCCATCTTTCCTGTTGTAAAATGTGGCAATTCCGACAATCTCTTCTTTCTTGTTTACAATTGGCATTGAAAGGACATTTTTGATCGTCCATCCAAAACTATCCAAGGGTTCAGTCTGCATGTGAGGAATAAACATATTTTTAAAGACATGAGAATTGTCACAATCATACAATACATAAGAACATAACAGGTCCTGATCTCTCTCTCTCTCCAATGCACAATGGTTGAAATTCCATTCACAATCCTGCATTGAAATGAATAATAATCTACAGATACAGGTGAGTAGAGCTCAGGTGTAGTACTTCAACAGTGATAGACTGTTGCTCAGAGGCCTTCTTGTGGTGCAGTGGATATATCTGTTCCTCTGAATCAGGAGGCCTGGAGTCAAGTCCCATCTGCTCCAGAGGTTTGTTATGACATCACCAAACAGATTGAATAGATCTATTGTTTCTCTGGGGCACAGGAAGAAACATATATACTAGGAGAATGCCATTCAGCCTTTTGAACCTGCTTCACCATTCAATATGAGCTGAAAATGTGTTGCTGGAAAAGCGCAGCAGGTCAGGCAGCATCCAAAGAGCAGGAGAATCGACGTTTCGGGCATGAGCCCTTCTTCAGGCTCATGCCCGAAACGTTGATTCTCCTGCTCTTTGGATGCTGCCTGACCTGCTGCATTTTTCCAGCAACACATTTTCAGCTCTGATCTCCAGCATCTGCAGTCCTCACTTTCTCCTCACCATTCAGTATGGTCAGGATCAAATTAGTTCCTGTTCCCACTTTCTCCCCATACTCTTTGATCTCCTTAGCCCAAACACTAATTGCTTCTTGAAAGCATTCTCTGTGGCAGAGAATTCCACAGGATCACCACACTCTTGGTGAAGATATTTCTCCTCATCTCAGTTCTAAATAGCTTAACCTGTATCCTTAGACTATGATCCCTGGTTCGAGAGATATCGGAGATAACAGACATAAGTAACAGAAGAAGCCTATTCAATCCAAGAAGCTCATTTCTAGTTGTTCGATTAGGCTCACCTTCCCAACTTCTCTGTATACCTTTCAAACATGGGTGATGGTGACACAGCAATAATGTAGCTGGACCATTAACCCAGAGGAAAAGACTAGTGTCGTGGTTTCAAATCCCACACCAGCAGATGGTGTGATTTACATTATGACAATGAAACGATCACTGATTGTTGTTAAATTCAGAAATAGTTCTCTATTGCCCTTTAGGGAAGGAAATCTGTCGTCGTTACCCAGACTGGTCCACAAGTGCCTGCAGACTAACAGTAATGTGGTTGATTCTTAACTGCCCTTTCAAATGGCCTCACAGCAAATGCAGTAAAGTCTACAAACTTAGCTACTTGGCAAACACTGCAAACACTGAAACGGGGTGGAATGGATTACTGCCTGGCCACTGCTGTCCAAGCACCTGATACGTGTGGTAACCCCTCTAAATGTGAAGTATAGGGTCCTGTGGTGCACACTGATCCACAATTACTACTTTAGAACAGAACAAGCTGAAATGTGCTCTTCATTCCAGACAAAGGCCAAGATGAACAGAAAGCTGTTATCCCTGTATTCTGTGGAGCAATTAAGTACAGGAGTACTCCACAAGGTCTGACAAAACAATTTTGATTTCTGCTTTTTCAAAAATCCTTCTAGTGAAGTCACCCTCTTCCCCTTCCCATTCTGCCCCCCACTTCCTCACCCATCACTGTTCTGAGCTAGGCAGCTCCAGAATGCCTAAAACTGCAGTGCCTCAGATAAATCAGCGTTTCCATCCAGAGACCACTGGAAGGGTGGCGGAGGGTCATTATCATGGAGGAACACCCTCCAGACAGACTAGCCTGCCATCAGTGTTACTGGCCAAGCAGCCAGCAAATTCTGTTTCTGTGCCACATCACCTCACTCTGTCATAGTCCACTCTGCCCATCCACCCTCCACTTTGTTCTGACCAACTTCACTTCCCTTCACCTCAGTTCAATCCGCACCTTCTCACTCTATTCTATCTGTCTCACTTCCTTTCACCTCCATCCACCTTCTACTTCCTCACTCCACACAGTGTTGTCACCTCACTCCATTCCCAATGTTCTTCTCAACTGATAATTGGCCCCATCCACATTCTTTACAGGTGTCAAGAGGATTTTTCAATATTTATCAATCTAGCAATTACTTTAGATCAGTTTTTTCTGGTTCGGAGAATTTGAAGCACAATAGTTATTACATTGAGATTTGGTTAAACTGAACAGAATCATCCAGTCGATGCTTTGTCATTTTGTGTACCTGGAATATTAATATTGAAAGGTTTTTATTTTAAATGAATGGGTCTTTTACCTGGAAGCTAAATGTTTCATCTGCTGCTGCATTCATGATATTGCAGATCTGTGAAGATAAATAATTCAGACCATATTATTGGAGGAAAATCATTCAGAGAATGCTTTTTAAAGTCAGGAGAGATTAAGCGACAGGGAAGAATGCCATTCCCCACACATTTTGAGGTTTTGTCACTGGTGAATCCAGAAAGGGTTTCTAATCCTCTCCATAGAGTAAATAAGCACAGTTGGAAAGGGAGTCATTTTGCGATCTTCTTAGCAACATCTTTAGCCGTAGCATGTCCTCATCTCTGCTGATAGATCAGGCGCTCCAAGGAAGAAAGCATAAAATTGGAAACTGGGAGATTTTCCAGCTGAACATCTTGTCCTATCCAAATTGTTTTTCTCAGCATTCCCAGAGTTTGGAAAGAATCATGAAGAATCTCACATCCTTTCACGAGAATCTGCCACTTCCTAACACTCATTCTTTTTTGACAACTGCAAAATCTTTCAGTAACAATATTATGTATTTTGTAGATAGAACCCTCATTTTTAATTTTGGGCAGCCTTTGATAGTCACAATAGGATCCTCTGGCTGGGTAAACAGTGACAAATCAGTTGTGGTCACTTTCCCAAGAAAGGCCTGATCTGGAATTTTCCTACTGTTCAGTTACTTCAGCCTACTGGATCCCTTAAGAGGAATTTCCTCAAACAGTCCTAGCATCAGGAGAATGTCCTGCCTTTGAGAGTTGCTAACTATGGTGGTCCTCCACTAACAAAGCCAACATAATTGTAGGTGTGGAGTCCAGGAGGATGATGATTGGGGAGGGGCTATCGGAGTCAAGCATGGAAACTCTGCCAAGGTCGGGGTGGAGTGTGGTGGATTTGGGGGTATCTATACATTAAAGCAACTAGATAGGTTCACCCGTGGTTCTTGTGTAGCTTCCTGCACCCTCTCCGGTGGTCATTGCACTGCCCAAATAAAGGAACCTTTCCCACCCACCAATTAAGACACAAACCTCTATGCCTTGTGTTAAACCCTCAGTGGTAGTGGAATGAGACATGATTGGGGCGTATTAAAGGGGCCTCAACTGACGTTGAGGCAGGAGGCTCATCCTTGGCCCTTTCTGCCCTGGTGAAAGTTAAAGGAAGTACAAAGAATCTTCACTCTGCACCATCCTGGCCAATAACATGCACCCTCTCCCACCATCTAACCCCCACCATTTCCCACATCTGAACCTACCTCTTGGGGGGCATTACATTCCAATACTGAGGTTCCCTCAGGAACACCGAACAATGTTCAACCCAGTAAGTGCTTCTCTGACCTAAGAAGTTGATAGTCCCTTATCCTGAGGTTCAATCTCAAAGCCCTCCTCCAGAACATTTTCAACTTATCTCCTTTAATAAAATGTTTGAACAGCTCTGAAAGCAGAACTTACTAAGCCAGTCTCTGCAACATACGTTGGTAATCCGCTGGCCAAGGCCCAATGATCAGCGGGTGGAGTTCTAGGGAAAATACAGAGAAAATCACAAATTCTGCATCTGAATGATTACATCACTGGAGAAATAATTCTCAATTGGGATACCATTGAAAACTTACGGAATGACTTTAATCTCCTCCTTTCCATGTAGAATGTAGTCGATGATTTTGTGAAAGATTATTTCCTACAGAATAAGAATATAGATAATGAATTGACAATATAGATGAAACTCTTGACAATAATGACGTGCTACCTATCACCATTCTTTTATAACCTGCAACAGTTTGTGACAGCCTTGGCTCAATTGTGATCACTCTTGCCTTCTGAGTCAGTGTCCAGTATGTTCCCAAACCCATGGAAGTGAAGCTGGTGAAATGGAGGATGGGGAAAGAGATTGTGGAAATTTAGAATGCTGTGCCTCTGGAAGGCCTCCTCCATGGGCTTTTTCTGAAGGCAGTAGGCTAGGCTGTCCTGCTCTCACTGTCAGCACACAGGTCGCAAGGGGTGTCCAGAGCTCAGCAATGCTTTCGAGGTGGCTTCACAGAGGGAGGTCAGAGGTGAGGTTGCTCTCAATGTTCCCAAAGGTGGAAAGTGCTATAATGCGGTCAAACACAATTATAAGGAGGCTGCCCTCCACCACAATAATGGCCCTGACAATTTGAGACCTTTTGTTCAAACAGTCTTCCCTCACCCTTTTTTTAATGGGCCCCTCTATTCATTCTCATTCAGTCTCACACAGTGCAGTGTTGACCTCCACACCACCACCCCCCTCCCCCAGGGCTGCTGCTCAGTCCTCCATGGGTCTTCTGATTGGCACCCCCCTTTTCCCCAAACTCTATTCCACATGCACCTCTGCCATCCCTAATTGGTCAGAGAGTTAACAGTCTATTAAATGAGTGCCTCATGCAGAGGGCTGAGCAAGATTGAAAGGTTCCTGCCTGAGGATTCTGTGTTCAAGTCCCATCCCAGACACATGAATGCAAAACCAAAGCTGATGCTCCTCATGCACTGCTGAGAGAGGGCTGTACTATCAGCTGTTAAGACAGAGCGTTGAGTGACCTCTTGATTAGACAAAAAGAGATTTGATGATATTGATTTCAAAATGAACACGGGAGTTCTAGTCAATATTATTGCTTAGGGCGGCACGGTGGCACAGTGGTTAGCACTGCTGCCTCACAGCGCCAGGGACCTGGGTTCAATTCCCGCCTCAGGCGACTGACTGTGTGGAGTTTGCACATTCTCCCCGTGTCTGCGTGGGTTTCCTCCGGGTGCTCCGGTTTCCTCCCACAGTCCAAAGATGTGCGGGTCAGGTGAATTGGCCATGCTAAATTTGCCCGTAGTGTTAGGTAAGGGGTATATGTAGGGGTATGGGTGGGTTGCGCTTCGGCGGGTCGGTGTGGACTTGTTGGGCCGAAGGGCCTGTTTCCACACTGTAGGGAATCTAATCAATATATCTGCTCATTGTGGTTTTCTGTTGCAAATACAATGACTGTATTTCTTGACTAGAAGTTACTTCTGCTGTGGTTATGAACATGCTACACTTTTTTTAATCAGAGTCCTTGAACGTTCACATTGAACTGGGTTAAAACATACTCTGCCATCAGGAGTTCTGGGACCTTGGTAAGGAGGTACCTCTCCCATCTGTATAGGCCACAGGTCAAAAAACTCCTGCAAAGGAAATAAGAATTGGTCAATTCACTTATTATAAAACACAATTGTTATAAAATTCATTGGTTTATCTGAGCAGAGAGAACAACACACAGTCAGACAAATATGTGCCAGGGTGCAGTTGACCAGTAATCAGGGCATGGAAAAAGGGCAAGGGGATTACCACTGAAAGCATCTCTCCTGCCTTTGCCTCCAATCCACTTCTCCCTGTTGCCCCACCCCACATGAAGGGGATAAAACGTGTTTATGTTCTCACCAGCATATCCCCCAAGGAACAGGCATTGACTATTGGGATTAAGTGCAGAAAAGTGTCAGCCTCAGAATTGCTGGCACAGTCTGGGATGCCAGTGTCAAGGCTTGTCATTGACTTCACAACTCGCTTATGCTGTACCTGTCAGCTCTGACAACAGTGAAATACGTCATCGTTGAGATGACACCTAACCTCCTACCTCTTACATATTTATGGTAACACGTGATATTTTTGAATCCACAGCAATATGTAAGATCTGCTTTAATTGTCTTAGTTCCAAAGGACATTGACATTTCCAGATGAAATTAAGCCAGTCAAATGAGCTTGCTTTCCACAATATCCTAATTCAGAAACTGGTCAGGAACTTGCATTCTACTGCAAATCTATCTTCTCTAGTCAGTGTACAATTGGGATTGGTCTTATTAAAAACTTTTTCAGTAGGGCCTGAGTTGTTTGTTCAGCCTGCAAGCTTGATGCTGAAATAGGGCACACTAAAGCCACCCTGCAGGAAAATAGCTATTCTAATCATTCTTGGCCCTGAGAAGTATCCTGTCTACCTTAGATTACCTTGAAAGGTAACATACGTCAAATGTTTGAGCAACAGGTGAAGCTAGCTATTTCACGGTGCTATTATATAGGAGCAACACGAGTAGCATTTGCTATTAACAGGATGATGACAATAAACCAGCAAGACGTTCTACCTGCCATACAAAGAGTAATGTGCTATATGAATTTCAATGCAAGTGCGATGCCGGTATGTTGGTCATATGTCCCAAAGACTAGCAAACTGCATTGAACAGCAGATCCCTTTGCAACAAACAAGGTATTGACCCCACCCAACTAACCCAGGCCTGCAACATAGTGATGAATGCTAGATATGATTCTGCAATTGGATAACATTTACTGGATAATCCTAAAGAATTACACTGAAAACCAGATTAGAATGGTCAGTCAGGTTACAGTGTGGCACACTTATGTGTACTGGAAACTACTTATTTAATGCACAGGGCCCTGTTCTTCGTAGACAAGAAGAACATGTCCAAATGCTGTGGCTGTTTCAACTCAACTAAACAGGTCTCTGCCATTTGGTGGCTCATTTGTCAGTGCAATACTCTGACCAATTAATGTCAACCTGTCTGGTTTAAATTTAAACAAAGCCTGGCTGTTAACTGTCAAACAGCATTAATGAGTGCATTCTCCAGGGCAGTGCCTCTACCAGTGCCTCGAGGAAAGTTCTCCTGGCAGCCAATCAGCATTCTCCTCTCATGCAATGTGAATGTTGGTTTTTCCCCTTGATTTGATATTTTTGCAAGATGTCCTGATGAGGGCAAGACAAAACATTTTGATCAAATGTGCTTTTTTCCAGCAATGCTTGACTTTGTAGTACAAAATAACCAATCAAATTACTGCCTCATCTACATTCACCAAGCTGCTAATTGTATCAAATGCATCATTAACATAGGCGTCACATCTTGTAGCTAGCTGGCGAGCCACCTAAACTCAAGTAGAAGTGGCTTAGCTTGCAAAGAGAGGGAAGGAGAGGCTTTCAGGTATTCCCCTATATGTCAGTGAATTTGGTGACAGGAAATTAAGTCATGTATCCAAGTTTGGAGCTGGGAACATTAGTAGTCACCGAAAGTAATGCTGATGGGATCTGGATCATAAATTTAAGTGACTGATCAAAACTGTGTGGAATTCCTTGTGGGAAAAGGAAAAGATTATCCACTCTCAAAAGAACAAAATCGAATCAGAATATTTTTGTAATGACATCAAGTCTAAGAACAATGGAGAAGCAAAGGGATTTACGAAATCCCCACTGAAATGCCAAAAAACATGCAAAAGACATGATCAAAATGACTAATAGATGTTATCATTTATCGGGCAAGTTGCAATATTAAGGGAAGGAGGTGATTTGTCAGGTCCTTGATCAGATCCCATCTGATGTATGACATTAAATTGGCCTCACCTTGGCAAGGTTCCATTGGAAGGTTTATGGCACAGACACATCAGAATGATACCAGTATTTAAATAGTTAAATTATGAGCATAAGTTCTATAAATGTGGCTTGCATTCCCTTGAGCTTTGGGGGTGGTGAAATCAGCATAATTGTGGAGTTTAAAATTATGAAATAATTCCATTGGATGGAATGAATTGGAAGTTTTTGTTCAAAAAAATGTTGTGGAAATCTGGAGTTCTTTCCCTTAGTGAACCAAGGATGTCAGGTTACTATTTTCAAGACTGAGGTCAACAGAGATTTATTATTTTAAGGTCTAAAGGGATACGAGTCGAAAGAATTGAGATATTTATGATCCAAATTAGGCTACTCCTATCTCTTTTCATTTAACCCTATTGTCATATCCTTTTAATTCTTTCTCCCTTATATTCTTATCTACATTCTCCGTGTATCCATCAATTCATCTGACCTCTCCCTTTTGATAGTGAGCTCCATAAACTATTCACAGGATGAAGTTATTGTCCTTAATTCCTTGTTATATTTATTAGTGACTGTCTTATATTGACAGACCATATTCTATTGTTCGCAACTGCAAGTGGAAATATTTTCTCAATGTCTACCTTATCAATGCTTTCATAATTGTGAAGATCTCTGTCAGGTTCTCCCCTCAGTCTGCTATTTTCAAAAGCATCAGAAAATGAAACTAGACAAGTGCAGTATGAGCTGTTCTGCCTTTCCCAGTCTGTGTAAAAATTAAAACTTCCCATTAAGTCCCATTTTTATGTTAAAGGTTTCCCTGATCACCACAATTATATATTCCATCAATACTTGATTACGGTCAGGAAGTCTATAAGCATAACCCAAATTTGAGACTAGTACTTTTACTGTTTGTTAAGTTTTCAGTAACGGACCATCCTTACTAAAACTCTGGTTTGTAATTTGTGCTCCATATTCTGGGTCCAAGGTCCCAACACCTAAATCATGGCAATTAACACAAATGGTGAGAAACTATGTGCCCAACCATTTAGTTTGCACTTCCACATTGGGGCCACAATTTTGGTCCTCTCTTTTGATTGCTCAAATTGTGTTTTTTTTTTAACCTTCTTTTCCCAATTTCCATGTTCCATCCACTGATCCTATAGATCCTTGAGTATTTCACTCCTAGTGAAGTCCAGCTTGTATCTTGGAATTAATTGTGGTTATTAAATCATGCTCCTCGAGTAAAATTAGTGTTTCTAAATATTTGTTTTATGTTTTGTCTTGCACACACTTGTATCAAGATCTCTTAATTGGGTGATTGTCCCCAACCTGTTTTCATTCCCTTTAAGAGTTACTGTCCTTGTAGTGGTCTGTCTGAGCATCACTTTAGAATAGGCTACTGGGTCTCAAATTTCCTGACCGGCAGAAAAAAGTGGCTTGAAACAAGGAAATACACTCAAGGCACTAAAACAATCAACAAAGCCAACAAATTAAGTTCAGATTACTGATGACCAAACTGTTCATTTTAAGTAGTACTCCTCCTGCATGTCCAGTGGTCAAGAAAACTGTGAAATCAAATCACTGGAGTGTCAAAAAGTCCACAATAAATTGCATTGGAAATGCAAAGAAACCTTTCAGTTGTTGCAATTTGTTCACTCCCTGTGTCTGCGTGGGTTTCCTCCGGGTGCTCCGGTTTCCTCCCACAGTCCAAAGATGTGCGGGTCAGGTGAATTGGCCATGCTAAATTGCCCGTAGTGTTAGGTAAGGGGTAAATGTAGGGGTATGGGTGGGTTGCGCTTCGGTGGGTCGGTGTGGACTTGTTGGGCCGAAGGGCCTGTTTCCACACTGTAAGTAATCTAATCTAAAACAATACTGGAGGCCAATATTCAGTATATGCCACCCAATTATTTTCTGCAATAACCTGGATCTGACCTAGTGATTCACAAGGATAAAGTACTTAGATCAAGAGTCATACATGAAACATGAACCAAACCTTCTGCTTCGTCATGTCGAGGAGTGCTACTGAGTATCTCTCACAGTTCAGGTAGGCTCGGACTGTGTAAAGAGCCTTGTGAAACTGTCGCTCAATGTCTGTCAGTTCTTCAAATACTTTGTTTGCTGACCATAAAAGAACCTACATGAGTAGAAGAGATAAAGTCATATTAGCATAAGACATCACACGAGGCAGTGGAACTGCAATGAACCAAGTTTCAAGAGGAGCACAATCATTATTCTTTCTTTATTTACTCATGGGCATTGCTGGCTGGGCAGCTTTTACTGCCCGTCCCTAGTTGCTCTTGAGAAGGGATTGGTGACTTAGATCCAAGGGTGTCCTCTTCCCAGCCTTATTAGTGGAGTAAGATGGAATAGCAATGGTACATTTACAGCAGATGCATTAAAAAACAAATTTGATGCACTCAAGTTCATGATGCTGCCTTGGACATATTTGCTTCCCCAATAAAGCAGCTAATTTTGTGCTTTGATTAATTTGCTTTCTCCAAATGCAGCACAGAACTGAATACAGGACTTAACTAAGATGTTTTCACAGAAAAACAGAATGGAGATAGATTCATAGACCTATAAATAACAAAGAAATATTGGCATAAGGTCATTAAGTTAGCTGTGGAATGCAGTGAAGTGTACACTGTAGCTGAGAACTAAGACCGTAACTTTGACTATTAATTCACTCATCTCATTAATATCTTGAAATGGACCCTTCCATGACACACCATGAGAGTGTCAGTGTTTCCTACATTAGAACTTCAGAAAAGGCTATCAATAAATTTAAGGGACTATTCAGTATTTTTGTGAGGACATATCAACACCATGGAGGATAGCACAACAAGTAACATTCTGAGCTCATGTTATTCAGGAGTAAACAAGCCAGGTAGCTATGTTAACAGTTCAGGATCTTCTGGAGAAATTACAAAGTTGTACATGTCTGAAGCATTTCCCAGGTATTCCAGTTCCATAAGCTGAGGTGAGAGTAACTTCCTCTGATATTCAAGCAGCATCAAACGTTGAATTAACTGGTAATCAGGAGAAAAATCATCCACTGCTCAGAGTCAGACCTAACACAAAGAAAGATGGCTTGTGGTTGTTGGAGATCAATTGTCTCAGCTTCAGGATATCACTCAGGTGTTCCTCAGAGTGTGGTTCATGGCTCAACTATCTCCAACACTTCATCAATGATCTTTCCTTGATCATAAGGCAAGAAATGGGGATGCTTGTACAGTGCCCCTTCACATTTGCAATTCATCAAATGCTAACTCAGCCTTCATGAAAGTAACATTCACATCATACAAATGCACAGCAAAGAGCATCTCTACCAAGAGAGAATTTAACCATCTCCCCTTGACTTTAATTGACTTCAACGTCCTGAAGGTTACCATTTACCAGAAACTTAATTCGACCAGCCATATAAATATCTTGTCTACAATAGAAGGTCAGAAGGTGAGAACTCTGTCATGAGTAACTCATCAAAGCAGTTCACCACATACATGGCTCAAGCCAGGAGTATGATATGCAAGAATCTTGACATCATCCAAAACAAAACAGTCCTCTGATTTGACACCATATCAACCACCTTAAGCATTTAAGCTGCCCATGAGTGGTTCACAGAAAAGGGATGTTTACCAATACCAAGATGTACTGTAGCAAATCACTAAGCTTTTTTTTTAAGAGCTTCCTCCAAACCTGCAACCTCTATCACTTGGAAGGAGACAGGCAAATACATGGAAAGACAAGCATCTGAAACTTCTCCTCTAATTAACAGATCATCCTGCATTGAAAATATATCATCATTCCTTCTCCGTTGCCATGTCACAATTCTGGAATTCCCTCTCTAATAGCACTGTGGATGTACCTGCACCACATGGACTTCAGAGGTTTGATTTGGTAGCTCATTATCACTTTCAGAAAGGCAATTAGTGATGGGAAATTAATAATGAACAATAAATGAGGGGCATGCCTGGAATATTCTCATCCCATCAATGAAAGACAAGAGGGAGCAAGGCTTATTTATTGTAGAAGTAGGGTCATAGTGATTGCTGTGCATAGTCACTGAACAGGTTCTTTGTTCAAATATTAGCTGCTAGAACTATAAGGAACTGCAGGTATCATGTGTAGAACAGGTCGGTAATGTATCTGGGACACCAAGAATTTTAATGTCAATCCAACTGTTGTGAAGGAGGAAAACATGTTGAAGAATTATTGAACTCTTCTCTGGGGGCAGGGGCAGGGGCAGAGCCTCTGAGCTATTCCCTGTCCACACACCCAGCCTGGGGCCTAGCTCCCAACCCTACTACAGCAGGACAGAATCCAATGCCCTGGTTATGACTGATGTCTTTTTCCTACCTACAACCTATATTTAGAGTACAGATCCTGGCAGAGTATGGATGATTAATGACTTTGGTCATCTTGCAAATAACACAATTTTCAGCCATCCATTCTTGTGTCTTTTTTTAGAGAATACAAAATGTTTGTGACTTTAAGGGTTTGACAAAAGATCAGTGTCAGATACACTATTTTCAGCATGAAAGAGACATCGTAGATCATTGGCCATAAAGTCATCCAGGACTTATACAGATCTTCTTCACTGGATTCAGGACTTATACAGGTCTTCTTCACTAGATCTAGTATTCGTGCCCAGACGTTTATTGCCACAAGCATATGTGCAGAGACTTAGTGGTAAATTTATGAAAGACTGGCAGTCTGTAAATCATATGGTACATTGAGTCAGTAATTATCACCGAACACTTAGGGCCTTTGGAATGTCTGACACTTCAGAACATAACGCATGGCCACACTGGGGAAGGCAAATGTTTAACAACTTCATTCAGTCTGCAAACCTTACTCTAAGCTTCCAATTACTTATGATTTTAATTCTTTCTTCTAGTTCCCATTCTGACCTCCATGTGGTCAACCTCCTTCACTATTCCAATGATGCCCAGTCTAAGTGCAGGAAAGGCTACTTAATCTTTTAGTTCAGTACGTTTCAGCCTTCCAGATTCAACACTGAGTTGAACAATCTCTGATCATGACCTTTAACCTCACTTCTTCAGTCAACAGCCATTTGTAATGATCCTGCTTTCTCCATTTATTCTTTCCCCAGGGACAATCCTCCATTTCTTGTCTGTTTTTCATTCCCCTCTGCCTCAGCTGAACCATTGTCTTGCTCATCAAATAATTTCGCATCTTCAACCCTATTGCTTCCTTCCCTTTTCTTCTTTCCCTACTTGCCCCACCTCTGCTTGCACATAAAAACTATTAGATCTTTTAAAATTTCCCAGTTCTAATGAGAGCTCATGACGTGAAACGTTGATTCTGTTTCCCTCACAGATGCTGCCTGAGTATTTGCAGCGTTTTCTGTCCTATCTTCAGAATTAAACATCACCAGTAATTCATTTTCTCACAAGGATGTGTTCAGGAAGAATGGTTCCCTGAATGACAGATTCAGGTCATTACTTGTATGCAAATTGCCTAATTTCCAGGGATAAAACAGACAAAACAATGACAAATTAGGATGATCACCTAACATTGGTGTCTAGTGCCTGTTTAGGGAACACCTCTGGCAAATTAAGAAGAGAAGGGCTGTACAGGGTTCCTTCAGTTATCAATGGCATCTGTTGCCTCAGCAGCATTCACAGTTAACACATATTTACAAATATAAATGTATATATATTTTTGCAAATCATTACAATGGAGCCAAGAGGAGCAGAAATGCTTTCCTGATAGAATAGTACCCCACTGATTTTCCCACCCCTCTTCCCTCTAAAAACCCCTCACCCTCCTCATTTATATCATGGGCTCACCGTCAGTAAAGCAAACAGCCCATTGTTCATTTGATCCCAATGAAGAGTCTTATCAAACTCAATAAGGTTAACTCTCTACAAATGCTGCTGACCTGCTGAGTTCCTCCAGCATGTTCTGTTTTCATTTCAGGCTTTGGTAGTTTACCCAGTTAATATTCATGCGACTTAGGGCCAAATTTGATTCTGCTTTGGGCCCCATAGTTTGGAGGGCTGATGGTTGTTGGTATAATTATTAATAAAGGAAAGGCCACCAGCATTATTAAAGATCCATCCCACCCTGGCAATGTTTTTCTACAGCCTTTACCATCAGGGAGAAGATACAAAAGCCTGAACACACGCACCAGCCGGTTTCAAAACAGTTTCTACCCTACTGTTGTTAGAATACTGAATGGACGCACAAACTCTTAACATTAGCCTGTACCTGTGTTCTTGTTTTTGCCACTGTTTACCTGTTATTTACTATCTATGCTACTTAACTATGTGACCTGCCTGTATTGCTCGCAAGACAAAGCTTTTCACTTTGCCTCGGTACACTTGACAATAAATTTAAATCAATTCAATACAATTCACATGGATCCCAGTCTATAAATGCCAGTTAAATGACATCACCGACATTCCAGCAAAAAGATATTGCCTCTCCTTCAGTAGTCGTAGTAACAGTTACAACAAGCTTGCAATTCCTGTATCTTTGCTCTATGTAATCATACACATGTTTAAAGGACATCTGAGATCTTATCGCAATGTCAATGGTTCGTGCTGTTAAACCTCAAGACATCTGTTTCAACAAGAACCCAATCTTTGTGGTATATGTTATATGGGCTAACACATAGAGAATGCTCTGGTCATATTATACTGGCAGCAATATTTTGTCCCAAGACTCCATCAGTTGCTGTGACTGGGTGTGATAACTTTCAAATTCTATCTTGTGTACCTAAAATCCTGAAATGCTTTGACAGTCACCAAGGCTGGTGATAAAGTAAGGTAAATGAATATCCAGCTAACACACATTTTTAGATGGCCGAATGGTATTATCACCTAAATGTTAATCCAGAAACCCAGGTATCGTCATTATTTCCAATTGTGCCATGACAGATGGTGAAATTTCAATTCAATACAGAACAAAATCTGGAATTAAGAGTCTAATGATGACCATCGAATCCATTGTTGATTTTGGAAAAAATCCACTTGGTTCATTAACATTCTTTAGGGAAGAAAACTACCATCTTTACCTGGTCTGGCCCACATGTGACTCCAGACCCAAAGCAATATGGTTGACTCTTATCTGTCCTCTGGGCAATTCGAGACAGGCAGTAGAGATGGGTGAGCTCTCATCTCATGAATAAATAAAAATAAAATTCCGAAGGAACTTTAAAATGTTTAAATGATGAAAAGTCTAGGTGGTGTACATAAAGTGAAACTGGTCCCAGAGGTGAAAAGCTGAGAACCAGAGATCACAGATTTAAACTAATTGGTGAATAAACCAGAGACAAATAAATGTTTCTTACCCCAGTTGGGATTTAGGATATATTGCCTGGTAAGGAAGTGGCATCAATAGCAGCTTTCTGGAAGGGTTTGGGTAAATATTGGAAAGAGAAGACATTGCAGGGATATAGATATACAGAGAGAGAGAGAGAGAGAGAGAGAGATAGCCTGAAAGTGGGATTGCTCTTCAAAATGCAAGCTCAACTCAGAGGCTGAATGGCCTCCCCCTTTGCTGTACTGTTCAATGATTCTATGAAAAGATTGTTAGCTGTTTTCAAAAAACCGAAATGCTGTAAATCTGAGGTGTTCTGAGGAAGGGTCACTGGACCTGAAACATTGTTCTTAATTGGGAGTAATCTTGCACATCCATAATGGCACAGAGGGCAGTTGAGAGTAACCACATTGCTGTGGGTCTGGAATCACATGTAGGAGTTATCTTCATTGTTGTTTAGAAAACTGGATGGTATGAAGCAAAGAATGAGGATAAATAGACATTTCTGTAATGGCGGAAATGACAGGCTCTTCTGATGTCAGAGCATAAAATTACAAATGGGTGTAGTTTAAGTGGATAGATAGAATAACGATACTTGCAGTTTAACATTCAACAAGAAAGAACTTGCAGTTATTTTTAAGGTGAGAGGAGAAAGGTGTAAAAGGGATGTGAGGGGCAACGTTTTCACACAGAGTGGTACAAACTGCCAGAGGAACTGCTAGATGCTAGTACAATTTCAACATTTAAAAGACAAATTGACATATGAACAGGAAAAGTTTAGTGGAAGACATAGGCAAGTGGAACTAGTTGACTTTGTGACTCTACATAGTGCCTTACATCACCTCCGAATGTTCCAACATGCTTCACATTCAAAGCAAATTGTTTTAAATGTAATCATTGTTTTGATGTAGGCAAGGCCTGACGAACTCTGAGATAACTACCCTGGGGCTCTATTTTTAGTGGTTTTGGTTAAGAGATTATTTTGGGCCAGGGCAGCAGGAGAATGCTTCTGTTTTTCTTTAAATGGTACCATGCCTTCACTTCAAATCACATGAGCAGAGAGACAATAACTTGGTTTAATCTCTCAAAATAAAGCTTAGTGCCTCTCACAGTGCAACATCCCCCCAGGCTGTACTGAAGTGACAGCCTAGATTGTATTCTCAATTGTATTAAGATTGTATATCAGGTGCAGGATTTGAATTTTTAACTCAAATACTACCAACAGGACCAAGTGTGAAATAACATATTACAGACGTAGGAATCATCACAGTGAGTACAATGCAATGAGAAAGTAATGGCTGTGGGTGATTGGGGGCACTGAAGAACAAAAGTATTTCAGAGTCCCTCTGTATAAATTATGCTGTGACACTAACAGCTACATGATTTTACTCTATATTTGACACAATTAAAATGACAGCTGAGGCTCAATATCAGTGTCTTTGGGTACCTCACCTCCTCGAAAGTAAGGGTAAATCCAAAACTTTGCAACATCAAATTCCAAGGCCAGAGTGTAAACGTGGAGACTGATACTCACTTAACAAATAAGGGCATTCAGGAATAAAGGAAGATTAGCAAAACTTGGAATGAAAATGTTATTTATGTCAGGGTTCAAAAGGCCTACTATTCCAACTGGGAGGCTGCCAAAATAGAAATGCTCATTTTTCCATAGTTGCTGAGCTGGGTGTATATTGAATACTTTTGCGCAATCTTAGGGCTTACATTCCATGTCATTGACATTCCAGGATGTAAAATGAAGGATTTTCCATAGCTACCTTCGTCATTGTAAAAATTGTTATGTCGTCCAATTCGATTGAGTTTTCTTCTATATTTGTAAAAAAAAGAATCCACAATGTATTTTTCTGACCACAAACAGCAAACTTGTCATAATCTCATCAGATATCCTAAACTATCCCTCAGTCATGTAGATATATTTCAAATATCCAGTTACCAAAATAATATTGTATAAGACTTGGTGGATAAGACAACCCTATTTCCCTTCAATTTATGCACAGACTCAGCATTTAAGTTGACACCCCTTTTTGGCCACATGACATGCTATGAAGGTATTAGTCAACCTAACATTTTACTAAGTTAAGAATCACTCAACGCCATCTTTTAGTCTAACAGGTTTAATTGTAAGCACTAGCTATCGGACCACCTGATTAAGGAGCAGCGCTCTGAAAGCTCATGCTTCCAATTAAACCTATTGGACTATAACCTGGTGTTGTATGATTTTTAACTTTGTACACCCCAGTCCAACACTGGCATCTCCAAATCATAACATTTTACTTACTAGTCCCTTATAGAAGAGTGCAAGGAATCAAACAGGCAATGCAGATTGTGTTGTGAAGATGACCATAAGCTTAGAACATGTCCATTGATAGCATCGGATGCTGGTGGCATTTCAAATGACAATCACCCACACCCATACTGGCATTTTAATTTACACTCGGCGTGCAAGTCAACCTCAGTTTTTTTTAACAGTGAGGAAATAGGCCCTATAGCTCAACAGGTCCACATTGACTCTCTGAAGAGTTACCCACCCAGACCCACTCCCTGACCCTACATTTACCCCTGACGAATGTACCTAAACTACACATCCCTGAACACCACGGGTAATTTAGCGTGGCTAATTCACCTAACCTGTACATCTTTGTACTGCAGGAAGAAACCAGACCACCCAAAGGAAACCCATGCAGACACAGGGAGAATGTGAAAACTCCACACAGACAGTCGTCCGAGGCTGGAATCGAACCCGGGTCTCTGGTGCTGTGAGGCAGTGGTGCTAGCCACTGAGTCACTGTGCCAATTTTTGGAGGGATTGTTCCAATCTTCAAAGATCGACTAATATGCCAACATCTATGGTATCCCAAAGGAATTTTTACCTGGCCTCTTCTTGTTTCACAGTTATGAAGGTAGCTCAGATGATAGATTTTGAGGTTCAAGGAGGCAAAGTTGAGATACTTCAAGAAAATCTGAAAAAGAATTGACCATTGATCAGTGAATTGTTGCAAACATAATTTTACTATATATCAATCTACTCCAAAGTATAAACGAAAAAAGGCTTACATCCTCATCGTATTCAGTAAAATAAGTTCCATCCGTTTTATTAGTTGCCATGATGACAGCGACCATCTCTTTACCATTCATTATGGGGGTAGCAAGAACACTCTTAGTTTGGTATTCAGTCAATTCATCCACAAACGAGCTGTAAAGATTGGACTAATTCCCAAGAAGAAAACAAACAGATGTCAACATTTGTGAAAGAAAGTGAATCTGAGAGAATAGAAAATAAAATGGTACAACGAGAAAATGGATTTTCTTTGTATTTTTCTTTAAATGAAGCAAGCTAGATTTTCTAATCTCAAGTTTAGACTTGATGACAGCTTCTGTATTATATTTTCTTTAAATCAACTGGTTCTGATACAGGGAGATAGTGAGCACTGCAGATGCTGGAGATCAGAGTCGAAGAGTGTGGTGCTGGAAAAGCACAGCCAGTCAGGCAGCATCTGAGGAGCAGGAGGATCAATGTTTCAGGCATAAACCCTCATCAGGAATTTCGAACCGTCGATTCTCCTACTCCTCAGTTGCCGCCTGACCTGCTATGCCTTTCCAGCAACACACTCTTCGGTTATGATACACTTCTGGACAGATGGGATTTGAACCCAGAACTTATCAGTGCACCACATGATTCACTTAGTAAAGAAGAGCAAGAAGGCCGTCATTTTGGAAGTAACATAACATCATAGAACTGAGTATAGAGCTGTCAGTAATGCAATCATGTTGAAAGGCATATTTGATGCATATACATTGTTATTAATAATTCCTCACAGGTAAGGTATTTTTGTTCAATCTTATTTCTTCGGTTTCCACATACTGCACATGACCCTCTGCAGTTTCTTCCAGGGTCCCTGAAAGTATTGATGTATGAGTGCAAAATGGCAGTTCTCTCAATGTATTTGACACTCTATGGTTAAAGCTTGGTCTTGAATCAATAACCCACCACATATGAATATATGACTGAGTCGAAAAATGTGACAGCAATATTGCAATCAGATGTGCTCATGTTTCACTGTACTTCTGTACACGTGACAATAAATACAATCTGATAAAAACCTAATCTGACCAATAGATCCATCACAAATCTCAGCATTAAATTAGCATTGAGACCAAAGACTATCCGCTAGCATTAAGCACCATGAGGAATACTACAGATAACAACATTGCATCCAAACACTGAATAAATAAACTGCCCACCAAAATAGCCCAGCTATTTCAATTAGATGGAAACTTCAGAATACAGCTCAAATATCTAAAAATTATTCCAGTCGCTTATGGTCCAATCTTAAACACCACCATCATTGCTCTTTGCTTTTTTTCCAAAAAAGATCATTGATTTATCACAACAATGTTGGACTTTGTATCATGAAGAGAATATAGATTCTGAAGAAGGAGAAACATATTTACAAGAATGAGATCAGAACTAAGTTCTCATGAAATACTGCAAAGGCTAGAGCTTTTCTCTAGGAAGGGGAAGGCTGATGGAATACCTAATCATGGGTTTTACAAACTTGTTTTTGATTGTTTCCTACTGCAGTGAGGAGAAAATACAGCCACCAAAAAAAGTCACAGTTAATAAATCGGATAGGAATTCAGGTCAAATTATTCTTCCATAGCATGGCTGGAATACGGATTTCAGTATCACTGATATTTGAGACAGAGTTTCGATATGTTTAACAGGAAGATAGATAAGGACATGAGGGGGTAAGTAACAGAATGATTGAGTTGGAGTGAGATGAAGACCAGGAGGAGGAAGATCACAAGTGCATAAACATGGACTTGGATTAATGTGACTGAATAGTGCTGTAAATGCTATTTCTGCTACAACATACTTGTTCTCTTCTATAACAAGCTTTAAGGACAGCCAGCCATCCTACAATAGCCTGAACATCTGGACACTGAGCATCATGATTGGCTCATTGTTTGAAATGCTGATGGAAGCTTGCAAAAATAGTTTAATGAGAAGATCTTAGTGTAATAGTATGAGACCAGCAAATGGTTTTCAACACATGTAGCACAAGGTGCAGAACTGTCAATATAACGTCTATTAACTAGACTGCATTATCTTCCACAGTGTAGGGGAACACTAGTGTATTGTACCATTCAATAGGGATTCTAATATACTATACCATCACACAACAAAACATAACACATTTATCATGGTCCATCAAACATATTCTCCCACTATCAAGCATTGCACTCCATGTCAAAATATTTTGTGTTCAACTTCTGATTTACCTGACACCTTAAGACGGAAGTTCTTGATAAACCAACATATACACCCACACACAGACACAAATACACACACACACCCCTAAAATATCAGAAGTTTACTGCATTATCGCAATCTCCGACTAGTCAATTGAGGGTGCGAGTGAGAAGGCTCTCCGCCGGTAAGATTTTTTTTAAAACAAAGCTGCATTAATTGATTTATGCAATAAATAAAGTATAACGGTGATGTATGTTGTCCCTGCATCATGTTTCTGTTACTTAGTGTGTGTATTTACATTTAGGGGACCACTTGATCAACTGGAATATTGATCAGTCAGTACATTGCAGGTCCACTAGGTGCTGGTTACTAAAGCGTTTGTTGCTAGTACCGAATCACGATGCTTTATGTTATCACATTACGAAACATAAGGCGTATATCACACTGCCAAAACATGATTCACCAAATCAGAAATGTAATTTACAGTACCAAACTCAATATACCATGCCATCACACTACAAAACAGAATACACCTAACCACCTACAGAACTCAACACACCACATTACTTCTAGTCATTCAGGGGATCTGGCATCACTGGCTCGATCAGTACTTATTATCCGTTCTATTTATTCTTGAGAAGATAGTGTTGAGTTTTAGGTATTCCACAATGTTATTAGAGAAGGGGTTCCAGGATTTTGACCCAGTGACAGGGACAATAACATATTTTCAAATCAGGTGAGTTGTTTGGAGGTGTGGTGATCCCATATACCTGCTGCCCTTGTCCTTCAAGATGGAAGCATTTATGGGCTTGGAAGGTGCTGTCTATGGATCCTTAGTGCAATACATCTTGTACCTAATGTACACTACTGCTATTCATCATTGGTGATGTAGCAACTGCATATTTGTTGACTTGGTGTCAATTGATTGGGCTGCTTTGGCCTGGATGGTACCGAATGTTTTGAAAATAGTTGGAACTGCACTTATCAGGCAAATGGGAGTATTCCATCAAACTCCTGACTTGTACCTTGTAGATGGCGTACAGGCTTTGCGGAGACAGGAGGTGAGTTACTCATTGCAAGGTTTCTAATCTCAGATCTGCTCTTGCAGCTGTGTTATTTATAAGGCTAAACCTGTTCAGCTTCGAGTCAATATATTGATAGCGGAGGATTCAATAATTATAATATCAATGAATATCAAGGGGTGAAGGTTAAACTCTCTCTTGTTGGAGATGCTCATTGCCGGCATTTGTCTGACATGAAAATTACTTGCCACTTGTTAGCCCAAACCTAGTTGGTGTTGCTGCATTTGGACATAGACTTGCAGCCTTGATGTCAAGGGCAATTACTCAGGCCTCACCTCTGGAGTTCAACTCATGACCATGCTTGGACCAGTGCTACACTGAGGTCAGAAGCTGAGTATTCCAAGTGGAATCAAAACTAAGCAGGTTATTGCTAAGCAAGTGCTGTTTATTGGCAGTGTTAATGATATTTACCATCTCTCCACTGATGATTGAGAGTAGACTGATGGGGCAGTAATTGGTCAGGTTGGATTTGTTCTGCTTTTTTATGTCCAGCAGGCACCTGGACAGTTTTCTACATTGTTGAGTAGATGCCAGGCCTGTAACTATACTGAAACAGGTTAGCTTGTGATGCAATAAATCTGGAACGCAAGTTTTCATTATTATTGCTGAAATGTTGTCAGGATTCACAACCTTGGCAGTATCCAGTGCCATCATCTGTTTCTTGATTTCACATGGAGTGAACTGAACTGGCTGAAGACTGTCACCTGTTTTGCTGGGAACCTCCAGAGGAAGCCATGATGGACCATCCACTCAGCACTTCTGGCTGAAAATCGTTGTAAATGTTCAGCCTTATCTTTTACACTAATGTGCTGCGCTCCACCATTATTAATGACTGGCAGATATGTGGAGCCTCCTCATCCACTGCTATTCATGGCTGGATGTGACAGGACTGCAGAGTTTAGATCTAATCCATTATTTGTGGAAGCACTTAGCTCTGTCTATCACTTGCTGCTTATGCTGCTTGACATGCAAGTAGGTCCTGTTTGTAGTTTCACCAGTCTCATACCTCATTTTTAAGTGCACCTGATACTGCTCCTCGCATAACATTATGCACTCTCCATTGATCCCTTGGTTTGATGGAAATCATAGAGTTGGGGAATAAACCGGGCCATGAGGTTACAAGTTTTATTGGAGTACGATTCTGCTGTTGTTGATGTCCCATAGTGTCTCAAGGACATCCAGTCTTGATTTGCTAGATCTGCTTGAAGTCTATGCCATTGATAGCACACAAACTATACTATGTAAAGCATTATTAATGTGAAGGAAGGGTTTCATTCCTACAATGATTCTGCAATGGGTCACTGTGCCTGATACAGTAACAGAAAGATGTATCTGCAGCAGGCAGGTTGGTGAAGATGAGTCAAGTATTTTTTTCCTCTTGTGGGTCCCTTCCTGACATAAACTCAGTCTCATAGTTTGCTAACTTCAGTGTTTCCCCAAGTGGTGTTCATCAGCAGGGATAGAATAGTGATTCATCAGCTAAGAAGGGGCTCGTATGTAGTAATCAGCAGGAGACTCCCTTGCCCATGTTCCATCTGATGTGATGAGACTTCATGAGTTCCAGAGTCAATGTTAAGGAGTCCCAGGGCAATTCTCTCCTGAGCGCACCCATAGCACTGTGCTGCCACCTCTGTCCTACGAGAGGGACAGAGATGGCAATGGCATTTTCTGGGACATTGTATGTGAGGAACGACTCCATAAGTATAAATGTTAAGCTGTTGTTGGGAGACAGCTCTCCCAATTTGACACTAGCCCTAGAATGTTGGTAAGAAGGATTTTGCAGGGTCAACAGGGCTGGATTTTCTGTCATTGTTTCCAGTGCCCAGGTCACACCAACAAACAAAATACAGCACATCATAAGTCGTAGAATCCCTACAGTGTAGATGCAGGCCATTTGGCCCTTCAAGTCCACATGGACCCTCTGAAAGGCATCCCACCCTATCCCTGTAACCCTGCCTTTACTGTGGCTAATCCACCTAGTGTGTACATCCCTGGATACTACAGGGCAATTTAGCATGGCCAATCCACCTAACCAGTATATCTTTGGACTGTGTGAGGAAACCAGAGCGCCTGAAGGAAATCCATGTAGACATTGGCAGAATGTGCAAACAGAGACAGTTGCCCAAAGCTGGAATCGAACCTGACTCCATGGCACTGTGAGGTAGCAATGCTAACCACTGAGCTACTGTGCCACAGAAAACATCCTAAATGGATACACCATGCCCCCACTATCAAATAAAATAGACCATGCCTTAGAACACTTAATACCTCTGCACTGAGAACACAAAAAATAGAGATTATCGCTGCTCATCAAAACTAAAAACTGAAATGAGAAAACATTTTAGTACAGATAAGAAAAAATGAACAGATAATACGGGAAAAGTTTAAAAGGTTATCTAAGGGATATACTACAATATTCACATGGGAAAAAGTGATTTATGGAAATAGGATATTCCTATAATGAGATAGCCCATATTGATCTTTGTTAAAATCCAAATACAGAAATTGATCTCTTTTGTACATTGGTAATTACAAGTTTGCTGACACTTTACAAATTAATGGGTTCCTCTGTAAACTTCAACCCATCATACCATTTCTCCTGACATGTGACAGGTAGAATTTCTGATATCCAGCTTGAAAATGGCAATCAGCTCAAACAAAGGGTAAAGCCGCCCATGTCCTATTGTTCTTCAATGGTTGGCAAGTGTCCTACTGTCAATACCTTGAGTATTGAATTGGGCTTAACTGGATCTGGGTATCAACACTGTTCCCACAGGAGCAGTGCAAAAGCTAATGTTTGGTCAGTGATTTGCCTCCTAAACCCTCAAACCCCCCGACTACCTATAAGGTTCAAGCTGGAATGGGTGGTGGAATACTCACCACTCCATCCAACACTCATGAAATACTTCACTGCCTACAACTTAAAATTAACTTGATTATGATTATTTGGAAAAGCATAGCTTGATTCAAGATAGTCAGCATGGCTTTCTGAGGGGCAGGTCAGGCTTCACAAGCCTGATCGAATTTTTTGAGGATGTAACAAAACACACTGATGAAGGTAGAGCAGTGGATGTGGTGCATATGGATTTCAGCGAGGTGTTTGATAAGGTTCCCCATGGTAGCCTCATTGAAAAAATAAGGAGGCATGGGAAACAGAGAAATTTGTCTGTTTGGATACAGAATTGGCTGGCCTATAGAAGGCAGAGGGTGGTCGAAGATGGAACATATTCAACCTGGAACTCGGTGACCAGTGGTGTTCTGCAGGGATCTGTTCTGGGACATCTGCTCTGTGGCTTTTATAAATGACTAAGATGAGGAAGTGGAAGGGTGGGTTTGTAAGTTTGCTGATGACACAATGGTTGGTGGAGTTGTGGACTGTGTGGAGGGCTGTTGTAGATTGCAAAGGGACATTGACAGGATGCAGAACTGGGCTGAGAATTGGCAGATGGAATTCAACCTGGAAAAGTGTGAAGTGATTCATTTTGGAAGGTTGAATTTGGATGCATATTATAGGGTTAAAGGCAAGAATCTTGACAGTGTGGAGAAACAGAGGGATCTTGGGGTCCACTTCCATAGATCCTTCAAAGATGCCACCCAAGTTGATAGAGTTGTTAGAAGGCGTTTGGTGTGCTGGCTTTCATTAGCAGGGGGATTAAGTTTCAGAGTCCTAAGGCTGATTGCAGCTTTATATAGCCCTGGTTCGACAACACTTGGCATATTGTGTTCAGCGCTGGTCGCCTCATTATAGGAAGGATGCGGAAGCTTTAGAGAGGGTGCAGAGGAGACTTATCAGGATGCTGTTTGGAATGGAGGACATGTGTTATGAAGAAAGGTTGAGGGAACTAGGAATCATTCAGACAGGACTGACGATTATCAAGCAATGATCCTTCAGCAACAGTTCGAAGTTCAGCAATTGGTCCATTGAGACTATTGAGCGATCTTAAAATGATTGCATGCTAATTGTAATCTAAAATACTTGCTGGCATAAATTGATGGATGGACAAGTGTAGCATTTAGTAACTTTATTAATCCCCCAAAGAACTTCACAGTTGTTAATGACAGTGTAACAAATGTTAGTGACACCAGTAAGCTGAAGCTGAGTGTTGTTCCAGGACCGTTTATGTGATTTTGAAGATCCAAGCAATCTCTGACTCACAGGCAGTTCAAGGTCTTGCTTTGAGAGCCTTCCTGCAGAATCCATGTCTCTACAGAGCCTTGATTTTGTGCATTGGAATGGTGCACTGGTTTTGGGAAATACAAAAGGTGGCACTCCACCCTTGCTATGTAAAGAAGCCTGAGTCACAGACAGCCAACATTGTAAGCTAAGCGAAGTTGGCCCTGTAACACGTGCATTAATTTCACAGTATGTTACATGGACAATGCTGACATACTTTGACAATCTGATTGAGGATTTTCCCACTGATGATAGAACAATGGTTTAAAAGAAACTGCCCTCTCTAAATCTCTCACCGTATTAAAAAAATCAAACAAGGCAATATGCATCAAAACAGTTAGATGTGAAAGTTAATCCTAAGTTTGATGTGATTTATTATTGTCACATGTACCTAAGTACAGTGAAAATATTTGTGTTGCATGCAGTATGGGCAGATCATAACATACAAAGACATACAAATCATAGGGTGATCAAACAGAGCGAGTCATAAAAGGTTACAGGTGTACAGGAGGTGTACAAAAGTAAGATCAACATTAGATTTGAAATTTGAGGTTTATTCCACAGTCTAATAACCGTGGGGTAGAAGCTATTCTTGAACCTGTTGGTATGTGTGCTTACGCTTTTGTAACTTTTGTCTGACAGAAGAGAAAGGAAGAGATTATAACCGGGCTGGAAGGGGTCTTTAGTTATACCTTTCCGCAGCAACTTCATACTCTGTATTACCTGGGTTGAATGGCAAGTAATAGCCAATACCCCTCTGCAATCAAAGTTGCAGCATTTTAAAAATGAAGGAGCACTGTCTCCTTCTCAAGGGACAAATAGAGAGATGGGCTGTACTGTAAACACAACTTTGCCAGTAAAGTACATATTCCGAGAGAAACAACCAAAATAAGTTCAAACACGAAATATTGCAGATGTTGGAAACCAGAGATAAAAATAACAGTGGAAACACTCAGCAGGCCAGGCGTCTTTCAAGTGAAACTGAAAGAGGTATGATTCTCTACAGATACAGAGCATCTTGAGAGTTGCTTATGTTCTGGGTCAATGTTCATGTGTAAGACCAATCAATTTTGACAAGTTTCCTACCACAAGATTATTTCCTGTCAAATGTGGATCTGTATTCATTTTGTTTTCTCTCCTTGGAACACTGGGCCCAATGTTACTGCCTCCCTGATTGAGAGAGTGAACTGAACTTAAACCAATCTTGGAGATATTTCTTTTCAGTAGGACCCATAGATGTGAGTAAGAATTCAAGACTGTGCAGAACAGGGGGAGTGCTTGACTCTCCAAGTCCCTGCCTTTGGATCAGGTGTTAAATCAAGAACCTCCATCTACCCTGTTGGATGGATCTTCAAAAAAACTCCTACATCTATTTTTGAAGATCTGGTGTCTTGGTCAGTATGTAACCCTCAACCAACATCAGTAAAACACACCAACAGTAATGCTATTGATGGGAGCTTGCAGGATGCATGCTGTTACTATGACCCCAACTCTCATTAGTCCTGACGAAGAGTTAAGCCCAATACATCAACTCACCTGCTCCTCAGGTCCTGCCTGACCGGCTGTAATTCTTCCAACATCACACTTTTATCAACTCTAACTTCTTCAGCATCTGCAGTCCTCACTATCTCCTCATTGCTGCATTTCCTATGTTATGACAGAGGCCATCCTTCAGAAGTACTTAATTGGTTACACAGGGCTTTTGTTCGGGTTGAGGCTGAACGTGCTGGGGCTGTTTTCCCGGAGCATCAGAGGCTGAGGGGTGACTTATAGAGGGTTATAAAATCATGAGGGGCATGGTCAATAGATAAGGTCTTTTCCCTGGCCAGGGAGTGTGTGTGTGTGTGTGTGTGTGTGTGTGTGTGGCGGGAGGAATCTATAACCAGAGGGCATAGTTTAGGCTAAGAGGGGAAAGATGTAAAAGGAACCCAAGGGACAACTTTTTCACACAGAGTGTGGTGCGTATATGGAATGAGCTGCCAGAGGAAGTGGTGGAGGCTGGTACATTTGCAGCATTTAAAAGACATCTGGATGGGTATGTGAATAGGAAGGGTTTAGAGGGATATGAGCCAAGTGCTGGCAAATGGGACTAAAGTGTTAGGATATCTGGTTGGCATGAAGAAGTTAGACCAAAGAGTCTGTTTCCGTGTTGTACATCTCTGTGACTCTATGATGAAGAGAGTGCGGCCAGTTGAAACAGCAGAATCATGGATTTCAATATTTGGCTACAAGACCGTTCTGCTCATTAAGGTAGAATTCACCAAAGCAAGACAGGAAGCACAGAGTTTCTTTAAAATGTTACTATTGCTTTATTTAAGACACAAAGGTTATTTCAACCAGGAAAAGTGGGAGGGAAAGCAGCTACACTAATTAAAACCAAATATTAGACAACCTGAAGTGAATTTAGAAAGAACAATATATCTGAACACAGCTTCTATCTACTAAAATTTAAAAAAAACACATAGGACTTGTACGATCATTTGGTCAGAAATATAGATGGACAAAGCATGGCAGAAAAATTTAGACAAGCAGTTTGTTCTGAGAGCTAAAGTCAAGAAGGATGTGTGTACATTATTTGTTATTCAGAGGAAAATTTTGGAAAAGCCAGAGGTCAGTGCTAACGTCTGGACATTACAAATATATTCTATGTTGAGCAGGGTAACACAAGATGTAGATTAAGTCATTAGGATTCTGCAGGCCAAAGCTAATCAAGCAGTAGGTGTCAGTTTAATACAATTTAAGAAGCATTAAAGGATCTGTGTAAAGTATTATGGCACTGTTTGAAGACAAACATGGCTATTTATGTTGCTTCTCTTTTTGCATTCCTTCACATTCTAGTTACAGTTGCACACACATTTATACAGCATTCAGGGATATAAAGGTAAAGTTGTTATAGTTTTGCCGGACTATAGGCTGCTGTCTTATTAGAGACAGAGAGACAACTGCTGAGGACCTCTATACCTTTGGCAAGGGATGAGCTGGAGAAGGTGGGATCTTCATGGTAACATCAGCCAATGTGGGAACTGAATCTATGCTGTCACAATACTGTCCAGAGATATACTATAACATGGATAGACAAAGGTTAATGTGACAGGAAGGGAGTCTTAGGAGTCAGTACTGCCCACTTCTGAAAGCTCCAAGTGAAGTAACAGAACGCAAAGTCAAAGTGAACTTGCTCCTGAGTCATATTTATTGTAAAAGATCCCAATTGAGCTATAAGACCTTGCTAATGCCTTGCCTGAAGTATTTACCATTTGATCCTAATAAGGACACTTCTGGCTTTCAGAAGATAGCTAGAGAAGGGCAATGAAGATAATTATGGCCTAAGTGCTATGACCTAAGTAATTAACAGAAATAATGGAATCTTGTGCTGAGTGTGCAAGCATTTATGGTCATTTTGTGTAGGCAGCTAATAATAAGCAAGCTTGTGTCTCAAAATCTGCCACTTTCCCATTTGCTATTCTGATTTCAATTTTTCATTATAGATGCAAAGTTTGGGCCTTCAATTTTTGGAAATTAAATTCTAAATTAATCCAATATTCATCCCTACAAATGAAACTCTTGTTGACAGTACATGAATTATATTAGGATCTGAAAAAAGTCTACATAGATTAAAGGCATTGATAATTATGTGTACACATATTTGTATCGCAGTTGTATTGACTGTGAAAATACACAAAAGCTTGATTTCATGAGAGAATATTCATCAAATCTTCAGATAATTAATGTCAACTGTACACTGAAATACAGCACAGCCAATGTGATTGCAACAAACGATCTTACTTACAATGCTCAGTCATTACTCATTCATTTAGAATGAGTATTTTCACTGCCTCTAGAAATTTTTCATGTTAATACCTGAACAGAAAATCACACTACGGACAATAACTTCAAAATTTACTCATCTGTTGAAAGATGAAACAGCTCTCCAAATCATTTGCTTTAACAGGACGATTAGACTATACAGAATATTTTCTATTGGGTCATTTCCAGAAGGTAACTTTCATTTCAGCTGAAGCATACACATGGTGATGGTAAGTCTGCTGCCATCTATTATACACTGAGGCTAGTTTTACCTTTTCATTACCACCTATCACTCTTTCAAAGATCTGGCACAGATACAATTAGCTAAAAGGTAATTTCTCTGTGATAACATTCTGTGACTCTACAATCTGTTACTGATTATTTTGTGCCACTACTAGAAGTGAAAATTACCTTCACTTATGTAAAATTGAATGAGATAATCAAATCAAATCTTATCAAATTATTATTCTCGGCCTTATCTATATTGTAGCAAATCATTAAGGAACGTGCTCTCATTTGATTGAGACCGAAATTTACCACAACATGTACTATGTATTGTAATTAAATGTCAATGGCCAGATGAGGATTGTAACAAATTGAAGCAATGTTTTAAGTCATTACAACACTGGAGGCACTTTGGCCCATAAACTGCATGCCAACTTTCTGTAAGGTAATCCCGACAGCCCCATTTCCTTACACTATTTCCGAAGACCTGAAAATTAATTTCCCCTCAAGTGTTTATATAACTTTCGTTTGAAATCATGAATTAACTCAACTTGCACATCTTCACAGTCAAGTTCCAAATTATTTCAACTTAGAGTCCACAAAAAGTCTTCCTTAAATATTCCTTAATAAGCTGTAAAAGTCATTTGAAACAGTTGGTGTTTGTGAAAAGTCAAATAAACGCAAGTCTTTCTTTCCTGTTGTTCACACAGTATACTGTTACACACATTCACAAGTGTGCTGCTTCAGAGGAGTCAAGCTTAGATACCCAAGTTGAATTGAATTAATAAGATTTAACCTGAAAAGGTAATCTCAGATATGATAACCAGGTCACAGGATTACATCAAGAGGATTTAAATCATCTTCAAGCACATCTTTGAAAACAAGAGTTGGAATATCATCTCAAACTTTGCATTCTACTATTGGCTTAGTTATCAGATATGTGAAAAACAGCAGAGAGTGAGATGGCAATTGACAGGTTAAAGTGAACTAAATATGACTATTGTTTGTCAGGTCATGGCTAACCCCAAATGTAGTATATCCGAAGCAACTGCAAGTCACTAACTAGTGAATGATGTGCTAAAGTTTTTTTGAGTTTTAGTTTGGCATTTAGGTGGTACTAACTCATCCAGCACACCAAGTCCTGTTCACCCATTCTTCCTTGCTGACCTGCTTTGGCTGCCATTGCATCACTGTCACATCCTCATATTCAAATCCACCTGCCCCTCTCTCCTCCTTGACTTTGCAAACTACAAGAATTCCATGTTCCACCAACCATAGCTTCTTGTAAATCCAATTTTTTCTTCTCTCACCAGTGGAGGTGGCCCTTCAGCGGTCTACATCCTATGCTCTTGGATGGTTGGGTTGTATCAGCAATCAACACAGAATGCTGGAGAAACTCAGCAGGTCTGGCAACATTGGTAGAGAGACTCTCAAACTGACAAGGGAGACAAAAGCAATCACCATGGAACTGTGGCCTTCCAGTTAGAATTTGTTAAATATAGAATATAAAGCCAGTATTAATGCTAATAACCAGGGAAATACCACAGTGTTATTAACTCGTCTTGTTTGCTAATGTCCTTATATGTGACTTCTGACCTGCATGGTTCTCAACTGCTCTGCGAAGTTACATAACAAGCTTCAGTCAAATTCAGTAAAGTGATACATTTCTTCAACAACAATTAAGGATGGGTAATAAATGTTAGCCTTACTAGTGACTTCCGTATCCCGCAAATGAATACAACAATTTGAGGGCGGCACAGTGGTTAGCACTGCTGCCTCACAGCACCTGTAGACCCGGGTTCAATTCCCGACTCAGGCGACTGACTGTGTGGAGTTTGCACGTTCTCCCCGTGTCTGCGTGGGTTTCCTCTGGGTGCTCCGGTTTCCTCCCACAGTCACAAAGATGTGCGGGTCAGGTGAATTGGCCAAGCTAAATTGCCCATAGTGTTAGGTAAGGGGTAAATGTAGGGGTATGGGTGGGTTGCGCTTCGGCGGGTCGGTGTGGACTTGTTGGGCCGAAGGGCCTGTTTCCACACTGTAAGTCTAATCTAATCTAAATACCCTTCAAAAGATTCTCTCACTCTTTGCTGCTTCTTAAAATCTATACTTTGACAATGCTTTTGGTCACCCTGTCCTAATATGTCCATCTTTAGCCCAGTGACAGTTTTGCTTTATCTAACCATATTCCATGAAGTGCATTAGGATACATTTTCATGTTGAAGCTGTTGCTAAGCATCCACAGTTTGTATTAAAACTACAGCCAGCACATTTAAACTATGCTCGTATAATAATTTCCCATCTTTAGTGTTAAACACTTCATTTCCACCTTTACATGTAAATACATATATAGAATTCAGTCTCTAAAGATATTTCATTCTCTTCAAATATAGAATCTACAATTTAAATATACAATTAGTGAAGGTAAACCTTAACTCCACCTGTCACATTGAACAGGATAATCCTATTGAATCAATTGGCTCTGGCAAGTAAAATCTTGGAAAGTACAAAATAAAACCTTCAAAAGCAAGCAACCTTTTGAACCATATTTTATGAAATTGAAGATCTTTTGATTATCTACCTTGTGAACATTTTCACAAACTTACCTCAGCGACGTTGTGGATATTTACAGTTTTCTTGGTCTGTGCAACACTTCCTACAATTCCCATGTCCAATGGGAAAACGATCTCATGGTCTGGATGCACAAAGCAATCTTCCATGACAGCATCCTTGTGAATATTGAACAGCCTGGTGGCCAACTCTCCTGTGCCATTTCTTTGCCGATACATAAACAGACTCATACGGTCGGCATGGATCAGGGAACTAAGCCTCCGTAAAGTTTTAAACACCACCTTTTCCATGTTTATGCTCTCCTGCATGTCTCGGATAAGCTCAAAGAGAATTTCACTTTCCTCCACCTGACCAATCTC
Source organism: Hemiscyllium ocellatum (assembly GCF_020745735.1). Lineage (NCBI taxonomy): Eukaryota > Metazoa > Chordata > Chondrichthyes > Orectolobiformes > Hemiscylliidae > Hemiscyllium > Hemiscyllium ocellatum. The sequence goes on along the minus strand of NC_083436.1, from coordinate 30,668,222 downwards.
CCTGAAAGTTGAGATATCAGCACCGATGTCAGTCCTCGACATCACTTGAGCCACGGTTTCTGGACGAAGTGTTTTCTCAAAGTACTGCTTGGCAAACTCCGGATTGGAGTCCAGAAAATTTTCTGCAGTTTCCCTATTCATTTTGATGACTGTTGAAGGACCGTAGCACTATTTCTGATAAATTCAGTTGACTGTGGTAAATTTTACACACCAGGTTTGCTGTGTCTGCACTGGAGCTAGCTCATTGTACGGCATCTACAACTGTGAAGACTGCTTTGCTCCTGTCCTACAGTCATCAGCAAAGTATTTTCCTAATACTGTTGAAGGTGAACTGCTGTGCGTGTAGATTGTCTCAGAGAAACCTGATCAAGTGTCATGTGACACAGTAACAGCCAGTCTCTTTAGTGTCTCTTACCAGATTTCTAAGTAGAGAAGATCCTTTTCTGGATGACTAATTCTGACCAGCCTTTATACTGTGACAGTGGAGGTAAATCTTAACTATTAATCGATCTCCATAATCCTGTTATTGTATCTGTTGGCATTTCCATTGACAGTACATACAAAACCTTGTTTTAAAATGATTATTAAATGTGTATTGGTGTTTGAATCTTCCATTTGCAGAGAAACCATTTAGACATTTAGTTCTAACTTTACCAGATTGGAGAGCTAATGCTCAGCATTGTTTATTAAATTGGAAATTGTCCTGTCAACTCACTAACATGGTAAGAGACAAAAAAAAACTGCAGATGCTGGAATCCGAAGGAGACAAGCAGGAGGCTGGATGAACACAGCAAGCCCGGCAGCATCAGGAGGTGTAGAAGTCAACGTTTCAGATGTAACCCTCCTGTTTGTTTAACTAACATGGCCGCATGTGCTTCAGCCAGAAGTATCCTGTCGAGTATTGACAGGCTATTACAATCTCCTAATAGAGCTCTTGTGATGCAGTGGTAGAATTCTTGCCTTTGAGCCAGAGGGCCTGGGTTCAAGTCCCACCTGTTCCAGAGGTGTATAATCTGAACACGTTGATTCAAAAATAGATATAACCCCCTCATGAATTTTAATCCCTTCAAATTGTCTGAAGTAACTCCTCTTTTACCATGACATAGACAGCATTTTCCTCCTTAGTAAAGAGAGATGAAATGTACTCATTAAATATCTCAGCTGTACCACCTACTTCAAAAAGGTGCAAATTGCCTTGAAATCCCTAATTAGCCCATTCCTCAGTACCCTTAGATAGCCATAGAAGATGTTGGATTCCCCTTTTCTAGGTTAAATGTTACTTGCTTTCTCAATTCCCCTCTGAACCATCTATAATTAGCCTGGTTCTATCGTCTGCCTACATCTAACCGAAACAAGCTTAGAATTCCTGCACTGTGGAAGCAGGCCATTTGGCCCATACCAACTCTCTGAAGAGCATTCCAACTAGGCCCAATCCCCTACTCTGTCTCTATAAATTACATTGTCCAAGATTAACCCACCTAGCCTCCACACCCTACAGGGCAATTTAGTATAGCCAATCCACCTAACACATATCTTTGGAATCTGGGAGGAAACCCACACAGACATGGGGAGTCCACACAGACAGACAGTCATATGCGGAATCGAACCTGGGTCCTTGGCATTGTGAGGCAGCACTGCTAACCACTGAACCACTATTCTGCCATGCTTCAGTTCAGTTTTTACTAATTTCACCATGCAGTGAGTTCTGGAATTGTTTATCTTCCCCTTTTTGGGAATATATCTTGACTGGACTTGAACTCCCTTCTTTAAAGCCAACCAGTATTCAGTTATAGTTTTGAGCCTCCCCCTTTGATTACAATTTAAATCGAGGCAGGATCCATGCTTTCCCCCATTGAAGTTGGCTTTGCCTGAGCTAGTTATTCTGATCCTGAATTGTTCCTTGCGCTTTTTTATAGCCAACCCAAATCATTTGCTACAATGACCACTGTCCACCATATTCCCAAGAACTACGTCCAGCAACGTATTTGCTCTCATTCTCCTTAACACAACATAGAAATTCCTGCCCCTCTTTGCCCTTTCCATGACTATTCCAGTCTATAATTGGTTAAGTAAATGTTCCACATTATAGTCCATAATCCTTGCAGTTCTCTAATTGCTTTGCAATTATGTTCTTCCATATTTCCCTCAGATTACAGTGAGCAGGTGTTAAGCTAAAAAGACTGGAGATTCAAGATGATGGCAGTCTGAAAAGTCTGCTGTGCTGGGCTCTGTGCCATACCCAAGGCAGGGTGGACTCCTGCCCCTCTCCCTCCCTCCATTAGCCACCCATAAGGAAAATTTTCAGTTTAAGGCAGGCAGAGCACCTCAAACCCTTTAAATTTGGATTTGGAAGCTCTGGAGTCGAAATGAAGATGACTAAAGGAAAGGGAGCTAGGGGAGTGCAACAGGCAGAGCATTCCCTGCTGTGTCTGGCACAGCCATTGCTTCAACTGCCATGGTGACGTCTTTAAGCTCGGTGGGGCAGCAGCACCTAGTCACGGAGTTTGCAAAGCTCCGTGAAAAAAATCTAACCGGCGCTCGAACCAATTACTGCAATGCTGACAAAGCATCAGCAGGAGTTTTGGGCATTGGATTGATGCATGGAAGCATTTGAGCAAAGGACCGCAGCCTTGGAGACCCCAACAGAGAACTCTGAGGGGCGGGTCCAAACCTTGGAAGGCCAGGTTCAGGCCTTGCTGGAAAAGGTCGCCACATTCGAAAATCGAGGTCGGAGAAAACATCTATCGGGCCATGGGTCTTCTAGAACATGAGGAGGGCGAGAACCTGGCTGAGTTCCTTGCGAGGTGGCTCCCAGAGTTGCTGGGGCTGTAGATCGAGTCAGGCCTTGTGAGTGTGGAGCAGGCCAACCAGATCATGATGCACAGATCAGCGGCCTGACCAGGTCCTAGTGTGACTCCAGCACTATAAAGAAAAGCAATTACTAATAGAAACATCTAGAAGACTGGGAAAAGATCTACAGGCTCTGGTATATAAAGGTTCATGGATAATGTATTTTCAAGACATTTCTGGGCCATAATAAGAAGACGACTTTTGATGATGTTAAGAAAAAAAATTAAGAAACTTAAATATTCAATATTCTCTGAGGACCCCAGCAATACTATGTTTTAATTATGGTGGATCTGTCTATAACTTTGAATCGGTGGAAAAAGCAAACAAATTTGTAAACTCACTGAAATAATAGACTTGGACCGAGAGGGAAAGAGGAAAAGATGTGTGCAGAAAATTGCATAATTTTTTGTTACCTTCTCTTTCTTTGTTCTTTTCCCTTTCATGGTCTTGGATCTTATCGGCTTCGTATTGCTTTGGTGTAAAATCTGGTTTGTTTCACATGATATCCATTTGGCTGTTATCTGTTATTTTTTGGTTCTGTTTTTCTCTGTGAAGGATGGTTACTTCTTTGCTGTAAATATGTGTGGGATTGAAATATGGAGGGGGGAGGAGAGGGCGTCCATTGTTAACTTGCAAGAGTGTGAATAACGTTTTTTTTCCCCATTGCCTGGGTTTGGGGCACGGCCTTAACTGGAAGGTGCCAGGACGGCCGTAAGGTTGGGAGTGAATGCCCCCTATGGGCGAGGGGAGAGATCTCTGGAGATTTGTGGTTTTTGTGGTTATTTGTTCAAGTTAGGAGTAGTGGTTAGTTTCTTAGTTCTAGTAGTGTTGTCGGAATTGTTTTTAGATTTGATAAAGTCTGTTTTTTTTTCCACTCGCCGCACATTGAATGGGCTTCTTCAGCTCGGGAACTACAGGCTTTAGTGTGTGGTCATGGCAAGCAATCTGTTCAGATGGTGCACCTGAAATATAAGGAGGAGCCACTCCCCCATTAAAAGGAAAAAGGTACTTTCAAATTTTAAGAAGGGTTGATATCGTTCTGTTGCAAGAGACACATTTAACTGATAGGGAACATCTGAAGTTACAGTGGGCGGGGGGGGAGGGGGGCTACAATAGAGTATTCTTCTCCTCCTTCAACTCCAAAAGCAGAGGAACTTCCCATTTCACGTTATAGATCAAATGAAGGAAGAATATGGACGGTTCATCATTCTCAAGGCTCTGATACACAGAGACAAGTATGGCATCCTGAACGTTTACTGTCCCCTGGCACATCCTCTCAAATTTTTAGTTGATGCTGTTTTTAAAGTTATGGCGCTTGAGGTGCACTGCACGATTATAGGAGGAGACTTTAATCCATGGATGCTAGAGTAGACAAGATGCCAAGGGGTCTGCTGGGTACACCGCTGCAATCTAGACAGTTAGTGGACTTGTGTAAGGAGTTGGGCTATTGGATGTGTGGAGGTGTCTCCCCCTAATGGGAGGGATTTTACCTTATACTCCAACCCACACAGAATTGATACATTCTTTGTTCCGTCAGTTCATTGGACTTGGCCTGCAGGATTGGGAACATAACTATTTCGGACCATGCGGCAGTATACTTGGATGGTAAGACCAAGGGTAGTGGAACAGACACATGGCACTGGCACATGGATCCATTTCTGTTGAAGGATGGCAATTTTGTACTGTACATTACAATAGAGTTCAGCGTTCTTTGGGACATCAATTGGGGTACGGCCAGTAATTCAACGGTGCTTTGGGAGACCACAAAGGTATATTTAAGGGGTCTGATTATTTCATACTCAACAACGAGAAAGAGACAGAGAGGAGAGCAGCAGCAGAGGCTTGAGGTTGGTATATTAAAACAGACCATCTGTGGTCAAGTTACAATGGGTGTGGCTCTCTGGGCTGCTCTGGACTCAGGGCTCACACAAGCGGCAAAGAGAGGGGCCTCCTTTGCAAAGCAAAGGCTGTTCAAATACATGGATTGGCTTCTCCGGCTAGGACGAAAAGTGCTCTGCGGTCCATTGTTAGGGAGAGAACTGGCAACATCACTCGCAAGCTGAAAAAGATGAATGCCAGATTTTGGGAATTCTCTGCAGAGTTATATGGTCGGAGGGCTGTGGGGATGGAGTCGTGAGAATGGAATCCTTTTTTGAAAACCTAGACCTCCCCGGTATTAACGCAAATCAGGCCTCCCTTTTAAATGCATCTCTGATGGTACAGGAGGTACGAGTGGTGGCCAGGCACCTGGTCTAGACAGGTTCCGAGTGAGTTTTACAAGGAGTTTATACACGTTAGCTGAACTGCTTCTGGAGAGGTATAGTCACTCGTATAGCCAGGACCACCTTCTGCACTCTCTTAGAGAGGCCAATATCGCCCTTATTTTAATGAAAGGGAAAAACTCCAAGGATTGTGCATCATACCGACCCATTTCATAGTTGAGCGTAGACTTGGAAAAGGTGTTGCCCTTTATTATAAAAATGACAGACGCGTTTCATCAAGGGCCGGAGGTCTTCCAATAATATCAGGAGGGTATTGAACATAGTACAAGTATGGCAGCAGAGATAAATGCCAGGCTTGGTAGTGTCCCTGGATGTAGAAAAGACTTTTGGTTGGGTGGAATGGACATATCTCTGATGTTCTAGATCACTTTGCTTCAGAGAGACCTTGGCCAGGTGGGTGGCAGTGTTATAGAGAGACCCCAAGGCAGCGGTTATCACAAATGGTGTCGAATTGAGTAATTTGACTGTGGGGAGAGGCAGCCGACAGGAATGTCCCCTCTTGCCACTATTATTTACCTTGGCAATTGAGCAGTTGGCAGAGGCCATCTCAAAGGATCCTTAAATAATGGCACCAAAGGTGGGAATTCAGGAACACAAAATTATTCTTTATGCAGATGATGTCCTTCTGTTCCTGGATAATCCGGAAAAGTCCATACCCCAGCTACTACAAAAAATTATTCTGTGGTTTTTCAAGATACAGGATAAATTTTGCAAAGTCGGAAGTCATGCACGTGGGGGGATTGGTGGAAGTACTGAAGCTGGAGGACGGAATGCGGTTTCCTTTTCGGTGGTCACAAAGGTTTTCTCAATCCGGGAATTTTTATTACTCCCTACCTTCTGTCAGCTGTACAGAGATAACTTTGTATAATTGTTTGAGAATAAAGCACGACTTGCAGCAGAGGGAGGGGTACCCATATCAGCCATATAGCCTTGATTAAGATAAATGTTCTTCCTTGGTTATTATATCCTATAAGGATGTTCCCGTTGTTGTTCCGTAGACAGGTGCTGTGGAGGTTTTTCAGTTGGCTTGGATCCTTTACTTGGTGCCAGATGCCCCCTCATTAAATTTACCAACCTTCAACTTCCGTGGAATATGGGGGTGGGGGGGTAGTGGACCTCCCAGATCTGAAGAGATACCAAATAGGCACCCTGCTGTCATATACGGATGCCAGGGTGTGTAACAACTCGAGGTTGATATGGCCTGATATTGAGGCCTTGCAGGCACAACGTCCCTCATCACCTTTATGGACAAGCTGAGAGCTGGGGCTGAGTATGGTGAGAGTCCAATTATCATAAATATGGCGAAAGTATGGAGGATAATGCAGCAAGGAGAGGGCAATTTCCTTAAGCCTTTGCCATTTAACCCATTGGTGGGAGCCCCAGCATTTAGACCTGGGTCAATGGACTCCAGCTTTAGGGTAAGGGAATCTCCTGTTTGGGAGATTTATTTGAGAGAGCAGTCTTAATGTTTTTCAACCAGTTAAGTCAGAAATACAAGATGCCTAATAGGGACCTTCTCCTACATGGGAAAATGGATGGAGGAAATGTAAAGAAAGCTTCAATATGCAATAAAGCACAAGCTATGCAAGTGAAGATCCTTCACAGGACCCAGATGACAGCAGAGAGGTTAGCAAAGTTTAAGAAATGTCCCAAAATGTAAAATCAGCATAGGCACCCTCACATTGCTTTTGGACCTGCTACAAGATTCGTGGGTACTGTGTTGCCCTAGTGAATGAGCTGGAGAAGATCCTGGGAATTGAAGTTAAGGAAGATCCGGTATCCCTTCTTTTGGGACTACCGAATCTGCCCTGTTTGGGTGAGCACGGGAAGAGGTTACTTAACATTCTTACACACTATACGAGAGAGAACGTTCTAATGAACTGGATTATCAGAAAAACCTCCAGGTCTTGCAGGGTGGTGCAGACTTGTAATGCAATATGTCCCTCAAGAATACTTGACAAGTATGGTACACCATGGAACAGAGCAACTTTATAAGACATGGCAGCCATTTCAAAATTACATAGACATGGACCTATCGACAGTACTGATTAGGGACTTGAGAGAGTCATGAGGGCCGTATATGGTGGTCTGGGGACCCACAGAGGATGAGGCCCAGTAAATATGGGTATAATAACTTGTTGCTCCTGATTCGTTTGAGGTGCAGCAAGTGGACTAATGTAATGTCATGTAAGATAAATTTAATTGGATTGTAATTTATCTTAATTCACTACTATTTCATTTAATTAGAGTTGGTTTTAACCTGGGTTAAGTAAATATGAGAGGATTGTATCTCAAAGGGTAGTAGGTAGTTTATCATTAACATTACTGAAATATAATAGTATTATTTCTACTTTTCAGTACTTTTATATATATTTTTGTTTAAAAAAGTTATATATATATTTATTAAAAAAAGACTTAAGACTCAAAAGTAATAGAAAGTAAACTGTTCCTAGTGCTCTTGTAGCACAGAGGTAGTGTCCCTATCTCAGGCAGATGGCCCAGTTTCAAGACCAACAATATCTCTGAAGAGGTTGATTAGAAAATATCAATGAACTGTTCCTTATGTGATGGGCTATCTACACAAAAGTTGGGATGTAGAATTTGAAAAGTAGAGACACATCAGGAATGGAGGAAGCTCCCAGGGTTCAAGAGGGTGTTCACACTAATAACAGTGATAGCTGTGAAATGGGCATGGGGGGGTGGGATGGAAGAGACATATTTTAAAAAGGTACAGAGAGGAAGAAACACTTACAACAGGAGCATCAGCCCAAAACAACACCCACAGGTTTGGAGCTACTGCACCAAAACAAGGATATTTAAAGAAAAAAGTGGTTATATCTGCTTAATATTTGTTAACAAGGTAAAATTTGTAATTTTGTAACCTTCAAATTTAGGTTGATCAATGTGATTTATGTACTGTAAAAGATGTAAATAATCTTTCAAACAAAGTTTCTCTTATTGTGATCTGGAGACAGGTCTTGTATAGAATAGAAAAGATTGGATTTTTTAAAAAAAATAGCAAATGCTTTTGACTACCAAAGATTGCATAATTTTTATTTAAAGTTTTTGTCACTGGCACTTTGCTCCCATACTCAGGGCAGAGCGAGTAGTCAGGATCTCAAGTTGACCTCAGACAGAACAGGAATCGAACCTACACTGTCATTTTGAACCACATATCAGCCAGCAAACCAACGAGGTTACTAGCATCCATTTTACTTCGATATGATATTTGGTGACAACTTACAAAATAAACTAAGCATTCGTGCAGATTCAAGTGTATGGTTATTGAATGGATTGAATTTGAACGGCGTTAAATCCTTTGCTCAAGGTTAATATATCAACCTTGTCTAGTTATTTAAAGCTGAGGGTTTGTGGTTTGATTACTGACTTTTCAACTTTGCTTTTTCAGTTTCTCCTTAATCAACTTATTAAATATTAAAGTAATAAGTAATCAAACACTTAGCTTTCTTTAGTCTCTGCCATTCATTCCTCTGCATCAAAAGGTGATGCCACTTTTGAAGTTCTTCAGCTGTGATGTTGTCCTGAGATTTCCTAGGGCTGTTTTTGGTCATTCGCAAACCCTGGCCCATTTTCATTTACTTTCCACTCAAGTAAAGTAGTTTTAGAATGGTTTGGGTGGTGAAAGACTGAGATGATACCTTAAGCCTCAGAAGCTTATCAATCAATTGTGACAGCCAGGTGGAGCTGAACAGGATATATGACTGTAGATTCCACTTTCACTGTGAACACTAATCACACCTTCACTATCATAAGGTGTTCTATTACCTGGAATGCACATTCATACCTGCTTGAAAGCATCTTGTTGTGTTCAATCCAGATTAATGCAATTCACTGCTTAAAATGATTAGAAATGCTTAGAAGCAAACTGTCATCATGCAAGCAAAATAGTTATCATACTTAACACTCAACTTCCATATCCATTCATTATCACTTCTTTCAGTCCCAATATCCAATATAATGTTCAATGTTAACAGCTAAGGGATATGACCGCATGATGGTTACGTTACTGAGTTAGTAACTGGGAGTAATGATCTGGATATAGGAGTTCACAGCCCACAATGGAAGCCAAGGAATTTAACTAAATTAACCAAATAAATCTTGAAGGAAAAGCTTGTGGCAGGAACATGAAGCTAACAGATTCTGGTAAAAAGATAAAATAGGACTACAGATCCCAGAAATCTGAAACAGTGCTGGAGAAAATCAGCAGGTCTGAGAGCATCTGTGGAGAGAACACATTTCAAGTCTAGTGACCTTTCTTCAGAACTACTTAACTCCCAGTAATTACCTTCAGAATGGTACAGAATGCATCAAGTTATACCCACACACTAATACCTCATTGATGCTTGGTGAAACACTCAGTTGTTCCTGCTATGAATTCACTAAAAATACCTTGGGGTCACACCCTCTATCCTAACCTAACACTTGCAAATACATAAATGTTTGTCAATGGATCACTGAACTTGAAACATTAACTGTTTTCTCCCTATAAGACCTGATGAGTTTCTCCAGCAATTTCTCTTCTTGTTTCTGATAAAAGACTGATTTTCTTCTCACAAATAAGTGAAGGAACCATCATTCCTGGCTTGGCCAACATAATGACTCCAGACTCTCAGCAACATGGCCAACTCCTGTGTTCTGAAATGGTCCATAAAGCCTTAATGTTAAGAATTCTGTGCCTCCATCACTTTCCATAAAAATGGGGCTTTCACAAACTCCTTAACAGAGAGGTTTTTTCTGCTTTAAGTTCCAAATCTAATTAATTCCTGTCAAATTCAAACAAAATCCCAACATTTGGGCATCATTTTATCTGAATACTTACCAGCAGAATTTGGCTTGGATTTTGAGTGAGCACCATAATTCTTTCCTCCACTTATTAACCAACATGCACTGTACCATAGATTCCATGCTTTTCAATGCCTCTGTCTTTTATAACAGTTCACAATAAAAACAGCAAACAATGGAGGGTAGACAACCTTTCCTGAGACATCTGGTCCTTCTTACTTCAGTTGGAGTCTTTGGGGAAGGCGCAGCAGTAGGCAGGTGTGTGTCAGTTAACTCTTTTCTGAAGGTTTACATCTGGTTCAGAACTTCTGTGCAACAAAATTATCCATTTTGGTGACATTCAGTAAGGATTCATTAACATGGTGGCACAGTGGTTAGCACAGCTGCTTTACAGCAGCAGAGACCCAGGATCAGTTCCAATCTTGGGTGACTGACTGTGCAGAATTTGCACGTTCTCCCCACGTCTGCAAGGTTTGCGCTGGGTGCTGTAGTTTCCTCCCACAGTCCAAGGATGGGCAGATTAGGTGGATTGGTTGTGTTAAATTGCCCATAGTGTCCAGGGATGTGCAGGCTAGGTGGATTAGTCATGATTAATGCAGGGACTGGGTGGGATTCTCTTCAAAGGGTCAGTGCAGACTTGATAGGCCAAATGGTCTTGATCTGCATTGAAGGGATTCAATGATTTTAGAACAAGCAAGTGCATATGGAAGTCCTGTTCTAATTACTGCTTCCTTTGATAAATACTCTTCGATTTGAAGAGGCAACAGAAGAGAAACATCAATTTGTCTGCACTTGTTGTTATTGTGATGTACTCTCTCATTTGTAGGTGTTAGGATAGATGTCTAAGGGCCCGAAGGGACTTCCAGTGAGTTCACTGCAGGAAATAGCTAAGTATTTCAACAGTGTGGTCAAAAGCAGTAACTTCCATTTCCCCATTGTGGGTACAATTCAATGCCATCAGAACCACACAAAGTAATTACTGGGAGTTAAATAGTGTACCTTGATTTCTACTATGCATTTTTGTAGGGAATCTGCTGAGCACACAGTCTCATTATGGCATAGCAATCAATTCCTGCAGCAACATCCTATAAATATCAGATGGCAGGAAGGGATTAGATTAGATTAGACTTACAGTGTGGAAACAGGCCCTTCGGCCCAACAAGTCCACACCGACCCGCCGAAGCGCAACCCACCCATACCCCTACATTTACCCCTTACCTAACACTACGGACAATTTAGCTTGGCCAATTCACCTGACCCGCACATCTTTGGACTGTGGGAGGAAACCGGAGCACCCGGAGGAAACCCACGCAGACACGGGGAGAACGTGCAAACTCCACACAGTCAGTCGCCTGAGTCGGGAATTGAACCCGGGTCTACAGGCGCTGTGAGGCAGCAGTGCTAACCACTGTGCCACCGTGCCGCCCACAATCAGGATCAGGACTTAAACTCTTAGTTTTCCTTGAAAAGTTTAATGGAATGCATTTGAAGAGGCAGAGTTGAGAATTCTTCAAGCTGTCACACACAAAGATAGAACATCTACGTTCTATAGGATTAATTTGTGCCACATTTACCAAACACTGGCAAAGATGGGACAAGCTCCCAAATAGTTCTGGTCCTACTACTGAATCCAACTATTGAGACAGAACAAACTCATTCACCAGCCCAATGTCCCCTTAAACACACACTTCACAGCCTGCTGGATATGCCAGCCAAGTTTCAGTAGTACACAGAAGAGACTTATAAATTAACAACTCAAATGTCATTAATAGAGCATGCATCCCCTGCCTTCTCCAGCCAGAAATATATAGATGAAGCACTCATTTCACACAGGCTTTGACAAATCATTCATTTAGAACTGTTCAAATGTTAAACCTCATGGATCCATTCCTTACCAATTCCACCAGTCCTCCAGAGGTAGGTGTTTGGTGACAAATAATCTGTTTCTGAACAAAGTAGACGTGGCAAATGAAAACATAAGCTTTTTATTTAAAGGGCACAAAAGGAGTGCATGTTTGTCTTCAATTTATATATTATTTAATGTCTCACAGATAAATGATTTAGTAATTGCACTTAAACCCAATAAACAAATTTACTTCTCTAATAATCACATTAATAAATTGAAATTAGCATATAATGTAAGTGAGTACACCCACAATAATGAGACTCAAACTATGCAAAAATTAAATCAAACAGACTTTGAATTCACAAAAGTAAACCAAAGTCACTGACAGGAGGTATTAAGCTCAGAACCTAACCAAGGAGGCATTTCTGCTGGATATAACCAGTGAAATGAAAGTAGCCTGCAGCGTAGTGGAATTGACTCCATGGTGATGGCAGTGTTTACCAGTCTTTAGTCTTTGACAGATCCACACTCTGGAGGTAATCCTTCTGCCTGTCTCCACTTTGCATAGCGCTCCTTAAACCATTGCTGAAGAAGCACAAACAAAACAGATTGTTATTCTCTAACAACATAAGCACCATTAACACAGTAAAACAATCCAAGGTGCATTAGCTAACAAAATTTAACACTGAACCATTGAAGATTATCTTAGGGCAGATGACTTATTGGAGGGGAGTTTTAAAGGCATGCCCTGAAATTACAAAGCAGTAGTAAGGCAAACATTGTGGGAGGGGCTTTTAGTGCAGTGTAGCTGAAAACTCAACTGTCAACAGTGGAGCATTTAAAAATCAAAAGATGCTCAAGTGCCAAGAATTAGAGGGAAGTAGATCGGAGGACTGTAGGTCATTAGAGTATTAGAGAAAGGGCACTTTAAATTTCAGAGGTTTGAAAACAAGGCAGAAAATTGCAAAAAGGGAAGAATTATTTAGTTAGGTCAGCAGCAGGTCCAATGAGTGAATGGGGAATGGTGAGAGTTATGAAATGGGTAGCAGTGGTTTAGCTGTTCTTATTTACATAGGCTAGGGAGGAAGTTAGGCAGGAACACGGCAAAGAGATATGTCCAGAAGTAGCCAAAAAAAAGGTATGAATCAAGATTTCAGCATCAAATGATCTCAGCCAGCAGCAGAATTGGCGAACAAGGTGTGATGGTGCAGATAGATGATCAAAATCTCAAATAATTCAAATATGACATTAAGTTTTAGAACAATCTGGTTTAGCATCAAATAATTACCTTCAAATAATCATTAAAAGTAAGGCTTCAGTCATGCTAATATTTAGTTTGGGAAATTTCTCCCTCAGTAGGACTGGGTGTTAGACAAGCAGTTGAACTACTTATCGATAGTGGAGGGAAGGTAGTGGCGGTGAGGCAGAGTTGGCTGTCACCTGTCTAGCGGATGTTATGTTTTTGGATCATGTTGTACAAGTGCAGTAGGTGTGAAACTGGAGGGAGCTAAGTTATAGACCTTTGTAGAGACCCAAGATAGAACCGTGCTGAAGCAGAAAATAAGCCTTTGTGGTTCATTTTGTAGTTAAAATTAAATAGAAAAAATTGGAACCAGGTGAGTGCAATCCCTTAGAGTTAGATAACAGTGGAGAAGTGTTGCAGGAGGAGGATTAATGATTTATGATCAATTGACAGCTCATGTTACTGTTAGATTCAGGTTTAACTGAGAGTCATCGGTTAGTTCACACTTGGATTCAACCATGCAATATTGTCAGAGACCATCATCTACAGATCTTACAAATCTGATAGTGAAATCTCTCAAATACATTTTAAAGTCATTAAACCAGTCAATGCCCATTGACTTAATTTGTTTACATGTCAAAAATTTAAATTGAACAATATATTGTAATCCAGTTCAGACAATTCCTTGTGAAGACTGAACAGTACTCCCATATAGGGTATATATTCTGGTATTTACTGTTTTAAACAGGAATTAAAAACATATGAATGAATAAGGCATTGATTGGTTTAAACAGGAATCAATAATAGCTGGGCATACCATATAGTTTACCATTAAATAATATACTATGGTAGTCTGGCTGTTGTTATGGTAAACCAGTTCCATTTGATTAGATTAGATTACAGTGTGGAAACAGGCCCTTCGGCCCAACAAGTCCACACCGACCCGCCGAAGCGTAACCCACCCATACCCCTATATTTACCCCTTACCTAACACTATGGGCAATTTAGCATAGCTATTTCACCTGAACCAGGGCACCCGGAAGAAACCCACGCAGACACGGGGAGAACGTGCAAACTCCACACAGTCAATCGCCAGAGGCGGGAATTGAACCCAGGTCTCTGCGCTGTGAGGCAGCAGTGCTAACCACTGTGCCACCGTGCTGCCCACTAATCACTTCCCTGCATCACTTCTGGTGTCTGTTTAATAGCCTAAGACACTGCCAATTTATCTAAAATAAGAGTTTCCTTCTCTGTTCTGAGCATCTAATACTGGTTCCATTAAGATTTTCTAAACAACTTGATTCTCTCAATTTTCATGGAGGTTTCTGAACTTAATTCTCATGGATATTTGCAGATATTTTATCCTCGTAGGTATATGCACAATAAAGCCTCTGGTGCCACCTATGGGGTGATTCAGTTACCTGGAACACCTACTTTGGGAAAGATCAGGCCTGCAATCCATGGTTTTCTGTCCACTAAAAAAGTGATGTATTAAAATTCAATGGATGGATAATTACAGCTTTTTTTTTGTTCATTCGAGGGATCTAGGTGATGGCTGGGACAGCATGGAGGTGGACTGTTCCCATTAGCTATTGGTTCAAGGACTAAGTTACAGATTTAATGTTTTGATTAAAAGTTACAGGGGAATATGAGGAAGTGTCTTTTTGTCTAGTGTAGCAAATCTGATTGAACTTGATGTCTTGAAAAAGGTGGCGGAAACAGATGATCAACTAAGTCAAAAGAAAATGGACTTTCAGGGTTACAGGGAATGGGATTGACTGGATTGTTCTATGGAGGACTGACAGTGGCCTCGGAGTAAAGTGGCCTCCTTTGATGCTACAAATCATAAATGCAGTTTTCAGGTTTTGTAGACTTTGGGCAATAGTTTACCTTAATAGTAGGCAATGGTTTTAAGAATACCAGCTAGAAGAAAAAAAAAGGGTGGCATAGAATAATGCCACTGAATTCATCATCTGATGTTCTGATTAGTAAAGGCCTATGGGTTCAAATCCCACTATAACAATTGATTCATAACAACTCAGATTTAAAATTGCCTCAGCAATAACACTTCTTATTGATTGCTGTTAAAAAAAATCTGATTTACTAACATATGTTTTCTTAAAGTATCTGCCATCCTTACCTGATCTGGCCTGCAAAGGACTCCAAAAACCACATCAATGTGATTGATTTGTAGCTGCTCCTGAATCCTAGCAAGTCACTCAGTTCAATGGTTAATTAGAAATGCCTTGGTTTTTCTTCCCCCTCAACTACAGGAAATACCAAATCTCAATGTTTGCTAAATATTCATGTGTAACGACTATACAAAAATCTTCAGTAACTGTGCATGCTTTTTAAAAAGTGAGTCAAGTATGTTTTTGCCAAAAAATTATAAACAGGCGACAAATGCTGGCCTTGCTAGAGTCTTGCAGAATGGGACCACTCCATTGAGTCAAACGTGGGTAAGACACATTCCTTGAGATTTCATCACAAAACTATCCACCTCTGACCTGGTCAGTCCTCCCTTACCTCCAATATTTTTCTAATATTAGAAAGAACAATTTTAATAAACTTAACATGATATTTTATTGTTCCTGGTATCCGCCAATTTAGAGCTAAAGCTTAACTTTCTGTTAAAAAAAATCTGACAATCCGAAAGGAATGGAGAGGTTGTGGTGAAATGGG
Organism: Hemiscyllium ocellatum; assembly: GCF_020745735.1. Taxonomy (NCBI): domain Eukaryota; kingdom Metazoa; phylum Chordata; class Chondrichthyes; order Orectolobiformes; family Hemiscylliidae; genus Hemiscyllium; species Hemiscyllium ocellatum. The sequence goes on along the minus strand of NC_083436.1, from coordinate 30,652,516 downwards.
TAAAGTCCCTGGAATAGCTATCTAGAAGTCCAAGCTAATGTTTTGTTTTGATTGGATTTGATTTATTATTGTGTACCTAGGTACATGTGACAATGAAAAGTTCTGTTTTGCACAGGCATGTCATATAAAGATTATAGAGCGATAGAACAGGGCGAGGAATGCAAAGTTAGACAACAAGCACGATCAGCATTAGATTTGTTCTGGGGACATGGGTTCGATACCCACTAGGGCGGATTATATAAACATCTGGAATATAAAGATTCCCTAGGGGAAGCTTTGTGACCACTTCTGATTATCTTAAGATCTCCCATCCCCAATATGGTTCATTAATATCCTTTAAAAATGTGCGACATCCCAGACTCAAAGCTCACTGGGGAAAGAAAATAGTTGATTTAAAAAAAAAGTTGATTCTAAAGACCAATAATTAAAACTGGTCAACCAATAAATCTAAATCGGGGAGAGTGAGGTCTGCAGGTGCTGGAGATCAGAGTTGAAAATGTGTTGCTGGAAAAGCGCAGCAGGTCAGGCAACATCCAAGGAGCAGGAGAATCGACGTTTCGGGCATAAGCCTTCATTCCTGATGAAGGGCTCTGGCCCGAAACATCGAATTTCCTGTTCCTTGAATGCTGCCTGACCTGCTGCGCTTTTCCAGCAACACATTTTCAGCAATAATCAAATCGACCAATTAAATACTGAATATGAAAATTCAGGCTAGAAGTTTACTAGAAAAGTTGGTGGACAGACAGCCAACTGTATTCGACTTGGATTAATTGGGAGCTTCCAGCTCTCCTCCTCCATGGGATCTTGAGGTGACTGCTCACTTACCGCTGTCTCCTTCTCCGATAGGCCAATCTCCGCCGAAACCAGCATCACGGTCGAGGAGTCTGGTTGCCTCATTCGGGTGAAGGTCTCCTCCAGCAGTTGAATCTGATCCTCTTTCAAGTCCATAGTTCCCGAGGAACCGGTGCCTGCTCCGTGCTGCTCCATCGGGGCTGCTGTCTGTGAACGGGAACAGAGAGGGGAAGGTTGCACCCTGATGAGTGTTTACTGAGCAGATGACACCGCCCTAAAAGCAAAAGCACCGACTGCCTCTGTCTGGCGACAAGTCTCCACACTAACAATTATCACAACCTGGCGAAATACTTCATATCGTGTGTGTTTATTGAGAGACATGGGAAGCCAACCTGAAACCCACCCAGAAACTGCCGGAGGAATCTCACAGGCACATATTAACTTATTAAATTACTGCGAGCTGGCTCTGCCGTTTAATTCCGCAGTTCACCACCCTTCCCAATAAAAAAAACAAGCAGATTGCGAATCTACGTTGCCGAGTGTCCAGACACGGAACAAGTTAATTGGTTCAAATTTTGCATCCCAATTAAACAAAAACCGACTGCCTTCATATCACGTTGCTCGAGCACGATAGAAGCCAATAGCACAGGACTACAGTTCCCTCAGCTCTCCCCAGACCGTTCCGGTTACCAGGCAAAACTTTGTTTGTTTGTTGCAATGCTTCAATTCAACAGTGAATGGGGGGAGCACAACTCGGCACCACAGGTAGCAAATTCGAGAGCGAAGTCAGGTTCATCAGAGACTGGACCTCATCCATTAGAAATTATACAATTCATTCCACCAAGCCCTTGATTCTCCTCCCAGTGGCTGAACGATGTGAAGTGAAAAGACAGACTTGCATTTATGTAGCTGAAAATGTGTGGCTGGTTAAAGCACAGCAGGTCAGGCAGCATCCAAGGAACAGGAAATTCGACGTTTCGGGCCAGAGCCCTTCATCAGGAATGAGAACTTCCTGTTCCTTGGATGCTGCCTGACCTGCTGTGCTTTAACCAGCAACACATTTTCAGCTCTGATCTCCAGCATCTGCAGACCTCACTTTTTACTTGCATTTATGTAGCGCCTTTCAAGACGACAGGAGGTTCCAAAGTGGCCAGAATACCAGTGTTTCATTTTGAGTTGCTGAAAGGAAACTGCACTGGAATAATGATACAGCTTAGATCTGGATAAATATTCTGAAGACCAGGCTTCAAATCCCACGAGGCAACAGGGCAAAACTTAATAGACCTAGAATGAAAACTTTGCTTTTTTATTAATGTGAATGTCACTAGGCAGGCCAGCATTTATTACCCATATTTAATTGTCACGAGGGTGGTTCAGAGTCTTTGAATCCCTACAGTGTGGAAACAGGCCCACACGTACCCTCCAAACAACCTCCCACCCTGTAACTTTTCCATGGCTAATCCACCCAGCCTGCGTGTCACTGGACACCATGGACAATTTAGTATGGCCAACCCACCTCAGTTGCACATCTTTGGACTGTGGGAGGAAACCTGTACAGACACAGGAAAAATGTGCAAACGCAATACAGATGCCCAAGGGTGAAATCAAACTTGGGTCCCTGGTGCTGTGAGGCAGCAGTGCTAACCACCATGCCACCCTGACCACATTGCTGTGGGTCTGGAGTCAAATGTATGTCATATCAAGTAGGCATAGCAGTTTTCCTCTCTAAAACACATTAGTGAACCAGATTCTTGTAAATATTTGTAAATATCCATCTTGTTCACCGAGTAGACCTTCGAGTGAAATCAGCCAACCTTGCCTTGCCTGGCCTATGGGTGACTTCAGACCCCAGCAATGTGATTTAGTTTTGACTGTTCAGAATTGGCCCAGTGAGATGTGCAGGCCCACATCTTAAGAGCTTATTTTCAAGAAAAGCTTTCGCAGTACCTTTCCAGAACAGTGATGTTCACGGACAAACAATTGGAAATGTCATGCACAGAAATGGAAGGAAAATAATTTGGAAAAAAACAAAAATGATTTTAAAGGGATGGACGTATTTACTGAATACTTTGCAGGGTCTGAAAACCTTACCACCTGCTGACTTGCTCCGACATTAATAATGAACCTGCTGGATACTTCGCATCTAGCATATCCATAGACTGAAATTAGATTCATTTATCCTTCCCCTTTATATGTGCATCTTAGTGATGAGTTAAGTTCCGTACATTGGTATGAAATCCTTTTACTTCCCAAACTTCCATCATGAAGAAATAATGCCAAATGCCATTCTCAGAATCAAGCTGGACAATCTCCCACTTCCTCACATTGAATTCCGATCACTACAGTTTTGCCCACTCACTTATTTTGTCTGTGGCTCTGTTACTTCCTGCTCTGCACAGCGTACAGTGCTATCTTATTTCTATTGCTTCATCCAAGCCATTAATAAGCATGATGGGTTCCTGAGAGCACTACTCAGTTTACTAGGTATATCACTTCATACTTGCCAATTAGATAATGAACCCTTTATCTCCCTGTGTCTGCGTGGGTTTCCTCCAGGTGCCCTGGTTTCCTCCAACAGTCCAAAGATGTGCAGGTTGGGTGAATTGGCCATGCTAAATTGCCCATAATGTTCAGGAATATGTAGGTTTAGTGCATTAGTAAAGGGTTAATATAGAATAGGGGAATGTGTCTGTGTGGGTTACTCTTTGCAGGGTCGGTGTGGATTGTTGGGTGAAAGGGCCTGTTTCCACACTGTATGGATTCTATGATTCTTTATCTCCACACCCTGTCTCTGATACCCAACAACCAAACCAAGGCACAAGGTCATCTCCAACTCCATGAGCTGTCACTTTTGTTAATAATCTCTTGATCCACTGAGTGGGCCTCCTCAAGAGATAAAACTAGGTGAGCTTGAGATGGTTGTAAGCACAAGCGGTGGCAAGACCATGAAGGTTCTAGTTTGGCCTTTCCACCTTTGAGTTGTGATACAGCAGGCCCAGACGTAGAACAAGCAGTTCTGTCCCTACAAACGGGATTGAGAGGTTACAAGAATTTGCTGAAGATATGGAGATATTTAGAGAGCGAGACTTTTGGAGAAGCTGGATGTTGAGGCTGACCTGTGCTCATAGACAATAGCACATAGGAGCAGAATGCAGACAGGGAGATTATCTTGTAGCTGTATAGGTTGCTGGCGAGGTCACCCCCAGAGTATTGTGTACAGTTTTGATCTCCTCACTTGAGAAAGGAGGTACTGGCACTGGAGGGGATGCAGAGGAGGTTCACTAGGTTGATACTGGAATTGAGAGGCTTGGTTTATGAGGAGAGATTGAATCGACTGGGACTATACGCATTGGAATTTGGAAGAATGACGGGGGATCTTATAGAAACATAAGGTTATGAAGGAAATAGTTAAGAGAGAAGCAGGGTTTAAAGAAAACAACACCAGATTATAGTCCAATAGGTTCATTTGGAAATACAAGCTTTCAGAGTGCTGCTTTTTCGTCAGGTAGCTAGTTGACTAGGATTGCCCTTTGGGTTTAAATACAAACTTGTATGATCCTCCTTTTGGAAAAGCAACCTTGATATTATTTTTTTTCCCATTTGTTTTTACAAAGCAAGGTTAGATTGTGGTGTTATTTGCCATGAATGTATGTTAATAGATATTTCTGTTACCTTTGAAAGGGAATTAGAAAGTCGCGTTATAAAGAATTTCAAGTGATATGAATATCCAGCAGAAGATTGGGTTTCATGGACATCGTCCATTTACCTTCCTTGCTTTGGTTGGTTGAATAAACACTTTTTTTTTATTCTGGGTCATTCTATGACTTTGTGCCCAGGATTTATTATGTAAAGGCCCAGCAGATTCCACAGTTGCTATAGAAACCGCAAAGTGAATGTTCGGAAGCTGTCTCCCCATACTCACTGAAAGAAGTTGTCTTTAGTGGCAGAATCATCATCCCACATCATCACGGGTCTACAATGCCTTCAGTTCCGAAGACATGGGATATTTTTCAAGTATAAACTGTGACCGTGGGATACCTCATGCATTTGGCTGTTTCTCTGAGTTGGAAAGCAATTCTGGAGAGCCGGAGAGAGGGAGAGAGACGATAACCAGCTGATTGAATCTAAAGCATATGAAATAGGACCTGCAAACATTGAGTCGTATCACAAGTTTTTCTTCAACTTTCTCATTCTTTGAAAGACTGCATTATCCCTTCAATTGAACAAATCTGCTGCCAGTGGTGTTGTAATTGTCTAGTTTTTACATAAAGCTTCCGGAATCCAATGAATGAATAGCCATTAGATCATTTAGTTTTCCCAAGACATACTTTCAGTGAATGTTTACAAGAAAATCAAACCCATTGTACTTGGGAAATGTTTCAGAAATCTGCAGTGTTAGAAATGCGACCCAGTTATTCTGCTTCTCTTGTTTCAGGGTGTGCCAACAATGAAGTGCAAAGTCTGATAGTTTAAATAAGTTGCTATGTGGAAAAACCTGCAGTACAGGCTGAGTGTGGCCCTTGTCACAAATAGAAAATATCTAGAAAATTGAAGCACTTAAGGAAGGTTCAGAGACTCCATTTCAGGAACTGGGGTGTGGTGACAATCAAATGTTTTGTGGCTGCTCAATAATCGAAGTGGTGAACATTTTAAAAGCGATTGCACAAGTTGAAGAATAAGCCAGTTAAATATCAGCTGTGACCCCTGGCATTCACACCCAGTGAGGTGGAAATATCAGAGAACTTTAACATAGCTGTCGGAACCAATGTGGGCATTGCATTGGACTGAAGACCAACCTTGTAGTGAAATAAATACTTTTCACAATTGTAGGACATCATCAAGGCAGTGAAGCACTTTCTACCATTTGTAACACAGCAAACTACTATAATAGCAGAGAGTGATGTTACTTGAATAATAAACATTGGCTGGGAACTTGGGTAGTTCGCCTGCTCTTTTTAAAATAATCTCATGTGACCTTTTACGTCCATCTGTAAACACAGATAGAGTTTGGGTTTCATTAGCCATTCAAAATACAGCACCTCCAATGTTAATGCACTGAATTCAGAATAGATTATGTACTTGGCTCTCTGCAGTGTTGCCTAAGTGCTATGACTGAGCCAAGACTGGAACTTATGGAGGTTGTTAGGATCTCCATCAGCTCATGTTGAAGAAGATGCCAAAGGCCAGTCAGTGCAAGTATAGAGTCCAGCTCTTGAGGCAATCCAAGGCAAAGCAACCCAGTTGGATAGCACTTCATCCACTAACTTTCCCTTCCTTCAGCACTGACACACAGTGGCAGCATTTTATACCATCTACAAGATACAATGCAGCAACTCAACAGGGCTCCTTCAGCTACACCTTACAAACCCATGACCTCTTAGCACCTCACCCTTGAAGGGCAGCAGATATATGGGAGCACTACCATGTACACCAGATGCAAAGTCTCCCCACCATCTTGACTCAGAACTATATTATCACTCCCTCATTGTTGCTAGGACAAAATCCTGGAACACACTCCTTAAAGGCATTGGAAAGGTAGCTACATCATATGTAACAACCTGAGCTACAGATCTTCTCAAAATTGGCTAACCTTATATATAACTTACCATCACCTTCTCAAGGGAATTTGGGAATGAGTAATAAATGCGGTCCTAGCCAGCGATGCTCATTTTCAATGAAAGAACAAAGTAAAGGGACAATTTGAAAGCTTTTAGATGTGTCCAAAAAGCACTGCCTTTCAAGACATTCAGGATCTGATAATGTCAGAAAAGAGATCCAAGTGATGTTTTTTGGGGTTGGGGAGGGGGAGGGGGAGGCAAGGAATAGGGAGGAGTAATCCCTACTCAAATAAGTAGATAAATTCTTATTCAAACTTGAAGGGATAATCCTCCTCAAATGCTACCCTTACATGTCTCTTTAATCCCCTGTTGCTTCTTGTTCTCAATAGTTGTGAAAGTTGATTGGAACCTCCATGCCTTGAACTTTACAGGTGGCAGTGAAAGTAGCTGGAGCTTTCACCTTCCTTTAGGTGGGCTGCTTATGCAGCAGTCTTGACCCTGGGTTCAATCACACCCCACTGCAGCAGCATATAACCACTGCATTGCTGCACATTTTACATTGCAAAATCGATAATGAACCGAGGCCCGAAGGGTCTGACCAGGTTTAAGTTACCGAGAGCTCTTTCCTAGCCCCATGACCAGTTCTGCTGATCTTCCAAGGAAGTTATGTTAGATAATTATAAAAAAATCTCCCTACTCCTTCCAATTCCTGATCCACTCAAATGATGGAAATCCGAGGCAGCCATTCTGTTTCCAGTGCATTGCACGTGTGTAGAGTTTCAGTGCCTTGGCACTCATCTAATTTATAGCAATGAACACTGCTTGGGATTTATTTGATGGGCGGGGATCACAGAGTGAGGTAATCTACGATTGCAGATCCTACTGCATCACACACTTGGCAGAAAACTAACAGCAAAGCCTAGTGCTCCAATTTCCAGGTTAAGATATGCAACGCAGCTGAATGCACACTGAAAACAGCAAGCAAGAAACATTTAGCTTATAGTGGTAGGACCTTTTATAGAGTGAAATTCTAGGAATCTTGATTGCCTAAATAGCAAGACTAAATTATTCAGATTATGCCAGAATCAAGCTGCAAATGACTTTCTTCTGTGAGAAGCAGGTGGTCATCCCACTCATTGTGCCTTCTATTTATATATAGTAGATAAGCCATTATTCCTGCCAGGAATTTGCATTGAAAGCTCTCAGTTGGAATGCCATTTGATCAGTGTATAAATATATTGGATTGTTGTTCCAGATTGTTCAAAAGCTAGATGAATTTCAGCAGCTTCTTGGTTCTCATGATTCTGCCAAAATCTGCTCTGAATTTCTTACCTCCAAAAGAACCTGTTGTTGACAGAGATGGTGAAAACCTATTTCTGCCTTGTTTAGACTCGTAAATTGCAATAAAAAATGTTTGCATATTGACATTCCCCAGCTGTGTTTATGAAATAATTATTTTCTACATTCTTTGACTGAGTTGTGTATTCATCCACTACTTGTAAACCCTCAGGAAAACAGTGCAAAGCATTAATATTTATTGTTGCACAGGGTCACTTTTTACAGGAAGAGTAGGGGCTGATCTTCCCTGCGGATTCTTCCAAATTTACCCGGTAATTTTCAGCAGGAAATTGCTGACACAATACAAGTCACGTGATTTCCCTGTGCCATTTTGGTTTACCTGAATCACTGTTTCCAACTTTAGTTGAGTGTATTCTTTGGTGATTTTATCTCTCTGTCAATTACCCGAAGCACTAAAACAACATTTTCCCCCTTCACCAATATTTCTGTACGCAAGCAATGAGAGAAAATGAAAAGGGGCTCATGTGTTTCAATGCCCCAGTTGTTTTTAGTTTTGCTTATTCTGCTTGTAGCAAAAGGCAGAAGGTTAATCTTTAATCCTTGAGAACACCAGGACATCCAGCAATCCTAACCTGAATAGGCAAATGGAACTTGAAACAAAATCCCTGTCGTGTGGAATCAGGCCCTTCAGCCCAACAAGGCCACACTGACCCTCTGAAGAGTGACCCACCCAGACCCATTCTCCTATATTAACCCCTGACTAATGCACCTAAACACTATGGCACCTGAACACTATTGGCAATTTAGCATGTCTAATTCACCTAAACTGCATATCTTTGGATAATGGGAGGAAACCAGAGCACCCAGAGGAAACCCATGCAGACACAGGGAGAATGTGCAGACTCCACACAGACAGTCACCTGAGGCTGGAATCGAACCTGGGTCCCTGGCACTGTGCTGACCACTGAGCCACCGTGCTACCCCAACTTACTATCTCTTTGAAGGACAAAATGTGCCACTTCAGTCAACCCTTCAAACTGCTCTGGAATATCACCTCAGATTAGCAACTACAAACCTCACAATATTCTCAAACTAAAACAGAAATTGCTGGAGACATTTGGCGGGCCTGGCAGCATCTGTGGGAAATAAGCAGAGTCAACGGTTTGAATCCGGTGACTCTGCTGATATTCTGATGAAGAGTTGAGGTAGGAGGTAAAATGAAAGCAAGGGGAAAATACTAACTTGGACTCTTAATGTAATTGGATTGCAATAAATAAAAGAGCTGGAATTTTTCTATCACCTCTGATTTCACAAGCATATTACAACCAGTTAAACCAGTTGAAAAGTAGTCTTTAAGACATCCTGAGGTCATGAAAGATGCTATAGAAATGCAAGTTCTTTCATTTTAAATGTACCATTGTAATTGCAGCCAATTTATACACAGCAAACTTCCACAAACCAAGTATTCTGTTCAAACAACATTGACTGAGGGATCGATATTAGCTAGGTTATGATCAGCTGATGGTAATACTGGAAAAGCTAGATTCCAGTGTGAAATCTGGCTTGATAGTTCATAAGTTTCATTACATTTAGTCAATTAACTCCATTGGTAGTTTGCTAGCCATTTAGCTTCAGTCATCGGCTTTCTTGGAAATTATGTCTTTGGGTCACTGTTCCAAATTGCTTTCTGATCCTTTCTTTCTAACAAAGTTACTTTCACAGAACTGAAAAGTAAAGTCTATTTTTCTTCCAGTTACATTCTGGTTTTCAAATAATAATGTATTACAAATCTTCATTGCAAAGAACTCTTACGAATAATATAGCTTTAGGCAATTATTCGCATCACGTTGATATGATGAATTAAACTCACCAAAGAGATGTACAGGATGAGTTTGGGTGTTCCATTGGGCTTATCCCAGACTGTCACAACACATCTAAGTATACCAACACCCTTCAGTTTCATTCCATCCATGGTAATATACTGTAATCTCCTGGGAGAGGCAAAACAAAGGCAGATGAGAAACATCCTAGCCTAGAGCAATTTGAGGGAAGAAAATGTCTGGGTAATAATTTCCATCTCTTTAAAACAAACAGAACAAGCTCTAGAGATTGTAGTGAGCAGAATGTACATAACCCACTTCCCATTGAGCTTTTGTGGACAGTGCCATTAGCCACATAAGCAACTTATCCAACTCCTTTTTGAACTGATGCAGCGGATCAACATCACACAAATCAACATTGCTCCCTATATTGATGAAGATACTTACTTCAAATACACACACAGGCACTGTCTGCTTTAGTCCTTTATTTCCTTGACTTCTTGTCCCTATTTCACATTTTTAAAATTTATCTTTCTATCAATCTTGATCCTTGTCTTTGCAGTTTTTGGCTTTAATTTCTCTATTCTGGTTTGTCCTTCCTTGAGTCCCCTTTCTCCAGCACATTTCTCATCTTTTCATAAGCACTTGGTTCATGAGGACCCAACCTTGACCCAGCATGGGTAACCTCTTATCTCTGAGCCTCAGGATCATGGATTCAAGTTCCACTCTGGAGAATTGACACATGATCTAAGTTGACACTTCAATACATTTATCTTATTGCTGTTGGGACCTTATGGTCCATAAATTGGCTGATAAGTTTCCTTTTGTTACAACAGCAACCACTTCAAAGACTGTGAAGCACTTGAGACATCCTGAGGTTAAGAAAGATGCTATATAAATGTAAGTTCTTTCATTTCTCAGTGGTTCCTTGTAATACTTCCAACATCTCTCTGCTGTGGAGTTTTTTTTTGTGTATATGAATTGGTGCACCCCTATTGAGTTCTACAGAATAATTAATATTGGGGGAGTAATTTTTGACTGGTTGATCATTAAGGCTTCTTAGCCAAGAATGTGCCTATAATTATCTTCAAGTACTGGGCTCCTGGGATCACAGCTGCAGACCTCATAGTAGGAAGTTATAATTAAGGTTAACACGTTAACAAGGAGCAGATGTGCCTCTTGACGGTACAAAACACCAAGGGTGGATAATTGGGATGAGCTGATTGAAAAATCAAGACTTATGATGAATTGGGTGAGGTACAGACTTGGGTGGGGCTGCAGCATGTACAGACTCAGCACAATACTGATTCACAGGAAGATTTATAAATCACAGGTATAATGGGGTTGCTGACAGGAGAATATATTTACCGGAAGTTCGCTCACTCATCATTTTCTTTCTCCATTTATGAATCTAATGGTTAACACTAGAAGTCTCAGACCTGTTTCCATACCTGGCTGCATTTTCTCATGAGCGGAATGAATGGAAGCACATATTCTCAACTATGTAAAGCAAGGTGTACATTGGAATAAATAATAAATGTGTTGATTAGACAACTTGAGCACTTAACTTTACTCAATCCAAGAGGAAGATGGTTTTCAGACTAGCACTTTGTAATCTCAGCTGGACCTGAAGTTACCTTGTGATTCCTTTCAGGATATCTTCTCAATCTAGGTGTAATCCAAATAAATGACACTGAAGATTTTAGGCCTCTAAGTGCAAGTGAGGTATAACCATACCACCACCTCACGGAATCACCATGTTCTTTTCCATTGGCTTGTAAAAGTCCATTCACCAGACATAGTCCTCATGCCTAAAACTGTCCCATGTTATTGGATAAGAACGACACATTTTTACTGATTTTAGTGATTTTTGCACATTGTACGCAGATCCTTGGGTGAACAAGGGTCCCAGTGGTAAGAGTCGAGCACGAGGTGCTGGTGTGTGTGAGCAGGAGAATTGACGTTTCAGGGATAAGCCCTTCATCAGGAATGAAGCCTGCTGTGCTTTTCCAGCACCACACTCTTGACTCTGATCTCCAGCACCTGCATCCTCACTATCTCCTAGTGGTCACATCAAACATCTGGGCTGCAGTGACAAGCAGTCAGTTGAACCTGGGAACATAGGAATAAGTTACTCAGTCTCTTGTGCTGTTCTGCAATAGGCCTGTTCTCCCATTGCTGTAGCAATATCTTCAAATTACTTAAACTTCCCTTGGTTTAGTTTAAGTTCAGTAAATTGATCTTCCCTTAGTACATCACAACCTTATGTCCACCAGCCTCTTGGAGCCACACTAGTGAGTCCACCCTGCTGCAGTAATTACTTAATTGAAGGCAGCAGTGACTAGCAGTCGATTGTAAGCATCTTATTTTATAAACCTCTGAAAGAAGTATTCTTTTTCCTTTCCCTTATGTACAACCTGACTCAGCACATGGGGCCCTATTGGCCCACATCCAATCACAGTCGCTTGAATCATGAGAAATCGTACATGCAGGTTTATGACGGTGAATCCTCACAGAAACTTTCACATAACATCACGCCTGCAGGACTTGGTTTGGTGCAGAGTTATGCTAGCAGTTGCGGCCAAGTGAAAACTCCACACCTTGATGTCTTTGATTGGCTCTACGTGATGAGGTAGATATGGTTCTGCAAGGAATATTGATGAGATGTCACAGTGAAAACCGAAACAATTTCACCCCTAATACTAATGATTATAACAGAAAGAAAGGACTTAATTTTGATTGCATCTTATCTTTATTGTATAAAATGTTTCAATACCGATACCTTGTAACAACTCTGAATATTGCTGCAAAGAGAGAAATGTTACGAAGCTTTTAACTTTGCACACACTGAGACAATTGCATGAATGCCAAATTTCTAACGATAATAACAGTTTACAGTGCAAAAGAAAAGAGTGCTGATCGGTTGGCAGGTTAACTCAATTAACTCAGTTAACTCAATTCCTGATGAAGGGCTTTTGCCCGAAACGTCGATTTTCCTGCTCCTCGAATGCTGCCTGACCTGCTGTGCTTTTCCAGCACCACTCTCTCGACTCTCATCTCCAGTATCTGCAGTGCTCACTCTCGCCTGGTTAATTTAGTTAACTGAAGCTTTGCTGTGGGGAAACCATTGTTAGCTGTAGGCTTCCCAAACTCAAAGATTTTTTTTTAAAAAAGATATACAAATTGGTAATATATTCCTTTTATTTGCCAAGAATGGGTCCTCACATATGAATATATATCACCTCAAACAATTGTAAATGAACCATATTAGGAGGTTAAGTAATTATTTTAAATTGGTTACAGTTTAGTTATGACAACACTCAGGCTTGTTCAGCTAGTGCTGCCTTGTTACAGAATCACATCTAACAACAGATTGCTCAGCCTACAGTTCCAATAACATTGCATTATGGGCTTAATCAACAATGCCACCATATGTAGGAGGGAGACTGTTTCTACTGGCAGGTTTAAGTAGGACTTGGGGGCATAGCCTCAAAATAAGGGGGATTTGGGATTGAGTTGAGGAGGAATTCTTCATCCATGAAGTGGTAAGTATGTCGAATTCCCTGCACAGTGAAGCAGTTGAGGCTACCTCATTGAATGTTTTGAAGACAAAGATAGATTTTTGAACAATGAAAGAATTAAGGGTTATGGTGAGTGGGCAGGTAAGTGGAGCTGAGGCCATGAAAAGATCAGTCGGGATCTTATTGAATGGTGGAACAGGCTCGATGGGCCAAATGGCCTACCCCTCCTCCTATTTCTTATGTTCTTATGCACATTTCTACCCAGCCCCAGCTTTCCACCTCAATCTTTTCTTCTTCATGGACCTCCTCTCTCTATACAAGGCAGCAACTTCCAGAACTGCGATCAAAGCCGTGATTTGCATTAATACATTAATCGCCATGTGCAGAATGTCGGAGGAACTGTGCGTGCATCATGTGTCTTACAGTGGACATTGCCCAGCATTGTGAGGTCTCATTGGCCCAGGTTCAGTAACAAATTCATGATCATTGAGAGATCTTAATTCATTCTAAATTCGAAATTCATTCATAAGCTGAGAGCATCACTGGCTAGATCAGCATTTACTGTCCAACCCTAGTTTCCCAGAGAGTATTTAAGAGTAAACCATATTGCTATGTGCCAGGAGTCATGTGTAGACCAGGTCAGGGAATGATTACAAGTTTCCTTTTATAAAGAATATTAGTGAAATAGACAGATTTTTTTATGACAATCAACAATGATTACATGATCAGCATTAGACTAGGAGATAGTGAGAACTGCAGATGTTAGAGATGTCAGAGTGGATAAAGAGTGGAGCTGGAGAAAGCACAGCAGGCCAAGCAGCACCAGCCCCTCTCCTTGTCCTAAACCTCCACCATATCTGCTCCCAGGATGAGCGATTCCACTCCAGGACATCACAAATGTCCTTCTACTTCAAGGACTGCAATTTCGCCTCTCCTGTGATCAACAATGCCCTCAACTGCATCTCCTCCATTTCCTGTACCTCTGTTCTCCAACCAAACCCTCCCACAATTACAACAAGGATAGAGTCCCACTGGTACTCACATTCCACCCCAATAATCTCCCCCCAAGTCCAAAGCATCATCCTCCACCATTTCCACCACCTACAGTCTGACCTTACCAACAAAATGATATTTCCCTCCACACCCTTACCTGCAATTTGCAGGGACCGTTCCCTCGGCAACTCCATTGTTAGATCCACACTCCCCACCAACCCCTCCTCCACCCCTGGCAGCTTCCCCTGCAACTACAGGACGTGCAAAGCCTACCCCCACACCCCCCCACCTCACCTCCGTCCAAGGCACCAAAGGATCATTCCAAGTCCAGCAGAGAATCACTTGCATTTCCTCTAACCTGACTGACCATATCCGTTGCTCACAATGTGCACTACACTGGAGCGCAAATTCGGGAACTGGTTCAGGGAATATTATGACCCGTACACTCCAATCAATCCCACCTTCTGGTTGTCAGCTATTTCAACTCCCCCGACAACATGTCCATCCTGGGCCTCCTTCACCATTAACACAAGGCCACACTCAAAGTAGAGGAAGAATACCTCACCTTCTGTCTTGTTAGCTTACAATCATATGACCTTAACATAGAATTCACAAGCTTCCAAATCTCCACCACCCTTCACCTCATCCCAGGTCCAGCCCTCCCTCTTCACCACACCCCCTTGACCTGACCTAACCTGTCCATCTTCCTTCCCACCTCTCAGCTTCACCCTTGCCACTGACCAATCACAGCCACCTCCTACCTGCACCCACCAATCACCATCCTGCTTACCTTTCTCCCAGCCCCACCCTCCTCCCTCTAATTATTTTTTAGCCCCCCTTTCCTCTCCCCCAGTCCTGATGAAAGATTCTGACCTGAAACATTGTCTCCCCTTCTCCTTTGGTGCCGCTTGACCTGATGTGTGTTTTTTTCCAGCTCCACTCTTTATCCAGCATTAGACTAGCCCTTTTTGATAAATTCCAGATTTTGTTTCAGGCTTATGCCAATGAATTTTCACAGAAAAGTCACCATCATGTCATCTATGCAAAACTGGTGCACTGTCCAGAACATTTTGAGTGCCCTTCACCACTTGCATCCCAGCGATATGACATAATGTCAATGCCATATTTTAATTTTCACTTGGATGGATTCTAATTGTTAGAGATCCAAGTTACCCTTTTATGGGACATTGTTGTATGCATCTATCATATTATGAGCTGTCCTCATGTAAAAAATGTGACAGCAATAATTTTGCATCCTGTTATAACACCCCTGACATAAAAACAAATAAGGAACAAAACTAGGTCACTTGACCCTTAAGCCCGCTCCACCATTCAATAAGATTGTGGCTGGTCTGATCTCAATCTCAACTCTTAATCCCTAACCTCAACTCCATCTCCTTGGTAATCAAGAATCTATCTATGACTGCCTTAACAATATTAAAATACTGTATATTGTACATGAAACAAAGAGCTACGTGACTTGCAGTGTGCAACATGATGCCTCTGCTGAGTGGTAGAAATGGTTGCAACAATGTCAGAACAATGAACCTTTCAAAGCTGTTTTTTTTCTGAAAGAGATGTAGTAGGAGGGATGGTGCTTTGAACTAGAGTGCGCCCCTCTTTGAAGTGTGTCTAGAATAGATGGGGTGAGCAGAAAGAGTGAATACCTAGCACTGATTCTAAGAATAGGTGTGGAACAAACTTACAGATCTCTGGAAGGTCACCAATATATATGGAATCAAACTTTGGTTAGCATTACTGTGTTGCCTTGCAATGCATCCTAACCACACTTCACTGATAGTTTGACACAGCAATGCAGGGGGTGATCACTTAGCTCTCTGACAGCTGTCTAACTGTATATCAACTCTACAGATGTATAATGCTTTAGCATTGTATTCTGTTTTTCTGCTGTGTCAACTCAGTATTCATTGTGGCCATGCAACGTAGCAGAAAACAAACAGCACAGTCAACAAAAGTAGCTATAAACAAAACAGAAAATACTGGAAGCACTCACACAGCAGGTCACAGGCCTGTGCCAGCAATGCACATTGTTTATTTCATGCTGACCTTGAGCTTCACTCGTTTCTCCTCTTTACATCTACGTCACCTTGTTTACTGCATGTTCACAGGTTCTCATGGGGCGGATGATAGCTGTGTCCATCTGGGATTCAAACTGTAGCCAATTTTTCTTCTTACATTCCTCTGTTCCAATGCCCTGCTGAATGGCCTCATCATGTATCATAGAGTCAACGAGTCATAGAGATGTACAGCACGGAAACAGACCCTTCGGTCCAACCTGTTCCTGCCGACCAGATATCCCAATCCAATCTAGTCCCACCTGCCAACCCCCGGCCCATATCCCTCCAACCCCTTCCTATTCCTACTCATCCAGATGCCTTATAAATATTGCAATTGTACTAGTCTCCACCACTTCCTCTGGCAGCTCATTCCATATATGTACCACCCTCTGCGTGAAACAGTTGCCCCTCAGGTCTCTTTTATATCTTTCCCCTCTAACCCTAAACCTATGCCCTCTAGTTCTAAACTCCCTCACCCCAGGGAACAGACTATGTCTATTTATCATATTCATGCCCTTCATGATTTTATAAACTTCTTTAAGGTCACCCCTCAGCCTCTGACGCTCCAGGGAAAACAGCCCTAGCCTATTTAACCTCTCCCTATAGCTCAAATCCTCCAACCCTGGCAACATCCTTGTAAATCTTTTCTGAACACTTTCAAGTTTCACAACGTCTTTCCGATAGGAAGGAGACTAGACTTGCACGCAATATTCCAATGCCCTATCCAATCTCCTGTAGAGCTACAACATGACCTCCCAACTCTGGAACATACCAAATGCCTTCTTCATTATGTTATCTACCTGCGACTCCACTTTCAAGGAGCTATGAACCTGCACTTCAAGGTCTCTTTGTTCAGCAATACTCCCTAGGATCTTATCATTAAGTGTTTAATTAAGCAAACTCAGGATTGGTTTCCCAAAATGCATCACCTCACATTTATCTAAATTAAACGTTACCTGTCACTTCTCAGCCCATTGGCCCATCTGATCAAGATCCCATTGTAATCTGAGGTAACCTTCTTCGCTGTCTACTACACCTCCAATTTTGGTGTTATCAGCAAATTTACTAACTCTATCTCTTATGCTCACATCCAAATCATTTATGTAAATGATGAAAAGTAGTGGACACAGCACCGATCCTTGTCGCACCCCACTGGTCACAGGCCTCCAGTCTGAAAAACAATCCTCCACCACCACCCTCTGTCTTCTACCTTTGAGCCAGTTCTGTATCCAAATAGCTAGTTCTCCCTGTATTCCACTATATCTAACCTTGCTCACCTCTCTCCCATGGGGAAACTCGTTGAACGCCTTGCTGAAGTCCATATAGATCACATCTACCGCTCCGCCCTCATCAATCCTCTTTGTTACTTCTTCAAAAAACTCAATCAAGTTTGTGAGACGTGATTTCCCACACATAAAGCCATGTTGACTATCCCTAATCAGTCCTTGCCTTTCCAAACACATGTACATCCTATCCCTCAGGGTTCCCTCCAACAATTTGTCCACCACTGATGTCAGGCTCACTGCTCTATAGTTCCCTGGCTTGACCTTATCACTTTTCTAAAACAGTGGCACCAAGTTAGCCAACCTCCAGTCTTCCGGCACCTCACCTGTGACTATCGATGATGTAAGTATCTCAGTAAGAGGCCCAACAATCACTTCCCTAGCTTCCCACAAAGTTCTAGGGTACACCTGATCAGGTCCTGGGGATTTGTCTACTTTTATGCGTTTCAAGATATCCTTTCTCCTCTGCAATATGGGCATTTTTCAAGATATCACCGTCTATTTCCCTACATTCTATATCTTCCATGTCCTTTTCCACAGTAAATACTGAGGCAAAATACTTGTTTAGTATCTGCCCTATCTCCTGCGGCTCCACACTAAGTTTGCAATATACTTGGAAACCTAAGCTAGCCTGCACTGCTTGTTCTGATCCCATCATTCCTTAAGTGAAAGTAACATGTCCACCAGATCGGTTATCAATTTAACTGATGCAGCGCTCAGTCAGAAACCTACTGGCTCACACCTTACAAGTGGTGACCACCTCAAAGAGAGTGTGGATAGCACAGTGTGGAAACCCAAGGATATGATGAAATAAGCAGTGAAATGCCAGGATCAACCTGCAATAAATCACTGGAACTGGACTCCTCTATAAAGAGCTGAAATGTAGATGAATGAGGCAACCATGCAATATTTGTTTTATGTGGGTTCTCAGCTACAGCAGTGCCTTCCACATCAGATTACATTGTGTGAATACGATGTCTTATTTATAAATTTTGTCTGAGGCCTTGGTAAGTGTAATCCCTGGTGAAGAGGCACATTCCCATCGCAGTGCCAAGTAAATAATTGCATAGCTCGCCTGATGGCCCATGTTATCAGGGCCCAATGCACATCAGCTCCATGAGTTTTGAGCATAAGATCACAAACTTCAATGTTTTAAAATTATGAATTGCAACTTGCCCACTTAAAGCTGAACTCACTGTACAATGGCTTTATTTTACTTAATGCATCCTGGAACAGATAAAGATTTAAAACCATCCGATTAAGCAATTAAGTGGGTGACATGTTACGCAAGATTCACCAAGATATTACTTCCAGTTCATTGGTCTTATGCTATGATTGTACCAAAATTAATCAATTGAACAAAAATTTGCTTATGACAGCCACCTCCTCGACCTCCCCAGGCAATCTTTTCTATATATCAACTCCACTTAATAAAATACTGCAAAACTGAGAATCTGTAATTGGGCATTTAGCAAGGGTAAGTGGGTAATTAATGGTGATAATGGAAAGAGGTGAATGCCACTGGGAACATTTACATTGGAATGTCTGCCAGCAGAAGAACAAAAAAACACATTACAAATTAAAGAATAAAGCTTGTTGGGAACATTTCCAATTTGGATAGTATTCATAGAATGAGAAGTTTCTTTTTATGATGTAGCCAAAAAGTTAATAATAAGATCTAGATGTATGAAAGAAATAGAGACATTCACCCCATTCTCTCGAAGTTACCATGTATAATTTGCAGTGCTATAGTCTCCTCTATAAAAAATCCACATTAATCTCCCTTCTATACTTCGCAATGTGTAGCATCTCATCCAGTTCACTGTCCTTATAAAAATTAATTACATTTGATGCTGTGCACAGCCATAGGTTTATCTTACGAGCATTTTGTTCCATGTGGTCTGTAAGTTCAACCAAATCCTCCTTTTTTAATCAACCATTCTGTTCAAGGTGTTATTAAACACTTCTGGAAAAGTTGGGTCCTGAACCTGAGTGTCCTGACTTAGACGTAGGGACACTGCCACCATGCTACAGGAAGCCTAAGCAAATCTTCCATTCTTACTGCCATCATTGTTAATCACCTGTTTCTCAATCATTGAGGATTCGCCCTCTTGTGTAACAATGCATTGTTTTTATTCTTTCATATAACATTAATATTGCTGACAGGACCAACATTCATTGCTTGTCTCTAATTGCCTTTGAGGTTCTACTGCTATCTTGTACTGCTGAAATCATTACAATAAAAGTTTTCCCATTGTCCTATTAGATATAGAATTCTGGATATTTCACCCAGTGACAGTGAAGGAACAGTGAAACATTTGTCATTCAGGACAAGTCCGGTTCAGATATATGGGAGCACCATGCAAGTTCACCTTCAAGCCACTCACCTAGCTGACTTGGAACCATGTGACGGTGTCTTAATCTTGGAACTCCCTCCCTAATGGCACATGGATCAATGTCCATCATATAGACTGCATTTCAAGAAAGCAACTCACCACCAACTCTCTAAGGCAATTAGGGATGGGCAATAAATGATGGCCCACCAACAGCCAAGTCCATATCCACTCAATGAATAAAAGACACTTTTGTTTCTATTTGCTAAATTTCATATTTATTATTCATTCTATGATTTTTCATATAGGTTAATTTTAGCCATTTATATCTTTAAAACATAATGGCTCACATCAGCTCAAGCCTCCCAAATTGATCCTTTGCAATTCATCTACTGGCGCAATAGGTCCACAGCAGACACCATCTCCCTGTCCCTACACTCATCCTTGGCGCATCTAAATAATAATGATACCTACATCACCTCTGACTTATTGACTACAACTCCATCTTCAACACTATAATTCTAAACAAATTCATCTCTAAACTCTGAGATCTAGGTCGTGGCTCCCCTCTCTGAAACTGGATCTTCGACTTCCTGACCCATAGACCACAACCAGTGACAACACATTCTTCACCGTAATCCTCCACACCAGTGCCCCCAAAAAGCTGCATACTCAGCCCCCTACTATGCTCCTTATGCAATCACCACTGTGTGGCCAAATTCCACTCCAACTCCATTTACAACAGCGACGCAGAATACTGGAAGGAGATTGAATACTTTGCAGCATGGTGTAAAGACAGCAATCTCTCCATCAACATCAGCAAAATGAAGAAGCAGGTCATTGACTTCAGGAAGTGGATTGAAGGGCACGTTCCTGTCGGTATCAATGGTGCTGAGGTGGAGATGGTTGAGAGCATCTAGTTCCTGGGAGTGATGATCACCAACAATCTGTCCTGGTCCACCCACACTCACTTGACGGTCAGGAAAGCACAATGTCTCTATTTCCTCAGGAGGCTGAGGAAGTTCAGCATGTCCACAAAGACTCATATCAGTTTTTATAGATGCACCATAGAAAGCATCCTATCGCAGCGTGGTTTGGCAACTGCTCTTCCCAAGACCGTAAGAATCTACAGAGAGTCATGAGCGCAGCCCAGCTCCTCACGCAAACCAGCCTTCCATTCATTGACTGCATCTATACTTCCAGCTGCCTCAGGAAAGGAATCAAAGACCCTCCTATCACAGTTATACTTTCTTCCATCAGGCAGAAGATATATAAGTCAGAATACATACACAAACAGATTCAAGAACAGCTTCTTCTGGGCGCTATCAGACTTTTGGATGGATCTCTCAAATGTTAATGTTGATATCTCTCTCTGCATTCTGTTCTGCTACCTTGATGCACCTTGTATGGTCTGATCTGCCTATATAGCATGCAAAACAACACTTTTCACTGTATCTCGGTACATGTGACAACAGTAAATCAAACTCAAACTCAAAAAAGTTACAAGTACTCTATAGGCGAACATCTGTATTGATGCAGTATTCCTGGTCTCATCGGCTGCAGCCTGTAACAGGGATTCAATGAGTGTAACTTTGTTCGTGTGATGGTGCAGAGCAAGTGATAGCAACTTGGCAGCCTGCTGTCAATTTTTCTGATTCATTTTCATCCAATTCATCAGCTGACAGTTTACTATCACCTATTTTATCGCACTAAGTGAAAATGACTGCAATCAGTGTATCTGTAGAAGCACAGGCTAAAACTGTGAAACAGTCAAGGCTATCCCTGCAGTTCTCTTTGCAGCAAACTGATTATTCTAACTAACTGCAAGGCAAAACAATTGGTGTAGGCTGTTAAGTAGACTCTCTATCTCCACTTCTAGCCTTTGAGAATTGATGTCCATGGTAATATGCAATATATGGCAGTTTCTGACAGCACAGTATATTTACTGTTTGACATCATGGTTCTTGGGATTAATTCTTGCAGCTCTCTCACTGGTGAGGGTCAGATGTATAATGTAACCAAAGCTTTCCATATTGTTTAATTATTTTTACTCATTGAGTCATGTTATAAATGATACTGATTTCAGTGGAACGAAAGCTAAAAACTCCGGGTGCCAGAAATCCAAAATGATATCACAAGATACTGGAAGTACTTAGCAGCAATAACAGCATTTGTGGAAGTGGGGTGGGGGGGTGGGGTGGAGATGGGTAGAGAGAAAGGAAGAGAGAGAGGTAGACTTATTATTTTAGGTCTTGGGAATTGAAGGATTCTGGAAATATGAAATGCTTTGAGCCAGCAAAAGTAGGAGGAGTGGGAGGAAGAGAAAAAGGAAAGTCTGTGTAGAGGGTGGTAGGGATGAACTGATAAAATATTTCTTGGGACAAAAGGAAGGGTAACACCTATAGTAAAGTGAGAAAAGCTTTGTCCAGAGTAGATAGGAATGGCAGAGTCATGGACAGTCATGTCTGAAGGCAGCAACTTGAAAACAAAGTTAAGACAGAACCATGCGAATAAAAATAAAACAAAATGAGTAGATCGTTTACAATTGTTGAACTTAGTGTTGAGCTCAGAATATTGTAACCTGTCTCATTTAAATGTTAACTCTCCACTGTGCTTTCATGGTGACCTCTTTGTCCCTTTCCCCGCTGCTCTGTTCTATTGATATTCAATCCAAGCTTGAGGAACAGCATCTCATCTTTCGATTAGGACACCAGAGCTCTCCGGGAACAGCCAGCTGCTTTTTTTGCATCACAAGAGATTCGGTTCTATAAACATTTAAGTCATCTGCAATTATAGAAAATGTACAGTGCAGGTGTCTGCTCAATTCCTGAGCTCTCATGACTCATGCATTCTTTAACACTCACAGCTCCCAGAGTTATTTAAGGTCCCTGCACAAGTGCAAGGTTAGATCTAGGATGACAAGCGATATCCACTGAAGACATTGCCTCATGACACCTGTCCAGCGTGCCGAGGCCCACGGAGGAGTGTTACCAGGCTGTTATTGAGCAGTGCATTGGTTTCATTAAAATGCGATTCTGCTGCTGGGCTGCTCAGGGAGAGCAATCTATACACACCACATAGGATGCCTTGGCTATTTGTGGTATGTTGTGCATTGCTTTTGATCTTTTGGCAGGAGCTGCAATCCTCCGCTAACGAGCAAGAAGACACAGAATCTGAGGAAGAGGCCGTAAATGTCAAAGCAGTTTTTCCAGATGCTAGGGTAATGGAGAGATAAGCCAGAGAAGTCTGAGGAAACTTTATTTTTCATTGATTTGCACAGAATGAGGCAACTAGTTTATTTATACAACATGGCCTCTAAAACATTATCTGCTCTAAGTTCTGTCTGCATCTCCCAGGGACTACTGCTACCCAATTTCTTCTGCCATCTAGAAGGACAGGAGGAGTAGATCTTTGACATGTACAATCACACTTAAAGACTTCTCCTGAACGGACAGGCTCTGCACTTGGTCATACATTACCAAAGCTGTCATGACCGAGGTTCCTCTTCTGTTGTGTGATTTTATGTACAAATCCAAGAATTTGGATTCAATGCAGATTGGTTGTGGAGAACAAAAGTCAATAGCTGTTTTCAGGTTTAGGCTTCTTTAGAACTCAGTTTGTTCATATTAGTACTGACTACTATACCTCATGGGTCATTTGAGAGATACTAGGCTCTAATCTTACTGTTGCATTGCTGAAAGGTTATTACTTGTGCATCAATCTCTCTCTTCAAATCTATTTTCTATATAACTTACTTCACACACACACATTTATATCCAGTGGGAAACAGCTCTGTGATATCATTACAATGTTACTTCAGGGTTCTAAAGCCCTAACACAACACTCATCATCAAGGTGTTTCACCTTGCCATAAACATTGATTAAAATTTATATACATTCCTAAACAAGCTTTTAAATTCCCTACAGGGTGGAAATAGGCCCTTCAGCCTAACAAGTCCACACAGACCCTCTGAAAAGTAACCCACCCCACTCTGACTAATACACCTTACACTATGGACAATTTAGCATGACCAATTCACCTGACCTGCAGGAAACCAGAGCACCTGAAGGAAACCCACACAGACACAGGGAGAATGTGCAAACTCCACACAGACAGTTGCCCAAGACTGGAATTGGAACCTAGGACCCTGGTGCTGTGAGACAGCAGTGCTAACCATTGAGCCACCCCTTAGTAACCTAACCTACTTGGATTACTTTGTTTATCGTTGAAGGGGGCGTATTCATGGGTAATTGGCCTCTTGTTTCATTGGTGCTCAGTCTGAACTCATCCTCTTGGCTGCTCGTGGGTTTTTACTGCTCTCATAGATCTTTTCCCTTAAAAGTTGGTCTCCCCTATTATTGGTTGTACAAAGCTTTTGTTCACTTAGAATTGTTTTGATGGATTCTTTACCAGAGCTTCCTGTTCAGAGATTCCTCCTTCGCAGTAGTTTTCCACTCGATGGTTCTTCTGGTTTTTAATTGGTCTTCATAACCAATTATGAAGTCAAATTATTTTTTGACTTCTTCTCCATACAATCTCAGGTTCATTTCTTGATCTTCGCTTCTACCACAGTTTTCCTGGCTGTGGATCCCATGACTACCACTTACTTTTGCATGTGGTGTTATGCATGCATCTGTGAGTTTGCATTTAGAATGGACTATTCAAGGAGAAGGTCAAAACCTGTTTCATTGTTTATTTACCCTCCTTATCTGCATGCACACACCATGCCATTTAATGCCCCATCCCTTGTCGTTTACATCCAATTGCATTCTCTAAACACTTTGCAACACTTAACTCTGCACTTTTTAAATCATTCATGGAATGTGGTTTTTAACCAACAAGGGCCAGTACTTATTACCGTTGAGGAGGTGGTGGTGAGTTGCCTTCTTGCACTGCTGTGGTTTATTCAGTGTAGGTGGACTCACACAATGCTATTAGGGAGGGAGTTCTGGGATTTTGACCCAGCGACATTGAAGAAACAGTAATATATTTCCACATCAGGATTCCAAGTGGCTCCCACGAGACCTTACACAATCCCAAAATTTCTGGACTCGTGCCATGATGTTTTGAGACTGACAACACTGGAGTAGGGGCTTTTGCCCGAAACGTCAACTCTCCTGCTTCTCGGATGCTGCCTGACCTGCTGTGCTTTTCCAGCAACACACTCTCAATACTGGAGTAGCCCTCTACTTGTATAAAAACACTGCTTGATGTCCCCATGACAAGCCTGTTATACAGTCATAGAGATATCTTAAATAAATCGTATCCCATTTGCCAACATTTGGTCCATATCCCTCTAAACTCTTCCTATTCATATACCCATCCAGATGCCTTTTAAATGTTGTAATTGTACTAGTCTCCACCGCTTCCTCTGGCAGCTCATTCCATTCATTCACTACCCCGTGTGTGAAAAAGTTGCCCCTTAGATACCTTTTAAATCTGTCCCCTTAAACCTTTGCCCTCTAGTTTTGGATTCCCCTACCCTGGGGAAAAGACCAAATCTATTTACCCTATTGATGTCTCTCATGATTTTATAAACCTCTATGAGGTCACCCCTCAGCCTCTAACGCTCCAGGGAAAAATAGCCCCAGCCTATTCCATCTCTCCCTATAGCTCAAATCCTCCAACCCTGGCAACATCCTTGTAAATCTTTTCTGAACCCTTTCAATTTTCATAACATCCTTCCTATAGCAGGCGAGACCAGAATTGTATGTGGTATTCTAACAGTGGCCTAACCAATGTCCTGTACAGCTGCAACATGATCTCCCAACTCCTATACTCAATGCATTGACCAATAAAGGCAAGCATATCAAACACCTTCCTCACTATCCTATCTACCTGCATCTACACTTTCAAGGAACTTTGAACCTGCACTCCAAAGTCTCTTTGTTCAGCAGCACTGTCCAGGACCTAACATAACTATGCCATGATGCCACTGGTTTCTGTTGAAGGGCTTATGCCTGAAACTTGACTCTCCTGCTCCTCATATGCTGCCTGATTGGCTGTGCTTTTCCAGCACCACACTCTTTGACCATGGCAGCTCAAAAGAAGTTGCTTACTTGTATGTGTGTCACTGGAGCAAGCAGAGCAGGTGGAATCCATGGTTGCCAATGTCCTGGGATCTCTGAACAGGCCTCCTTAGTCTGGTGGGAGAATCTAATGTTGTCACCACTTGGGATAAGCACCTCTCAATGACCCTGAATGACTTAGAGGTGAACCTGTAATTGGTCATTGCTAAACTGTAAGACTGCAAATTATCTGTTCTGCAATGTTTTAGGTGGAGAGTAGATGCCATAGGTGACAGCTGAGCTAGCGCTATGCAGGTTGGGTGGGGAGTTATGTAGACAATAACAGAATTCCAGTGAGGCATGACTTTGGTGGATGCAGCTGACAGCCACTAACGTCCAGTGGGATATGGAAGTGCAGGGGGTCCAAACAAAAAGGTAATGTTGGAGAAGATCATGATGGTCAATTCAATGTCAACTTAAGTTCTGCTCCTACCTGCAGCTGTCTTAAAGCCCACCTGAACCTTTGATGTTTTTAGGTGACAATGAGTTTGGGCACTTCCTTCCTGTCCCTGCCATATAATTGGCTACCACTAACCCTTTACATTTAGAAGCATTGCCTTTTCAGTTCCTGCCTTTGAGAAACTCAGTGTCACAAATCAAATTCCATCCATTAACGGTTTTTCTCTCTCCACAGACCGGCTAAGCATTTCCACCACTTTTAGTTTTGATTTCAGATTGTAATGGGGGTTGGCTGGTTTGCCACACTGCCACCTTCACAACTTGCAAAAATCTGAAGATGCTTTTGCCAAAATGACCCGCTGCTGAAGTCGCACTCAATAATTCGAGAACAGTTTGGTTAAAACCTGGTAATTCAAACAAAATTGACATAGCAGAAAAACAGCCTTAAATGAAGTCTTGTCACCAAGATCACTGCTTCAAAGGAGTTGACTAAGTTGATGTGCTAATCTTAACATTTGGATTTCACTATTTCCAATTTGGAATGGTATTCATCAGTCATAGAGCTGCACAGCAAGGAAACAAACCTTTTGCTCCAACTTGTCCATGCCAGTCAGATATCCTCAACTAATGTCATCCCATTTGCCAGCACTTGACCCATATCACTCCAAACCCTTTCTATTCAGATTACTTTTAAATGTTGGAATTGTACCAGCCCGTAACACTTTCTCTGGCAGCTCATTCCATACACACACCTCCTTCTGTTGAAAACGTTGCCCCTTAGGTCTCTTTTATATCTTTCCCTTCTCACCTTAAACATGTACCTTCTAGTTTTGGACTCCCCTACCCTGGGAAAAAGACTTCGACTATTCACCGAGTGGTCTTAGCTAAGACTTGTAAGAAAAAGTTACAACTGAGGTTACAGTCAAATATGAGCTTATTCCCCCTTTACCTGCAATGATATGTGATTGGTTGCAATACATTTAGGAAAAACTGGAGCTCACATGGATTTTATTGTCATAGTTGATTTCAATACCTTAAAATGGAATTGAGTCCTGGTTGTACGAAATTTATTTCCTATTGAATGACATTCCACCAGAAATTTTGACAGGCCATCTTTCCTGGTGTTTTCTCCATCCCCTGGACAATGTAGCTTGGTTTCAGCTCCTGTGTCCAGTCCTCACAGACAAATAAACCAGATTGATGAATATGATTCCAGAACATAAATTGAAATTGAAAAAGCTGAAGTTTTGAGTAACATCCTCTTGCAAGCTGATCTCTGCATTTTTCTAAACATCTCAGTGTAGAATGTTTCACTTTGCTGCATAAAGTATTATAGCCCTGCTGGTTTAGAGTTAGTCCTTATTAGCACCAAACCTGGCATTAGTGTGTTCTATTCTAAACATTTATGGCATGAATTTCTAGCTTCTGTTACATAAATTGTTACTCTATTTCTAGGTGTGAGTTTTATCCTCTGAATTAAAACTTGGGAGCAATACTGGATTTCCCCAATACTGAACAGGTTTGGTTTTTCTGACGAAGGGCTTATGCCCGAAATGTCAATTCTCCTGCTCCTCGGATGCTGCCTGATCAGCTGTGCTTTTCCAGCACTTCACTCTCGACTCTGATCTCCAGCATCTGCAGTCCTCACTTTCCCCTGCTTTTTATGACAGGCTGACAACACCCATGGTCCTTTTTACTGACCCCACCTTTTATTTCTATGATTTATGAACTTAATTCAAAATACTGCTGAAGAGAGAGACATGACACTGAAGATGTTTGCCTTGCACTCATCAGACCAAAGACAAAGCAGAAATTGATTACATTTTATTCAAATTCTCTTTTATTTACTTTTGCAAAACAATGTACACCGTAGAAACATGATCACAAGGATATAGTGAAAAACAAAATGCTGGATTTAAGTCAAATTAACAAAATACTTCCAAGCTTCCCAAGGCATGGCAAGTGGAATAAAGTGTTGAAACAGCATAATACTTTTCATGTTGCAGCATAATAGACGCATTGTGTCTGGATCATTGCTCAGTCCTTCCAGTTCCAGGGGTAGCCCCGAATTTAACTATTTCCCAAATCTTAATGAACATTTATACACACTTTGTTGCACTGATGAATGCTGAACTGCACCAAGTGCATGTTTGAAGTAGGTCACAAGACACTCCATATCCAATGTTAAATTGCACCCATCTCCTTCTCACACTCACCTTCAAGTATTGCTGGCTGTTAGCCTTACATTGAACTCTAACATGGGTGAGGAATGTTTAGTTCCAAATGCAAGAAAACAGAATTGGGAGAAGTGACCTGCATGGTCAGTTTACCTCCTCTGCTCTACTCTGGGACATTCCTGAAGGTAAGCCTGCAGTTGTTTCTATGTTTCTGAAAGGGTAACAGGCATTCCTAAGCCTCCTGTCACATGAGCCTGAACAAACGTGTGTGGTCCTTTGAACCAGTGCCCAACCCACTCAAATTGAATAATCATAGAGAAGGATTTGCTACTGGGAAAATTACACTCTTTAAGAAGGCCTCAAGAACATTTTCAAGCCTGGAGGGTTTCTGATTTCTGTGTTTGGATAGCAGTGGGAAAGCACATTGTAACAATGGCTACATTGCCTTTCTTCCCTCTTCTCCTGATACTGAGTGTTGCTAGACTTCTTCGAGTGATGGTTACAATAAAGGTAAAGTCATGAGTGGACTGAGATGCGACAAAAATTTGCAATGTGAAGCTTGAATATACAAAATGTTCACAAACATTGTATTTGAGCATTAAGCGCTCTCATGCAGAGAACGGAACTGAATCAGTTGGTTGCAGCTTTATAAAATTGACCATCTCTACGGCAATCCCAAAGGAGATCCAAGAATGGCTTCGCTGCCTTTGTATACCCAAGTCACTGGCACTGAGTTTAATGTGCATTTTTAAATAGAGCTTTCTTAGTCATTATCACTTACGTATTGTTCTATTCACTTTGAATGTTCTGCATACATCAATATCATTGCCCGGTAAATAACGGATAGGTAAAGTCTCATTTTCCATCATCAGTTAGGCTATGTTAGTTCATCTTTGCTGGATAGTAATATTCTTCTGATAACGGACCTTTGATAATGCTGGGTGAAGGGGAGGAAGATTAAGATTCCTCAAACTATTCGATTCAAAGTCATGGAATCTCCATAGTGTGGAAAGAGGCCATTCAACCCATCGAGTCCACACCAATCCTCCAGAAAGAATCCCACCCAAACTCAACCCCAACCTTGTCCCCATAACCCCATGGCTAATACAACTAGCACATCCCTGGACACCATGGACAACTTAACACGACCTAAACAGCACATCTTTGGACTGTGGGAGGAAATCCACACAGACACGCGGAGAATGTGCAAACTCCACACAGACAGTCACATTATGCTGACTTGATCCCATGTCCCTGGCAATGTGAGGTAACAGTGCTAACCATTGACCCACCATGCTGACATAGCAGTATTGGCAAATGTTGCATCTTATTGATGATTGTTTGACTCCAATCATCATTCTGACAACAAGAGATTGATAAAACCTTTTCAACTTCATGGCAGCTTTTGCAGTTTTTTCCCCATATTTTCCTGTAATGTTGTCCATTTTCCCACAGACTGGAGTCTTCCCAATTTTTACATCACAAACCCTAGGCTGCCTTCCCCGTGAATCACAGCACATTGTTAGCAACTGATCCATCATGTCTGCAATGGCCCTTTACTGCAGCAATCCAAAAGCATTGCCATTCCATAATTGAATATCCAACCAATTGTTCTTTCAAAATTGCAAAATGGAGTCTGTCTGAACTATTTCTTGTGATTATACATTCCATTCAATTTTTATCTCTGTAAAGAAACTTATTTTATTCTCTCCTCTTATGACAATTTGATGTTGATAATCCCTTATCATTCACTTACTATCCATCCAAAATACTTTTGACTATTCACTAATTCATTGTATCAAGGTACACCAGACTGTTTGGAGCCTGTGTGACATTTTTGACCCTGAGGTAAATTTCCCAATACGTATCTGCACCACCACGATAATGAGCCAATTACACCTCCATAACACTGGTCAACTCTGCCCCTGCTGTTGAAAATTTTATCATTACTTTTCTTTAAACCACTAGACTTGACAACTCCCATTATTCTTCACTAGCCTCTCCCATTCTCCACAAACCCAACGCCATCCAAATTCTAATGCTTGTGTCTGAACTTATGCGATGTCCCATTCTCCCATCACACCTGCTCCCATATTTTAAAATTTTAAACTTTATTGTCAAATCTCTCCATGGCATGGCCCATTGCTATCTCTACAATCTCTTCGAGTCTGATAACCCTGTTGTTTATCTCCCTTCTTTGCCTGAGTAGGACTAGAACAACAATTGTTCCACAAAAACCATGGAAATGCAGGTGTGTCTAGGGCCCATGTGCTTCCTGGAGCTACACAAGTAATTTTGAAGCAGGTGTGTACAGTCAAGGAAGACATTGTTCAATGAGAAGCCAGGGAAAGGGTAGGGTAATAGGGAGATATTGAGGGCTGCTTGGGTCTCCATTTAAGGTCTGGGGCTGTAGTGGAATTGGACATTTATGATGCACATTAAATGATTGGGCCAGGAAGTGAAAACTTACTGTAACAGAGGGTGTTGGAGGAGTCACAAATGTAAAGAGGCAGATAGTGGACAAAGGGAAATAATCTAGAGTTGAGATAGGAACAAATCAGTTCCGTGAAACAAGAGGCTTACCAGGGCATCTTGTTTGTGGATATTATAGATGTTGGGAAGGAGGTAGAAGTGAGCCGCTTGGTATTGAGGGACTGTGAGGTTGGAAGCCATGGAGGAATATCTTTGGAAGAGGTAAGGTCATTGGTGACAGTCTTGGAAACAATGGCTTGACATCTAGCTGTAGAATTATGGTCCTTAGGAACGATGATTCTGTTTTGGTCAGCTTATTCAATAGGCAAGATGAATGCAATTAGCATTAGATATTCCAGGACAGTTATAAATGCCCTCCAGTTAACAACAGGTCTTGAAGTCTACTTTACAAGAGTGACCCTATTTGGCTCTGTCATATTTCTATAGCTTTGCCTAACTATGATTATTCATTGTGAGCAGAGTTCCTTTGGTTTTGGGTTGTGATTTTTACCCACTAATTAAGACTATTTTAACTGATTTTAAGCAAATGCTTTTCACACTCAGCTGACTGTAAACTTTTGTTGTGTACTGGATCAACCCAAATCTCTAAAGAGAAATGGCAGTGTACTAACCAATTCCTCCTTAGTGTTCACAATATAATGTTGAGTTTGAAAAATATATGGACTCTGCATAATTCCTTGAGATAGCAATTAAGGTAAAGTATTGGCAAAGGTAGCATCTGATGGATAGCTTATTACACATCTTCAATAGCCATTGTCTGTGCAGCAAATGGATAAAGCCTTCTCAGGTCATCTTCAGCCTCTGCTTGTTCTCCCTGTTTCTGTAATGTTGCCTGTTTATCACAACCAGGGAGCCTTCCCATTGTTTTCGAATGCAAGCCCAAGGCTGCTTCATCTGTGCATCACAACACATTGTTAGCTTTATAAAGTTAACAAGCTGAAATTCAATCAGTTCTCAAATTGACACAAAACATGAATGAAAAGCAATAATCATACTGAATTATTCCAACCTGTCAAAAGAATTTTGTGGTGATCCTGCTGCAGTCTTGTCTGCGTATCCAAAGCTGTCAACTAATGAAACAAGCTGTTAGAACTCACAAAAAGGACACCTGTTACTTTGAGAAAATAGGACATTAAAAATGCTGAAAATCCTGCTTGTAGGCACATTGAGCTTCATGCACCTGGTTTTTGATAGCTCCCCAGTGCGTTATTTGTGGGCAGCATGGTGGTACAGTGGTTAGCACTGCTGCTTCACAGCACCAGTGACCTGGGTTCAATTCCCACCTCAGGCAACTTTCTGTGTGGAGTTTTCACATTCTCCTTCTTGTCTGCATGGGTTTCCTCACACAATCCGAAAATGTACAGGTTAGGTGAGTTGGGTGAAGGGGTCTGGGTGGGTTGCGCTTCAGCAGGTCGGTGTGGACTTGTTGGGCCGAAGGGCCTGTTTCCACACTGTAAGTAATGTAATCTAATCTAATTTTTGGACACTGGATTGTTGAGCAAATTTCTGATATTCAAAACTTTAATAAGCTTTGGAAGAGGTTTCCAAGAATGTACCAAAGAAGAGTAACAGGGAATTACAATGCCTGTCCCATCATAATATAGAAATTTACCATAGAGGTGAGCTTTGCGAGGAAAGTTAATGCTTTGGAAAATAGCTATCATTATTAGTTTCTAGCTTTAAGAAAGCCTCTGTCTGAAGCAATAGGGATTAGTACTCTGCTGTAGTATTTAAAAGCTTGCAGCAACTTACAGAAAACATCAGACAATGCAATAGCTCACATGAAAGGTTAAAAATATATAAGGTGAAAAATAATGTCTTTTTAAGGCAGAGGTGATGAATGCCCATTTCAAAGGCTTCAACCCATCATTGCTGGTGTTCAAACATTGGAGGTTCAGATAGTTGCTGCGTGGGACGTTCAAAAAGGATATTCTGTTGAACTTGCTTGGGAGCTCCCAGCTGTGAGAGTCACATCCTGATCTCACTCCACTGTGGCTTGGGGTCCTCACTGATCCTGAGCAACACTCATACCTCCCACCCATTCCCCATTCTGAGTATACAGCAGGACATGGAGTAGGAGGGCAGTGGGTGGTGGGGAGATATTCCTGGGTCGCTGATTGTGGGTCAAACCCACAACTCACCACTCACTACTTGGGTCTTCCTCACAGGAGGCAATTTGGGCTCTCTAGTTGTTGCTTAGAGTAAATAGTGCCCATGCAGTTAAAAAGTATCAATAACGTCTGGAGAGATCTCCATACTGCCAAAATGAAGCTGCCAAAGTAGTTGTGCAGAAAGGTAAAAACAGTGACTACAGATACTGGAAACCAGATTCTGGATCAGTGGTGCTGGAAGAGCACAGCAGTTCAGGCAGCATCCAACGAGCAGCGAAATCGACGTTTCGGGCAAAAGCCCTTCATCAGGAATAAAGGCAGTGAGCTGGAAGCATGGAGAGATAAGCTAGAGGAGGGTGGGGTGGGGAGAGAGTAGCATAGAGTACAATGTGTGAGTGGGGGAGGAGATAAAGATGATAGGTCAGGGAGGAGAGGGTGGAGTGGATAGGTGGAAAAGAAGATAAGCAGGTCGGACAAGTCCGGACAAGTCATGGGGAGAGTGCTGAACTGGAAGTTTGAAACTAGGATGAGGTGGGGGAAGGGAAAATGAGGAAGTTGTTGAAGTCCACATTGATGCCCTGGGGTTGAAGTGTTCCGAGGCGGAAGATGAGGCGTTCTTCCTCCAGGCGTCTGGTGGTGAGGGAGCGATGGTGAAGGAGGCCCAGGACCTCCATGTCCTCAGCAAAGTGGGAGGGGGAGTTGAAATGTTGGGCCACGGGGCGGTGTGGTTGATTGGTGCGGGTATCTCGGAGATGTTCCCTAAAGTGCTCTGCTAGGAGGCGCCCAGTCTCCCCAGTGTAGAGGAGACCGCATCGGGAGCAACGGATACAATAAATGATATTGGTGGATGTGCAGGTAAACCTTTGATGGATGTGGAAGGCTCCTTTCGGGCCTTGGGTAGAGGTGAGGGAGGAGGTATGGGCACAGGTTTTACAGTTAAAGTCTGGTACAGGAAGAAATTGTTTGCCTCATTCACCAAAGATCCTCAAACAGCATCTTCTAAATCTACGACCACTTCCATCCACAAGGACAAGGGCAGCAGATTTTTGGGAACAGCATCACCTTCAAGTTCCTCTCCAAGCCACACACTATCGTGATTTGGAAATATATCGCCGTTCCTTCACTGTCACTGGGTCGAAATCCTGGAATTCCCTCCCCAATGACATTGTGGGATCAACCGACAACGGGTGGACTGCAGCAGTTCAAGAAGGCAGCTCACCATCACCTTCTCAAGGGCAACTCGGGATGGGCAATAAATGCTGGTCAGCCAACGATGCCCCACAAATAAATTATATATAAAAAAAGTCTTAAGAAAAGCATCACAGTAAAAGGGGGTTGGCAGGTAAGATGCAGGGCAAATAACTTGCATGCGTTAAACTGGTACAGTTACTGAAAGCTAATGTAGTTCAAATTTTCAGAAACAGACATAGACACACAGTTTGAGCACTGTGGGCCGTGGAGAGTTGGGAATCTTTGGGTAAAGGGGGTTGTGTTCTTTTACTAACATACAGCATTTTGCTTAATATTAATGCTAAATAAATTAAAAGTTCTATCACTAAACTTTATTTTGCTCCTGGCTATTAGGGTGTGTTTTGCTGACCTATGCCTACACCTTGTCTAATTGGGACAAATTCCCACTGTTTATGGGAAGGTTGCTAGCTGTCCCTGAGACACATACAAGGTGAAGGCATTGTTTATCATTCTGTGCTGTTGACTTTCTGTCCGCCCTGATAAGTCTGCGATTTAGTATTTGGTAGCTTTGCCAGCTATCAAACAGTTGCTAACTGCCAATCTGACATTCACCCCAGCAGCACCTTCTGTTGATGTATTCAAGAAGTTTCCTTCCCTGTTCCTATTAGAGGCCATTGTTTCAAAAGAGTACATTTGTGTCACGTCTATGCCACCAAAACAGACCTTTCGCCCAACACATCTATACCAGTGTGAGCTCTGTGTGATTTCCCCCTCCCACTTTATGCCACCTCATCCTATTGCTCTCATCTGTCTATCTAGTTCCCTTTAAATGCATCAATGCTACTTGGCTCAAACATTCCATGTGGTAGTTCTAAATTCTAGATTCTCACTATTTTATGGGTAAAGGCAATTTTCCTGAATTACCAGCTGGATGTAGTAGCGACTGATTAATGCTGGCACATTCTTTCGAACATTCCATGTAGGTCTTATACCTTGTGATTATATATAAACTTATTTCATGCCTATGTAAATTAATTTGAATACTGTTCCCCATGCCAGTTACAACACTGTAATTACTGGCTTTGTTTATTGTCAAAGTCACACAATGAGGCTTTTGAAAAGAAATTTAATAAGACAAAATTGCTTTAATATATTATGCAATATAATAGAATGAGGATAGTCTGTTTTGTAATTGTGTAATATTAGATCCAAGCTATAGTTATATAGGTAGCCCTATTCTGTCTGTTGTATAACACAATTGAAACTTTGGTAATTATTACATACATGGCTGGTAGATTAGACTACCTACAGTGTGGAAACAGGCCCTTTGGCCCAACAAGTCCACACCGACCCTCTGAAGAGTAACCCACCCAGACCCATTTCCCTCTGACTAATGTACTGAACGTTATGGGCAATTTAGCATGGCACGGTGGGCGGCACGGTGGCACAGTGGTTAGCACTGCTGCCTCACAGCGCCTGTAGACCCGGGTTCAATTCCCGACTCAGGCGACTGACTGTGTGGAGTTTGCACGTTCTCCCCGTGTCTGCGTGGGTTTCCTCCGGGTGCTCCGGTTTCCTCCCACAGTCACAAAGATGTGCGGGTCAGGTGAATTGGTCAAGCTAAATTGCCTGTAGTGTTAGGTAAGGGGTAAATGTAGGGGTATGGGTGGGTTGCGCTTCGGCGGGTCGGTGTGGGCTTGTTGGGCCGAAGGGCCTGTTTCCACACTGTAAGTCTAATCTAATTTACCTGACCTGCACATCTTTGGATTGTGAGAGGAAACCGGAGCACCCAGAGGAAACCCACACAGACACGGGGTGAATGTGCAAACTCCACACAGTCACCTGAGGCTGGAATCGAACCTGGGAGCCTGACAATGTGAGACACCGGTGCTAACCACTGAGCCACCGTGCCGTCCCAAATCTGAGCTTTGCCAACAATTTCTGTTTTTGTTTTTAATTTACAACATCTGCAATTCTTTCAGTTTTTAAAGAATTTCTGATGACTGGTTAAATAGATTATGAAAAAAGCAAACTCAGATTGCACGTATAAGGTGATCATTAATGGTGGCATCAGGGTCTCGCCTGCCACCTGGATTGCCAGGGAGACCCTTGTGTCACCTCCTTTTATAAGGCCCACCACTGGACAATGTGAGCCCTCTCTAGAGTTCAGGACCATGTGCGTTAAGGGGGATGAGGGGGGTTGAGGTGTTCCTGTCACTCAGCGATTATAAGTAATGCCATTTGTGGCAGTGGCTGCTGCCAGTAATTCACCCACCCAAGCCCCAGGATCACTCAGGAAACCAGGCCACAGGTCACTAATGCTATGTCAATAGAGCATGGATATGCTCCAATTGTAATCAAGAGGAGCTGGCACTGTCTGGGGAAAGATGAGAACATATTTGTGAACAAGAGTAACGATCGTGTGCCACGGTGGTAATGTCCTCACCTCTGGGCCAGAAGATCAAGTCCCACTTGACACAGAGATATATCATAACCCATCTATGCTGGTTGCTTAGAAATAACTAATACTGATTGCATCTGTAACTGAAACACTAGAACTAATGATGAGAGTGCACAGCAGAGTGCATACTTCTATCATGCTTTGTTCAATCAACATTATTATTTAACAATATTTATTAATTTTATCAAAGTAATCCACTTAGAAATGGCTGGCCTTTGCAAAGAAGAAAGTAATCTGCAAATATTCTGGGGTTTGGTCTTTTGTGAATAATTTTGATGGATGACTGATGCACAAGCTCCCGTTTCCTCTTTGGTCAGAAAGATTCATACCTGTGTCACCCACGTGAGATTCAGTGGGATAGGGATTGTGCTCTCAGTGGTTAACAACAGCCCCTTCCCTCAACCCAATTCTTGATCAAGCCGAATGCTTTTGAATGGGACATGTTCTCTACCATCCTTGGGACCCCAAAGAGCAAACCCAACAGTCTTTATTTTTTGGGATCCTTGTGTGATAAGTCTGCTGTAGGGAGAGACCCTTAGTTGCCTAGTTAAGGTCTTTAATTTGAGGTTGAAGAAGGAAGGCTTCCAGCTCCAAACATCATTGGGCGAGAATAGGAAGAGGAGTGTCACCCTTTACTTTCCCACACAGTTATTTGCTCCCTTCCCACCCATTTCCAGACCTGCCTTGGCAGTGGGCATGCAACTCTGTCCATAGGAAATGGATGCCTTTTGTGCTGTTAAGACTCTTGCCTGAGTTTAGAACAATTTTTGTGAAGTAAAGAGGGAAGTAATTGTCTGTTACTTTACGTTGATAGAAGATTTTTTTCCTGTTATTCAATCACCAGTGATTAATCACGTGCAAACCAAAACATTACTTAAAGGAAAATGAAAATGCAATGAAGTGAATATTGAGGATTAGGTGAGAAGACAGGTGAAATACCAGCTGACCTCCACCTAAAAGGTTAATCTGTCTTTACTGTTCCAGATGTTGATGAAGTCATAATTATTTTGTGTATAACTTGCTTTTTCTAATTTCCTTTCTGGTTACCATAAATTGTTTTGCTGCAGTTTTAGAGATAATAAGTCAAATCATGGCCTAAGTCCTCTGCAAGTACAATTATTAATTGCTTTGACCATGCATTGTTCCTAAGTTTCAGTTCCTAGTTTAAATTGTTCACGCACCTTTAGAATGTCCTTCTGTAATGCAGTTACTTTTGCTTCCATGTTCCGCAATGATTGACAGCTGGATTTTTGTGCTAACAACTCGTTTTCCTCTTCTAAAAGCTTTAGCTTCTTCTGCTGAATTTTAAACTTTTCAATAATGTCCTATCAAGAAAGCAATCCAGTTTGTGACATTGAATAACCCACTCCCATTGTCTTCAAGCCAGTCCACTGAGGTGAGTTAAACAAACATGCTTGATCATGGCTTGTGGGAGACAGACAAGCGTTAAATGGAAAACTTCAAGAGCTGAAGTTAAAATCAATGCACTACTCATTGACAACAAAAAAGACTAAATTAAATGGATTGTCTTAATGTAGGATTGTTGGGATCCATATTAAGAATGTTCCCTTCCAAACTTCATAAACACCTGCAAAACCAGTGATTTTCAATAAAAAAACTCCACAATTTAATCATGAGCATGAGGTTTTATTCATATAATTTAATATAAATTATTTTGTAATGACAGTTCTGTATTTTTTTGCCATCTGGCACTAATTATCTCCATTAGGCATGTGTGAGTGTTCATATTCAAGCTGAAGTGGGGTTGGTGAGCTGAACAGCAATTATCAGGTAACCTGATTCTTGGACGCTGAGCTTGCAAAATGAAAGAACAACTCAGCAACTTGATTGCAGATGTGTTCTTATTCTGGTAAACAATATCACAAAAGCATTCCCTAAGGATACCCCTATTTAAGATGGGAGGGAGGATTGGCTGACTGGCAGAAATGGGGATAAAGGGGTCTTTTTCAGGATGACTAGTGGAGTTCCATACAGGTCACTTTTAGAACCTCAGCTATTACATTATACATTAATGATCTGGATGAAGGAACTGAGAGCATTGCTGTTATGTTTGCAGATGACATAAAGATAAGTGGAGGGACAGATGAGGAAGCAGAGAGGCTACAGAAGAATTGGACAGGCTAGGAGAATGGGCAAAAATGGAATACAATGTGAGAAAGCGTGAACTTATGCACTTTGTTGGAATGGGGAGAATCTTCAGAATTCTGAAGCACAAAGGAACTTTGGAGTCCTAGTTTAGCACTCTCTTAAACAAAACATACTGGTTAAGTTGGCAATTAGGAAGGCAAATGCAACATCAGCATTAATTTCAAGAGGACTAGAATACAAAAGCAGAGATCAGGTTGTCCAAGTTCTGATCAGACAGCATTTGGAATATTGAAAGCAATTTTGTGCAAAATATCTAAGGAAGGATATACTGGTATTGGAAGTGGTCCAGATGAGGTTTATAAGAATGATCCTGGGGATGAAAGTATGAGGAGCAGTTGAGGATGTTATGTCTATTCTTGATGGAGTTTAGAAGGATGAAGAGAGATCTCATTGTAATGCACAGAATGCTGGAAGACCTGGATGGAGTGGACATGGAGAAGATATTTCCATTGATAAAAGAGACTAGAATCTGAGGACACAATCCTTTAGAACTGAGATGACAAAGAATTTCTTCAGCCAGAGGTTGATTAATCTGTGGAACTCATTGCTGCAGTGGACTGTGGAGTCCAAGTCATTGAGTGTATTTAAGACAGAGGTAGATAGGGTCTTGATCAATAAGGGGATCATGGGTTGCAGGAGAAGGCAGGTAATGGGGTTGAGAAACATATCAGCCATGATCAAATGGCAGAGCAAACTCAATGGGGCGAAAGGCCTAATTCAGCTCCTTCTGGTCATACAGCCCTATTTCTGAACTTATCCCTGGGGCATCTTTGAAAGACCCTGACACAGAAGCTGTGATGTAATACTTCAATGGTTCTAGCACATTGTCTAATCTGTTTAGGCCTCTTCAGGCCTCTTTGTTCAGTGTCCCAACCCTTCGCTGCTGGAATGATTTGGGATGCTGAAGAATTTCAGCTCTCTGCAGCACAGCAATCACTCAGTTATTGCTTTCTCTTTCTTGACGGGTATCTTTCTAGAGCTCGCTCAGCGAGTGCTGAGGCCTAGCAGGTAGATGTTCAGGGAATGCCAGGAATTAAAAATCAAGAGGTTGAGTCCAGCTGACTGGTCCATGAAGCTCTTCATCCAGAAAACAAACCAGAAAGTCAGCCCTGTACAACTGAGGACAACCATCTTCCAATTAACACATTCGCTTTTGCAAATGATTTAATTTGGCATTCCCCACTTTTTAAGAGGTTGCCACAGTCAACCTGTCTTTCACACACAGTAATGATACATTCATTGGTCACCCGCAGAGTTTATCGAAAGTTCCTCTGAGGCAGAATGCGTCTGGATGTCGTTACTTTGCAATTTTTAACACCGGCATTATTGTTCTTGCCACTTCAGTTAAAAATACTGAGGCAGAAGAATGTTGCACCAATTTGCCAAGTGTCTGCACGCTAATGTCAAACAGTAAATCCGGAATTGATATGTTTCTGGATGGTTGCTTCATCTTATTGACAGTATAAAAACGATAACTTTCTGACAGATTTACAGTGAGATTTACTAACCTTAATTAATTGTAGTCTGTTTATCCAATCAGCTGATGAGTTGCCCTCAGGATGGTCCACATTTTGAGAGAGTGTTTGATATGCGTTCCTCAGATGGTGCAGTCCAATAATCAGGACTGTGAGCTGTTGAACAGTGCAGAGAATACAGACTGATGCATGTTCTAACATCATGGGCCCAACCCCTGTCCTTTTGTTTTACTGCTAGGCCACCACCATTTTCCAAATGAGTCCAACGAGCTGCCAATGTTGCCACAAATAGGGTGGCAAACGTTTTACTTTCTATTTCACTGTGTCTGCCTTTGGTTCACTTTTCTGCCTTTTTTTTAAACCAGGAGCTGGCAGTAGGTGAGGAGAGTGGCAAATATCTCAACCTCTGGCCAAATGCCTCAATAGCATTTTTAAAAAAACATTAAATCTTGGGATGTTAATGTCATTGGCAAGGCCATTCATTGTCTTTTGAACTTAAGAGGCTTGCTAGGCCATTTGAAGGGGCAAATTAAGGGTCAATCACATCGCTGTGGCTCTGGAGTCACATGTCAGCCAGACCAAGTAAAGATGGCAGATTTTATTCTTCAGAATATATTCGTAAACCAGGTGAGTTTTCATAACAATTCTTACTGAGGCCTGTTTACAATTCCAGATTCCTTTACTTCCAGGAATTGACTTGGCAGTCCACCAGTGTTGGAATTTGATCACGGATCCCCAGACCATTTACCTGAACTACAAGATTAATAATCCAGTAAAATTACTTCTATGTCGCCATCTTGCCACAGATTCAGTTTGCCCACTGAAGGTGGGGTTATGGCTTTTGGGATTGTTCAGCAAGATGGCACAGAGAGGGTTCTCCTTATCCAACATCCCACCTACCCACCACGCCAGCCATTGGGGCTCACCTTCATTTATGTAGATATGAACCAGGTAAAAGCCCATTTCAGACTACACAGGGTTTAGAGTCCACCTGCGTGTCTTGCTGATAACTCTAACCTTGAAGAAAATTTCTAGTCCATAGCCCTCAGAAGATAAAGCACATTTAGATGAGGAGAGCTCAACCAACTACTACGAGCAAATGTGCCTCAAACCTGGTTGGCCTTTAACTGGTTGTCATGTCTGAGATGAATGTTCTTGCTCAGAAGATGTAGCAGTAATTTTCTGTTGCATACACTTGACACCTCAAGGTTCTAAGGACCATAAAGAAACATTGATAAGAACATGATTTCTGCCTTCCAACATTATGTTTAAATGTGTTACCTGTGCAGCAAGTTTTTCCTGTCTTGTGCCTTTCTATAGGAAATAATCACAGTACAGTAAACTCTCACATATTCTACATGCATGGGATGGGAGGTGCTGGTGACATGAATGGACCAGTTATGGTTTGTACCACTTATGAGTACCATCAGCAAGGTTTGATTGAAAGGAGAGAGAGAGAGAGAGAGAGAGAGAGAGAGAGAGAGAGAGAGAGGAGTGGGGAGCACCCAATTTGGTATTCTTGTATTTCTGCCCTGCAAGATGGAAAACATCAATAGCAAATCTCTTTTGTCAGCCATATTTAATTATGACACAGCAAATATTTTATAATATTTACATGTTTCTTACCTTTACTTCTGTTGTCTGCATTCTCAGTTTGCAAACTGTCTGATTTCTTTCAATCTCCAGCTTTAGACTAAGCTTCACAAAACCTAAAAATGTGAAATTAGCTCAGCATTTATTTTTAAAAGACTGTTGTTATGTGAGCAGAGTATCTCAGCAGGACATCTTGAGCAATTATGATCTGCTAAACTCACACTATTGATATCAAGAGGTGAGTTTAGATTGATACCTTGGAAGCTGCGATGTCTACAGCCAATCTATAATTACAATTGATTTATACCACCATATCCTAATGTTTGCAAGATAGGATCATTTTTTAAAATACCTCACTATTAGTTGAATAAGTGGAAACATGTGAACCTATCTAGTTTAGTTTTATTAATAAATAATATATGAAATCTCTTCCCATAGGGTTAGTTGATGCAGTGGTAGACAACTGAATTACTGCAGAGAACTTTTTATTCACTAAATTAAGCCACTGAAAATAGAAATAAAGAAGAAGCTAAGCAATTTGTAATTATCATTATAATTTACCTTCTATTTTCTCCAATAATTTTTCAAATTGCAAGTTTACGTTACCATGGGTTTTTGTCAGGTCTGCATTTTGCTGTTGTGATCTATTAAAACAAATGCAGCCCATTAATTGGGCAAGAAAATGGTTATTTTCTAGAGTAAATCAAGAATGTTACAAACAACCAGAAAGGTTGGAGCAAGACCAGACAATGCATAAAGCCATAATGTTAGAGAGAGGCCGACCAACACTGCCATGATTTCAAGGATTTTCCCTTATTTTGACTGATTTCTCCAAAAGCCACCCACAGACTGAGCGTTTGCCTCTTGTTTTGTTTTATGATTATGTGCATTGTGGCCATTGGCTACGAGAGGATAGTATTAGAATCCCTACAGTGTGGATACAGGCCTTTTGGCCCATCAAGTCCACAATGACCCTTCGAAGTGCATCCTACTTAGACCCACCTCTCTACCCCTGTAATTCTACATTTCCCATGGCTAACCCACCTAACCTGCACATTTTTGGACTATGGGAGGAAACTGGAGTACTGGAGGAAACCCACACAGACACAGGGAGAACATGCAAACTCCACACAGACAGTCGCCCGAGGGTGGAATCGAACCCAGGTCCCTAGTGCTGTAAGGCCACTGTGCCTATTCACAAGCACATCCCATCCCCATGTTAATGATAACCAGCAAACCCACAATCCCCTGGTTCCATAGTCAAAGTGTCCCTTATTTTATGTGAATAAAAGAGTTGGTCATCCAGGTTACAATGCACTGCATGAACCAACACTAACACATAGAGAAGCAAACAGAATCTAATCCCCACAAATGAACAGCCCAGAGGGAAAACTGACAGTGAAAAAAAGCAACAATACTTGGAGATAAATGTATAATACTGTTCTGAATTATACAAGATAAGCTGGGCCAGTCTGCAACACTTACAAAGTTTCACTTTTTTTTCCTTCTGAACATATCTTTAGTTCTTTGATGGGAAGCATAGATGCAGGAACGCAGTGACCCTCTTCAGTTGATCATAAGGAGGATTCATGCTATTTATTGAGAACATGGTGCCTGGCTACTAGATTAGAATTTGAATTCAATTGCAAAAGCTGAGAATAAAACCAATTTCAACGAAGGTAACCATGAAACTACTAGGTTGTCATAAAAAAGAATAAGTAACTTAGTAATGTCATTGAGAGGAGAAACTAATCATTCTTCTCGAATGTGATTGATATGGGACTCTAGACTATTTATGACCCAGTGAAGATAGCCCACCTTCACCACCTTATGGGGACAGCTAAGGGCAGAAAACAAGTACCAGCCTTGCCAACAATGTTCCCTCTAAACTGCTTAACTTTGGGCCATGCAGAAACCTTTATGGGCCACACATGGTGCTCCCTTTAAATAACGTGTATGTGTGCAGACCCGGAAAAGGATTTAAGGGGGGGCATGCACATAAATAAGTCACCCCAGTCCTCCATAAATAAATCAGTGTGAATATTGTTTGTCACTGATGCCTAAATTCCAAAAATAAACAAAACACTGAACCCCAAAATTTTGATCTGAGTTATCCATCACTGTTTTCAGTTCCTTACTGGGATAGGAGACAGACTCTTAGCATTTGAGAGGTCAGGGGCTCTTGGAAACCTGTAAAATTCCTTGGGTACTCTTCCTAATGGTCTCATGCTTGGACGCTGTCTTTATTATAATAGCAGGAACAGGGGATGTGCAGGGGCAGAGGAGATGGGCAGTAGCCCTGCTCTCACCTTGATTGTGGCTGTTATGGACCTAGGTTAGGGTTATGTTGAGTTGGTGGGAGGCAGGTTGAGGATTGGTTGGACATACATGACAGCCATTTCACCGATATCCTACCCACATCAATAACTCCTCCGAGATCTCTTCTCACCCTCCGGTTGATCCTTCCTCCCATACCCTTTCCATCAAGGCTCTTCTCCCCTCCTTTCCTTCAGCGTGGGTCTTTCCCTTGTCCCTACTAAATAGATCCCACACATAGCCCCATCCTGGCATTGGGATGTAGAATTGGCCCTGCTTGTAA
Organism: Hemiscyllium ocellatum; assembly: GCF_020745735.1. Classification (NCBI taxonomy): domain Eukaryota; kingdom Metazoa; phylum Chordata; class Chondrichthyes; order Orectolobiformes; family Hemiscylliidae; genus Hemiscyllium; species Hemiscyllium ocellatum. The sequence goes on along the minus strand of NC_083436.1, from coordinate 30,608,102 downwards.
TCCCAGAAGTCGCCACCTCTCCTGATGGTGCTGGTGAGTCTATAGCTCCCAGCCAATGAGGTAGGAATTGTTCCTGTATGATGGAAATTGCACCACCAGACAATCAATGTGGCTTGAAGGAACATGGATGTTGTCCTTGCTAACTATACAGGTGGCAAAGAAGAAGCTAAAAACCCTACTCATGGACCTAAAGATATTTTAATCAACCTGTTGAGACATTTTATGACACACCTCTGAAGCAGGTGCAACTTGAAGCACAGGGCAGCAAGCACTTCTGGTCCAGACATAGGAGCACTACCAGTACACTCATAGAGTCACTGGTCCCATGCCCAGCAACATTAACGGAACTGCCTTCCCTTTTTATTTTACCACTGAATCATTACCCTAACCTAGGCCCTTAACAACCTCAATCAGGGTGAGAGCAGAGATGCTGCCCATCTCCTCCATCCCTGCCCACCTCCCCCTTCCTGCAAGAATAATGAAGGCACCCTCCAGGCATGAGGGCATTGGGATGGCTACCATTGAAGGCAAGGTGGCTTATTCTGATTACCCTTCATCAGAATCCTTTGACTCTGTCCATACTCTTGTATTTTCTTGCGTATCTTGATTGATCTTTGGAATGATCTTCTGCTGTAAGTGAATACAAACAATGAATGCTTAAAGTGGACACAATAAGTTTCTCCAACAATACATTCAACATCTCCAATTGGCTTAGTCATTGCCTGTTGAGAGCTACCAGAAGTTATGTTCCAAGCCTTAATGGGGCTCTGACTACAGGTATTTCTAATCAACCTGTTCAATGACATTATAACACACATCAAGAGCAAGTGGGATGTGAACCAAGATCTTCTGTTCAAGAGGTATGGACACAACCACTGCACCACAATAGCCTCCTTAAGTTAGATTGTTGTGGGGTGGGGTGGGGTATGGTTTGCTTTACAATGAATTTTCTAATGAACCTGGTCAGAGATGTTATTACACACTTCTGGCACAGGTGGGACTGGAACTTAGGCCTCCTAGCTCAGAGGTATGAACGCTACGACTGTTCCACAAAAGCCTCACAAATCATGCTGGTTCTCTGCACAGAATGCAGATTTGACACTAGCTATAAAGCTCATTTGTTATATATGAACTAGTGAGGCATTTTCAATCAACATGCACAGACACCTCTGGAGCAGGGGGAAGTTGAACCCAGGTCTTGTGGCTTAAAGGTAAGTATATGACCAATGCACCAGAAGAATCCCAAGGCTCTGGAAATCAAACCTAGATGGGTTGATTTTCATTAATGAGTGGCTTTGGATTTTCACAATGGAGATTTAAAATAATGTTTTTATGCCTGTTCTTTTTTGGCCTAATTTGAGCTTTGTACTTCTCTTGCCAGTGTGAGAGTCAACAGCTCAGTGGACAGATTCCCTTTTCTCCTTCTGATTTGTCATTGTAAGCATGGGTCAACTCTTGCTAGCTTCATTTAAATAACCCACATCTTGCATTTGGGACATGGTCAGCAGGCACAGTGATGGACAGAAGCATTGCTCTCAAATGGGTATATCATGTCACACTGGTAGTGTCACTACCTCTGGACATGGAGCTCGGATTCAAATCCCACCTGTTCCAGAGGTGTGAAATGACGTCTATGAATATGTTGATTAGAAAAATATGTCAAATTAAAAAAAAACAAAAGTAAATAAATATTTTGATTTCACTTAATCTGCCATGAAAGGACCCAACAACAAAGAATATTTAACTGGGAAGGGAAAGAAGGAAGGCTGAATAATGTATGGATGTTTTTTGGTTTGGAAATGTTCTACTCCTTCTAAAGTTGGAAATTAACATTGTATGTCCACATACCCCTTTGGTAATACAACCAAAGATACCTTTCACACACTGGTCTGACTTCCTGGATCAGTTGTGGCTCTCCGAATTCCCTTTTCTGGAGACAGTGAGGTAGATTCTGAAATGTTCTGTAGAAACGTTCCACAAGTTGTGTACAGGCCTCCTAGTTCACACACTTTGAGATAACTTTTAGAGTAAGAAAGAGGGAGGACAAAAGTGTGTTGCTCCCCAAGGCAGTAAGGGACACCTTTAGTTTGTCTGGATAGAGTCAAACTCTATTTATTTGTTTCCTTTATATGCTACTGTACAGAACCGAATTGCATTTGTGACGATGTATACATAAAGATATTTTTATGAATAAAGTATGTTGAGAAATTAATAAAAAGATATCAGACCCTGTGATCAAAATCCAGTAGCATTATTCCTTCCATAACTGGATCATATGACCTCTACAAAAACATTGTGAACTGAATATCTCTTTCCAAACAGCCTGTTACCCATCAATATAATGTTACTGTTGTTACAAAACCAGTGTGTCCAGCAAATTATATTATACATTAATGTATAAACCACACATCGTCATAACAATATTGTGAATGACAGAGTGTTTACAAACCTCTGGGGTGGAGAACTCCCAACATTCCCACTAATGCAACAACAAAATACTATGGATGCTGGAAATCTGAAATAAAACCAGAATTTACTGGAAATACTTAGCAAGTCTGACAGCATCTATGGACAGAGTTGATGCTTAAGGTAACCTCCTTCCCCTAGCGTGCATCCCCCAACTACCTACATCTACTTAAAACCTACTACATTTCTATTTTCTTCAGTTTGCCTTAAAGATCATCAATTTATCTCCACAGATACTGACTGACGCCCTGGGGTTTTCTCTTTTGTTTTGTTATCTCTTTATTCCTTCCAAAATAATTCTCCTCCTACCTTTGATTGCAGGCCTATTTCTTCTGTCTCTGTGCTCAGTAATTCTGTTCCTGTAGCCATCACAGAGTTGCTGCCATCAGTCAGACACTCCCCACCATGTTCCATTTGCTCCTGGTGAACAGACAGTTTGTCCTCATTCTTGGCAAACTCCGGCTCCTTTGAAAGGCATTCACACTGTGCACATAATTTTGAGGGGCATTCCTGAAGGTTTATTGATGATGTCCTATAGATTGAAATGCTACATATTACCATAAGCGGCATATTCCGTGGCTGAGGAAGGACATTTTACTAATCAACCTCATAAATTGGAAAATTCTGGGGAACCATTCCCAATTTTCTGGTATGTAAGAACATTGGCCATGCTCCACATTTATGGAGAAGATCAGTCTTTTTGAGAGAGATTATATAAAAAAGACACAAGCAATATTTTTACATTGATGAAAGAAAGTGATTACTATCAACACTTTAGAGACAATATCCGATAAATTAACAAAGAAACAATTATCAATGCACTGATTGTAATCCATTGGCCTTCAGTAAATTGTATAAAACTGAAAATGTGAAATTATTCAGATGGAGTCTTTTATTAATGTAAAGATTATTCACATTGCTGGTAGAGATAAAGTAATCGAAGGTGCATTGTCCTAAGTGTTTTGGACTGTGAAATGGTGATGTATTTTTGATGACAAAGGTCTTCTGCCAGGCAGCAACAATGTGATTGGCTCCCAGGTAGCTGAACAGCTTGTTGGTGTAAATGTTTGGACCTCTGAAATAGAAGAGCTGTCTTTTCCACTGCAGGAAAAGAAAACTTCAAGGCTGAATGTAGCCAGTTTATTTTCCCTCATCACTTGCTGTGGCCTTTTACTAGTAAGTCAGAGATTTTACAAGTGTGGGCCAGTTGTTCTGTTCCTCCTGCAAGTGGAAGTATCTGGAGAAGACAGAGATCAAGAAGCAGCAAGCTCTCATTAGTCAAGAGGATCCCTCAACAAACCCTGTGGATAGGAATCATTGAACTTAATTCCCAGACTTTCTCTATCTCTGTAACACCTGTGCTTTGTTTTTTTCTTCACTGTCTGTAGTGTGTATGTAGGGGGATTTTCATAATGGAGTTAGTATTTTAACTAGTAGTGTTTTAAATATTGATGGTTCATATTTGTTTCGCTGTGGTTAGAATTTATGAAGAAAGAGTGATGATTGTTAAGTACAGATCCTGGCCCATGCTTTCTGTTAACCTGGGCCTAACAAACTGGCAAGCTGGGTAATTTTGCATATTTTTATAAAATCCTGAACTTTTGTGATGATGCTGGGAATAGTGGGGCTTGAGTTCCATCTCTCCCTAATGTGCTGGGTTCGCTTGCCTAACAAGAAACTATCTATTTCTGCCTTAAAAGTTTTCAATGATCCTATCTCCATCACCTTTGAGGCATAGAGTTCCAATGTCACACAATGCTCAAAGAAAATAACTCCTTTTCATTTATATCCTCAAAGGGTAACCCTGAATTTTCCTTTTCATATCCACCATGTCAAGACCTTAGAAACTTCAATCAAATCAGTCCTCGTTTTTCTATTTTTCAATGAAAGCAAGATCAGTTTTTCCATTCTTCTTTCATAAGGTAGCCCATTCATTCCAATTATCAATCGAGTAAACTTTCATGTGGAACCTTGTTAAATGCTTTCTGAAAATCCAAGTACTGAAAATCAATCGGCTCCCTTTTATACATATCACACATTACAGTACTCCTTCAAAGAATTAAGAAAATGGTTAGACACAGTTATCCTTTACAAAACCATGCTGACTATTCCGAATCATCTTAATTTTTCAACGTGCCCTGTTATAACCTCTTCAATGATTCATCCGAAAGGCTTCCTTATGACAGATCTCAAGCTTAAACACCTACATTTTCCTGGCTTCTGTCTGTTCTCCCTTCTGCAATAGAGGGGTCATATTTGCTACTTTCCAGTCTGACAGAACCTTTCCAGAATATTACAAATGATGGCATCTAGCAATTCACACCAACACATGTAACACCTCATTAGCCACTTCCCTTAAGACCTAAGGATGAAATCCTGCAGGATTCAGGGGCTTGTTAGCCCACAGCTCTATCAGCTTGCTCAGTGCTATTTCCTGAGTGATCAGAATGTTTTATTTATTACTCTGCCTTTTCATTACTATCAACTATTACGTCCCTGTTGCATCTCGAGAGGAACAGCACTCACCTTTCTTACTCTTAATGGTAAAAGACAGCAGAAAACTGCAGCAGAGGTGACATTAAGGGTCCTTTTGCATGAATCACAAAAATCTCACATCCAAGTTCAGCAGATAAAAGGGAAGGCCTGTTGGACTTTATTTTAAAGATAATGAAATATAAAAAAAGGGAGGTCTTGCTAAAATTGTACAAGGCACTAATCAGACCATACCTGGAATACTGTGAACAATTTTGGTTCCTTTATCTAAGGGAAGATATACTGGCTACTAGAGACAGTCCAGAGAAGGCTCACATAGTTGATCCTGAGTATGGAGGGATTTTCTTATGAGGAGAGATTGAGTAAGTTAGTCATGTACCCATTAGAGATCAGAGGAATGACAGAAAATGTTATTGAACCATTCAAAATTCTTAGGGAGTTCAACAGGTTGGATGCAAAGAGGTTTTTTTCCCTTACGGAAGAGTTTAGGATCAGAGGGCATAATCTACAAGTAAGAAGTCACTCATGTAAGCAGAGATGAAGATGATTTTTTTCCTCTTAGGCAATAGTGAATCTGCAGAGTTATTTACCACATAGCACTGTTGAGCATGGGTCATTAAGTATATCCATAGACAGATTTCTAAGAAGAAAGGAAATCAAGGATTGTGGTGTGGGAAGAAGTTAAGAAAGTGGACTTGAGAAATATCAATGCATCAGTTATCTCATTGAAGGGGGGAGCAGACTTGATTGGCTGATTGTTTAGATCAGAGTGGCGCTGGAAAAGCACAGCAGGTCAGGCAGCATCCGAGGAGCAGGAAAATCGACACTTTGGGCAAAAGCCCTTCATCAGGAATGAAGGCAGGGAACCTCTAGGGTGGAGAGCTAAATGGGAGTGGGGGGGTGGGGATTGCTGGGGAGAAGGTAGCAAAGAGTAGAATAGTTGAATGGGGGGTGGAGATGGAGGTGATTGGTCAGAGAGGAGGGTGGAGCGGATAGGTGGGAGGGGAGATTGACAGGTAGGACAGGTCATGGGGACAGTGCTGAGCTGGAAGGTTGGAACTGGGGTAAGATGGGAAGAGGGGAAATGAGGAAACTGATGAGCTGATTGCCTTACTTTTGCTCTTACATCTTCTAGTTTTATTGTTTTTTTTTCTTTTTTAGATACCTACAGAAATTCTTGCCATCTGTTTGGATATTGCTAGCCAGCTATCTTCCATGCTCTAATGTATTTGCCCCAATTCACATTTTTAATCATCTTTGCTTTTCTTTGTAGCAACTGTCATCTGACCTGCCACTCGTCTTTGTGCAATTAAATTCCTTTCCTTAAGTTTGATACTTTCATGAAAGCAAAACTTTCAAAATTTCTGCCTGTGGAGGCAATAACTGCATCCTAGAAAATAGGACATGAGTTCAGTTCTGGATTCCTTGATGGGAATGTACCATGTCCAAAAGGAACAAAGCCCATAAAATCTGTCTTTCCCATTTTAATCATAATTTTTTAAAAATCTCTCTTCTGTAAAATAGTTGAAATGAATTATAACTTCTGATTCCTTCATTAGGTAGTGTAGTGGTCATGGGCACAGACCACATAATAATATGGTTATGGCTCAGTGAACAGCACCTATGAGAGGATTAGGGTCCGGGTGAGGCTAACTTGAACCTTTTCTCTGAAGCAGAAAATTATGGAATCAGGTTATCACCCAGCGTCCTGAGCATAAATCTCGGCTGATACAGCAACACCATATGAAGGGAGCACCATTGAAGTTGACACCTTCCAAATGCAATATTTTATTCTGAATGCTCAGGTGGCTTTTCAAGTTCATGTAAAAGATTCCATTGCATTATTTCAAGGAAGAGTAGGGGAACTTGCCCTACTGCTCCAGTCAACACTTATTCTTCAATCAACATCATTAAAACAAATTATGTTATTCTGACAGTGCCATTTTCTGTCAGCAAATTGATTGCCATATTGCTTACATCAAAATTGTTATGGTGGGTGAAAGGTACTTTGCAGATGGTGAATCCTTTTTGGGGTGCAATAAAGTCATAAAAGGTGCTATATGAATTCAAATCTTTCTTTCAATCATGAACCTCTGTGTTCATAATCTTACTACAACAAGTTAAGAAACCTGAATTCAATAATAATGTGTGAGCGAGCTTCATTTCTGTAAAATCACAACTGGTTAATCATTGTGTGTATTATATACAGATTTAGGACTAAGTTTCCTTATTGACAGAATGCCAGATGTGCATCAGAATTAGCCTTCAATGTTACATCATGGAAAACCTGCCTAATGTTCCTGATGGAACCCTCACCATATGTATTTATGATGCGTTCTACACACAGTTAATACCTGTTACAGACAGGGGATTGTAGGAATCAAATTTCAGTGAACGGAATAAGACAACCATTTTGCAGCTGCAGCCTTCAGCAATATTGAGGACTGAGGCTTCTTCAGGGCTCCATGCTCACAGAACACTCTTCAGTTGAGAGACTGCTGACTGTAACCATGGAAAGGAAGACACAGTTTGTAGTCCCCAGGGGAAGAAGGCCCACAGATTGAACTGTGGGGGCTTCAGAGTGTGCAGCACATCGTCACCTCCAATAGGGAATGTCTTCTGAAACCTGGGTTATCTTGCATATAGCACTCAAGAAATGCTTCCAGTCTGTCATTATTCTCAGCGTAAAGAAATGAATTCAATTGAATTTGAATTGAATTTATTGTCACATGTACCAAGGCACAGTGAAAAGCTTTGTCTTGTGAGCAATACAGACAGGTCACATAGTTAAGTAGCATAGATAAGAAAACAGTGAACTACAAACAAAGATCAGTTCAATTTATAATTGTGCAGCAAGTGATCAACTAAGACTACAATGAGATCTTGATCAGGTGGACCAATGGGCCACGGAGTTACAGATGGAGTTTAATTTAGATAAATGTGAGGTGCTGCATTTTGGAAAGGTAAATCAAGGCAGGACTTATACACTGAATGGTAAGGTCCTGGGGAGTGTTGTTGTGCAAAGAGATCTTGGAGTGCAGGTTCATAGCTCCTTGAAGGTGGAGTCACAGGTAGATAGGATAGTGAAGAAGCCACTTGATATGCTTTCCTTTATTGGTCAGAGCATTGAATATAGGGGATGGGAGGTCATGTTGCGGCTGTACAGGACATTGGTTAGGCCACTTTTGGAATATTGTGTGCAGTTCTGATCTTCTGAAGGATGCTGTGAAACTTGAAAAGGTTCAGGAAAGGTTTACAAGGATGTTGCCGGGGTTGGAGGGTTTGAGCTGTAGGGAGAGGCTGAATAGGCTGGGGTTCCCTGGAGTGACGGTGGCTGAGAGGTGACCTTGTAGAGATTTATAAAAGCATGAGAGGCATGGATAGGATCAATAGACCCTTGGGTTGGAGGGAGTCCAGAACTAGAGGGCATTGATTTAGGGTGAGAGGGAAAAATTTAAAAGGAACCTAAGGGGCAACTTTTTCATTTAGAGGGTGGTACGTGCATAGAATGAGCTGTGGAGGCTGGTACAATCACAACATTGACAAGGCATCCGGATGGATGTATGAGAAGGAAGGGTTTACAGGATATGGGCCAAGTGCTGGCAAATGGGACTAGATTAATTTTGGATATCTGGACGGCATGGACAAGTCGGATGAAGGGTCTGTTTCTGCATTGTACATCTTTATGACTATAATAACTGACAATCTGTTTGATCTGAACAATTGATGTGGCTTTTGAATGGATACATTGTGATATTAAACATAAGATTTGTTTGTCACTGATTGGCTAGAATTTCATAGAATTTTACACACTAGATCTGTACTGGAGCTTCCAAAAGACCATAAAATGTCAAGACAGAGGTAGACTATTCCGCCCATAGAATCTGCTCTACTATGCGATGAGATCATCACTGAACTGATCATCCTGAATTTTACTTTCCTATCTTTTCCTCATAATCCTGAATCCCTGAATGAATAAACATCAGTCCATCTCCGCCTTGAACATACTTAACGTCTCAGATTTGGCAGTCCTCTGTGGTTAAAAAAAATTATAGATTCACTATCTTTTGTGGGAAAAAAAATCCTTCTATTCTCTGTCTTAAATTAGTGACTTCTTACTTGGAGATTATGCCCTCTGGTTCCAGACTCTCTAGGAAGGGGAAAACAACATCTTTTCCACCTAACTCTATCAAGCCCCCAAGAATCTTGAAAAAATAGAAATTGCTGGAAAAGCTCAGCAAGTCTATGAAGAGAAATCAGAGTTAGCATTTCAGATCCAGTCACCTTTCCTCAGTTCTGATTTCTCTTGACTCTGATTTCTCCTCACAGTTGCTGCCAGACCTGCTGAGCTTTTCCAGCAACCTCTACTTTGTTTCTGATTTACAGCATTGGTAGTTCTTTTGGATTTTATATCCTCAAGAATCTTTTATGTTGCGATAAGATCTCTTCTCAATCCTCTTATCTCCCACGAGTACAAGCCCAAATTATTCAACCTCTCCTCATAGGAAAAGTCCTCCATACCCAGGATTAGCTTAGTGAACCTTCTCTGGACTGCTTCCAATTCTCCACTCCACGCCATTTCATCTTACCCTTTCATTCCTTTGTATGTAACAGGAAGCTGGATAATTAAAGCACCTATGATAGTCACATCAAACATTCCATATTACGGCATGGCTACATGCTATTCTTTGAGTAAAAATACTTACACAGCGTCTGAAGTCTTTATGACATTTGATCAGTGGAGTTCATTCCAGGCAAACGAGTCAGTTCCATTTCCCTGCTTTGTCCCACACATTGCTCCAAGCCTATTTATCTTAACTTGTACCCAATCTCCTTCCAAAGTCATTAATCAAGTCTACTCCTGCTGTACTTGAGGTTTTAGCATCTGTGGAAGAGGTTCTTCTTCATAATATCTTAAATCTGGTGCAGAATGATTTGGGATAATCTGGCAGAATGCCCATGTGAATTCTTTCACCCTCTCCATTTTTTTACTTTCTATTTAAAACTAAGAAGGTGACACTGTACTATAATCACAAATTAAAATGTTTAATTTTTAACTTTGTTCTTTCTTTCTACTTTGTTGTTACGATTCTGGACTTGTACATAAGATGGCGCCTTGTGTGGTGACATTATACAGTTTTCACTGCACTCCTGTACTTTTATGTTTGAGTACACATGACAGTAAAATCAAAAGCAAACTGAATCAAATCAAATGAATGCTTTGGTAGCTCCACAGAAGAGAATTAGATTAACCAGTGACTGAGTTGTGTTTGTTGCTGTAAAAGAGGATTTTGTTGGTACCACTTAGTTGGCAGTGACCTCTGAACTTACTCAGATGAAACATTCCTCAGAAAGTCAACTCACACATGTCTGGAAACCAAGATAACTAATTTACTACTTTATGAGGGAAGCCCCATCTTTGGACACACTGCCAAGGGGTCCCAGCTGTACCTACCCACCTGTACCTGCTATGGGGTAAGGGGTAGGGACTTGAGACTGTCTCTGGTGTGTAGCAACACTTGTCTTCCTCTCTTTATCAAAGCAGATGGGCTTGGGGAAGATGAGAGTTCCAAAGTCCCAAACTGCAAGTATAAACTTCAAAATACATTAAAAAATAGTACTTTAAAATAATTAAACTTCATTTCAGAAAGCGTAAGTTCAATTAACTTTCAGAAATGAAAGCATATACAATTGCAAAAATTAAGTAAAATCAAGTTTAACTAACAATGTTGTGGAAGTTATTTAACTGATCCCTATGGTTTTCACCTAGGAAGTATGATTCATCCACTATAAACAGATTCCTGATGCGTTTTCCTCTTACGCATTCTCCATCCTCAGGTGCCAGATAGCAGAAAGTAAGAACAACTTGGCTCTGAAACAAATCCTGCACCGCTCTACTCACTTCACTTGCTGCCATACCAATGCTCAGTAGCAGCAGTTTATACCATCGACAAGATGCACTGTAGAAATTCACCAAAGATCCTGAGATAGCACTATCCAAACCCATGACCACTTCCATTTGGAAGGACAAGGGCAGAAGATACATGGGAACACCACCAGCTGCAAGTTGCCTTACAAGTCACTCACCATCCTGATTTGGAAATATATTATTCCTTTACTGTTGCTGGGTCAAAAACCTAGAATTCGCTGCACAAGGGCATTGCATATCTACTTACAAAATATGGAGTGCAGTGTTTCAAGAAGGCAGCTCACCAGCACCTTCTCAAGTAAAACCAACTCTAAATGACAGCAATATGGAGGATACTTAACTGATCCTCATGGTGTTCACTAACATTTCGTAAGCTCAAAGAATAACCAGCAGACTTAGTTCAATTGTTCTGGAGTCAGGCACCAGTGACCACTGCTCTCTCAGTCTTTATTTTATTCATTTATGAGACGTGGACATTGCTGGCTGGGTCAGCATTTATTACCCGTCTCTAGTTGCCCTTGAGAAGGTGCTGGTGTGCTGCCTTCTTGAACCAAGCGAAATAGTGCCCGTCCATCTCGTTCGGATAATCAAGGTTCCCCTGTATTGTGGGTGAGTCATACTCCCTAGGTGAAAACCAGAGGCAATCTTCCACAATGTTGTTAATTAAACTTGATTTTTGCAGTTTTATTTGCTTTCTTTTTTGAAAGTTAATTGAACCTTCACTTTCTGGAAAGAAGTGTAATTATTTTAAAGTACTACTTTTTAATATATTTTTAAATTTATTCTCACAGTTTGGGACTTTGGCAAAGTGTTCACTCTCATCTTCCTTCCCTTCCCAAGCCCCTCTACTTTGATAAAAAGAGGGAAGAGTTGCTCAGGTGAGAAACAGTCTCAAGTCCCTCCCCCTTGCCCCATAGCAGTTGCAGGTGGGCAGGTAGAGATGAACTGATAGTAAACTTCAAAAGCCTTTCCTCCATCCTCTATATTTACACATCCACTATTCATTCAAAAAATAACAGGGAAGAGCACACCTTAAAGTCTGTTGCATTAACTACTTGGGTGTAGAAGTGACTGGTTCTCAAGAAGGTGCCAGTCCATTATTTGTTTGGGCATCAGTAAATAATGTTGTCATCCACATAATGAGAACAAATAAGCAGTTGGCATTAATCAGTTAGAACCTGGATTTGGATGTCATGAACTGTGGAAGCCAACAGTGACAACAGTCTGCAGTCCTTTCCAATGCAGAGGAATATTATCCCGCATTGAGAGATTGCACCCAGTGCACTTGCCTCCTCCTGGATTTGCTTGCGATGAGGAAATACAGGATGGGGCACAGCAAACTGTATAGCATAAACACTATGAAATGTTACAATTAATCGCTGCTTTCTTAAAAGATATGAGTTTAACATGAATGGCATAATAACTCAATCCTTTTCAGGATGGAAACCAGGCATTTCAAAATAGCATGAGATATAATTGAATAACTGCATAATTCAAATGGCTGAACAGAAAGAGAATATCTGCCTCTGACTGTACCAGTGCTATCTTCTCGAATCCCCTTTCCCTCTGCCCTTTACAGTCTTCTGCCTGAGCCAATTCCCTTTTCAATGATGTTAACGACTCTGCTTCATTAGCCACTACATTAAAATGTTCCTTTTTCTAAAAAAACCTCTACATGAAAATATCCTACTGACATTCCCCTTCAATGAAAAGCCCAACTCTACTCCGCTTTATTCTCCACTTAATGATCAATGTAAGCAACATTACCTGTCATCAGAATTAATTTGTAACAAAGAATCTTCATGCTTGTGACATTTCAATTTTTTCAATGTTTTCAGCAAAAGTTCTTTTTGATTGAATATCTGTTGCCGTTCACATTCTAAGCTCTTCAGACGTGAAGTTAAAATTGCCTTTTCACTCTGCAGTGTCAGGATCTGCTGTTCTGAAGCCTGCAAGCTTTGTTTCAATCTTGTTACTTCCAACAAAAGGCTTTCGTTTATCTGTCACACAGAGAAATTGATGTTTGCGTGTGCATTTTTGGAGATGACATTAAATTAATTGCTCCTTCTTACCATTGTTACTGCGTTGTTACAGTGTAGTAGAAATACAGTGATGAGATATTACCTTAGCTGCTACTGAAGTACCTACCTGTTCTCTGTTGGATGGGAGCCTTGAAGTTTGACTGAATTTCCCAATTGCTGAAATTCTTGGACTCCATTGCATACCTTGTTAATTCAATTACTTAGCAAGGTACAAGCCAATCAGTTGGATAGTCTACTAATGACTAAAGCTTTCGGACTGATTAAAATTCAGACTGGGGCAAATTTTGCCTGTGTGTGGAAATGTAAACTGCAAATATAAAACCATTGAAAATTTACACCAGAGATAGATGCCATTTGGCCCATTTCATTTTTGCTAGCCTAAAAAAGAGAAATCCAACCCTGATCCTGTTTTGTACCACTTGATTCACAATGCATGTTGCAGTATTTCAAGTCCAGATCCAGGAGCTTTTTAAATGCAATGGGGATATCTTCCTTTGTCACTCTTTCAGGCAGTGAGTTCCAGATCCATACTACCTTTTGGTGACAGTAAATTGATACCACATCTCTTGTTTCCACCTTTCTCAATTTGAAGTCAGTGGGATAAGAGATGCTTAACAGGCATCTTACACACAAAACTTTTCTAAAAATGTAGAATTAGCTCGGATGCCTTTTCCCACACCAGTTTGGAAACAGAAGCATGCATTAAAATACTATATGGAACAGGCTGCTGTCAGACAGGCAACTGTTTCCACACATTTACATGAAAAACCTCCACATTGCTCAATTATCTATTTCACACCAGTTACATTACACACAGTTTCCATAAGGCCATAAGTTATGGGAGAAGATAAGGGCCAATCGGCCCATCAAGTCTGCTCTGCCTTCACCCATGGCTAATAGGTTTCTTAACCTATTTAGGGGCGGCACGGTGACACAGTGGTTAGCACTGCTGCCTCACAGCGCCAGAGACCCAGGTTCATTTCCTGCCTCTATGTGGAGTTTGCACATTCTCCCCATGTCAGCGTGGGTTTCCTCCGGGTGCTCCGGTTTCCTCCCACAGTCCAAAAGATGTGCAGGTTAGGTGAATTGGCCATGCTAAATTGCCCGTAGTGTTAGGTAAAGAGGTAAATATAGGGGAATGGGTGGGTTGCGCTTCACAGGGTCGGTGTGGACTTGTTGGGTCGAAGTGCCTGTTTCCACACTGTAAGTAATCTTACCCCTATTCTCCTGCATTCTCTCTGTAACCTTTGATCCCCTTACTAATCAAGAACATATCCACCTCTGTTTTAAGTACACTCAATGACTTGGCCCTCAAAGCCTTCTGCAGCAACAAGTTCCACAGATCCATCATCCACTGGCTGAAGAAATTCCTCCTTGATTCAGTTCTAAAGGACCCAGCCTTCACTCTGAGGCTGTGTTCTTGGGTGTTTGTCTCTCCCACTAGTGGACACATCTTCTCCATGTCCAATCTATCCAGGCCTTTCAGTATTCTGTAACTTTCAATGAGATCCCTCTTCATTCTTCTGAGCTCGAATACAGACCCAGAGTTCTCAACCATTCCTCATATGCCAAGCCTTTCATCCCAGGAATTATTCTTTTAAACTTCCTCTGGACCCCTGCAAAGTTAGTACGGGGATAGATACGTGACCCAAAACTGCTCACAATATTCCAAAGGTGGTCTGATCTGAGCCTTACATAGGTTTATCAGTACACTTCTGTGCTTGTATTCTAGTCTTCTCAAAATGAATGTTAACGTTGTACTTACCTTCCTAATTGCCGGCTGAACCCTGATCTGAAAGAATCATGAACACAACTCCCAAATAACTTTGTGCTTTCTGAAGCCTTTTCCCCATTTAGAAATTAGTCATTGCCTCTATTCTTCCTAACAAACCTCTAGTTTTCCCACATTACATTCCATCTGCTACTTCTTTGCCCACTTCCTAGATGTCCAACTCCTCTGCAGCATCCTCACTTCCTCAACACTACCTGCCCCTCCACCTGTCTTTGTGTCATCTGAAAACTTAACAAACATAATTATGTCCTAAGTTCCTTTGTCCAGATTGTTAACATATATCATAAATAGTTGTGGTCCCAACACTTTGTGTGGAACTCCACTAATCATTGCCATCCTGAAAAAGACCCCTTAATCCCCACTCTCCGCCTTCTATCAGTCAGCCAATCCTCTATCTATGCCAGTACCTTGTCCCAACAACATGGGCTCTTACTTTATTTATTAGCATCCTGTGTGGCTCCTTGTCAAAGGCCTTCTGGAAGTCCAAATAGATCATGTCCCCGTCTCTCCCTTGTCCACTTGCTCATTATCTCCTCAAAGAATTCTGACAGGCTTGTGGGGAATGACCCACCCCCCCTTGACGAAGCCATGTTGAGTCATCGCTATTTTACCATGCACTTCCAAACACTCTGCAATCTCATCCTGAATAATGGGCTCTAAAATCTTACCAAAACCAAGGTCACACTACCTGGCCTATAATTTCCCATCTTCTGCATCCTTCTCTTTTCAAAACGTGTGTCACATTTGCCACTTTCCAGTCCTCTGGGACCCTCCCTACTCCAGTGATCCCTGAAAGATCACCACCAATGCTTCCATTGTTGCCTCAGCTATATCCTTCAGAATTCTGGAGTGTAGTCCATCTGGTCTGGGTAATTTATCCACCTTCAGACTTTTCAGCTTCCCCAGCATGTTCTCCTTAGTGATAGCCACTATGTTCACCACTGCCCCCTGATTCTCTTGAAGTTCTGGTATGCTACTTGTGTCTTCCACCATGAAGATTGTTGCTAAGTACCTACTCGGTTCCTCTACCATTTCTTTGTTCCCCATTACTACATCTCCAGCCTCATTATCTAGTGGTCCAATATCCACTCTTGCCTCTTTCTTACCAAAGAACAAAGAAAATTTATAGCCCAGGAACAGGCCCTTTGGCCCTCCAAGCCTGAGCCAATTCAAATGTACTGTCTAAACCTGTTGGTCAATTCCTAAGCATCTATATCCCTCTGCTCCCCACCCACTCATGCACCTGTCCAGATGCATCTTAAATGAATCCACCTCTATTGGCAATGCATTCCAAACACCCACCACCCTCTGTGTGAAGTACTTGCTGCGTGTATCCCCCGAAACTTTCCACCTCCCACCTTGAAAGTGTGACCTCTTGTTATTGAATCCTTCACCCTGGGAAAAAGCTTGTCTCTATCCACCCTGTCTATACCCTTCATGATTTTGTAAACCTCAATCAGGTCCCCCTCAATCTCCTTTTTTCTAATGAAAATAAATCTAACCAATCAACCTCTCTTCATAGCTAGCACCTTCCATGCCAGGCAACATCCTCGAAAACCTCTCTGCGCCCTCTCCAAAGCATCCACATCCTTTAGGTAATGTGGCGACCAGAACTGTACACAGTATTCTAAATGCGGCCGAACCAATGTCTTGTACAAGTTAACATGACTCACCAGCTCTTATACTCAATACCCCATCCAATGAAGGCAAGCATACTATATGCCTTCTTGACCACTCTATCCACCTGTGCAGCAACCTTCCGGGTACAATGGACCTGCACTCCCAGATCTCTCTGCCCATCAACTTTTCCCAAGGCTCTTCCGTTCATTGTATAATTCGCTCTAGAAATAGGCTCGCCTAAAATGTATCACCTCACATTTGTCTGGATTGAAAACCATCTGCCACTTTTCTGCCCAACTCTCCAGTCTACCTATATCCTCCTGAATTCTCTGACAGTCCCTTATGCTTTCTGCTACTCCACCAATCTTTTGTGTCATCTGCAAACTTGCTGATCATACCAATAATGCTCTCTTTCAGATCATTTATGTATATTACAAACAACAGCGGCCCCAATACTGACCCCTGTGGAACACCAGTGGTCACCTTTCTCCATTCCGAGAAACTCACTTCAACTACTACTCTCTGTTTCCTGTTGCTCAACCAGTTCTTTATCCACCTAGCTAGAACACCCTGCACACCATGTGACTTCACTTTCTCCATTAGTCTACCATGGGGAACTTTATCAAATGCCTTACTGAAATCCATGTATGTGACATCAACAGCCCTTCCTTCATCTATCAACTTGGTCACTTTCTTGAAGTACTGTATTAAGTTGGTAAGGCACGATCTCCCCTGCACAAAACCATGTTGCTTATCACTGATAAGCCCATTCTTTTCTAAATATAAATAGATCCTATCCCTCAGTATCTTCTCCAGCAATTTTCCCACCACTGACGTCAGGCTCACTGGTCTGTAGTTACCTGGAATATCTCTACTTCCCTTCTTGTACAGGGGAACAACATGAGCAACCTTCCAGTCCTCCGGCACCTCACCTGTATTTAAGGATGCCACAAAGATATCCATCAGGATCCCAGCTATTTCCTCTCTCACCTCCTTCAGCAACCTGGGATAGATCCCATCCGCTCCTGGGGATTTGTCCACCTTAATAACCTCTAGCCTACCCAACACATCTTCCCTACTTATGTCAACGTGATCCAGATTAATCAAATTTCTATCTCTAATCTCAATATTTATCATGTTCCTCTCCTCAGTGAACATTGATGCAAAGTAATCATTCAGAATCTCACCCATTCACTCAGGTTCGACACATAGCCTTCCTTCATTATCCTTTAGTGGGCCCCAGCGTGATTCAGGTGGAGCCCATCCCATTGGAACAGCTCCCTCCTTCGCCAGTACTGGGACCAATGTCGCAGGAATTCAAACACACTTCTCCCACACCACTTTTTGAGCATTTACCTCTTTAATCTTGTGATCTTGTGCCAATTTGCTCGTGTCTCAGGCAGTAATCAAGAGATTATTATCTGTTTGACACTGCCTTTTAATTTAGCCCATAGCTGTTCATATTCCCTCAGCAGAAACTCTTCCCTCTTTCTACCTATTCTGTTGGTACCTACATGGACTATGACGTAGTCCCACTCCAAGTTTCTCTGCAGCCCAGGTGATATATCCCCAACCCAGGCACCAGGCAGGTAAAACAGTCTTTGGGACTCTTGATCCTGGCCACAGAGAACCGTGCCCTGTTCTGCAGACTATACCATCCATGATTAGAGCTACATTTCTCTTTTCTATATCTCAATTGAGTGGCTTCCTGCACCATGGTGCTGCACCCAGTTTGGTCATCCTCCCTACGACCCATGCTCTCATCCACACAGGGAGCAAGAACCTCAAACCCGTTTCTGGATGTTTACAATACCAGGAGCAATGGCTACAAAAACAATCGAAAGGGTATCCAAATATAGGTGCTGATAATGACCTCGTCCTCAGCTGGCAGAAGTATCAGAAAGCACCAAAATCAGAATAAACTTCAAGACTGAAACAAACACTAGTGTGTGTACGCCATCAAGCCTCCCAGGGCTATCACCATATCAAATGGAATAAGAAGGTAATGAGCACCAACAGCCCTAGTAATGAAGAATAAAGCCCAATGAAGTTCAGTGACCAACTAACACCAACTCCACCCACCCTGACCCCCACACCCACCCTGATGGCCAGCAAGATGTGCACACATATAGGAACAGTAATAATACGCTATTTGGTTCCTTGACCCTGATCATGCCCTACCCCCAATTAAGTCATTCTTCATTCTTCATTCTTTGCTCCCTATCACTGCTCCCTCCCCATACATTCTACAAATTATACAGAATTAAAGAATGTTACAGCTCAGGAGGAGGCCCATTTCCGTGTTTGCTGACCAAAAACAAAAGAGTGAACAGGCCCCTTCCGAACCACTTCATCCAGGAAGCTAGTTATTTTATACATTTCAGTTTGATAACCCCATCAGCCTTCCTCATGACCCAAAGGTTTCCAGACTTGGTAACATCCTCATACATCTCCACTTTACAATCTCTAGTACAATCATATCTTTTTGTAATACCACAAACAAACCTGTAGTGCTTGAGCTGCGACCTGTCATTTTATACATAACCGCCCAATCTTAAACTCTGGATTAGAAATTTCCCAAGAGTAACAACACCGAGAGAAGAGGTTCCTCCTCATCTCAATCTGACAAGGGAGGCTCCTTATTTTGAACATGTGCTACCTCATTCTAGATCCTCCCACAGAGGGTCATTTGCTCTCAGTATTTACGTTGTCAGACCCCCTCAGATTCTCACCTGTGCCAATAAAATCACCTTGTTTTTCAAACATCAATGAGCACTGAACTAACCTACTCAACGTAACCAGGGCCACCGTTTTATTCCAGTTAACAGCCTAGTGAAGCTTTTCTCTCAACCACTCCCAATGCAGCTGTAAGTAATACAATGGAACGGCCACTGTGCACCTCAATCTAGAAATAGAAAGATGCCAAAAGTAGTGTGAAACTTCGCTGAGCTGATTTCTGCTCCCGTTGTTGTTTGGATGGATGGAAGGAAGTGTCGAGCTATATTAGTAGAACTGATTTCTTGGATGGATATAGTAATACAAACGGTCTCTATATGTTCTTACATTTCTATTAGCAGTTAGCTGTGATTTAGACTTGAGGTATTGCTTTTTCAGTCCATAGCTCTCACATTTAGTTTGGAATAGTTCAGAGTGGAGGTCTGCCATTTGGTTTTCGATTGATGCTCTCCCTGTTTCAGCACTGACGAGGCAAGATGGGACCTCTTGGAGATCTCCTTCCTACAATAATCAGAAATCAAAGTGAAGTTAATAATGGGCTGTTTTAAGCTCTGTCAAAATCTTGTAAATTCTTCTGTTCTTCTGGTTGAGTATTTGTCTTGTTATAAACATTTACTATTTCCATAACCTTCGAAGGAAAAAAAACAGAATTTCACAGAAGTCCATAGAATATGAACAGTGGATATTTAAAAAAAAACTGTATTACATATAAAACTGTGTCCACACACAGATAAATAAATGGAAATATGCAATATAGTTCCAAGTGGGAAACTCAGTCGGTCCAAATTTAAATGCGTTTTGATATAAAATGTTTAAATTAACCAAGTGCAATTTAGGATGAACGATCATGCATGAATTTCACAGACCAGGAGAAAACCAGGGTGAATGATCTCTGCTTGGATTTTCCCAGCTCTCCATCATCCATTCCAGTATGGTGACACAAACTACACGACTGGAAACTGAACACACATAAGTGGGAGGCTTCCTATAATTCCTGATTGTTGTCTGAGATTTGATGGGAGTGGTCCTGATCCCTTGTCATAACTTGGCTCCTATCACATCTTTAGCCTTGTCATAAACTGATCCTGTATTAGCTTTAGTCCTGACGCCAATTTTGCAAATAATTAGTGGACCCCTCAGTGAAAAACTGTACAGAGTGGAATCTTTGGTAAGGTATTGGGGGAACCCCTGCACACATTCAGGGAACTTGTCTTTTCCTTAGCAAAAAAACACCAAAAGCCTTATATACCTTGGGACTTATCTCTCTCCCTACCCTGTTTGCTAGTGTGTTTGTAGTTTGTTACACTAAAGGTGAGTGACATATTTTAATACTTACACCGATGACATTGTCCAGATTTACTCCTCCGTTCTTTTCCTTGAGATTCCAGTCTCTGTCTTGATACCAAGGCAATGAGCCACTCAGGGTGTGCGGGTAGTTTGGTGGCTGTCCTTCAGCCTAATATTCATTAAAATAATGTTATGATTGAGAAAGGATTGCGACTTTTAATTTCCAAACGGTCAATTTTATGGGTTCTTGATCTCAGTGTCATGAAAACATGCCATATGTCAATTTTTAGTCCAATATTTAGAAACATGAATTGTACTTTTAAAAGCAGAAACTGTTTAGGAACTCAGATACACAGGAGACTTGAGATCACAGCCAAAGATGGCTACCTTAACTTGCACCACCACACATTTCACATTCCAAGCCATTGGAATGGAGGCACAAACCCTACCAACGACAATGACCTCCTGGGGAATGTGACGAACCATCATTTCCTGACCCACCGACAAATCGTGAAGGCAATTACCAGAGGTATTTCAATGTTGGAGATGAATCATTAAGTCTAATGTTGGTCTAATGGAACCCTGGATAAGAGCTTCCCAGATATCACCTAATTAAATTATCCTTGGAATACACTGCCAAATACCTTATCTGTATTCTCCTGGGTAGGCGAGGGAAGGTCACCTGGCAAGTCAGCCCTTTGTATGTTAAGCAACTGTATTCTTGCAGAACTGAGACAAGTATCTAAGATAGAGAGTCAAGTCCCTTCTGTCTCTCTCCCTATCTATCCCACCCACCTGGAAGTTCCATTTGCTGACTGTGGTTATTCAGGGGCTCCAGTGTTATAGACAGTAACTTCTTAAAATAATTCAACCCAGTATTTTCCCTAAAGAACAAAATTAGCCATTTAGATCTTAAAATCAGAAGTATCAGGATTACTGAAGGATAGTTGCAAAACCAAAATGAATTCAGCCTGAAGCCAATTGAGTTACCATACGGCAGACTGCGTATTCCTATCTTTTTCTGATTCTAACTTTGCCAACCTACCCTGCCGGGAGAAAGTGAGGACTGCAGATGCTGGAGATCAGAGTTGAAAATGTGTTGCTGGAAAAGCACAGCAGGTCAGGCAGCATCCAAGGAGCAGGAGAATCGACGTTTCAGGCATGAGCCCTTCTTCAGGAATGAGGAGAGTGTGCCAAGCAGGCTAAGATAAAAGGTAGGGAGGAGGGACTTGGGGGAGGGGCGTTGGAAATGCGACAGGTGGAAGGAGGTTAAGGTGAGGGCAAAGGATGAACTCAGATTTCTCCAGTTTCCTCATTTCCCCTCCCCCCACCTTGTCTCAGTCCCAACCCTTGAACTCAGCACCACCTTCCTAACCTGCAATCTTCTTCCTGACCTCTCTGCGCCCACCCCCACTCCGGCCTATCACCCTCACCTTAACCTCCTTCCACCTATCGCATTTCCAATGCCTCTCCCCCAAGTCCCTCCTCCCTACCTTTTATCTTAGCCTGCTTGGCACACTCTCCTCATTCCTGAAGAAGGGCTCATGCCCGAAACGTCGATTCTCCTGCTCCTTGGATGCTGCCTGACCTGCTGTGCTTTTCCAGTAACACATTTTCAACCTATCCTGACTACTATATAGTCTGTATTTGTGGGTATGCAAACATCAAGTGTGTGAGAGTGTCTGGCATATACGCATGTAGGTCAGAGTATAGATTTTTACTTTTCATAGATTCATTTAAGTATAAATAAACAAATGCCTTCCTTTGTTGAACTCAAGAGA
Organism: Hemiscyllium ocellatum; assembly: GCF_020745735.1. NCBI lineage: Eukaryota > Metazoa > Chordata > Chondrichthyes > Orectolobiformes > Hemiscylliidae > Hemiscyllium > Hemiscyllium ocellatum. The sequence goes on along the minus strand of NC_083436.1, from coordinate 30,585,956 downwards.
ACCTGTCCAATTGTTTCTTGTTCAATCACAGTATGTTAATAGTTAACTACTCTCTAAATTGACCCTCTTCACCACAAAGAAAAACAACAATTGAATAAGAGGGAACTACTTAACATATCACCTGATTGTAACACCAGTTCTAAGGTTTATCTAGCCACAGTTTACACTGGGAATTCAAATACAAGTTCCCTTAACTTAATATGCAATAATCAATAGAACACTGTCGCAAGCACGGACCTCAGTTTATGACTATGGGGATGCTGGAAAACAGAAGCTAAAGTGGAAATTGCTGGAAAAACCCAGCTGGTTTAGCAGGTGTAATGCTGCCAAACCTGCTGAAATTTTCCAGCAATTTCTGTTTTTGCCTCATTTTTTGACATAAGATAAAGGAATAGAAATTAGGTCATTCAACCCATCGAATCTGCTCTGCCATTTAATCATTGCTGATAAGTTTCTCATCCCCATTCTCTTGCTTTCTTCTCATAACGTTTGATCCCCCTGATACTCAAGAACCTATCTATCTCCACCTTAGATATACTGAATGACCTGGCCTCCACAACATCGATATGTCATTCTCTGCATTGGAAGAACAAATCAGTAATACTGTCATTTTAATCAGATAATCCTATTTTGAACAGAGTGTTTCTGTGAAAACTATATCAATTAATGAACATATACAAGGTGTTTCAATTATATTGCAGTGTGCACTATTTCTGATGCGAAAGTGAGTAGTGCAGATGCCGGAGGTCAAAGGCAAGACTAGAGTGGTGCTAGAAAAGCACAGCAGGTCAGGCAGCATCCGAGGAGCAGGAAAATCGCTTCATCGGGAATGATGCATAGTTTTGATGCATCAATGTATTGCAAAGCTTTACTAATAATGGACAGAAGTTGGAGAATGAGGTCCATCTGTACATTAGACTCCGTTTCAAACAAGAAAAAATAACTATGTCAATAATGTCCACAGAGGTTCATAACTTCAGGAGTGTATTAAACCTCCCACTCAATTCCTAAACCCTCCAAAGGCTAACACACACATCACTCATTTAAATGGTGCTGCTGGGGGTGCAGGCATGGCTCACTTTCTAATGTCTCATACATCAACATTGCTGTTGTTTCATTCTGCATTTATATCCAGTAATTGATTTTGGCAGTGCACGTTTCCTCACCTGCACACTGCATACCTTATTCATTTTAAAATTTCCATCCATAGTTCTGACTTATGCCAATGTTTTCAATTTTGAAAGCTACACTTGGCAAACTCTGCTGAAACCTATGTTGTAGAGAATAAGTTTGGGAGGAGAGGAACCATTTTGGCTGTTTCCAAAATGACGCCTGACTTGCATTAAAAAAGATCAATTTAGAAGGTCACATTTCAGGTCCAGCAACACATCATTCCTGCTTTTATCAACATGCAAGGGTGTGGGATAAGAAAACTGCAGGTTGAATTGAAATGCAGATCGGATTGAGTCCAATGTCATAAGGCATGTGAGAAGGATAAGACAAATATGACTGGTGCCCCTTGGTACAAAATCTTTTGGGTTAGACACAAGTGTGATTTCTACAGAAAAACAGAACACCAAAACATGCACTGGGCATTGATTTCCTGCTGTCCAATTTAGGTAACCGATGTGTATCAGAACTCACTATCCTTTAACAAGGCTACCTATAAAAAAATCAATCCATCTCAGTTTTGAATATTTCAGTTGACTGTTCGACAGTTTATTGAGAATGAGAGTTCCAGATATAGAAGGAAGGTTCAGAGTTAGGTAGGGATAATGAGGAATGATGAGGTGGTGCAATATCTTGGAACTTTGAAGAATATTGTCCCAGAGCTTTTCCCAAATTGGGCAGAGGATTTGATTTTTGTATTCTTTTATATTTGGGAGATTACATGCTTAGAAAGAATAGTGGGTAGACAATGTTCATCTTTCAATGTCAGGCCATTAGCGCAACTGCTCAGAGTATAGACAGAGATCATTTCATAAACTTCTCATCCACTAACTGGCAGGCAGACATGCAAGTGAGTATAGTGGAAGCCAGGAGATAGATGAGAGGATGGGCCAAAAATGGATGCGGTTCAAAGATGCACAAGTAACAGAGTGTTTAACCGGAGCTTGCTCACTATACAACATTCCTTCATCTCAGCACTGATATTATGCAGAAAATATGAAGGAAATTCAGATCCTAACTCTTCTAAATCCAGGAATGCATGCCCATCTCCGAAGTACAGTGCAGATAAAGAGTTAGTAGTCTTTAGAAATGGAAGGCAAATCAGGGCAGGACTTAAACACTTCATGGTAAGGTCCTGGGGCATGTTGCTGAACAAAGAGACCTTGGAGTGCAGGTTCATAGTTCCTTGGGTGTGGAGTCTTGGGTAGATCGGATAGTGAAGAAGGAGTTTGGTATGCTTTCCTTTATTGGTCAGAGTATTGAGTATAGGGTTTGGGAGGTCATGTTGCGGCTCTACAGGACATTGGTTAGGCTATTTTTGGAATATTGTGTGCAATTCTGATCTCCTTCCTATCGGAAGGATGTTGTGAATCTTGAAAGGGTTCAGAAAAGATTTACGAGGATATTGCCAGGGCTGGAGGGTTTGAGCTACAGGAAGAGGTTGAATAGGCTGGGGCTGTTTTCCCTGGAGCATCAGAGGCTAAGGGGTGACCTTCTGGAGGTTTATAAAATGACAAGAGGCATGGGTAGGATAAACAGACTAGGTCTTTTCCCTGCGTTGGGGAGGCCAGAACTAGAGGGCATAGGTTTAAGGTGAGAGGGAAAAGATTTAAAAAGGTCCTAAGGGGTAACCTTTTCATGCAAAGGGTGATATGTGTGTGGAAAGAGCTGTCAGAGGAAATGTTGGAGGCTGGTACAATTACAATATTTAAAAAGCATCTGGATGGGTACATGAATGCAAAGTGTTTAGAGTGGTATAGACCAAATGCTGGCAAATCAAACTAAATTACTTTCGGATATCTGGTTGGCATGGACAAGTTGGACGAACAGATCTGTTTCTGCGCGGTGGCTCTACAATTCTATAAGTGGGGTTAATGTATAACAAGGTTAGAAAGACTAAGTTCTTTTTTTGTTTATACATTTGTGGGGTGTGGGTATCGCTGGCCGGCCATCATTTATTGCTAATCCCTAATTGCTCTTGAGAAGGTAGTGATGAGCAGTCTTCTTGAACTGCTGCAGTTCTCCTGCTGTGTATCACACATTAGTTTCACAGACCAGACTAACAGCTCTGTATTCCTTGTATGATCTAGGAAATAGGATTTCAATAAAAGCAGGAATCTCAAATGGTCCTGATAGGAGTAGAATTTGTAGTCCTGATTCTCCTATCTCTTGTTTGTGTTTGAGGTAATCATGGTATTCCTCTCACTGACACCTAGCAATTGCCCAACTCCTGAATTATCTGCCCTCAGATTATCAGTTCCACCTTGCTCTAAATCAACATTTCAAGTTTGAACCTGTCCTGATGTTTAACAACACAGCAAAGCATCCGACAACCAATAACAAGATGAATTCCCCCTTTCAAAACCAAGACTAAATTGTATATACATAAGGTCCCTGCAGTCCTGCACGATTGAGTCCTCTTGCAGGGTTCAGGAGATATCTGGGAATTTTTCCCACACAGGTCAGAGTGAGCACAGCTCAAAACGTATATTCACAAAGAATATTTACTTTAGTTACCACACGAAAACTCAAGCTAAACAATAAAACTGCATGTCCTAGGAATGTTTGATACAAATCCGCAGCGTCTCTGAGGGCAGAATGAACCTGTCCAGGCTTGCTGTGTTTGTATAAATCCTGTGTGATAAAGACCATTAGACAGAAGCCTCACTCCTTCACCAAGATAATCTCCGTGCACACCCTGCCCCCCAGCAGTAACTGTAACACTGGCTTCTGCTACATGGACAATGACCACAGTGTGTGTGTATGTGAGTGAGTCATTATGTACAAAGCCAAACATGGAAATGGTGTTAATCCAATGAAGAAGCAAAAGTGGCAATGACATAATGTGTTGCAGGCTGAATCTAATTAATTTCACCTATGGTGAAAATTCCAAGTCTTTTACAATGTGGGGTTATAAATCACACCCGAGCGGTCTGAGTGTCTGTGAATACAGCCTGTGTACAATTCAATTAAAAATATATCCTGCCACATTAATCAGATAACACTAATCTGAGCTATGTGGAGATACTACATTTAATGTTGTTCACTATGCACATTACAATGTATGCTTCAAACACAGGGCTCTATTTTATATAGAGAGTAATTTATAGTATTCTGAATGCCCGATATAGATAATATCCTATAGATATTATCTATAGGAGTCCTTGCTTTGAATCTATTAATATCCATGGAACACACGTGACAAGATGGTGCATCGAGTCAATAAATATTTCAGAAACTACAATTAGGGTTTTGCAGTATTAATTTTGCATGTCAATTAGGGGTGAAAGAGCAGAAATAGGGGGTAAAGAAATGCAGATGATTGAATTAAACACTGTATCTACTGTTTCAACAATGGACAAAGTATGAAAGGAAATAAAAGACAGAAGTTTCCATTTTATTATTTCTGGCACATATCAAGGGCTCTAATTGAAAATTTCTGGTCCTGGGCTGGGTGTGTGGAATTTGTACAATCCCAGCAGGCAGGAAAAGCACCAGGGTAGACAATCCTGTCCAAAACATCAATACTGATTTTAAAGGTAATGGGACGTGTGTAAAAATAAATATACAGTAAAATTTATGTTATGCGGCACATATTGGGATAGGAGGTGCCAGTAACTCAAGAACAGGGAGTTCACTTTGGGAAGGTAACAGGCAAGAGTAGGATATGAACGAGATCAATGTTATTCTCCTGATATTTTGATCAGGATTACACTTCTATCATGTACTTGATGATACACTATGACACATCTGCATATTCTTTATAGACTGGTCGAGGAGAACCAAAGTCAAGCTTTATCTTCAGGTTTGAATAATATTATCTATTTTTTATTAATACTGAATACTACTGTACACGGCAATGCCTCTGATCTTATGGTTAGAGTCAGTAAAGACTAATCTATATACTTTGTGTGTCCATGTCTGTCTTATAGTCTGGTCTTCTGCAAATTCCATAGTTCCTTCAGAGCCCATTCTGTCTATATATGCAGCTTCAAGACATCATCACATGGTTGCTCCCTGGTCTCAATGCCCTTACACAGCAGTTCCTATCAATGTGCAAAATAATTTGAAGACTGTTTTTTTTTAAAAACATGCATCTATCCATTTAATTGACCCTTGGTCCACGAAAATGTCAAAAATAAAATCAAGCCCTCAGAAGTTACTGTTGCTAGAAAATGCTGGTTCAAACAGTGACGAGTACCACAAATTTTAACTGCATCTCCATTATGACCTCAGTAATAATGAAGCGAATGGGTATACACAACAAATGTGGCTAATTCGGTGCAGTGCCTGAAATCCGACGATCATTGTGTGTAACTTACGCAGTGATTCCAGAACTGGTGCTTATAGATTTGGTGGATGGAGAGGGTAGAGAGCTGGAAACTAACCCTGAGTGTCAATGGCTCAGTGAAATCCTAATGGTATCATTCAGGAATGACACGAGGAAAACTTGTTTTGTTTTAGAATGCCAAGTAGCTCAACTTAAAGTGCTCATTTGGATTGCACATTAACTCCAAGACAATGTTGAGGTTTCAAGAATGGTCACAGCCCACAATCCTGCATAGAGTCATATAGACGTACAGCATGGAAACAGACCCTTCAGCCCAATTCGTCCATGCTGACCAATTATCCCAACCTAATCTAGTCTCATTTGCCAGCACCCGGCCCATATCCCTCTAAACCATTCCTATTCGTATATCCATCAAGATGCCTTTTAAATGTTGCAATTGTACCAGTCTCCACCACTTCCTCTGGCAGCTCATTCCATACAAGTACCACCCACTGCACGAAAAAGGTGCCCCTTAGGTCTCTTTTATACCTTTCCCCTCTCACCCTAAACCTATGCCCCCTCGTTCTGGACTCCCCCAAGCCCAAGGAAAAGACTTTGTATATTTAACCTATCCATGCCCTTCATGATTTTATAAACTTCTATAAGGTCACACATCAGCCTCCGACACTCCAGGGAAAACAGCCCTAGCCTATTCAAGCTCTTACTATAGCTCAAATCCTCCAACCCTGGAAACGTCCTTGTAAATCTTTCTGTACACTTCCAAGTTTCACAATATCCTTCTGATAGGAAGGAGACACGAAATGCAATATTCCAACAGTGGCCTAACCTATTTCCTGTACAGCTGCAACATGACCTCCCAACTCCTATACTCAATACTCTGGCCAAAAAAGGAAAGCATGTCAAACTATCCTATCAACCTGTGACTCTATTTTCAAGGAACAATGAACCTGCTCTCCAGGGTCTTTTTGTTCAGCAACACTCCTGAGGACCTTACTATTAAGTGTATACATCCTGCTAAGATTTTCTTTCCCAAAATGCAACACCTCACATTTATCTAAATTGAACTCCATCTGCCACTCCTCAGCCAATTGGCCCATCTGATCAAGGTCCTGTTGCAATCTGAGGTAACCTTTGTTGTTCACTACACCTCCAATTTTGGTGTCATCTGCAAACTTACTAACTATACCTCCTATGTTCACATCCACCTCATTTATACAAGTGACAAAAAGTAGTGGAACAAGAAATGATCCTTGCGGCACTCCACTGGTCACAGGCCTCATTTTGTAAAACAACCCTCCACCAGCACCCTTTGTCTTCTACCTTCAAGCCAGTTCTGTATCCAAATGGCTAGTTCTCCCTGTGTTCCATGAGATCTAGCCCTGCTAACCAGTCTCCCATGGGGAATCATGTCGAACGCCTTACTGAAGTCCATTTGGATCATGTCCACCACTCTGCCCTCATCTATCCTCTTTCTTGCTTCTTCAAAAAACTCAATCAAGTTCATGAGACATGATTTCCCACGCACAAAGCCAAGCTGACTATCCCTAATAATTTCTTGCCTTTCCAAATATGTGTCAATCCTGTCCCTCAGGATTCCCTCCAACAACTTGTCCACCATGAACATCAGGCTAACTGGTCTCTCGTTCCCGGCTTGTCCTTACCACCTTTCTTAAACAGTGGCACCACGTTAGCCAACCTCCAGTCTTCCGGCACTTCACCTGTGACTACTGATGATACAAATATCTCAGCAAGAGGCCCAACAATCACTTCTCTAGCTTCCCACAGAGTTCTCAGGTACACCATGTGGCCGGCACGGTGGCACAGTGGTTAGCACTGCTGCCTCACAGCGCCTGAGACCCGGGTTCAATTCCCGACTCAGGCTACTGACTGTGTGGAGTTTGCATGTTCTCCCCGTGTCTGCGTAGGTGTCCTCCGGTTTCCTCCCACAGTCCAAAGATGTGCGGGTCAGGTGAATTGGCCATGCTAAATTGCCTGTAGTGTTAGGTAGGGGTAAATGTAGGGGTATGGGTGGGTTGCGCTTCGGTAGGTCGGTGTGGACTTGTTGGGCCGAAGGGCCTGTTTCCACACTGTAAGTCTAATCTAATCTAAACCTGTTCAGGTCCTGAGGATTTATCCACCTTTATGAGTTTCAATATATCCAGCACTTGCTTCTCTGTAATATGGACATTTTTCAAGATGTCAACATCTATTTCCCTACATTCTATATCTTCCATGTCCTTCTCCACAGTAAACACTGACGCAAAATACCCATTTAGTATCTCCCCCACCTCCTGTGGCTTCACATATAGGCCATCTTGCTGATCATTGAGGGGCCCTATTCTCTCCCTTGTTACCCTTTTGTCCTTAATGTATTTGTAAAATCCGTTCGGATTCTCCTTAACTCTATTTGCCAAAGCTATCTCATGTCCCCTTTTTGCTCTCCTGATTTCCCTCTTAAGTATACTCCTACTGCCTTTATACTCTTCTAAGGATTCCCTCGATCTCTCCTGTCTAAACCTGACATATGCTTCCTTCTTTTCTTAGCCAAAACCTCAATTTCTTTTGTCATCCAACACTCCCTATACCTACCAGCCTTTCCTTTCACTGTAACAGGAATATACTGTCTCTGAATTCTCGTTTTCTCATTTCTGAAAGCTTCCCATTTTCCAGCTGTTCCTTTACCTGTGAACATCTGAACCTAATCAGCTTTTGAAAGTTCTTGCCCAATACCTTCAAAATTAGCCTTCCTCCAATTTAGAACTTCAACTTTTCCATCTGGTGTTGCCTTTTCCATCACTATTTTAAAACGATTAGAATTATGGTCGCTGGTCCCAAAGTGCTCCCCCACTGACATCTTAGTCATCTGCCCTGCCTTATTTCCCAAGAGTAGGTCAGGTTTTGTACCTTCTCTAGTTGGTACACCCACATACTGAATCAGAAAATTATCTTGCACATGCTTAACAAATTCGTCTCCATGTAAACCTTGAACACTATGACAGTCCCTGAAAAGTTAAAATCCCCTACTGTAACCACCCTATTTTTCTTACAGATAACTCAAATTCCCCTGACTATTAGGGGATCTATAATACAATCCTGATATGGTGATAATCCCTTTATTATTTCTCAGTTCCACCCAAATAACTTCCCTGGATGTATTTCTGGGAATAACCTCCCTAAGGGCAGGTGTAACACTTGCCCTTATCAAAAACGCCACTCCCCCTCCTCTCTTGCCTCCCTTTCTATCCTTCCTGTACCATTTGTATCCTGGAACATTAAGTTGCCAGTCCTGTCCATCCATGAGCCACGATTCTGTAATTGCTATGATATCCCAGTCCCATGTTCCTAACCATGCCCTGAGTTCATCTACCTTCCCTGTTAGGCCTCTTGCGTTGAAATAAATGCAGTTTAATTTATCAGTCCTTCTTTGTTCTCTGCTTTGTCCCTGCCTGCCCTGACTGTTGGACTCACTTCTTTTATCAACTGTACCAGTCTCATATTGAAATCTTTCCTCACTATCTCCCTGGTTCCCACCACCCCACCTTACTAGTTTAAACCCACCCAAGCAGCTCTAGCAAATCTTCCTGCCAATATACTAGTCCCTTCCAATTCAGGTGCAATCCATCCTTTTTGTACAGGTTACTTCTACCCCAGAAGAGATTCCAATGATCCAAACATGTGAATCCTTCTCCCATATACCAGTTCCTCAGGCACATATTCATCTGCTCCAACTTCCCATTTCTAACCTCACTAGCTCGTAGCACCGGGAGTAATCCAGATATTAGTACCCTCGAGGAAATTCCTGCCTAACTTTCTACATTCTCTCTTCAGAATCTCATTCCTTTCCCTTTCTATGTCATCGGTTCCAATGTGTACAATGACCTCCTGCTGGTGCCTTTTCCCTGTGAGAACGTCCTGCACTCTCTCTGAGACATCCGTGATCCTGGCACCAGGGAGGCAACACACCATTCTGATTTTTCTATGCTAGCCACAGAAACATCTGTTTGTGCCTCGGACTAGCGACCCCCCTAACACAATTGATCTCTTGGAACCCGACGTACCCCTCATTATATTAGAGCCTGTCTTGACACCAGAAACTTGGCTGTTTGTGCTACATTCCCCTGAGAATCCATCACCCCCTACATGTTCCAAAACAGCATATTTGTTTGAAATGGGGATAGCTGTAGAAAACACCCGTGTTACTTACCTGCCTATCTCTTACTTTTCCTGGAGTTAACCTATGTGACTGTATCTGTGGCTTTTCTCCCTTCCTTTAACTATCATCCATCACACCCCCTTCCTCTTGTAAATTCCTCATTGCATCTGTTGCTCCAACTGATCCATTCGATCTGATAGGATTTGCAACCCATGACATTTATTGCAGATATAATCCTCAGTTCAAGGTTTGTGAGAAGATTTGTAGCTCGGGTGCTCGCTGTTGTGGTTCTGTTCACCGAGCTGGGAACTTGTGTTGCAGACATTTCGTCCCCTGTCTAGTGACATCCTCAGTGCTTGGGAGCCTCCTGTGAAGCGCTTCTGTGATGTTTCCTCTGGCATTTATAGTGGTTTGTACCTGCCGCTTCCGGTTGTCAGTTCCAGCTGTCCGTTGCAGTGGTTGGTATATTGGGTCCAGGTCGATGTGCTTATTGATTTGAATTTGTGGATGAGTGCCATGTCTCTAGGAATTCCCTGGCTGTTCTCTGTTTGGCTTGTCCTATAGTAGTAGTGTTGTCCCAGTCGAACTCATGTTGCTTGTCATCTGCGTGTGTGGCTACTAAGGATAGCTGGTCATGTCATTTTGTGGCTAGTTGGTGTTCATGGATGCGGATCATTAGCTGTCTTCCTGTTTGTCCTATGTAGTGTTTTGTGCAGTCCTTGCATGGGATTTTGTACACTACATTGGTTTTGCTCATGCTGGGTATTGGGTCCTTCGTTCTGGTGAACTGTTGTCTGAGAGTGGCTGTTGTGTGCTGTTATGAGTCCTAGTGGTCGCAGTAGTCTGGCTGTCAGTTCGGAAATGCTCTTGATGTATAGTAGTGTGGCTAGTCCTTTGGGTTGCGGCATGTCCTCGTTCCGTTGTCTTTCCCTTAGGTATCTGTTGATGAAATTGCAGGGGTATCCATTTTTGGCGAATACATTGTACAGGTGTTCTTCTTCCTCTTTTTGCAGTTCTGGTGTACTGCAGTATATTGTAGCCCTTTTGAACAGTGTATTGATGCAACTTCTTTTGTATGTGTTGGGGTGGTTGCTTTCGTAGTTCAGGACTTGGTCTGTGTGTGTGGCTTTCCTGTATACCTTTATGGTGAATTCTCCATTCGGTGTTCTCTGTACCATCACGTCTAGGGATGGGAGTTGGTTGTCCTTTTCTTCCTCTCTAGTGAATCAGATTCCTGTGAGTGTGGTGTTGATGATCCGGTGTGTGTTCTCTATTTCTGTGCTTTTAATGATTATAAAGGTGTCATCCACATATCTGACCCAGAGTTTGGGTTGAATTTGCGGTCAGACTATTTGTCCTAATCTTTGCATGACAGCTTCTGCTATGAGTCCAGAGATGGGTGAGCCCATGGGTGTGCCGTTGATTTGTTCATATATTTGGTTGTTGAATGTGAAGTGTTTTGTGAGGCACAGGTCCAGTAGTTTGAGTATGCAGTCTTTGTTGATAGGTTCACCGTCCTGTTGTCTGTTCTGTATGTCCAGCAGGTTGGCTATTATTTCTCTGGCTAGGGTTTTGTCGATAGAGGTGAACAGTGCTGTTACATCGAATGAGACCATAGTTTCTTCCTTGTCTCAGTGTGTATTTCTGATGATGTCCAAGAATTCCTGTGTTGACTGTATAGGGTGTCTGGATCCACTGATCAGGTGTTTCAGGTTCTGTTGTAGTTCTTTAGCCAGTTTGTGTGATGGGGTCCCTGGTAGTGATACTATTGGTCTGAGCGGGATGTCTGGTTTGTGCACTTTAGGTAGTCCATAGAATCTGGGGGTGTTGTTGCTTTCAGGTTTCATTCTTTGTATGTCAATCCTCAGTAACACATAAACTCTCTCGAAACTCCCACATCAGACAAGAAGAGCATGTTACTCTACTAAAGGCCATTTTTGCTCCTCCACAATCTACAGACCCAGAAAATAACATCACCTTATTGCTCTACAAAACACTGCTCCAGCTAACCTAATACTTAAGGCTTATATGTTTA